>NC_133413.1:44158750-44800000 GCF_049350105.2 Macaca mulatta
GTTGTGCAGCTATCACCCCGATATAACTTTAGAATATTTTCATTCTCCCTAAAAAAAAAAAAACCATGCCTATCAGCTATTACTCCCTATCTCCCTTTTACCCCTCCAACCCACACACCCGGCTCTTAACAAGCATTCATCTAACTTTACCTCTCTAGATTTGCCTATTCTGGACATTTCACATAAATTGCATCATACAGAATACAATGTGTGTTTTTTGTGACTCAATTCTTTCACTTAGCATAATGGTTTCAAAGTTCATTTGTATTGTAGCATGTAGCAGGTATCAGTACTTTATTTCTTTTTTCTTTCCTTCTTTCTTTCTTTCTTTTGGAGACGGGATCTCACTCTGTTGCCCAGGCTGGAGTACAGTGGTGCAATCACAGCTCACTGCAGCCTCGACCTCTTGGGCTTACATAATCCTCCCACTTCAGCCTTCCAAGTAGCTGTACCACCACACCTGGCTAATTTTTTAATTTTTTGAAAAGATTGGTCCTCACCATGTTGCCCAGGCTGGACTTGAACTCCTGGGCTCAAGTGATCCTCCCACCCCAGCCTCCTAAAGTCCTGGGATTACTGGCATGAGCTACTGGACCCAGGCAGTATTTTTTTTGTTTTTGCAGCTGAATAATATTCCACTGTATGGTTATACCACATTTTATTTAGCCATCAACACATGTTGATGGACATTATGTTGTTCCCAGTTTGGGGCAATCATGAATAATGCTGCTACAGACATTCATCTGAATACAAGTTTATATGTGGATGTATGTTTTCATTTCTCTTGGGTATATACCTAGGAGTGAAATTGTTGGGTTATGTGTAACTCTATGTTTAAATTTTTAAGGAATTACCAAATTGTTTTTCAAAGAGTCTACGCTATTTTACACTCCCAGCAACAAGCTCTGAGGATTGCTATTTCTCCACATCCTTAAAATGTGTTCATATTTTTGATTATAGTCATCCTAGTGGGTGTAAAGCAGACTCTTGTTGTAGTGTTGATTTCACTAATGATTAGTGAGGCCGAGCATCTTTTCATGTGCTCATTTACCATTAGGTATCTTCTTTAGAGAAAAGTCTAATCAAATCATTTGCCCATTTTAAATTGGGTTGTCTTTTTATTGCTGAGATTTTTTTTTCTTCTTCTTTTTTTGAGATAGAGTCTTGCTCTGTCACCCAGGCTGGAGTGCAATGGCACGATCTCAGCTCACTGCAACCTCCGCCTCCCGGGTTCAAGCGATTCTACCGCCTCAGCCTCCCGAGTAGCTGGGATTACAGGCGCCCACCACCATGCCCAACTAATTTTTGTATTTTTAGTAGAGACGGGGTTTCACCATCTTGGCCAGGCTGGTCTCAAACTGCTGACTTCGTGATCTGCCCGCCCCAGCCTCCCAAAGTTCTGGGATTACAGGTGTGAGCCACCATGCCCGGCATCTTTTTGCTTTCTTGATGGAATCATTTGCAACACAAGTTTTTAATTCTCATGAAGTCCAAATTATTTTTTTCTTGTATTGCTTGTGTTTTCGAAGTCATAGGTAAGAAACCATTGCCCAACTGAAGGTCATGACGATTTATTCCTGTTTTCTTATAACAGTGTTTTTTTGTTTGTTTGTTTTTTGAGACAGAGTCTTGCTCTGTCGCCCAGGCTGGAGTGCAGTGGCGTGATCTCAACTCACTGCAACCTCCTTCTCCTGGGTTCAAGTGATTCTCCTGCCTCAGCCCCCCGAGTAGCTGGGACTACAGGTGCACACCACCACGCCTAGCTTATTTTTTTGTAATTTTAGTAGAGACGGGGTTTCACCATATTGGTCAGGCTGGTCTCAAAGTTTTGACCTCAGGTGATCCACCAGCCTCGGCCTCCCAAAGTGCTGGGATTACAGGCATGAGCCACTATACCCAGCCTCTTATAACAGTTTTATAGTAAGCTCTCATTTAGGTCTTTGATCCATTTTGAGTTATGTCTTGTGTACAGTGTGAAATAGAGATCTAGCTTCATTCTTTTGCATGAGGATACCTAGTTTTTCTAGTACAATTTGTTGAATACACTATTATTTCCCTGTTAAATAGTTTTGAGACCGTTTTCCAAAATCAATTTACCATAAATGTAAAGGTTTATTTCTGTTTCATAGATCTACATGCCTGCCTGTGTGCCAATACCTCACCATCTTGATTATTGAAGCCTTATAACACATGTTGAATTTGTAAATTGTGTCTTATTTTTCTTTCTTTCTCTTTCTCTCTCCTTCCTTCTTCCCTCCATCCCTCCCCCTCCCTCCCTCCCTCCCCCTTCCCTCCCTCCCTCCCTCCCTCCCTCCCTTCCTTCCTTCCTTCCTTCCTTCCTTCCTTCCTTCCTTCCTTCTTTTGTAAAGACATAGCTGGCCTCAAACTCTTAGTCTCAAGCAGTCCCCCAGCCTCAGCCTCCCAAATAGCTGAGACTATAGCTGTGAACCGCGCCTGGCTCCTTTGTTCTTTTTACAAGTGGTCTTGGCTCTTCTGGGTCCCTTGAATTCCATGAGAATTTTAGGGTCAGTTTGTACATTTCTGCAAAAAAGCCAGCTGGAATTTTTCGATGTAGAGATTGCACTGAATCTGTAGACCACTTTGGGGAGTATTGCCATCTTAACAATATTAAATTTTCCCATCCATGAACATGTGAGGTCTTCTCATTTATTGTGATCTTTTCCTTCTTTCTTTCTTTCTTTCTTTCTTTCTTTCTTTCTTTCTTTCTTTCTTTCTTTCTTTCTTTCTTTCTTTCTTTCTTTCTTTCTTTTTTTCAAGACAGTCTCACTCTGTCGCCCAGGCTGGAGTGCAATGGCGTGATCTCAGCTCACTGCAACCTCTCTCTCCCAGGTTCAAGTGATTCTCCTGCCTCAGCCTCCCAAGTAGCTGGGATTACAGGTGCCCGCCACCACACCAGGCTAATTTTTTTGTACTTTTAGTAGAGATGGGGTTTCACCATGTTGGCCAGGCTGGTCTCAAACTCCTGACCTCAAGTGATCCGCCCACCTTTGCCTCCTGAAATGCTGGGATTACAGACACAAGCCACACGCCCAGCCTATTGAGATCTTATTAAATTTCTTTCAACATTTTATAGTTCTGCATGTACAAGTCTTACACCTCTGTTGTTAAATTTATACCTAAGGATTTTATTCTTTTTAATGCCATTATAAACGGAATTAACTTCTTTTTTTTTTTTTTTGACGGAGTCTTGCTCTGTCACTAGGCCAGAGTGCAGTGGCCGATCTTGGCTCACTGCAACCTCCGCCTCCTGGGTTCAAACAATTCTCCTGCCTCAGCCTCTCAAATAGCTGGGATTACAGGCGCGTGCCACCATGCCCGGCTAATTTTTGTATTTTTAGTAGAGATGGGATTTCACCATGTTGGCCAGGATGGTCTTGATCTCTTGACCTCATGATGCACCCGCCTCGGCTTCCCAAAGTGCTGGGATTACAGGCATGAGCCACCAAGCCCAGCCGGAACTGACTTCTTAATTTCATATTTAGAATGTTAATCGCTAATGTATAAAAATAGTTGATTTTTGTTATTGATCTTGTATCCTGCAAACTTGCTGAACTTGGTTATTAGGGCTAATGATTTTCGTGGACTCCTTAGAATTTTCTCTATACGAGACCATGTCATCTGTAAATAGAAATAGTTTTACTTTTCTTTTCCAAGTTAGATACATTTTATTTCCTTGTCTTGCCTAATTTGCATGGCTAGAACCTCCAGTACAATGTTAAAGAGAAGTGGCTAGAGCGGACATCCTTGTCTTCTTGCCAGTCTTAGGGGAAAACATTTGGTCTTTTACCACTGGGGTTTGTTGTTGTTGTTGTTGTTTGTTTGTTTGTTTTTTGTTTTTTTTTTTTTGAGACGAAGACTTGCTCTTGTCTCCCAGGCTGGAGTGCAATAGTGCAATCTCGGCTCACTGCAACCTCCACCTCCCAGGCTCAAGCGATTGTCCTGCCTCAGCCTCCCAAGTAGCTGGAATTACAGGCGCCTGCCACCACGCCTGGCTAAGTTTTGTATTTTTAGTAGAGATGGAGTTTCACCATGTTGGCCAGGCTGATCTCAAATTCCTGACCTGTGATCTGCCTGCCTCGGCCTCCCAAAGTCCTGGGATTACAGGCGTGAGCCACTGCACCTGGCTGTTTTTGTTTTCTGAGACTCAGTCTTACTCTGTCACCCAGGCTGGAGTGCAGTGGTGCAATCTTGGCTCACTGCAACCTCCACCTCCCAAGTTCAAGCAATTCTCTTGCTTCAGCCTCCTGAGTAGCAGTAGCTGGGATTAGAGGCACATGCCACCATGCCTGGCTAATTTTTGTATTTTTAATAGAGACAGGGTTTCACCAGGTTGGCCAGGCTGGTCTCAAACTCCTGACCTCAGGTAATCCACCCGCCTTGGCCTCCCAATGTGCTGAGATTACAACCATGAGCCACTGCGCCTGGCCACCATTGGGTTTTTATAGCTTCCTTCTATCCATTATCAGGTTGAGGAAGACTTTTCTATCCTTTTTTTTTAAGCATTTTTATCATGAAAAGGTGTCAGATTTTGTCACTTGCTTTGTCTGCATTTATTGAAATGATCAAGTGGTTTTTGCCCTTGATTCTATTAATTTGTAATATTCCAATAATTGACTCTTAGATCTTAAATCAACCTAGCATTCCCAGGATAGTTCCCACGTGGTCATGATGTATAATCCTTTTTATATGTTTCTGCGTTTAGCTTGCTAGTGTTTTGTTGAGGATTTTTACATCTATATTCATAACCGCTATTGGTCTGTAGGGTTTTTTTCCTTGTATATCTTCATCTGGTTTTGGAATCAGAGTAGTACTGTTCTCATTGAGTGAACTGGGAAGCTACTTCCTCTTCTGCTTTTTGGAATTGTTTATAAATAATTGGTATGATTCTTATTTAAGTGTTTGGTAGAATTCACCAGTGCGGTCGCCTGTGCCCGAGTTTTTCTTTGCGGGAAGTTTTAAAGTTACTAATTCAATTTTTTAACTTGTTATAGGCCTATTCAGATCTTCTGGTTTTTCTTGATGCAGTTTTTGTACTTTGTGTCTTTCTAGAAATGTGTCCATTTCATCCAAATTGTCTAATTTGTTGACATACAGTTGTTCATGGTATTCCCTTTTAATCCTTTGTTTCTCCTGTCGGTTGGAATGATGTCCCCTTTTTCAGTTCTAATTTTAGTAGTTTGAGGCTGGGCACAGTGACTCACACCTGTAATCCCAGCACTTTGGGAGGCCGATGCAGGCAGATCACCTGAGGTCAGGAGTTTGATACCAGCCTGGCCGACATGGTGGAATCCCATCTCTACTGAAAATACAAAAATTAGCCGGTAATTTAGCCAACTGCGTCTGTAATCCCAGCTAATCAGAAGGCTGAGGCAGGAGAATGGCTTGAATCTGGGAGGTGGAGGTTGCAGTAAGCCAAGATCGTGCCATTGCACTCCAGCCCGGGCGACAAGAGTAAAACTCCGTCTCAAAAAAGATAAAAAATAAAAATAAATTTAAAAATTTTTTTAAAAATTAGGAGTTTAAGTTTTCTGTCTCTTTTTAATTCCTTGGTCTAACTGAAGGCTTATCAATTTTGCTGATCTTTTGAAGAGAAACAACTTTTGGTTTCGTTTTTTTTTTTCTTTTCTTTTCTCCTTCCTTCTTTCCTTCCTTCCTTCCTTCCTTCCTTCCTTCCTTTCTTTCTTTCTTTTTTTTTTTTTTTTGTTTTGTTTGAGATGGAGTTTCACTTTTGTTGCCAAGCTGCTAGAGTGCAGTGGCGTGATCTTGGCTCACTGCAAACTCTACCTTCCGGGTTCAAGCGATTCTTCTGCCTCAGCCCCCCGAGTAGCTAGGATTACAGGCGCGCACCACCATACCCAGCTAATTTTTTGTATTTTTAGTAGGAACGGGGTTTCACTATGTTAGCTAGGCTGGTCTCAAACTCCTGACCTCAGGTGATCCCACGTGCCTCAGCCTCCCGAAGGGCTGGGATTACAGGCGTGAGCCACCTTGCCTGGCCTCTTTCTTTTTTTTTAAGACAGTGTCTCACTTTGTCACCCAGGCTGAACTACAGAGGTGCAATCTCCACTCACTGCAGGCTCTACCTCCTGGGTTCAAGCAATCCTCCCACCCCAGCCTCCCAAATAGCTGGGACTACAGGTATGTGCCACCAAGCCCAGCTAATTTTTTTAGAAATTGGATCTCACCACGTTACCCAGGCTGTATTTTCTGTTATTTTTCTATCCTCTATTTCATTTATTCCCACTCTAGCCTTCATTTTCTCCTTCTTTCTGCTTGCTTTGGGTTTAGTTTGTTCTTCCCGCCCCCCCCCCCAGGTTATTAAGCTGGAAAGTGATGTTATTGATTTAAGATCATTCTTTTTCTTTTCAAAAAATTAAAATTAAAAATAAATAAATACATAAATACAAGTTTCCATTTGTTTTTACATCTAGTGCTGGAGATCATAAGGCACCTCATCTTGGGAGTAAATTTTTTTTCTGAGACAATGCAATCATTTGAGTGTTTTTTTTTTTTTTTTTTTTTTTTGATTGTCTTGCTCTGTTACCCAGGCTGGAGTGCAGTGGTATGATCTCAGCTCACTGCAACCTCTGCCTCCTGGGTTCAAGTGATTCTTGTGGCTTAGCCTCCCAAGTAGCTGAGATTACTGGTGTGTGCCACCATGCCTGGCTAATTTTTTTATTTTTATTTTTAGTAGACACAGGGTCTCAAACTCCTGACCTCAAGTGATCCACCCGCCCTGGCCACCCAAAGTGCTGGGATTACAGGTGTGAGCTACCCGCTCAGGGCCTCGAGTGGTGCTTCTTAATTAACCCCTTATTACCCTGGAATAAGGATGTAGCGTGACCATTTTTAAATGATTGGATAAAGGCTGCCATTCCCAATACTCCTTGCTATGCTGTGAAGTGAAAAGGAAATTTTGCATATGGTCCCAATTTCTCCAGGGCATTACAGGATTGAGACTCTCATGCACACATTCCTCCTGTCTTGAGGTACAATGTTATTAGATTATTCCAGGCCTGCCTGGGGGTCCTCTATCAGGAAAAGATCTCAAGTGTCTACAGGCAGTTGCTTGTTATGAGGGAATGGGAATCTGAACCAAAACCCAGACTGGATGATGAGGGTAGCAGGGTAAACAGGAACGTTGTCATGCCACGCCTCCTGATGCAGGCATCCAGGCCATGCGGGAGAGTGTGACTAGCAGGGGCAGGGTGCCTGGAGAAGAAATAAAGAGCCTGTACCTGAGGAACCCCAGGGTAGGGAGTGGGCTCTGTAGCAATGGAAATGGGGATCACTAGTGGAGTGATCAGGGTCTCCAGTTCTCTCTCCGGTAAGGTAGATTACTTTGAATACTACAGGGATGTGACTTTGTGTGTGTGACTGAACTGGTGAAGCTGGTCATTCCAGTTGCACTGTCTTGGTTGGTTTTTTGTTTCTTTTTAATGTGGCTACTTTAATTGATTTACTTTTCTACCATGTGGCACACCCAGAAAAAAGATTAACTTCTCAAGGTAAGATAGAATTGTGAAAGGAATTCTGCTTATTTTTTCTTATAGATGTTAGCAATCAGATAGGGTCTGCCTGGATAGATCTCCATATTTAACAACTCCGGAAACAACTCTTTATAAAATCAAAAGACCATCTGATGAATAAAGAACACAGGTTGCCAGCAATAAGGCTAACCAGAGGGTCTACAAAAGATCTAAAAATCCCACCAAAATCTTAAAATCGCTCATTTAAATAAATGGATGCATCTGAAGAATGCAGGTGGAATTTCTTTGATGCCAGGAGCAAAGCAGCACAGAAGTCCATGGAGGGCAGGGAGTAACACTGAAGTTGCTCCATAGCGACCCACAGCCTCTGCCCTGTGGCAGCAGTACCAGCAGACCTCCGAAATACTGTGGGTTCAGTTCCAAATTACCTCAATCAACCAAATTATCACAATACAACAAGTCACAAAAAATTATTTTGGTTTCCCAGTCCATATAAATGCTATGTTTACACTATAATGTAGTCTATTGAGTGTGCAATAGCATTATGTCTAAAAAAATACATAGTTTATTTATTTTATTTATTTATTTATTTTAAGACAAAGTCTCACTCTGTCGCCCAGGCTGGAGTGCAATGGCACAATCTCGGCTCACTGCAACCTCTGCCTCCCAGGTACAAACGATTCTCCTGCCTCAGCATCTCGAGTAGCTGGGATTACAGGCGCCCACCACCAGTCCCGGCTAATTTTTGTATTTTTAGTAGAGATGGGGTTTCACTGTGTTGGCCAGGCTGGTCTCAAACTCCTGACCTCAGGTGATCTGCCCACCTCAGCATCCCAAAGTGCTGGGAATACAAGTGTGAGCCACTGCACCCGGCCCATACTTTAATTTAAAAATACTTTATTGCTTAAAAATGTGACAATCATCTGAGCTTTCAGTGGGTTGTAATGATTTTGCTGGTGGAGGGTCTGCTGGCTGATCGTGGTGATGGGTACTTAAGGTTGAGGGGGCTGTGGCAATTTATTAGAATAAGACAACAATGGAGTTTGCCACATAGATTGACTCCTCTTGAGCTAAAGATTTCTCTGTAGCCTGTGACGCTGTCTGATAGCATTTTACCCACAGGAGAACTTTCAAAATTAGAGCTGATCCTCTCAAAGCCTGCTGCTGCTTTAATTATTAATTTGTGTAATATACTAAATCCTTTGTTGTCATTTCAACAATGTTCACAGCATCTTCACCAGGAGTAGATTCTATCTCCAGAAACCACTTTCTTTGTTCATCCATAAGAAGCAACTCTTCATCTGTTTCAAGTTTGATCACACGATTGCAGCAATTCAGTTGCATCTGTAGACTCCACTTCTAATTCTACTTCTCTTGCTATTTCCACCACATCCACAGTTACTTCCTCTGTTGAAGTCATGAACCCCTCAAAGTCATCCGTGAGGGTTGACTTCTTCCAAACTCCTGTTAATGCTGATATTTTGATCTCTTCTCATGAATCACAAATGTTCTTAATGGCATCTAGAATGGTGAATTCTTTCCAGAAGGTCTTCAATTTGCTTTGCCCGTATCCATCTGAGGAATCACTATCTATGGCAGCTATAGCCTAATGAAGTGTATTCTTAAATGATAAAATTTGAAAGCCAGAATTAGTCCTCAGGCCAGGTGTGTGGCTCACACCTATAATCCCAGCACTTTGGGAGGCCAAGGCGGGTGGATCACTTGAGGTCAGGAGTTCAAGATCAGCCTAGCCAACATGGTGAAACCCCGTCTCTACTAAAAATACAAAAATTACCTGGGTGTGATGGCACATGTCTGTAGTCCCAGCTACTCAGGAGGCTGAGACATGAGAATCACTTGAACCCAGGAGGCAGAGTTTGCAGTGAGCTGAGATCACGCCACTGTACTCTAACCTGAGTGACAGAGTGAGACTCTGTCTCAAAAAAAAAAAAAACAAAAAAAACAATGAGAGGTCAGGTGCTGTGGCTCACACCTGTAATCCCAGCACTTTGTGAGGCCAAGGCAAGGTGGGCAGATCGCTTGAGCTGAAAAGTTTGAGACCAGCCTGGGCAACATGGTAAAACCCGTCTCTACTAAAAATACAAAAATTAACTGGCTGTGATGGCATGTGCCCGTAGTCCTAGCTACTCTGGGAGCTGAGGTGGGAGGATCACTGGAGCCCAGGAGGTTGAGGCTATAGTGAGCCACGATCGTACCACTGCACTCTAGACTGGGCAACAGAGTGAGACTCTGTCTTGAAAAAAATAAAAAGAGGTGGACCAGATCTGCAATGCCCCAGACACCTGGAAGAAGCAGATGCAGCTCCGTGGAGGAATGTACCCTCTATCTAGGCATGAAAGAAGTGTGAAAGAGAAATTTTGAAAAAGATGAGCTAGCAACCTCCAAATCACAAAATACACAAGGAAACAGGTTTTCGTGAGTAAGATTCAGCAATACAAACCAATCAGCCCTATAGAGCCTTCAGATATGGAGTTAACAGATAATATCCAAATAAAATATTGGTTCCCAGCTAACTTTGAATTTCAGATAAGCAATGAATAAATGTTTAGCCTAAGTATGTCCCACACAATATTTTGGACAAACTTATACTAAAACATTATTTGTTAATTACCTGAAATTCAAATTTAATTTGGTATTCTGTATTTGTGTTTTTATTATTTTTTAAAAAGTTATGTATTTTTTGAGACAGGATCTTACTCTGTTGCCCAGGCTGGAGTCCAGTGGTGGGACCATGGCTCACTGGAAACTTGACCTCCCTGGCTCAAGTGATACTCCCACCCCAGCCTCTGAAAGCACTGGGATTACAGCCCTGTGCCACCACACCTGGCCTATGTTCTGTTTTTTTATTTTTTTAATTTTTATTTGTTTATTTTTTTTGAGACAGGATCTCGCTCTGTTGCCCAGGCTGGAGTGCAGTGACCCAGTCTCGGCTCACTGCAGTCTCTACCTCCCCAGTTCAAGCGATTCTTATGCCTTAGCCTCTTGAGTAGGGATTACAGGCATGCACCACCATACTTGGCTAAGTTTTGTATTCTTAGTAGAGGCGATGTTTCACTATGTTGGCCAGGCTGGTCTCAAACTCCTGACCTCAAGCAATCCACCTGCCTCAGCCTCCCAAAGTGCTGGGAATATAGGCATGAGCCACCATGCCTGGCCCATTCTATATTTTTAATTGCCAAATCTGAGAACTTCAGATATAGACTATAAAGTAAATATCTCTAAGATGTTTAAGAAATGAAAGGAATTGGAAAGAGAAGTGATGATCAAGAGACCATCAGAAATGACTGAATATATATGAAAGAGGAGTAAATGGACCTTTTAGAAATGGAAATTATGTAAATCTAAAATGAAAACTAAATGGGAGATTCAGGAGTAAATCCACTGATGCTGCAACTTACTTTGGTGTGCACAATGTAGAGATTATGCATAGAGGGGTCAACAGTGGAAAGATATGTAATAAAACAAGGACAGTAAAATATTAGTTGTAAAATATAGATGGTGGGTATATGAGAGTTTAATGTAATATTTTTTCAATTTATCCTTATTTTGAAAATTATCATAGTAGAATGTTGAAAAAAAACCAGAAAAGTTAAACAGCATACTGGAAAAGTTTAAATACTGAACTAAAGGGTAAATTTGTAGGGATTTCAAAGACTGTAGGTCAGAAACAAGAAACAGACTGTGAGAGACTGCTCGCTATGGTCTGCATGTTCATGTTCCCCAGCAATTCGTATGTCAAAATCTCAATCCGCAAGGTGATGGTATTAGGAGGTAGAGCCTTTGAGAGGTGATTAAGTCTTAAGGGCACACGATGAGATTAGTGCCTTTTAAAAAGAGGCCCCAGAGAGAGCCCATCCCACTTCTTCCCTGAGAAACAGCAAGAACACAGCCATCTGTGAACCAAGAAAGGGGCCCTCACCAGAACCTGACCATGCTAGCACCTTGATCTTGGACTTCCCAGCCTCCAGACCTGTGAGAAATATGTTTCTGTTGTTGATAAGCCACCCACTCTAAGCTGTTTTTGTTATAGCAGCCTTAACAAACCTAGCCACTCATTAGGTAAGTGCTTGTAGGCCAGTGTGGTGGCTCACACCTGTAATCCCAGCATTTTGGGTGGCCAAGACGGTGGATCACTTGAGGATCACTTGAGGTCAGGAGCTCTAGACCAGTCTAGCCAACATGGTGAAACCCCATCTCTACTAAAAATACAAAAATTAGCCAAGTGTGGTGTCAGGCACCTGTAATTGCAGTTGCTTGGGAAGCTGAGGCAGGAGAATCACCTGAACCTGGGAGGTGGAGTTTGCAGTGAGACAAGATTGCGCCACTGAACTCTAGCCTGGGTGACAGAGCGAGACTCCATAAAAAAAAAAAAAAAAGATATGTACCTGTAAAGTGAGAAGTTGCCATACATGTCCTACAAGTTCTCGGAGAAGGTAACAGAATGAGGGAGAGGCAACATTAAAGTAATAGTTGCTGAGAATTTTTTATAACTGATGAAAGACAGTAATTCACAGATTCAGAAATTCTTATAAATGCCAAGAAGGATAAATAAAAAGCCATTTGCTTTCTACTAAGAATTTACAAAGGATATATTTCACAAGGAAAGAAAGTATTCCTGGAAAAAAGATCTGAAATGTGGGTCATTCTAAGCAAACACTGGTGGTTAGAAAGCAGTAATAATGTCTAATTTGTGGGCTAAAAAGAACAGCAAGAGCACTTTCGTAGCTCAACAGATAAACTGTGTCACATCCAAACAATGGAATCTTGTTCAGCAGTCAAAATAAATGAGCGATCACGTCATGAAAAGACATGAAGAAACCTTAAATGCAGATTGCTAAGTGAAATAAACCAATCTGAAAAGTCTACATATTGCATTATTCCAACCATACAACATCCTGGAAGAGGCAAAATTATGGTGACAATAAAAAGATCAGTGGCTGTCAGGGGTTAGCAGAGAGGGAAGGGTGACTACGTGGAACACGTAGGGCAGTGAAAAATACCCTGTATGATACTACAATGGTGGACACATGTCATTATACATTTATCCAAACCCATAGAATATACAATACCAAGAGTAAACCCTAATGCAAACTATGGGCTTTGGGTGAAAATGATGTGTCAATGTAGGTTCATGGGTTATAGCAGGGGTATTGCTCTGGTGGGGGATGTTTATAATGGGGGAGGCTGTACGCATGTAGGGGCAGGAGTATATGGAGAACCTCTGTATTTTCCTCTTTTTTTTTTCTTTTTCTTTTTTTGAGACATGGTCTCACTCTGTTGCCCAGGCCGGAGTGTAGTGGTATGATCTTGGCTCATTGCAACCTCCGCCTCCTGGGTTCAAGTGATTCTGCTGCCTCAGCCTCCTGAGTAGCTGGGACTACAGGCGCCTGCCACCATGTCGGGCTAATTTTTGTATTTTTAGTAGAGATAGAGTTTCACCATATCGGCCAGGCTGGTCTTGAACTCCTGACCTCAAGTGATCCGCCCTTCTCGGCCTCCCAAAGTGCTGGGACTAGAGGCATGAGCCACCACACCTGGCCTATACTTTCATCTTGATTTTGCTGTGAACCTAAAACTGCTCTAAAAAAATAATAAAGTCTTTAAAATTAAAAAGAAAAGGATATGCCTGGTTAGACCCAATGGCAATGCAACCCTAGAAGCGGGTGGCTGGAATTAAAGGATAATTTGGTGTAAAGCTAAAGACATGAATTATCATTAGGTTTTATTAAGGTAGGTGGTGTAAATTCCAAGGGTAACTACTAAAAGAAACAAATTTTAGTGCATATCTTTAAAACTAGTAAAGGGCAAAATATGGAATGGTTTTATGTTTAAAAACTAAATTTATGTTCTTTTTGCAGATAAAGAAATAAATTCCATCATATCAGTAATAATAAATGTAAATAGAGTGAAAAATACAGTTAGTAATAATAGATTTTCACACTGGATGTATCTTCCCAATTCCTTATCTGCAACTGACCATTTAGATAAGCTACTCCCACTCCCAGAGAAGAAAGGTAGAGTCGGGTAGAGGAAAAGGGGGATTTCTGCTCTACCAGAAGCCCCTCTACCATGGAAACCAGAAGCTACAGAAACCTAATAACTTTTCCTGCTCTTAGGTTCGAGATGGAGTTCTTTCTGTCTCTAGATTCTTTCACAAAATTCAGTAAAAGGTGAATCCAAAAATATTTAAAAACCTATAAAGGATGTAAGAATTAACCACATACCTTAACATTTTTCTTTGAAAAGTATCAATATTCCCATGTAGGGAAAAATGAAACTCTTGCTAATCACAACAGTAAGGCTGTGAATTTATGTAGCTTTACTATCTTTTTCCATTTCTTTCCATTTTCTCATTTGTATTTGACAAATTCCATTTTTACCGTTTTTAAGATACTCCCATCCATGAGCAATAAATAACATTTTCAACCATTTGTCAAGAACATTAGGCTGGGCGAGGTGGCTCACGCCTGTAATCCCAGCACTTTGGGAGACTGAAGCGGGCAGATCACCTGGAGTCAGGAGTTCGAGACCAGCCCGGCCAACATGGTGAAACCCATCTCTAGTAAAAATACAAAAAGTAGCCGGGCGTGGTGGCATGCACCTGTAATCCCAGCTACCAGGGAGGCAGAGGTAGGAGTATCACTGGAACCCAGGAGGTGGAGGTTGCAGTGAGCTGAGATCACATGGACTCCAGCCAGGGCAACAGAGCCAGACTTGTCTTAAAAACAAGACAAACAAACAAAAAAACCTACCAAACAAAGAAATCAAGAACATTGTAATACATTATATTTCATGATGAGAACACAGGAATACGAAAATGTCTTCTACTATGTTTGGAGGGTGGAAAATGCTATAGATAACATTGTCCTTCATCTCTGTCTAGCAGCAATATGGTTGGGGAAACTGAAATGACCTAAAGCAGGGTGGCCCTATTAGTCTACAGCTGTTCTTATCTTTTGTACCATACCTTGTTTGAGAAGGGGCATCCTATTAGCTGAGCATGGTGCCTGTGGTCCCAGCTACTCAGGAGGCTGAAACAGGAGGATTATTTGAGTCAAGGAGTTCAAGGCTGCAGTGAGCTGATTGCAATGTTGCACTCCAGCCTTGGCGACTGAGTGAGACCCTGTCTCTAAGTAAAATAACATTTAATCTAATTTAAAAAGAAGGGGCATTTTGGCTCAAGTAACTGACGAAAAGTTGCACCGAAGGTTGCTGGAAAGTTTCTTCCTTGCACTTAAGGGAGATCACTGGAAAAACAGACTTATTCTTTTTCTGTGGATGTGGCGAAGAAACATGTGGCCTTGACTTTTTTTTTTTTTTTTGAGACGGAGTCTCGCTCTGTCGCCCAGGCTGGAGTGCAGTGGCCGGATCTCAGCTCACTGCAAGCTCCGCCTCCCGGGTTTACGCCATTCTCCTGCCTCAGCCTCCCGAGTAGCTGGGACTACAGACGCCCGCCACCTCGCCCGGCTATTTTTTTTTTGTATTTTTTAGTAGAGACGGGGTTTCACCGTGTTAGCCAGGATGGTCTCGATCTCCTGACCTCGTGATCCGCCCGTCTCGGCCTCCCAAAGTGCTGGGATTACAGGCTTGAGCCACCGCGCCCGGCCGACTTTTTTTTTTAAAACGGAGTCTGGCTCTGTCGCCCAGGCTGGAGTGCAATGACATGATCTCGGCTCACTGCAACCTCCACCTCCTGGGTTCAAACAATTCTCCTGCCTCAGCCTCCTGAGTAGCTGGGATTTTACAGGCATGTACCACCATGCCCGGCTAATTTTTGTATTTTTAGTAGAGACGGGGTTTTACCATGTTGGCCAGGCTGGTCTCAAACTCCTCACCTCAAGTGATCCACCCACCTCGGCCTCCCAAAGTGCTGGGATTACAGGTATGAGCCACCGTGCCTGGCCTAGCCTCAACTTTTATCAGGAGTCATTCTGCCCAAAATACCTCCAAGGCCCACTGGGCTTCACCAGCTAGCCTAATCAAGGTTTAAGCCAGTTTGTTTTAAGGTTAAGTCAATTTGTGTTCGATCCTCTCTCACTAGGTGCTAGAATGTCTCTAATTTATGTAATAATTACGCCTTCACATTAAGACATTATTGAAGCATTCTAGTATGAATCTGCTACTGAGAAAGCATGCCTGCTTTATGTATTTAGAGACGGAGTTTCGCTCTTGTTGCCCAGGCTACAATGCAATGGCGCAATCTCGGCTCACCACAATCTCCGCCTCCCGAGTTCAAGCGATTCTCCTGTCTCAGCCTCCCAAGTAGCTGGGATTACAAGCATGTGCCAGCACACCTGGCTAATTTTGTATTTTTAATAGAGATATGGTTTCTCCATGTTGTTCAGGCTGGTCTCGAACTCCAGACTTCAGGTGATCTCCCCGCCTTGGCCTCCCAAAGTGCTGGGATTAGAGGTGTGAGCCACCGTGCCCAGCCAAGCACACCTGCTTCTTAGTGGGTCTGGAAAGTTTAGCAAGAACTACTTGGCTTGCATATTAATGAAATGAGAATTAACAGATTTCCCCCTATGGTTTCAAGTATATGTGAGACTCATTGTATGGCAAACAATGCTAGTTGCCACCCAATATCTTCTTTCTCCTTCCTTACTAACAAAACTCAATTATGTTATGGATAGCAAAATGTGCCCTTAAGATGACATACTCCTGTTTCTCCTGTATCTATGGAGAAGATCTTACATCAGTGAGATGTACGCAGAAGTAATTGGGTAGGACTTGCAGGCAAGTTCTTCAAATGGAGGGCAGGCCCTGATAGGCCCCCTTTCGCTTCTTGTACCTTCTTGCTTTCTGGAATGTGGATGTAAGGTTTGGAACTCCAAGAGCCATTTGGGCAATGAAGCAACCTTGCGAATGGAAGTCACATGTTAAAGATGTGGACCAGAAAGATAGAAAAGGCCTGGAAACCTGATGATTGTGGAGCTGCCATCCCAGTCGTGAGCTCCCTGCCTCTGAGTTTCCATTACATGAAAAAGAATAAACCTGGCCAGGTGCAGTGGCTCATGCCTGTAATCCCAGCCCTTTGGAAGGCCGAAGTGGATGGATCACCTGAGGTCAGGAGTTCAAGACCAGCCTGGCCAACATGGTGGAACCCTGTCTCTACTAAAAATACAAAAATTAGCCAGGCGTCTGTAGTCCCAGCTACTCGGGAGGTTGAGGCAGGAGAGTCACTTAAACCCAGGAGACGGAGGTTACAATGAGGCAAAATCACACCACTGCACTCCAGCCTGGGCGACAGAAAAAGACTCAGTCTCAAAAAAAAAAAAAAAAGAAAAGAAAAGAAAAGAAAAAGAATAAACCTGTATCTTCTCTGATCCACGTTTTTATTTTCCATTATGTGTGCCAACAAAATCTAATCCCAATTAATGTGTGGTGTGCCACAGTTAAGAACAAAAACTCTGGAGTCAGATCTGAAATAGAGATCCTTCTGTGCAACTACTTAGCTGTGTAACCTTGGGCAAATTAATGAACTTCTCTAAGCCTCAGCTCATCGTCTATACATGGATGGTACCTACATGGTGCGACTGTTGTAAGGATTAAGTGAGATAACACGTGAAAAATGTTTAGTGCAGTGCCTGGAGCAGACATTCAGCACATATCAGTGGTGTATCTGTTGTTTCCAAACAAATATGGAGGCTAGCTAAAGGCGGCACAGATATTATAGAGAGAAGCAAAGAAGAAATTGGTGGCCTCTAATCTAAACTAAGCCCTTGGCACCCTTGTTACCCTATCTGTGTATCTTTTGTCATCCAGCTCTCTCATTCCTCACACTCCCAACACTTTCTCTCCAGACCTGTGCCTACACTCAAGATTCCTACCCCTCTTGGTATATGACACTGCCTCCCACGTCACAGAAAAAAAATGGAATTATTAGGAGTGAAACCCCTGAATGTCCTGCCCTCACACCAACTAACTTCCCAAGGCATTTCTTCTGCCCAAAGCTTATCCTTCCATCTGTTCTTTCGTGGCAGTTCCTCCTGTCAACTCAGAGATACGGGCTCATCGTACCCTACTTCGCCCTCGTGTCCCAGCTTACAGACGTGCTAACATCTCTGCTATCTTACAAAAATCAAGACAAGACAAAATACTGTCCCTCTTTGAGCTGTAGTACTGTAAGGATTGATCCTACTTTCTCCTGCCCCTCCTGGCCAACCTCTTTATTGAGAGAAAGTCTGTATTCACTCTATCCACTGTTGGTAGCACTGGCCGCTATTTACTAAATATTTACTCTGCGCCAGATTATATATATACTCCAATCTTCAAATCAATAACACAAAGCAAGACTATCACTGTTTTGTGTGTGAATTAGGTACCTGAAGCTCAGAGATTGAAGTGTCTCATTCTGGTTCAAACAGCTAAAATGTGACAGAATCAAGTCTCTCTGAATGCAGTTCATGTTATTTGCATTCTCTCAGTAGTTCCCAAACCTGCCAGGGCATCAAAATCATCTAGAGCTCGGAAAAGGAAAAATACAACAACAACAGATTCTTGGGTCTCATCCCAGAGCTACCAAATCATAGTCCCTTCACGAAGAGCCCAGGAATCTCAACCTTTACAGCTTGTGGGTGGATCTGATACAGCCCCATTGACATAGGGCTTCCCCATGCTGCCTCTCACCCTTACACTCCTCACCTCATCCCAGTTTGGCTTCTAGTTTCACTCTGCAAACCAGATTACCTTCCCAAGACCTCCTCGTGGCCAGATCCACCAGGCATTCTCCAATCTTTGTCTTGCTTGACTTGCTAACAGTGTTTAACAAGCTGACTATAGTCTACCTTTCTTTGGTTTCCAGAATACCATGCTGTACTCTTGGATTTCCTCCTTTCTTTTTGATCTTTCCTACTCTTTGTCTTTCAGCCACCTTCTAAATGTTGGCACCCCCACTTTGGTTTCTAACTTCACTCTCTTCTCACTTCAAACACCATGCTTGGGTGATCTCATCCACTCCCATGGATCTAATTACTATTTGTATATTAATGGCTCCCAAACTGGTATTTCTAGCTTCCCTCATGGCCACTGGATCTATTATTTTGTATACGAGGAATTCCCAGTTGAATGTCACTTAGATCCCCTAACTTAATAGGTTCATAATGGAATTCATGATCTTCCTGCTCCCAGGTCTGGCTCCACAGGTGCATTAGATGGCTCAGGCTGCCAGAACAAAATGCCATAGACTGAGTGACTTAAACAACAGAAATTTATGTTCTCACAATTCTGGAGCCTGGAAGTCTGAGATCAGGGCGTCTGCATGTTCTGATGAGGGCTCTCTTTCTGGCTTGCAGACGGCTGCCTTCTCGTGTGTGCTCACAAGGCCTTTCCTCGATGCATGCTCGTTGAGAAAGTGTAGTTTACTGTCTCTCCCTCTCTTCATTTTCTGTCATCCAAGCTGGAGTGCAGTGGTGCGATCTTGGCTCACTGAAACCTCTGCCTCCTGTATTCAAGCAACTCTCTCCTGCATCAGCCTCCTGAGTAGCTGGGATTATAAGCGTGTGCCACCATGCCTGGCTAATTTTTGTATTTTTAGTAGAGACAGGGTTTCACCATGTTGGCCAGGCTGGTCTCGAACTCCTGACCTCAAGTGATCCACCTGCCTCAGCCTCCCAAAGTGCTGAGATTACAGGTGTGAGCCACTGAGCCTGGCCTCTCTCTCTTCCTATAGGGACACAAGTCTTATTGGATTAGGATCTACCCTTATGACCTCATTTCACCTTAATTACCTCCTAAAAGCCCTATCTCCAAACACAGTCACACGGAGAATTAGGGTTTCAACATATGAATTATAGGGGAACACAAATATTCAGAACATAGCAACAGCTGTGCAACAGTGTAGCCACACTGCACAGTTGTTGAGTCACACCCTGTGCTCAGAAAGTCCCCATGCCTGACGTTTAATGCCCTTTGATAGCTGTTTTGAAATGCTTAATAATGTTATCTTTGAATGTGTGTTTTGTCAGTGAAGTCCTATGGGACAATGGAGAGTGTGCTGCATGCTTGGAGCTTCAGTTGACATACCATCCCTGTACATCTGGGACAGGCTCTCAGCCCACCTCTCCTGCTCCCTGGCACCACAGGTCTCCCCTTCCCATCCTCTGTGACTGCTGCCACCTTCTGCATCACCTGGGCTGGAGTCCTGGGCATGGGTTGGGCCCACGTACACTGTGGTATCTCAGGGCAAGGCATAGCAGTGACCATGCAGTCCCAGGCTGGAGGTGCCATGGTACATTCAGGGGGCAGTTAAGCAAGGGAAAGCCTGTTGCCCGCCACTATCCAGGCACCTCACATTGGCCTGGCACAGAAGTAGCAATACTCTTGACAGCCACCCATCTTCTGTGGGTTGGGACTACAGGCACCTGGGAAGGAGAGATGCCTGGCTCGACTTATAGGAACATTGGTACCTGGCTGGTAGAAGCTGGGAACCTGCTAGCCCTGTGCCCAATCATGAGGTATGGGCCCCAGGAGTCTGTGAGGGTCGGACTCACCTTATGAATATCTGTGTCCAAGGGAGGACAACTTTAAATAGGAAGTGAAGACCACCATGACAAGCTGAAAGAGAGCGGTCACAGAAGAAATGGAAAAGAGTTTTTCCTGCATTTCCAGCAAGGGGTCTTTTACAGAAAAAATTTAAAAAAAAAATTTTTTTTAACAGACACAGGGTCTCACTATGTTGCCCAGCCTGGTCTTGAACTCACGGGCTCAAGTGTTCTTCCTACCTTGGCGTCCCAAAGTGCTGGGATTACAGGCATAAGCCACCATGCCTAGCCTCAACAAGATCTTGCATTTTTATTTTGCACTGGACCATGTAAAGTTACGGTGATGGCCTTGATCCTCCTCTTCTTCTTTCCTTCTCAGTGATGCTACCCGTCCAATCACTAACACCAAATCCACCAGAATGATCCTCAACATTCTCCTCTCTCCTATCCCCTCCCTGCACCCAGAACTCTATAGTCTATTTTCTAGATATTTCTAACATCTTCATTTCCAAATACCATGGGCTTAGTTCAGATAACAAAAATAAATTTGGAATTATCCTGTTTTTGATTAAACCACCCAAAAGACTCCCCCCCTCCACATCATATAGAAAAGAAAGAAAGAACCGTTCATGCTTAGTTTGTCCTTTGGGGTGACTGGTTGTGGGAATGACCTGAGATGGATGACTGTGGAAGATATTGTCTAAGAAGACTGAATTCATAAGACCAGGGAGCCCTTAGGACCCGTAAAGATCTGGTTCAGACATTTAAAAAATATCAGCCAAGGGACACCAATAATTTTTTAACTAAAATAGAATTTTATAGAATAACTATGGGATTTTTAAGACCACCATTTATTAAAATTAATTACTCACTAAATCCCAAACTTCCCTTCCGCTGCTTGGGTCACTGAAGCTGCCTTGGGCAAGACAGCAGGTTTAAAGTGGAGAAAGGTTACATGGCTGCCATCAACATTTGTGGGGGTAAAAGCGTCCTTTTATGGGCCAACTGGCAACTGGCTTGTGGGTGTGTCTGGTTGGCATGAAGGTGTGGGATTACACCCAAAAAGTCCCCTCAGGCACTCTTCCTAAAACATCACTGTCTCCACATTCCTTGCCTGCTGAACACCCTTCAGTAGCATCTCAATTTTACTTATTTATTTTTTGAGACGGAGTCTCACTCTGTTGCCCAGGCTGGAGTGCAGTGGCAAGATCTCGATTCACTGCAACCTCCACCTACCCGGTTCAAGCAATTCTTGTGCCTCAGCCTCCCAAGTAGCTGAGATTACAGGCATGCACCACGCCTGGCTAATTTTTTGTATTTTTAGTAGACATGGCATTTTGCCATGTTGGTCAGGCTGGTCTCAAACTCCTGACCTCAGGTGATCCGCCTGCCTTGGTCTCCCAAAGTGCTGAGATTACAGGCATGAGCCACAGTGCCCAGCTGCATCTCAAGTTTTTGCAGGCTACAACCCAGCCTATTTAGGAAGCTGTTCAAGACCCTCCACCCTTACCCTTCCCTTACTCTGCCGATATTTGATGTCACCATCTCTTGATACCAGCGTGCACAGAACTGGAGCCAGTTTCCTTCCTATGCTCCAGCCTTGCTATTCTTTTACCTACCTCGAAAATTTCTTCACTCATTTGATAATGCGCATTCTATCCAACTGAAGTTCTACCTCCATTTTTATTTGATTTAATATAACTTTTAAAAGCACTACTGCTGGATGCAGTGGCTCACACCTGTAATCCCAGCACTTCGGGAGGCCAAGGTGGGAGGATCACTTGAGGTAAGGAGTTCGAGACCATCTTGGCCAACATGGTGAAACCCCATCTCTACTAAAAATACAAAAATTAGCTGGGTATGGTGGTGCACGCCTGTAATCCTAGCTACTCAGGAGGCTGAGACATGAGAATCACTTGGACTGGGAAGCAGAGGTTGCAGTGAACAGAGATCACACCACTGCATTCTAGCCTGCACAACAGAGCGAGACACTGTCTCAAACAAAACAAAAAAACGAAAATTAGCTGGGCATGGTGGCACATGCCTGTGGTCCCCTCTACTCAGGAGGCTGAGGTGGGAGAATCACCTGAGCCCAGGAAGTCGAGGCTGTAGTGAGTCGTGATTGCATCACTGCATTCTAGCCTGGGTGACAGTGAAAACCCTGTCTAAAAAAAAAATAAAAATAGGAAAGTATTATTATGCATCAAGGGGCAATTGCATGCTTTACATATATGGATTATTTGTCCCTGTGACATAGAGACTATTATCAATTACCAACTTATAGATGAAGTTAATCAACTTCCCCAGGACACAGAGCCAGGGTTCGAACCCAAACAGCTGCTCTTGACCAGTGTCCTTGCTCTCCCCCTGGCCCAGTGCTGCCTCCAGCAAGCCTTCATGCCCACTCCAGACCTTCGTGCATTCTTGTTTGTCTGTTTGTTTATGTTTGAAAATGTCAGGAATGTCTTTCCTGACACATCGTTAAAGCTCCCTTTCATCTTCTTCTTGCTTTCTGGGTATCTTTGCTTTGTAGTATCTTAAAAACCTTGGAGCAAGGGTATTAGACATGATTCTATATACAGATTGACAGATGCCTCCACGAGTAAAAGGAGACAGAAAAAAAAATACACAAGAGCTTAACACTTCTCATGGTTCGTTAGCACAAAATCACATTTTGTGCATTTTTTCAATGGCGAGATCATAGGGGATCAGTTCCTGCAGTGGCATGTGTGTCAGGTTTCAATTGCAAATTAGAAACGGCTCTGGGTATCTTAAACAGAAAAGCAATTTAATCCAAGGAATTAGATGCTTACAGAAATGTTTGTGAGTTGGAAAAGCAGGCTTTAGGCTGGACCTCTAGGAATGAGTCTCAGAATGACAGGGCCCAAGTGACCCTCTGCTTTTCCCGTAAGTGGCCTAAGTTAATCTCTGAAAATGGTGCATTACTCACTTGACCCAGAAAACCCCACAAGATTGCACAAATCACAAAGTTCAAATCTTTATGTTCACTTCAGGAATACCCGTGAAACTGCCCAGGCCATCAAGGCTTTGCCTATACCAAAAGCTACCCAGTATCTGAAAGACACCACAACACAGAAGCGACGTGTGCCATGCTGCCTTACCATGGTGGAGTTGACAGCAGTGCCCAGGCCATACAGTGGGGGTAATGCAGGGTCAGTGGCCCAAAAAGAGTGCTGAATTATTGCTGCTCCAAAATACAGAGAGTAATGCTGACCTTAAGAATTTGGAGGTAGATTGTCTAGTCATTGAGCACATGAAGGCGAACAAAGCCCCCAAGATGGCCTATGGAACTGAGAGAGCTCACGGTCAGATGAGCCCATGCATGCACGCCTCTTGACACTCTGAGATGACACTTCCTGAAAAAGAACAAATTGTTCCTAAACTGGAAGAGGAAGTTTCACAGAAGAAAAAGATATGCCAAAAGAAACCAAAGAAACAAAATGTTATGGCTCAGGAATAAATCCAGTAACATAAATGCAAATAATCATAAATGCAAATAAAAGTAAACCGCCTGGCTGGGCGCGGTGGTTTATGCCTGTAATCCCAGCACTTTGGGAGTCCAAGGTGAGAGGATTACCTGAGGTCAGGAGTTCGAGACCAGCCTGACCAGCATGGTGAAACCCCCGTCTCTACTAAAAATACAAAAATTAACCGGGCGTGGTGGCACATGCCTGTAATCCTAGCTACCCGGGAGGCTGAGGCAGGAGAATTGCTTGAACCTGGGAGGCGGGGGTTGCAGTGAGCTGAGATCGTGCCATTGCACTCCAGCCTGGGCAATAAGAGTGAAACTCCGTCTCAAAAAAAAAAAAAAAAAAAAGCAAACCACCTGAAGGAATGGCTACTTCATCATTACTGGAAGCTTTTGGAATCAGGACACCACCATGCAAAACGCAGGCTCTAGGACAGACACGGTTGACATTTAGGACAGGATAATTCTTTGTGGAGGGGGCTGTCCTGTGCATTGCAGGATGTCTCACAACATCACTGGCATAGCACACTAGATACAGATAGAACACCCTCAGTCACAACAATAAGAAATGTCTCCAGGCTGGGCACTGCAGCTCATGCCTGTAATCGCAGCAATTTGGGAGGCTGAAGCCAGAGGATCACTTGAGCCCAGGAATTCAAAACCAGCCTAGGCAACATAGGGAGATTCCATCTCTACAAAAAAAGTTTTAAAAATTACCCAGACATGGTGGCACGTGCCTGTAGTCCTAGCTATCAGGAAGCTAAGACGGGGAGGATTGCTTGAGCCTGGGAGTTTGAGGCTGCAGTGAGCTATGATTGCACCACTGCACTCCAGCCTGGGTGACAGAGGAAGACCCTATCTCAAAAAAAGAAAGAAATGTGTCTAGACTTTGCTAAATGCCCCCACTGGGAGCAAAATAGCCGCTGGTGGAGGACGTCTTGTCTAGAGCATCATAAGCTTAGCCTGTCGGGAGTCCAGGGGGCTGCTACCATATTGCTTTCACAGATTCTGAAGATCAGGAACACGCTGCCTTGGCTGTGTCCAGTGGATAAGCAATACCACTGCAACAGTCAACTCCAAAGCTGTGCTGCACCTGCTGCAATTCATACCTGCAAAAGCAGTGCCTGCTGCCTTTCTTCCCACTTGATTCAGTTGCATATCTACTTTTGAAAAAAGAGGCATCTGATTGGTGGAAACTGAATCCCATCCAGACCCCCAGCTGCAAGGGAGTCTGGGAAGAATCATTTTTCAGGTTTCCTGTTTTTGCGGTGCGAGAAGGTACCTTAGAAGAGAAGTTGAAATAAGTATTGAGAGAACTAATCTACCGTATCTGCTATAGCATGTCAACTTTTTGTTCTTGTCAAATGAAGCGGGTAACGTGGGAATGTTAATCTATTTGAATGGAAGTGTTTTGAAAAGAAAGGTGAGTGGGGTAGAACACCCTACCAGTGTCTATTATCAGGAACAAGATACTTTCTAGCATATCATATTTTATACTCACTGTCTTAATCAGTCGTCTAAACATTAGCAATTCTACCCTGTGATTTCATTTTGCATGTGTAAATGTCTGTCTCCCTGAAAATTTGCAAGTTCTTTAAGGGTAGGACTGCTCCCTTAATTCTTTATTATTATTATTATTATTTTAAGATTGAGTCTCACTCTGTTGCCCAGGCTGGAGTACGGTGTGCCGTATTGGCTCACTGCAACCTCCGCCTCCCTGATTCAAGCGATTCTCCTGCCTTAGCCTCCCAAGTAGCTGGGATTACAGGCACCTGCCACCAGGTCTGGCTAATGTTTTGTATTTTTTTAGTAGAGATAGGGTTTCACCATGTTGGCCAGGCTGGTCTCCAACTCCTGACCTCAAGCAATCCACCCGCCTCGGCCCCGCAAAGTGCTGGGATTACAGGCGTGAGCCACTGGGCCTGGCACTCCCTTAATTCTTGAGCATAGTTATAGGCATATTGCCGATATTCTGTAAGAATTATTAAACATTCTTTAAAAGTAAGTTGCACTAACCATCAGAAACAGAGACAGGAATACTTCTAGCCACCACTCTTTAACCAGGATTTCAGAGGCCCTTTCCTGTCTGTTAGGATCATTTTTAACTCTCATAACTTGGAAACTTTATGGGATCTTCAAAATACCAGTTGTCGCAGAATCTGAATTGAGAAATATATTGGGGGTTAAGAGTTTAAGAATTTTTAAAAATACATTTATCTTAAATATGTATTGCTATTTCTCCATTTCCAGTAACCATGGAGCAACCAGGGCCGCATTTACTCTTTTGCCTGAAACAACAGCAACCACAAAAAATAGACAAAATATACGAAACATCAGTTTTCAAGATGCTGGACATCAGGCAGTGAAGGACAGTGAGTCCCATGAGACAGGAGGGAAATGAGCTGACCCTACAATTGCCTCAGCCTGTGAGGGTTCCCAGGCCAGGGCACAGGCAGGAGAGACTGAGGCAGAGCTCAGGGGATTCCCTGGGTGAGAATGGAGAAAGGCCACTGGGACTAAAGTTCTTGGGGCAAAGTCCCAGCGAGAGCTGCGTGGAGAGAGGGAGAGAGCTCAGAGATCTGCAGAGGATCTTCCTGAGCCTTCACTGAGTGCTGAGCAGTGCAGATGTGCCAGGGAACAATCAGACTCTGGGTACAGAACCACCCAACAGATTTCAAGAGTGCTCAGCCCTCACACGGAACCAGGACCAGGTCTGTTTCCACCAGCCAGAGTGGAAGCCTGAAGAGTCCCAGACACCAGGGAGGCTTCCCAGGAGAAACTAGCCTCAGCGGTGAGGAGTAATTAGCCTAAGCTGAGCACAGCGCCAGACCCCTCCCACCAAATCATGAAAGCAACCCAAAGGGATTGAACTGTTTCCAACAAACTTAACTGCATTGCAGAACAAAGCACACAATTATTTATAGGAACACAAACATATCCAGCACCCAGTGAAGTAAAATTCATGGTGTCTGACATCCAATAAAAAATAACCAGTCATGCAAGAAGGAAAATATGACCCATAGTAAGGAGATAAATACATCAATCAAAACTGACATAGAACTGACACAGAAGCCAGGATTAGCAGACAAGGACATTAAAACAGTTATTATAATTGTGTTCCATATGTTCAAAAAGTCAAAAAGAGACATATTTGCCTTTTTGCTTTTTCTCTCTGCTGAATAATTCAGTACAAAAACTAAGATCACGGACACTCAAGTTGATCTGCCTGGTTCAAGTCCCAGCTCTGAGATTTACGGGCTCTCATACATTGTAGCTGGGACTGGGACTGGATGCAGTGTCTGAGCTCTGGCAGGGTGAGGAGGTGCAGGTATTAGGAGACAGAGCACACACCCAAGCAGGGCGCTGATTCAAAAGTAAATATGCATATTCATGGATGGGTGCAGTGGCTCATGGCTGTAATCCCAGCACTTTAGGAGGCCGAGGCAGGTGGATCACTTGAGGTCAGGAGTTCTAGACCAGGCTGACCAACATAGCAAAACTCCATCTCTACGGGGTTTATAAAAATACAAAATTTAGCCAGGCATGGTAGCACATGCCTGTAATTCCAGCTCCTTGGGAAGCTGAGGCAGGAGAATCGCTTGAACATGGGAGGCAGAGGTTGCAATGAGCCAAGGTTGCACCACTGTACTCCAGCCTGATCAGTAAGAGCAAAAACCCCTCTCAAAAAAAAAAAAAAAGTAAATATATATATTCAGAAAAATGGGAGCAGCTTTCTAGGGATCAGAAAAAGGAGATACAAAATGAGAAGGGAGATACAAAATGAGAAGGGAGAAATTAGACTGAATTAGAGATACTGGGCTACGCATGGTGGCTCACCCTTATAATCCTGGCACTTTGGGATGCTGAAGTGGGAGAATTCCTTGAGCCTAGGAGTTTGAGACCAGCCTGGGTAACATAGTGAGACCCCCATGTCTACAAAAAAATATAAAAACTTGGCTAGGTATGGTGACGTGTGCCTGTAGTCCTGGCTACTTGGGAGGCTGAGGTGGGAGGATCACTTGAGCCCAGGAGGTTGAGGCTGCAGTGAGCTGAGCTCATACTACTGCACTCCAGCCTGGGCATCAGAGTGAGACCCTGTCTCAAAAAAAAAATTAGAGGTATTGGTGTGAGCTCATGGTTTTCAGTATATACAGATGGATAATAAAATAAATATAGATGTTGATGTGTGCACACACACACAGACACACACACACAGAGACACACGCACATTCCCCGGCTCTGTCCACCAAGCAGATCTAGGGGCAGCCTCACCCTCACCCTGACATGGAGACACTTCTGATAAGAGGTCAAAGAAGAAATGTGTCCAAAGAGGATAAACCTCGGCTCCAGTTATAACTTGGTAATTTGGAGCAACTTTTCTTCAAAGAATGTTTTTAATCTTTGTAAGTCATAAAAACAAATCAAACCTGTCAATAAACACTACATTTCTATATTCAAAAAATTATTTTCACATACGGTAACTTATTTATTGCATAGAAAAATTATAGAAAAGTAATTATAGGTTTTGAGTTAGTCTTGGGATCCTATTTCAGCTCTAACATTCACTCACTTTGTAACTCTTGGGAACCACGTGATCTGTCTGAGCCTCAGTTTCCTCAAATACAAAACAAATATATTTACCTTCATAAGGTTTTATATTTTTAATTAGATTGTACAGATCCCCACCATGCATGGCATAAAGTAAATGCTCAGCAAATGATAGTTATTAGCACATTTGCACACGGTGTAAATTGGGCAGTTTTTGTTGTTGTTGTTGTTGCTTTTTTCTTTTTTTTGAGATGGAGTCTGGCTCTGTCATCCAGGCTGGAGTGCAGTGGCACAATCTTGGTTCACTGCAACCTCCACCTCCCAGGTTCAAGCAATTCTCCTGCCTCAGCCCCCTGAGTAACTGGGATTACAGGCACCTGCCACCATGCCTGGCTTTTCTTTTGTATTTTTAGTAGAGATGGGGTTTTACCATGTTGGCTAGGCTGGTCTCTAACTCCTGACTTCAAGTGATCCACCCGCCTTGGCCTCTAAAGTGCTGGGAATATAGGCATGAGCCACCGCACCTGGCCAAATTGAGCAGTTTTTTCTGATTTCAGTTTAACAGGAGAAAAAAGACAAAGGGTGGCAAAGACGTCAGAGCAGAACATATGAATTAATAAATAGGTAACTATTTATTTATTTATTTATTTATATTGAGATGAAGTCTCACTCTGTCACCCAGGCTGGAGTGCAGTGGCATGATCTCAGCTCACCGCAACCTCCACCTTCTGGGTTCAAGCCATGCTCCTGCCTCAGCCTCCTGAGTAGCTGGGACTATAGGCACCCACCACCATCCTCCCAAAGTGCTGGGATTACCGGTGTGAGCCACCATGCCCAGCTACAGATTATTTGTAAATAGATATATGCATGGAGGGAGGAAGCCCTTCCAGAGGCAGGGAGAACAGGAGCAAATCACCAGTGTGGGCAGTAGTAGGAGATGTACAGGTTATACTGGCTGGGGCTGGTGGGGACAGAGGTGCAAGGAAGCATGAGGGAAGTGAGGATCCAGAGGATCTGTGCCAGGTTATGTGGGCTAAACTAATACAGGCTGAACGAAGCCAAAGAACTTTGGCCCGGCCAGGCACGATGGCTCATACCTGTAATCCCAGCACTTTGGGAGGCTGAGTCAGATGGATTGCTTGAGTCCAGGAGTTTGAGACCAGCCTGGACAACATGGCAAAACCCTGTCTCTATGAAATTAAAAAAAAAAAAAAAAGCCATGCACCTGTAGCCCCAGCTACTCAGGAGGCTGAGGCAGGAGGATCACTTGAGTCCTGGAGGTCAAGACTGCAGTGAGCCAAGATCACATCACTGTACTCCAGCCTGGGCAACAGAGTGAAGCCCTGTCTCAAACAAAACAAAACAAAACAAAACTTTAGCCATTATTATGTTGCATGGACTCTCGTATTTATAGCAAACTAGACCATACTTGGTCTAGATATCTCTTCATAGAGAGCAGCCTCTGATTTAGGGCAGTTACTCATTAGATTGTGTTGTGTCCAAGTCAGGAGCCCCCAGCTGCCCTTGGTTTCATGAGTGAACATGACTTTTTGTTGTTGCTTGATGAGGCATATTTAAGAGTGAGGAGCTATTGCTAACATGACTAAAAGTTCTGTACGTGTAAACTCCCTGGGGAGTTTCCCCAAGATTCACTGGCTGGGAAGAGCCTGATGGGCAGCCTCTCCACAGGGCGACACAAGCGTTCAAGAGGAATTCGGGCTCAGGGGAAGCAACACATGTCAGGAAAAGTATATAGTTCCAAAAAGGCTAAAGGAACTGGAAGTATTTATTTATTTACTTATTTTTTTTTTGAGATGGGGTCTCGCTCTGTTGCCCAGGCTGGAGTGCAGTGACCTGATCTTGGCTCACCGCAAGTTTCACCTCCTGGGTTCAAGCAATTCTCCTCCCTCAGCCTCCCAAGTAGCTAGGACTACAGGCATGCACCACCATGCCTGGCTAATTTTTGTATTTTTAGTAGAGACCTGGTTTCACCATGTTGGCCAGGATCGTCTCGATCTCTTGACCTCATGATCTGCCTGCCTCGGCTTCCCAAAGTGCCGGGATTACAGGTGTGAGCCACCACGCCCGGCTGAGGGAACTATTTAAAGATGGAATTATTTAAGGCAATAAACTCCCTCCCACCCAAACAACTAAACAAGTAAAGGAGTATTGTAAAAAGGGTACTTGCACACCTCTTGCCCAAAATTTCAGAGATTCAAGATTTTGACATTTCTACCTTTTTTTTTTTTTTTTTTTGAGACAGAGTCTCACTCTGTTGCCCAGGCTGGAGTACAGTGGCACAATCTTGGCTCACTTCAGCCTCTGCCTCCCAGGTTAAAGTGATCCTCCTGCTTCAACCTCCCAAGTAGCTGGGACTACAGGCACATTCCACCACACCCAGCTAATTTTAGTATTTTTAGTAGAGATGGGGTTTCGTCATGTTGGCCAGGCTGGTCTCAAACTCCTGGCCTCAAGTGATTCACCTGCCTCGGCCTCCCAAAGTGCTGGGATTGCAGGGGTGGGCCACTGCACGCTGACATTTCCTCTTTGACTCTAATCGAAAGTGTTTCCATGATGGCACGTGTGCAGTAGGACTTAAAAGGCACTGCAGCTCCAGAGACTCCACCCTCGAGTCAATGAAGACTTAGAATTAGCTTTACTGGTTGTTGTAAAGGGTGGAACTTGGTCCTCCTTCCAGATGGAGGTGTGGATCTGGGCACTGTTTCTCCATCAATGTGTCTTGGCACTTGGGATATTTAGAGATATTTATAATGTATTATGATTTGGGGTCTGTATACTCCACTTTGAAAAATTCTGCACAGGGGGAGGAAGTACAGATAGGGGTAACTATTGTGGAGAGGAAAAAGAGGATACATAGATCTAACAAGGAAGAAAGGCCTAAGGAGAAGGTGTTAGAGACTGGAATCAATGAAAGAAAGGCATGAGAAATCTTGAGAAATGAATAAGTATTGGCACGGTGGTTCACACCTGTAATCTCAACATTTTGGGAGGCCGAAGAGGGCGGATTACTTGAGGTCAGGAGTTCAAGACAAGCCTGGCCAACATGGCAAAATCCTGTCTTTACTAAAAGTACAAAAATTAGCCAGGCGTGGTGGTGGGTGCCTGTAACCCCAGCTACTCAGGAGGCTGAGGCCAGAGAATGACTTGAGCCCGAGAGGCGGAGGTTGCAGTGAGCTGAGATCACACCACTGCATTCCAACCTGGGCAACAAAAAAAAAAAAAAAAAGAAAGAAAGAAAGAAAGAAAGAAAGAAAGAAAGAAAGAAAGAAAGAAAGAAAGAAAGAAAGAAAGAAAGAAAGAAAAAGAAAAACACAATAAATATTCATTTTTTAAAATCGATGAGTTTTTACATCCATAAGGCTGTGCCTGAAAAAAATAATAATTAAAACAATTGATGAGTTTCTTAACATGAGTTACTCAGTGTTCTGGGAGGTACAAGGGATACAGTAAATGACATGAAGCTGCCCTTGAGGAGCTCACAGTTCCATGGGAAGTCAGACATCCATGCCATGAACTCTAATGCCATGGGTGGTCCTCCAGCATAGCTTTACGGGAATGTGAGTGGGGAGGAAGAAGCATCCACCTGCTTAGAGAAGGCAGGGAAGGCCTGAGAGCACCAAACACCTGGACTGAGGCCAAGATGGGCCCAATGAGCTGGGTACACGTGTCAATACAGAGTGCAGGTCCAGCTGTCAATACGGAGGGCAGGTCCAGCTGTCAATATGAAGGGTGGATCCAGCTGTCAATATGGAGGACGGGTCCAGCTGTCAATACAGACGGTCCAGCTGTCAATACAGAGTGAGGGTCCAGCTATCAATACATAGGGCGGGTCTAGCTGTCAATACAGGGGGTAGATCCACATGAGAATACAGAGGGCAGGTCCAGTGGTCAATACAGAGAATGCGTCCACCTATCAATGCAGAGGGTGGCTCCACCTGTCAATACAGAGGGAAGGTCCAACTGTCAATATAGAGGGCGGGTTCACCTGTCAATACAGAGGGCGGGTTCATCTGTCAATACAGAGGGCGGGTTCACCTGTCAATACGAAGGGCGGACCCACCTGTCAATACGGAGGGCGGGTCCAACTGTCAATAGAGAGGGCGGGTCCACCTGTCAATGGAGAGAGAAGATCCACCTGTCAATACGAAGGGAGAATCCACCTGTCAATACAGAAGGTAGGTCCTCCTGTCAATACAGAGGGCAGGTCCAGCTGTCAATACGGAGGGTGGGTCCAGCTGTCAATACAGAGTGAGGGTCTAGCTATCAATACATAGGGCGGGTCCAGCTGTCAATACAGAGGGTAGATCCACGTGTGAATACAGAGGGCAGGTCCAACGGTCAATACAGAGGGTGGGTCCACCTGTCAATACAGAGGGCGGGTCCAGCTGTCAATACAGAGCAAGGATCCACCTGTGAATACAGAGGGAGGAAGCTACCTGTGAATACAGAAAGAGGATTCACCTGTCAATACAGAGGGCAGGTCCAGCTGTCAGTATAGAGGGTGGATCCACCTGTTAGTACAGAGGAAGGATCTACTTGTCAATACAGAGGGCGGGTCCAGCTGTCAGTACAGAGGGAGGATCCATCTGTCAGTACAGAGAAAGGATCAACTTGTCAATACAGAGGGCGGGCCCACCTGTCAATACAGAGGGCGGGTCCACCTGTCAATAGAGAGGGCATTCATCTGTCAATACAGAGGGCGGGTGTATTAGCTGATTTTCACACTGCTGATAAAAGACATACCTGAGACTGTGTAATTTATAAACAAAAAAGAGGTTTAATAGACTCACGGTTCCATGTGGCTGAGGAGGCCTCACAATCATGGTGGAAGGCAAAAGGCACGTCTTACATGAGGGCAAACGAGAGAATGAAAGCCAAGCAAAAGGGGTTTCCCCTAATAAAAACATCAGCTCACATGAGACTGATTCACTACCAAGAGAACAGTATGGGGGAAACTGTCCCCATAATTCAATTATGTCCCACAGCACCAGGGAATTATGGAACCTACAACTCAAGATGAGATTCGAGTGGGGACACAGCCAAACCGTATCAGTGGGTCCAGCTGTCAATACAGAGGGTGGGTCTGCCTGTCAATACAGAGGGCGTGTCCATCTGCCAATACAGAAGGCAGGTCCAGGTATCAGTACAGAGAACGGGTTCACCTGTCAATAGAGACGGCAAATTCACCTGTCAATACTGAGGGCCGTGTCTCAAAAAAAAAAGTTTTTTTAGTGAAAAGCAAAAGTTTGGATCTTATTGTACTGTAGATACCCAATGGAGTTTCTGTTGGGTGGGCGGTGGTTTGAGACAAAGTCTCACTCTGTTGTCCAGGCTGGAGTGCAGTGGTGTGATCATAGCTCACTACAGCCTCAGACTCCTAGGCTCAAGTGATCCTCCAGTCTCAGCCTGGTGAATAGCTGGGACTACAGGCATGCACCACCACACCCAGCTAATTTTTAAATTTTTTGTAGAGACAAGGTCTGACCATGTTGCCCAGGCTGGACTTGAACTCCTGGCCTCAAGTGATGCTCCCACCTCAACCTCCCAAAGTGCTGGTATTACCAACATGGGCTACCACCCAGCCCCAGTGGGGTTTTATTGAAGGATTTCCAGTAATGGAGTGAATCAGTCAATGCTGAGGGGAGTGTGAAGGATTAACTCAAGTCGGGCAGGAATGCAGGCAGAGAGATCAGTTGAGGTGATGTTTGCAATAGAGCAGAAGAGAAATGACTAATGCTTTGGTGATGGGAATGGAAAGAAAAAAGCAGATAAAAGAAACGTATAGGAGTTAGTTAGCCTGCCTGGGACACATGATGTGGGATAGGAGGCCAGGGAAAAGGCAGGAATGACTCCTGCAGAACATTCTCTCTGGCCTCATAGGGGCCCTCTGTGGCCACTCCCCTGCTGCTTTCTGGAGAGTGGATACACTTGATTTTCACTGATAGGGCTCTGAATTCCATCATTTGGCACCAGATGCAACTTTGGTCTACAAACTGCACTCATTTTTTGAGCAAGGTTACAGATGAGTTTGCAGCAACTGTCTCCACTGTACTGGCTGATCATTAATTCCTCCATATGGTCAGAAAATTAAGCCATGTAAGAACCTTTCAAATGGTCTCCCTGTCTTCATCATGTCTTTACACTGCCTTCTTGATTTTCCATTGTAATGATTGAGGATCCCATGAAATTTAGGTTTTCTCAGAGAAGCAATAATCTTCATGAAGGATGAATTCCCTCAGATGCAATTCAAGTTATGTTCCTTAGCAACTGAGTGTAGCACAGGAAGACGGGTGGGTCTGCATGTATGTGCAAGGCCAAATACTCTGTTGGCATAGTATAAGAAGTTTCTAAGTGAACCACAGCAAGCTCCAGGGGACTCCACAAAACCAACTCAACCTGTGAGACCAGGTTGGAAGAGGTGTGGTTTCTTCTCATCCTGAGAAAACCAGCATTCCAGATGTGGATGTATTTGCAGCTCCATGGAGTGGTGCATGGTGACTGCAGCTGATTGGACCTCCCTGGTTTGCCTTCAGCCTTGTTGGATACCCCCTAAAAGTCCCTTTGGAAGACCCTGAACTTCTCCCCCAAGTGAATTTATTGCAGCAGTTACATAGCACCTTAACCCATGCCATCTTTCATAAAATCCCACATGTAATTAGTTTCACAGATGATAGGACCAAGTGGCCACAAATAGTTTTAATTCGTGGAAAGTATTTTATGAACACATATACCTCATGTTAAGTGGCTAGACTTGGACTTAGACAACCTCCGTTTGAAAAAAAAAACCTCATTGATTCTATTTCTTTGCCTAGGTGGGTATATGAAACATTAAGTGGCTCTCAATTCCATGTTCCAACATTCAAACAATACCAGGATTTCATTAACTTCCGGAAGCTTCTGGGAATTCTCTTAATTCCACCTGGTCAAAAGTCCTGTCTTCTCCCACAGGTTTTTGTTCAGATGAATTTGGCAGAGTTCTTCAGTTCCTATCTTCAGGGAGCCCCGCTGGGCCGCAGACAATTTCTGGCCTCCTCTGTACCAGAAGCCCCAAGGTCATAGGAGGGGAGATTTGCTGGAATTCCCTCTCACTCACTCAGTTGCATTTCTTTTCCTGGCCAAAGGGTTTCTTCCCATGGCTTCCCTGGAGACCCGTTGCCCTGGTCTTCCACTCCACTTCTTCAGTACAAACTCCATTTACAGTTGGGTTTCAAATATCTATTGTGTCAAGATGGTGTCAGTACCTCTTCAAAATAGCTTTAGTTTGCTCATTCTGATTCCTGTGATCTCCCTAATTCCTGGAGCACAGATCTCTTCTCCTTTTTAGATCCAAGTTCACAAATCTTACAAGTACTTTTTGAATAAATCTCTACAGTATGGCTTTGTCTGCTTATTCACCTCACCTGCCAGGGCTACCATCTAACGAATGTCCTAGAACTCTGTTTATGTCATCATAGAGCTCAGTAGGGGCTTGCCCCTGATACTAGTGCTCCCCGACCTCCTAGACCTGCTCTAGGTACCTGGGCTGCTACAAAGGCTGGCTGGTGAACTCCTTCAGTCTGATAAGGCTCTATCAAGTGATGAGTGGGACCCTGGTATCTTAATCCATTCCTGCTGCTATAAGAAAATGCCACAGACTGGGTAATTTATAAATAATAGAAATTTATTTCTCACAGTTCTGGAGGCTGAGAAGTCCAAGATCAAGACACTGATAGATCCCGTGTCTGGTGAGGGCTGCTCTCTGCTTCCAAGATGGCACCTTTTTATTGTGTTCTCTCAGGGAGGAAAGGATGGAAGAGTCAAACACACTCCCTCAAGCGCTCCCATGAGGGCACTGATCCCATGCATGAGGGTAGAGTCCTCATGGCCTAATCACCTCCTAAAGACCCCACCACTATTGCTCTGGGAATTCTGTTTCAACATGAATATTGGAGGGGACACAAGCATTCAGACCACAGGAGCTGGGTTCCAGGTCCACATTTAGGGAACAACATCCAAATCCATGTCTACAACCCATCTGTTCAGATGACTCTAGAGCAACTGAGTCAGCCTCAGTTTTACCCGCAAAGTTTGAAATATATGTGTTTCACTACCCCCAGCCTCTGCCCTGGGATACATGTTGATCAGGCATGAAATCCAGTGGGAATCAAGGACAGCTTGTGCTTCCCAGAGCTCACCAGATGTTAGAAGATTATGCATGCATCTTTCAGTTGCTCTACTCTAAGAGCCTCTTCCAGGAACCTGCTTTTCCTTCTCTTTTACTCATAGGGCTAAGATTCTGTCTTCTATCCTCTTCCTCAGCAGCTGCCACCTCCACTCTGGGTCAGGGATGTTTTCTCCACCTTCTCTCTCCCCTAAAGCCTGCCAACCACTGGACCACAGTGTTCCTTACTCTCACTTGTAGAGCTGACCCCAACAAATGAGCACATAGGACTTTGTGGCTTAATTTTTATTTGTTGCAGAGGAAACATGGAGAAGTTACGGCTGGAAGTTTGTCCATCAGGGGCCCCTGATCTAATGCACCTGAGAAGCTTTGGGGATGGTGAGGCTTCACCTCAGCACTTTTATTTCCAAGGATGGGACTCGCTACCTACCACCCTCCTCCATCTGACTAGTCCCTATAGGAGTACCTCTTGGAAACCCCTTCCCCAACCCCAAATTGCAAACTGAACAATACATATTGCCTTGCCTCACACAGGAAATGTGCATCTCTGGAATTATCTTCTGGGTGTTTTCTTAAACTAAATATTATCAGCACTTTGTGGAGCCCCCTCCCTTACTAAAGGCCTTCCTCAGACTCTTGGAAGAGAAGCCATTCCTATCATTCTCGCTATTCCCACTTGTGACTGGTAGAATAATCATCCCCCACGATGTCCACATCTGTAATCCCAGAAGCTCAAGCCCTGATGTGTATGGGGTCTGAAACAAAAAGGATATGAAGTCCTGTGGTTTAAACTGCCGTAGCTTTCAGCCTCAAAATCACAGGTCATTAATTCATTCATTTATAAAAGACATATTAAATGCCTATGATGACCCAGGGCTGATATGAGGCCCTGGGTAGTATCTCCAATTGAGAACCATCTAGGATAGGGGTGTCCAATCTTTTGCTTCCCTGGGCCACATTGGAAGAAGAAAAATTGCCTTGGGCCACATATAAAATACACTAACAATAGCTGATGAGCTAAAAAAAAAAAAAATGCAAAAAACCTCATAGTGTTCTAAGAAAGTTTCCAAATTTGTGTTGGGCCGCATTCAAAGCCATCCTGGGCCGAATGTGGCTGGTGGGCTGTGGGTTGGACAAGCTTGATCTAAGATGATGCAGGAATCAACTAGAATTTGGAGGAGAAGAGTGTCTGGTCTTGAGGACTAGAGACTGGCAGGATCAGTCAGCTGGGCTGAGGTTCAAGGCCGGGCTCCAACCTCAAAAGGCTACTTGGACCTTTTTCAAGGTGGATTGAAAATGAGGCTGCCTACAGAAAGGTTAAGAAAGGTTCAGAGAAGTGTGCAATTTCCTCCCCTTCTCCATCCGCTGCCCCCTGCCCACTGTACCTGCAGGCATAGAAGCCCAGCCCTCATCCACAAATGGGAAGAACACTCTCAATAGGCTTGCTTTTGAAGGCTTGGAACCTATTCTAAAATCTACTGCTGCATAATAAACCACCCCAAATCCATGGTGTAAAATAGTAGCCATTTGATCACAACGCTTAGATTGTGTGCATCAGGAATTCGGCCAAGGCACGAGAGGGACAGTGCTCTACCTGATCCCATACCTTGGCAGGATTCAAATGGCTGAGGGCTGGAATTGTTCAGTGACTCTTTTCTTTATATGTCTGGTGACTGGGCTGGGCTAACTAAAGGCTGGGCTCAGCTGCGACTAGAGCATCTACCTATGGCCTCTCCATGTCACGTGGGCTTATCGCAGCATAGGGGCTGGGATTCAAAAGTGAAAATCCTGAGAAAGTAACTCTGGAGAGCAGGGTTTCTGAGGAGCAGGAAGCTGCTGGCCCTTACTGAGCTGGTGAAGTGAGTGAGCAGGTCTGTGAGCCATGGAGGGTTCATGGAAGGACAGAGAACATACACCCCCTGTCCTCCAAAATATGGCCTTTGGGGTCACTCCAGAGTGTCCCTAGGTGACCATAGCTGGCCCAGGAAAGGTTCATAGCTATGGCCACCAAACTGAATGCCCACTAGAGAACGCCGTCAGAGGAGGACTGGCAACGGCGCTAGTCTTCGCCGCAGCAGGGATTCTTGTGTCAGGTCTCAATCATCCGTGTGCTCAGCTCCATTTACCATCTCCTATTCCTCTACTCCTTATTCCCCATGCCCTGCCCGCTTCTAAGTTAAGTCCTGCAGACTTCACCTGTTTACCTCCGTGCAGGGCTCTGAGTCCCGCAAGCCCTGTTTGAGGCTTAGTTCTCTCCCTGGAGGAGCCCCATGTATTTCTGTAGTCTGGGTGTCCGGCCAAAGTCTGCGGCTCTAACACCCTGCACCTGGCCCTGGGGCATCCTCAGGCAGGAACCATGCTGAGGCGAGGTCCAGGCATCTATGCAAACTTATCTTAGGCCAGGGTCTTCTCCAAGGAACAATACATTCTGCCACTATGGTCATCAGTTCCACCTCTTCATACTCCTGGCTTCCTGTCTGCTTCCAGGATACTTTTGACTTTGGGACCTCACCTTAACCAATTCTCTGGAGTACAACTCTACTTGTTACCTGCCTGCCCTCTCCCCAAACTGCCTCCTGACTGCTTGTTGACTCTTTTTCTGAGAAAGGCAGGCAGACTCTGCACCTCTGACCCAGTTGGATTTTGCAATTTGGCCTCCAGGGCAATTAATATGGCCTGGGAGTTTCTAGCCTAAACTAGCCAGCTGGGACCCTCCCTTTAGGTGCCTACAGGCAAGCCCATGTCCGCTGGAGTCTGCCCCTTTCAGACTGACTTGCTACTGGATGAGGATATGACAGCTAAATATAAAAGGACTTTGCTTTGCTAGAAGCCTGGTGTCTGGAGTATTTATAACTCCGCCCATCCCTAGTTCATGTCTGCACTTCATTACATCTTTTCTTCTCTGTGATTGACCCCAGCTTTGCCCATTCATTTCTGGATATCTTCTGGCTCAGAAGGTCTGACTGACAAGCAAGATGACCTTCCATGTGGCCAGGGCCATTTTCCTGCTGACAGTCCCCATAGCCAGACTGAGTGAGCCCCACGTCCTGTCGTTTCCTGGCTTCTGGACTCTTCTCTGGCTCCTGGAGGGTTGGAGGCCCATTAACTCCTGGCTCACAGCCCCCAACACACCTTCACTCCATAGCTACCTTGTGAGGGAAAATTGAGAATTTGATGGAGCAAATGGAAGACAGAACAGGAGACACATACTCTTCACAGCTCTGCAAGAATGTAGATTTAGCAGGGCAATTGGCAGAATGAACTATCTTAGAAGCATGGGAAGTCCTCTCCATAAGGTGGCTATAGTTGCCCGAAATTTTGGTCCTGCCCCAGTAGAACCAGCCACGAACTGGACATCCCACTCCCCACAGTGAGACCATTAGCACCAGCATGGTGGGGGTGAGGAAGGCTGAGCTTAGGGTTTGTTTTTGTTTTTTGGGTTTTTTTTTTTTAAGAGGCAGGGTCTTGTCCAGGCTGCTGGAGTGTAGTGGCACAATCATAGCTCACTGCAGTTTCAATCTCCTAGGCTCAAGTGATCCTCCTCTCTCAGCCCCCCAAGCAACTGAGACTACAGGTGCATGCCACCATCCCTGGCTAATTTTAAAAATTTGTTTTGAGACAGGGTCTCCCTGTGTTGCCCAGGCTGATCTGGAACTCCTAGCCTCAAGGGAATCCTCCTGCCTGGGTCTCCCAAAGTGCTGGGATTAAGGACGTGAGTCATCGCATAAGGTTCTCTTGACCAGGTAGAGTTTCTTACGTGAACTGGTACGGCAAAAATAAAATCAGTGCAGTGGGTCCAAGAGAATTCCTTGAAGGAGAGCGAAACTCAAGGTGCAGGGTTCCAATGAGGCTTCATGGCACGCCCTCATGATGTAAATGTGTAGGCTCCAGGGAGGGCAGCCAGGTGGAGGCTCATAGGGGCTGAGCCCCCACACATCTGCATCTGCCTGCTGGGCCCTACAGTTCTTGCACTGGGGCTCTTCTTGCCGGGCTGAGGGTGCATTCACTTGGGTCTCCCTTGCTGTGGCTCTCAGAGCCTCACACTGTTGATAGCATTGCTTGTGAGATATCTAAACAGACTTGGAGGCCCGAAGTTATTTCTCATTTTAGGGGATAGTGACAAACTTCAAAGCAATTCACAATCCCCTAGAACCTACCTCTCCCAATTTGACCATCTGTCAGGCCGACCACCAAGTGTGGAAACAGGGCCATGTTGTTCTATCACCTACCTCCAGGGGAAAGGAGTATAGCAGTTTTGCAGAATTCCCAAAAGCCACTACTGATACCTCCACCCTGAAGTCACTTACACTGAACTGTGAGAGCTTTCACTTCTGCTGTCCTAGATCATTTTTCCACCCCACTGCCGGTGATAGAGCTCTTCTTCCTTACAGAGAACTCACACTATGTATTGCAAGCGAGGTTGGCCGTCCACCACCTCCCACCACAGAGCTAGGCAGATGAACCAAGTCTGGACAATTCTGTGACACCATGCCCTGGTCATCATGATTGGTTCAGAACGAGCATGTGACCCAAATCAAGCCAATCAGCGAAAGACTCAGGACTTCTGCTGGTGCTGCCAGGAAAGAGATTCTTCCTTTCTATGGGATCAGTGCTAAAGCCTTTAGTCATCTTTGGCTGAAGCCTTTAGTCAGCGTGTTGCCTTTAGCCATCTTTGCCTCCTCAAAACCAGAGCTTGCCTATGAATAAAACAAACACTTCGAGCAAAAGCAGCAGATGAAACAAGAGACAGGGCCTTGAGGAAGTATTTCCATCCTTAGATCAGTTGTACCTGCAGAAAGATGGCCTGTGTGCTCTTGAGTTACGTAAGCCTATGGTTTCTGTTTCCCACGGTCTCCTGGGTTTTGACCATGGCACCTGCGAGGGTCCTCACTGATACCTACTCTCCTCTGACTACAGTTTCTGCGCCCAGTTCTTTTTGTCCTCCACTCCCAGCTGCTCTGGCAGCAGATCAAGACTTAGAAGGCAGGGACAAGAAATGTAATATTTGAGAAGGGTTTATTTGCAAAGGGACTAATTCCCAAAATATGGGTAGGGTAAAAGCAAACTATGCAAAGACTAGACAGGACTCTGTAGAATGGAGTCTGAGAGAATAGGGGGGAAAACATGCCTGTAGCCTGAAGGAGAGTCATGTGGATTAAGCTGCTTTGAGAGAACCAATGACTTACTGTCCAATGGCACAGCTAGCCTAGGGTGGCATCACAGGAGAGTCAGAGGAACAAATACTCTGGCCTCACTCTCCTCCTTGCTTCCCATTTCCTGATGGTGCTCCCTATTGACTGAACCCAACCCAAAGAGGGAGGGAACTGACTAACTTGTACAGGTCAGCCTCCCAGAGCAAAGGTCAGGGCAGGGAAGAGATGGGGGTGGGTCCAGAGGGCCAAACAGAAGATGCACAGACCAAGGAAAGATTTCCCATGTCACAGGGCCCAGGAATGACCTAATGAGCAGTTCATGGCTATGGACAGTAAGCCACATTTGCCCCAAGAGAGGTCATTTCAGTGGAGAGCTGAGAGTGACCTAGTCTTGATTCATGAGGCTGTTCTTGGGATTTGAATTGGTTCATCTAATTTGGTCCATCTTCCATTTCTTTCTTTTCTTTTTTTTTCTTTTTTGAAATGGAGTCTCGCTCTGTCGCCCAGTCTGGAGTGCAGTGGTGCAATCTTGATTCACTGCAACCTCTGCCTCCTGGGCTCAAGCGATTCTCCTGCCTCAGCCTCCTGAATAGCTGGGATTACAAGCACCCGCCACCACACTTGGCTAATTTTTCTATTTTTAGTAGAGACAGGGTTTCACCATGTTGCTCGAACTCTTGACCTCAGGTGATCTACCCGCCTCGGCCTCCCAAAGTGCTGGGATTATAGGTGTGTGCCACCATGCCCAGCCCATTTATTTTCATGATCTTTCTCTTGCTCTTCCCATGTGCAGCCTGCCAGACACCCACCCTGCACACCACGCATCCCTCTTCCTGTCCCAAATGTCCCTCTTCCTGGATCAGAGATATTGAACCAATGTACATGGCAGCAGATCCAATGATGAGTGGCCCTGGACACACAGCTCTCTGAGGCAGTTACAAGACCTAGTGGACCGGAAGAGGCACAGTCCTCAGGACACCCCAGGGGTGCACAGCTGGCATCGAGCATAGCCACACCTGTACAACAGCCTTTTACTAGGAGAACCCAAAGAATCCCAGCATATTTAGGCTGCAGAATGGGCCAGGGAAGCTGGCTGCAGAGGACAGCCCACAGAAGGACAACCCTGGTAGACAATGCAACCTCCAGAGTGCCCCACTAGGCCAGTCAAGTTGTATTGGGCCCGCCTCCCAGTTTGCCTTCTTCCTCTGCCTGCTCTTGCTTTCTGTTCATAGGTGTTGATCTCTGATAAACATCTCTGTCTCAGTGTCTACTTCTAGATCATCCAAACTGTGACAACAGTAATTAGAGCAGAGTTTCTGTAGGCACCTGGCACTGCTCCCACACAGCCCTCTCTGCCATGTACTGTGTCTTGTCTCCTGCACTGTGGGTGAACTGTGTCTTGCTGTCACCGGGGCTGGCACGGTGCACGGGACCCTGTCCCAGCTCCCTCTCACTCGCCCTGCTTGCCCTGATCCAGGTCCCTCTTCTGTGTAAATGTTTACCTTCCTCCTGGGTCATTTCTGTCTGCATATGAACCTTCTGCTCATTCTGCCTTTCAGAAAACAGACCGATGCCCTCCTCCAGCCATTGCTTTTCTATACAATGTCTGTAATCTACAGATAACATAACCGATTAGGTCAGGGTCGATCTTTAACTACCAGGCTCAGAGTGTGGCGCCAGGCTGTCTGCCTGTGGATTTCATTTCTGCCTTTTAGTTTTTACTTCTTCTTTCTTTGGAGGCATAAGAAATTGGGCAAGACAATACGAGGGGTGGTCTCCTCCCTTACTGCGACCCCCTCAGGTTCAGTAATTCCCTAACATGATGGACAGAGCTGACTGAAGGTGCTATACTTCCTATAAAGGATGCACACAGGGTGAGGTCTGGGAGGGAGTGCAGAGCTTCTGTGCCCTCTCCTGTCATGTGACTGATCATCAACCAGGAAGTGCATCTCAACCTTGGTGTCCAGGGTTTTCATTGATTTTTGTTCCCAGGCTATGGGATTGAACTCCATCTCCAGTCACCCTCCCGTCCCAGGGATGAGGCTGACCCAAAGTTGCAACCCTCTATTCACAAGGCAATTCTTTCTGGTGACCAGCCCCCATCCTGAAGCCATCTAAGGCCTAGAGTCACCTCATTAGCATAACAAGCGCATTCCTGTCGCTGTCACTCAGGAAATTCCAAGAGTTTTTTGAAGCTGTGTGCCAGAGACCCAGAACAAAGATATATTCTTTATCACACCACACTCCTCAACTGCTCCACTTGGAAGCATCTCAAATTTAACCCGTCCCAAGCCAACCTTCTAATATTTCACCTGTCCCTGCTCCTCTGGTCCTCTTCATCTTGGTAGAGAGTAGCAGTCTCATTCTTGCCAGGTGCTGAGGTCAACAGCTTCAAAGTCGTTCTTGGCTCTCCTTTCTCCCATACCTCCCAACCAATGTGTCAGCAAATCCTCTCAGCCCCACCTTTAATTATATAGCGAATCCAACCACTTCTGGGTATTTCACATAAATGCAATCATACGATACGTGGTCTTTGGTACCCGGCTTCTTTCACTTAGCATAATGCTTTCAAGGTGTATCCTGCTGTAGCATGTAGCTGAATGCATTCTTTTTTATGCCTGAATTACAGTCCATTGTATGAATACACAACCTTTTTTTCATACATTCATTTGTTAACGGATATTTGATTTATTTCTACTTTTTTAGCCATTTTTAATAATGCTGCTATGTACAGGGTTTTGTGTGGACATGTTTTGAATTCTCTTGGGTATACAGCTATGAGTTAAACTGGATCATTTGGTAACTCTTATGTTTAGCATATTGAGGCATGACCAAACCATTTTCCAAAGCGCAGCTGCACCATTTTTCTTTTTCACCATGGTATATCAGGAGATAAAGGTTCTTACAGCCACACCCCCACCCCAGGCCCGCCACCAAAAAGAAACAGAGAAGGGTCCAACTGGGAAAAAATATATATATAATGCAAGGAAAAGAGAAAAATGTCTTTGGCTGGGTGCGGTGGCTCAAATCTATAATTTCGGCACTTTGGGAGGCTGAGGCAGGTGGATCACTTGAGGTCAGGAGTTAAAGGGCAGCCTGGACAACATAGTGAAACCCCATCTCTACTGAAAATACAAAAATTAGCTGGGCGCAGTGGCACACACCTGTAATCCCAGCTACTTGGGAGACCGAGGCAGGAGAATCACTTGAGCCCAGGAGGCGGAGGTTGCAGTAAGCCAAGTTCCTGCCTCTGCACTCCAGCCTGGTCAACAGAGTGAGACTCCGTTGAAAAAAAAAAAAAAAAGAATATGAACACAATAAAACAAGCTCAAAGATGACACAGAGAGGGGGAATTCAGAACTAGGAAGTAACCAAGGTCCAAGTTAACATATTATAGAATAAATTAATTAGAGGCCTGGCACAGTGACTAATGCCTGTAATCCTAGCACCTTGGGAAGCCGAGGCAGATGGATCGTTTAAGCCCAGGATTTTGAGACCAGCCTGGGCAACATGGCGAAACCCTGTCTCTACAAAAAATACAAAAATTAGCCAGGTGTGGTGACACACAACTATATTCCCAGCTGCTCAGGGGGCTGAGGTGGGAGGATCACCTGAGCCTGGGAGGTTGAGGCTGCAATGAGCCGTGATTGTGCCACTGCACAATCACGATTGAGATTGACAGATTGAGACCCTGTCTCAGACAAATAAATAAATAAATAAATAAATTTGAAAGAACAACAATCAGAATAAACAGCATTAATAAAGGAATGAATGACAAAGGGGAAAGGCTGAAAATAATCATAGCAAATGTAGATGAATAAGACAAAGACAGTAAAATAACTGGGGAATCTAAAACATATGGAAGACAGATAAAGATAATCTAACATATGTACAAAGAACCCAAGAAGTAGAAAGTAGTTATGTTAAACTATGTCATATAAGATGACACAACTAAAACTGAAGAAAAAACTAAATCTGCAGAGTATACAAAATACAGCATAATACAACGTACCAGGAGAACTTGATAAACTCCTCTCCAAGATATCTCCTGTGAATTTAAAGGATAAGGAAAGAAGTCTCTAGGGATTTAGACATAAACTGAAATTACCCAAAAGAGGGACACAACAGTGCTTAAAACCCCAGGTCAAAGGAGCTATAGTTAGAAAATTCTAATCAATGGCTCAAGCCTGTAATCCCAGCACTTTGGGAGGCCGAGACGGGCAGATCACGACGTCAGGAGATCGAGACCATCCTGGCTAACATGGTGAAACCCCGTCTCTACTAAAAAATACAAAAAAACTAGCTGGGCGAGGTGTCAGGCGCCTGTAGTCCCGGCTACTCGGGAGGCTGAGGCAGGAGAATGGCGTAAACCCGGGAGACGGAGCTTGCAGTGAGCTGAGATCCGGCCACTGCACTCCAGCCTGGGCGACAGAGCGAGACTCTGTCTCAAAAAAAAAAAAAAAAAAAAAAACAAAAAACAAGAAAATTCTAATCAAAAAACAAAACCTATGACCCAAGAATTAATAGCCAGGCAAGATGTTTTCATGAGCAAAGTCAATAGGAAGACATTCATAGGCATGAAAAATCTCAGGAAATACAAAACCATGAGTTCTTCTTAGGAAAAAAACAAACTGCTTAACAATGAAATCCAGATGATTTCAAGATGAATCACCACAAACAATCCAGAAATGCAGAAGCCACCGTTAAAAAACAAACAAACCAAAACTGGCTGTGAGCACAAACTCCATAAAATCCAGCTCAAGAATGACCACCTATTGGATTATTGTTACATCAGAGCATGTGACTGATACAAACCTGGACAGTATGAGAATAGCAATATAACTAATGATACCACAGAGGGCATAAAACATGGGGGCTGGACTTGGCACGGTGGCTCACTCCTGTAATCCCAGGATCAGCTGAGGTTAGGAGTTCGAGACCAGCCTTGCCAACGTGGTGAAACCCCATCTCTACTAAAAATACAAAAATTAGCCAGCCATGGTCTACTCGGGAGGCTGAGGCAGGAGAATCGCTTGAACCTGGGAGGCAGAGGTTGCAGTGAGCCGAGACTGCGCCATTGGACTCCAGTCTGGGAGATAAGAAGGAAACTCCACATCAATAAACAAACAAACCAACCCGGGGGGCTGGGAGAGAGTAAGAGCTATGCCTTCATCTTCCAAAGCAGGAGAACACTGGCTGCTACCTGAAATGGAACCATAGAGTTTTTAAAAATAGACACTAGCTTTATTTTTCATAATCTCTAGCGTTTTTTGCCTCTCCTTTCTCTCTCCCTCCTTCTCTGTCTCCAACTCTTTAAACCTAGAAGATTTTTAACAACATATTTTATTGTGCAGAAGCATTTACTTGAAAATTCAACAGTTCCTCTAGATGTATTTCACTTTCTTTTTACTCTATCAAATGCGAATACAATTAAATCGTATACTTTAAAATAACATCTTAAACTTAATCCTATTCTAATAAAACCTTTCTCTTCTTTTGGGGGGGGTGTGTGTGTTTATGTCGGCAGGTGTGTGCTATATCTAGAACTAACATTTCCCTAAAGGTAATAATTGATGGGATTTGGAGTGATTTTTTTCATCTTCAAACTTCTTTATATAAACTACATTATTTAAATTATGAAGACTTATTGTTTGTACACATATAAATAATTTATAGAAGTAAATATGCTTAACAGGGTTAATACTAGATAATGGTATAATGAATGATTATTTTATTTGGGATTTTTTTTGTAATTTTAAATCCATCCCCATAATATTTTTTTCATTTTAAAAAATCAAACATAAATTATATGACATAAAATTCACCCATTTTGAAGTATACACTTTAGTGGTTTTAGTTATAGTGAATATGTTGTGCAACCATCACCACTATCAACTCTAGAACATTTTCATCACCTGAAAAGAAACCCTGTACCTATAAGTAATTAGTGGCAATTTTCTCCCCTCCCTATCCCCTAGCAACCACAAATCTACTTTCTGTTCAATGGACTTTCCCATTCTGTACATTTCACATAAATAGAATCATATAATACATGGTCTTTAGTGCCTGTCTCCATTCACTTAGCGTAACTTGTTTGTTTGTTTGTCTTTTAAGACAGAGTCTCACTCTGTCACCCAGGCTGGAGTGCAGCGACACAATCTCCACTCACTGCAACCTCTGCCTCCTGGATTCAAGCGATTCTCCTGCCTCAGCCTCCCGAGTAGCTGGGATTATAGGAGCCCACCACCATGCCCGGCTAATTTTTATATTTTTGGTAGAGATGGGGTTTCACCATGTTGGCCAGGCTGGTCTTGAACTCCTGACCTCAGGTGATCTGACCTTCTCCGCATCCCAAAGTGCTGGGATTACAGGTGTGAGCCACCACACCCAGTCAACTTAGCATCATGTTTTCAAGGTTCGTCCTGATGTAGCCTAGAGCAGCATTTCATTCCTTTTTATGGCTGAATAGTAGCCCACCGCATGAATATATCACATTTTGTGTCTCCATTCATTGGTTGATGGACATTTGGGTTATCTCCAGTTTTGTGCTGTTGCGAATAATGCTGCTGTAAACATTTGTGCACAAGTTTTTGTGTGAACATATGTTTTCAATTCTCTTGGGCCTATACCTAAGAGTGGAATTGCTGGTTTACACAGTAATTCTTTCTTTTTCTTTTCAGTGCTCAGCCCTCTGTTGGAGATTCTGCCTCCCCTGGGTCGGGTGTCCCTCCCTCTGTGTCCTTGTGAGTACACTCCCACTGTGGGTAGTGTGCTGTGTGTGGGTGTGCTCTGGTGCCGGACAGGGTGCAGGGGAGGGGTCTGGCATCCTGTCCTTTGAGAGGGGACCTTGGTGAGCTTGTGTTTATGTGAGAATGCATGTGAAGTCGGTCATATCCCACAACTCAAGGCCCCTTCCTCCTAGAGGGCAGCCCAGGAATGGGCAGGCCTCGGCCAAGGCCTGGGCTCTCTTGAGGAGCCTTCCCTTGGTGCCTTCAGTTCCTGCCCTTGGCCCATCTCCCCAGAAGGTGGTCTTTCCTTGGAAGGGACCGAGACTCCCTCCCCTGGCCCTGGGGTCATGGTAGAAACACCGGCCTCAGCTCCATAGTATGCTCCTTGCCTGGCATTCACATTTCTTGGCCCATTTCCTCCACTGGGAGCTGGGATCCTAACCTCTCAAAGTGGGGACCCCCAAGAGGGTCTTGCAGGGTCGTGGGCATGGAGCTGGTACAGAGTGTATGTGCGGTGAGGGGTGACTGGGAACAGGGCCTGGGTGTCAGGATAACTGGGATGGCCTAGTGATCTCTGTTCTTTGTGCCGTGATTGAGAATGCAGGTGAACTCCACATAGTTAAAGTTGCCTTTCTTGTCAACAGGCACCTCCGGGTACAACTCACCCCTTTGCTGGTGTGTGAGGTGGTCACAGTGGTGGGCTTCCTGGATAAAACCTGAAGTTGAGGCTTCCTCATTGAAGTGTTGCAGATCACATCCTCAGGGTCCACGCGGTTCAGCTGCTCCCCAAACACAGTGAGCAGCATGGAGAAGTCAATGGGCCCTGGGGCCTGGCTCATCTCACCCTCTAGCTGTTAACCATGTGGTTCTTCCCCAGCGAGGCCGGGCCTTCCTTGTCAATAAGCCATCACAGCTCTGGGCAAACCCGTGGAAGACCTCCTTAAACATGAAGCTGGTCAAACTTCATGAAGACATTGGATGTGGCCCACTGTGGCCTCTCGGTGGTCTGGCCGTGGCCTACCTGCTGGACAGCTTGGCTTCCTGGTGCAGAGAAGGCGCTGGGCTGGGTATGTGGGGCAGGGCCAGCCATCAGGTGTGGGCTCTCATATGGCAATTCTATGTTTAACTTATTGAAGACCCACCAAACTGTTTTATACAGCCACTGCACCATTTTACATTCCCAGAAGCAATAGATGAAGGCTCCAATTCTTTATTTTTGTAGAGATGACCTCTTGCTCTGTCATGCAGTGGAGCATGATCACGGCTCATTGCAGCCTCCACTTCCTGGGCTCAGGGGATCCTCCCACCTCTGCCACCTGAGTCACTGGGACTACAGGCATGTGCCACCACACACAGCTAATTTTTAAATTTTTTATTTTTTGTAGAGATGGGGGTCTCACTATGTTGCCCAGACTGGCCTGGAACTCCTGACCTCAAGTGAACCTCCTGCCTTGGGCTCCCTGAAGTGCTGGGACTACAGGTATGAGCTACGGGGTTACAATTTCTTCACATCCTCACTAACAGTTTCTGCTTTCTTTTTCTCCTTCCTTCTTTTCTCTTCTCTTCTCTTTTGATTATAACCTTCTTAGCAGGTATAAAGTGACATCTCCTTGTGGTTTTCATTGCCATTTCCCTGTTGACTGATGATTTGGGGCATCTTTTCCTCCACCTATTGGCCACTTGAATATTTTCTTCAGAGAAATGTCTATATAAATGCTTTGCACATTTTAAAATTGGTTATTTATCTTTTTCCTGTTGAATTATAAATGTTCTTTAAATATTCTAGATGCTAGTCCCTTACCTGACACATGATTTGCAAATATTATCCGCCATTTTTTGGGTTGTCTCTTTGCCTTCTTGATAGTATCTATTTAACTTGAATAAAGTACAATATTTCTATTTTTCTTTGCTGCCCATTCTTTCGGTGTCATACCTAAGAAACTACTGCCTAATCCAAAGTCACATAGACTTGCACCTATGTTTCCTTCTAAGAGTTTTATAGTTTTAGCTTTTACATTAAGATCTTTAATCCATTTTGAGTTAATTTAAAAACATTTTAGGGCTGGGTGCTATAGCACATGCCTGTAATTCCAGCACTTTGGAAGGCCAACGTAGAAAGATCACTTGAGCCCAAGAGTTCGAGACCAGCCTGTGCGACATAGTGAGACCCCGTCTTTACAAAAAAATAATTATCTGGGTGTAGTGGCACACACCTGTAATCTCAGCTATGGGGAGGCTGAGGTGGGAGGATCACTTGAGCCCAGGAGGTCAAAGGTGCAGTGAGCCGTGATTGCAGCCTGGGTGACAAAGTGAGACCTTGTCTCAAAAAAAAAAAAAAAAAAATTAATTGTGGAAAAAATACACGTAGCAAAATTTGCCATCTTAACAATTTTTGAGCCACAGTTTAGTAGTCTTAAGTGTATTCACATTGTTGTACAATCAATCTCCAGAGCTTTTCCTCTTGCAAAACTGAAATTTTATACCTATCAAGCAACACCCTACTTTCCCCTCCTCCTAGCTCCTGGCAGTTGTCTTTCTCCTCTACTTCTATGAATTTGCCTAATCTAGCCACTTCATATAAACGTAATCATACAGTTTTGCCTTTTTGTGACTGGCTTATTTCACTTAGCATAATGTCCTTAAAGTTCATCCCAATAATAGCATTTGTCAGAATTTCCTTCTTTTTAAAGGCTCTATAATATTTTATTGCACCACATATTACCACAAAATAATACCACATTTTGTTCATCCATTTATCCTCAGTGGACACGTAGGTTGCTTCTACCTTTTGGCAATTGCAAATAATGGAGCTATAGACATAAGTGTACAAATATCTCTTCGAGTTCCTGCTTTCTTTTATATATATATATATATTCCAGTGGCTTTAGGGTTACATGTGAGTTTGGTTACATGGATGAATTGCACGGAATGAAGTCTAGGATTTTAGTGCACCCATCACCTGAGTAGTGTGCATTGTACCCAATAGGTAGTTTTACATCCCTCCCCACCTCCCAGCCTCCCCCTTTCTGATTCTCTATTGTCAATTATACCATTCTGTATGCCTTTGCATACCCATAACTTAGCTCCCACTTACCTGCTTTTAATCCCTTGAGGTATATACCAAGAAGTGGAAGTGCTGAAAAACATAGTAATTCTATTTTTAATTTTTTGAGACACTACCATGCTATTCTCCATAGTGGCTACACCATTTTTTTTTTTTTTTTTTTTTTTTTTTTTGAGACGGAGTCTCGCTGTGTCGCCCAGGCTGGAGTGCGGTGGCGCGATCTCGGCTCACTGCAAGCTCCGCCTTCCGGGTTCACGCCATTCTCCCGCCTCAGCCTCCGAGTAGCTGGGACTACAGGCGCCCGCCACCTCGCCCGGCTAGTTTTTTGTATTTTTAGTAGAGACGGGGTTTCACCATGTTAGCCAGGATGGTCTCGATCTCCTGACCTCGTGATCCACCCGCCTCGGCCTCCCAAAGTGCTGGGATTACAGGCTTGAGCCACCGCGCCCGGCCGCGGCTACACCATTTTACATTTCCACCAACGTTGTACAAAAGTTCCAATTTCTTCACATCCTCATCAACACTTGTAATTTTCTGTCTGATTTTTTTTTAATAGTAGCCATCCCAATGGCTAGGAGATGACATCTCACTGTGGCTTTGCTTTGCATTTCCCTAATGATTAGTGATGCTGAGCACTTTTTATGTGCTTATTGGCTATTTGTTGTTTTGTTTTTATTTTTTCTCTCACCCTGATTGAGACATCATTGGCATTTGTATATCTTCTTTGGAACAATGCCTATTCAGTCCATTGCCCATTCTTATAGTCAGGCTGGGTTTTTTTGTTGTTGAGTTATAGGAGTTCTCTATGTATTCTGGATGTTAACCCCTTATCAGACATATGGCATGTCGATATTTTCTCCTGTTCCATGGGTTGTCTTTTCATTCTGCTGATTGTGTCCTTTCGTGCATGAAAGTTTTAATTTTTTTTTTTTTTTTTTTTTTTTTTGAGATGGAGGCGCTCTCTGCTGCCCAGGCTGGATTGCAATAGCGTGATCTCCACTCACTGCAACCTCTGCCTCCCAAGTTCAAATGATTCTCCTGCCTCAGCCTCCCGAGTAGCTGGGATTACAGGCTTGTGTCACCATGCCTGGGGAATTTTTTGTATTTTTAGTAGAGATGGGTTTCATCATGTTGGCCAAGCTGGTCTCAAACTCCTGACTTCAGGTAATCTACCTTGGCCTTCCAAAGTGCTGGGATTATAGGTGTGAGCCACCATACCTGGCTGAAAGTTTTAATTTTGATGTTCAATTTATCTATTCTTTCTTGTGTTGCCTGTGCTCTAGGTATCATATCCAGGAAATCCTTGCTAAATCCAAAGACATGACACTTCTCCTATGTTTTCTTCTATGAGTTTCATAGTTTCTGTCTCTCACTGAGGTTTTTGATACATTTCAAGGTAATTTTTGTATATTGTATAAGGTAAGGGTCCAACTTCTTTCTTTTACATGTGATATCAAGTTTTTCCAGTAAAAGTTAGTTTTTTATTTTTAACCAAAGCAGTACAACATATTTGGCTTACAAAGTAAAACAGTACAATGGTGTCCTAAAAGGCACAGACTGCATACATATTTAAAACAAGGCTCACTGGGACATTGACAGGCAGGGAATCTTCAGTGCTCACAACTCTAATTTTCTCACCTAGAGATGTGCCTGGGCACAGCTATTCTACAGCAGAAAGAGCTCCAGGAGAAGGATTCCACCCCATGCTGTTTTGCATGTTTATAGGGGAGTTGGAAAGTTGCAGGGAATGTTGAGTCAGTTAGGCAACAGTGGGAACCTCCTTGGGGAGAAGAAGCTGAGCTGAGGAGCCTCCAGAGTTGAGCTCTTTTTTTTTTGGTGGTTTTTTTTTAATTAATTAATTAATTTATTTATTTATTTTTAATTTATTTATTTAATTAATTAATTTAAGTTGTAGGGTACATGTGCATAACGTGCAGGTTTGTTACATATGTATACTTGTGCCATGTTGGTGTGCTGCACCCATCAACTCGTCATTTACATCAGGTATAACTCCCAATGCAATCCCTCCCCCTCCCCCCTCCCCATGATAGGCCCCGGTGTGTGATGTTCCCCTTCCTGAGTCCAAGTGAACAGACATTTCTCAAAAGAAGACATTCATACAGCCAACAGACACATGAAAAAATGCTCATCATCACTGGCCATCAGAGAAATGCAAATCAAAACCACAATGAGATACCATCTCACACCAGTTAGAATGGCGATCATTAAAAAGTCAGGAAACAACAGGTGCTGGAGAGGATGTGGAGAAATAAGAACACTTTGACACTGTTGGTGGGATTGTAAACGAGTTGAGCTCTTATTATCAGCCAGAGGCTGCTGGTTCTTCTGTTGAGCTAATTCAGACCTGCTCAGCTAACTTCTCGATAAATTACTGTAGGGGTGCAGAGGTGGAGGAAACGAAGCCCCAGGGCCATTCCAGTTTGTCTCTCTTTATATTACAAAGATGATAATTAAGAAAATAAGATTCTCTGCCCACCCACATCCACTAAATCCCACGCCCCAAGGCCAGACACTTGCAACTCTTTTAGCTATTTATTTCAGGATTATACTTCCATATTCTTTTACAATTATTTCTTGACTCACCCCATCCCTACCTTTTTGTTGTTGTTGTTACTTTACTTGCGGATTTTCTATTATACAGGAGAAAGCGTCAGCCTTTCTAAACCTTCTCCTCCCACATTCTTCTAGTCATTATATCGCCATTAATGCTATTATTCAGTACTCATTCATTAATTCATCAATTTTTTTTGAGAGCATACTATGTGTCAGGCACTACTGCAGGTGCTAGAGATTCATTAGTAATCCAAATAAAGTCCCAGTGTTGATGGAGTTTGTAACGATTAGTTAAATTATGTTCACTGATGAGCCAATTAATATGCTATGACGACATTTTTTTTCTTGTGTTACTTTCTGTTTTTCCTGAAGTTAATGATTACTTTTTGTTCGTTCACTTGCTCAGGTTTCTATGTACCCAAATCATTCTTCCTTCATTCTTCAATAGAACTACGTTATATAACTTCTCTTTCTTATTCCCCACCTGGTCAAAGGCACCAGGCAACCTATCAATTCCTCCCCACCTCCTCCTTTTCTTTTTTCTCCACTTTAAAAAATTTGCATCCATGTAGGTTTTAGTTGTTTCTTTGTTTTACTGTGATTGATTTTCATTCTTTGACCTAGGCACTCATTGATTTATTTCAATTTAGATACTCAGTGATTTACTTCCCTTCAGTACTAGGAAACTTACCAGTTAAAAAAAAAAAAACCCAAAACAACTTCCTTTTCTCTACTTACAATAACATTCCTATTGATAAGGGCCAGGTGCGGTAGCTTGGGCTTATAATCCCAGCACTTTGGGAAGCTGAAGCAGGCAGATCACTTGAGGGCCAGGAGTTCGCGACCAGCCTGGCCAACATGGCAAAATTCCGTCTCTACCAAAAAATACAAAAAATTAGTAAGGCATGGTGGTGTGCATCTGTAGTCCCAGCTACTCGGGAGGTTGAGGTAGGAGAATGTCTTGAACCCAGGAGGCAGAGGTTGCAGTGAGCGGAGATCGCTCCACTGCACTCTAGCCTGGATGACAGAGTGAGACTCTCTCTCATAAAATAAAATAAAATAAAAATTAGACTTCCTGAAATGGTCTTCTATTTCTCTTATATGTTATCTTCTGTTTTCTATACTTTTGTCTTTGTTTCTATACTTTCTGGGAGATTTCCTAGACTTACTCTCCCAAATGTGTTATTGAGTTTTTTATGTAGATAGTCATATTTTAAATTTCTGAAAGTTATTTTCTATCCTCTGCTCTCTGTTGCTCCTTGTTTTGTATTATTCTGCTCTCATTCCATGGAGATCACTTTGATAACAGTTTTTATACTATCTCTTTTTTTTTTTTGAGACAGAGTCTCACTCTCTCGCCCAGGCTGGAGTGCAGTGGTGTGATCTCAGCTCACTGCAGCCTCCACCTCACAGGTTCAAACAATTTTCTTGCCTCAGCCTCCCGAGTAGCTGGGATTACAGGCATGCGCCACCATGCCTGGCTAATTTTTGTATTTTTAGTAGAGACAGGGTTTCACCATGTTGGCCAGGCTGGTCTCGAACTCCTGACCTCAAGTGATCTGCTCACCTCTGCTCACCTCAGCATCCCAAAGTGCTGGGATTACAGGTCTGAGTCACCATGCCGGACTTGTTTCCTCTTCTTCTAATGAAAGATGTCTAATAACCTTTCCGATTTCTTCTATGATAATGGACCATTCAGATTTTCCATTTTCTTTTGGGTCATTTCTGGTAATTCATATGCTACCTGGAAGTTACCCATTTCCTCTAGATTATCATATTTGCTGCCACATAATTTTGTGAAGTAAACATTTATATCTTTAATCTGTCCCGTATTCATGGTTGTATCTTTCTTATTCTTTTTATTTTTACTTTACTTTCCCCCTTTTTAATTTTTTATTTTAATTTTTGTGGGTACATAGCAAGTGTATATATTTATGGAGGACATGAGATGTTTTGATGCAGGCATGCAGTGCATAATAATCAGATCATGTAAAATCTGGTATCTGGCCAGGTCTGGTGGCTCACGGCTGTAATCCCAGCACTTTGGGAGGCCGAGGTGGGCTGATCACGAGGTCAAGAGATTGAGACCATCCTGGCCAACATGGTGAAACCGCATCTCTACTAAAACTAGAAAAATTAGCTGGGCCTGGTGGTGCACGCCTATAGTCCCAGCTACTCGGGAGGCTGAGGCAGGAGAATCGCTTGAACCTGGGAGGTGGAGGTTGCAGTAAGCCGAGATCGTGGCATTGTACTCCAGCCTGGGTAACAGAGCGAGACTGTCTCAAAAAAACACATAAATAAATAAATAAATAAATGGGGTATCCATCCCCTGAAGCATTTATCCTCTGTGTTACAAGCAACCTGATTATACTCTTTTAGTAATTTTTATTTTATTTATTTATGTTTCAGATGGAGTCTTGCTCTGTCACTCAGGCTGGAGTATGGTGGCATGATCTCAGCTCACTGCAACCTCTGCCTCCTGGGTTCTAGCAATTCTCCTGCCTCAGCTTCCCACGTAGCTCAGATTTCAGGCACCAGCCAACACGCCCAGCTAATTTTTGTTTTTTAGTAGAGATGGGGTTTCACCATGTTGGTCAGGCTGGTCTCGAACTCCTGCCCTCAAATAAATGATCTTTCCACCTTGGCCTCTCAAGTGCTGGGATTACAGGCGTAAGCCACTGTGCCCTGCCCCTCTTTCAGTATTTTTTAAAATGTATAATTAAATTATTATTGACCATAGTCACCCTGTTGTGCTACCAAATACTAGGTCTTACTCATTCTTTCTATTTTTTTGTACGTATTAACTCTCTGGAGTTAGTTAATACGTACTTTCTCTCTTTTTTGCTTGATCAGTTTTCAATTTCACTTTTTATTGTTATTTTCATTTTCTCTTCTTCAATTTCTTTCTTTTTTCTTATTAAGCTAAATACGTAGCTCCTTATGTACTTAAGAGACTTTTTTGTGGAGCGGGGGATTAGGTTTAGGGTGTAATAGTATATGAATATGAAATATCAGTATATTAATATAAAAATACCAGTAAGCTAAGAAAATTCATTAGGTCTAATTAGCCAAACGTACAACGTTCAGTAGTCACTTCATATTCTTCTCTGCTTGTTTATATGTGTGCAGAAAATGCTGAGAGGTGGACTGAGTAGAAGTTCGGGGGTAGTTTGGGAGCTTCAGCAAGAGATGGCAATGGATGCTTATTAGGGGGCTGAGAGAAAATGAAAGAGGGAACTTCAACATCCTCATGGGTTGAGGCTTTTTGGTAACTTCCGGGAGATGAAAGTGTTCAAAGAGGGCTACTTGGGAGTTAGAAACAATTAAGTAATGGCAATTTAAGTCTGAATGGGAGGAGAACATTCCGCTTACACACACAATTAGTCTTACTATTATTCATTGATAATTTAAGAATAATCCTGGGGGCCGGGCGCGGTGGCTCAAGCCTGTAATCCCAGCACTTTGGGAGGCCGAGACGGGCGGATCACAAGGTCAGGAGATCGAGACCATCCTGGGTAACATGGTGAAACCCCGTCTCTACCAAAAAAAGTACAAAAAACTAGCCGGGCGAGGTGGTGGGCGCCTGTAGTCCCAGCTACTCGGGAGGCTGAGGCAGGAGAATGGCGTAAACCCGGGAGGCGGAGCTTGCAGTGAGCTGAGATCCGGCCACTGCACTCCAGCCTGGGCGACAGAGCGAGACTCCGTCTCAAAAAAAAAAAAAAAAAAAAAAAAGAATAATCCTGGGAATTATTTTATTAGGAAATGTCCAAATGTTTTTCCCAAAGTGTTTTCAAGGCTTAGGAAAAGATCATTAACATTATCATAGCTTATGAATCTTATCTTGTATTTTTATTATTCATAGAATCCTTATGATCTTAATTGAGGCATTTTTGGGGGAGAGGATATATATGTTTTTACCTAAGTTCTAATATTTTCTCAATCTTGTTTTGTCTTCCAGAAAACTGGAGAAAAGACAGCTTTCAGACCGGAATCTAATTTTTTCTCAGCATTTGGTTAGAAAAAACTTCAAACATATAGGAAATTTGTAAGACATCACAGTAAATGACTGGGTGTGGTGGCTCATACCTGCAATCCCAGCACTCTGGGAGGCTGAGGTGGGAGGATCACTTGAGCCCAAGTGTTACAAACTAGCCTGGACAACATGGTAAAACCCTGTCTCTACTAAAAATATAAAAATTAGCCAGGTGTGGTGGTACATGCCTGTAGTACCAGCTACTTGGGAGGCTGAGATACAAGAATCGCTTGAACCCAGGAGGTAGAGGCTGCAGTGAGTGTCACTGCACCCCAGCCTGGGTGACAGAGCGAGACTTCATCTCAAAATAAATAAATAAATAAATAAATAAATAAATGAATAAAAATTAGCCGGGTGTGGTGGTGCACACCTGTAGTCCACCTACTCAGGAGGCTGAGGTGGGAGGATGGCTTGCACAGCACAGCAGGTGGAGCCTGCAGTGAGCCACTGAACTCCAGCCTGGCCAACAGAGAGAGACCCTGTCTCCAAAAAATATAAAAAATTATAAAAAATAGAATAAGAAAGAGAGAAAAGAAAAAATAAATGTACAGTAAACACCCATATACCCACCACCCAGATTCTATAATCAGAACCTAATTTTTATTAGCTAGAATTAGTATTTGCCTAGACCTACAAGTGATATTGAGTAGTGATAGCTCTACCATAATAACATAGACGTACTCTGTTTCTACTGGTAAGCCCAGTGCTTCATAAGAGTTTTGTACTATGGCCAATTTCATGAGTGTTTTAAACAAGCCAACACAGGTCAACTGTTAGCTGGGTGGAGGAGCTTCTAGAGAGTTCTTCCCAGCTTAAAGAAACAAAATTTCAAAGCCATCTGGCATGTTGCCTAAAGACACCTACAGCTTTTGGCTCTTAGAAGCAGGTGATGTCCATAAGCATAACCTTGGATTTCTGGTTGTGCAACAAGGAGCAACTGCCACCTCTCTGGGGCAGAAGGTGACAGAGACAGTGACAAGAGAAGGGGTAACTGGAATTCATATCCCTTCACATCAGTTTCACTGAAAGTTCCACCCTGCAATTGGTGGCCACGGTCCTGACAGAGAGCCCTGTCCTCTTCTACAAATTCACACAATCTTCGGTATGTTTTCTAGAGCCATTAAAACTTTTTTAAAAGGAGCACTGTTATTTGAAATCTAAGGAAAACTGGCAATCATCTCTCCAAGTCGGTTCCAAGTACGGTGTATATATATCTCAAGCCATAATAATTACTTCATTTTGGCAAAATATCATCTATCCTTGGCTTATTTCTTTTCCTGGAAAGTCTTTGCTTAAGAACAGACTCAGGAGCAAAGGATGTGTGCTCATAGGTAAGCTAGCTCCTTCTCACAGAAAAACCAACCAAAAAACAAAACCAAAGAAGAACCCTATTGCTTCTCAGCCTTTTGGCTCCAATCAAGCATAAAAAAGAGGCTTTGTGGTTGAATGAAATCCATACCATATTCATCCTGTTAAAAACGGGTGTTATTTCCCCAAATGCTAAAGCTCTTTAGGTCAGCACTGAATATGCAATTTTGTGTGTGTTTTTTTTTTTTTTTTTGAATTGGAGTCTCACTCTCTTGCCCAGGCTGGAGTACAGTGGCACGATCTCGGCTCACTGCAACTTCTGTCTCCCGGGTTTAAGCAATTCTCCGACCTCAGCCTCCCAAGTAGCTGGGATTAGAAGGCACTCACCACCATGCCTGGCTAATTTTTGTATTTTTAGTAGAGATGGGAGTCTCACCATATTGGCCAAGCTGCTCTTGAACTCCTGACCTAAAATGATCCACCCACCTCAACCTCCCAAAGTGCTGGGATTACAGGTGTGAGCCAACACCCCTGGCCTGAATATGGGATTTTGAACAGGAATGGAGTACTTGGGTGAATATGAAAATAACACATTTAGAATGGGGCTGGTATTTTTAAATTCTAAAAGTTTTGTTCTCTTTTGCCTTTCTGAGTACATGACCATCCCTCTAGAACAAGGATCAGCAAACATTTCTGTAAAGGTCCATTTAGTCAATATCTTTGGTTGTTACAAGTACTCAACTCTGCCATAGTAGCAGAGAAGCAGCCGTAGACAACACAAACAAATGAGCTTGACTGGATTCCAATCAAACTTTAGTTATGGACTGAGATGAAGACTACATCAGCTATACCTGCTATACTTTGCAACTGTTTCCTCAAAGGTAATGTAGTTCTCAACCTTTAGACACCTTTTATTCAATTCGTGAAACTACAAGATTACAGACAGTCACACTGAGCCTGAATTTTCACTATAATTTTAAAAGTAATAGGTAGGGTAGAGGTTAAAAACTTAAGTTTTAGAGTCAGTCAGATGTGAATTCAAATCCAGACTGTGGCTTTCTTAGTTGTGTGATATCAGGTAAACTGAAGAATGTTTCTGTTTCTTCATTTGTGAAATAGGGAAATTGTTTTGAAGATTAAAATAATGCATATCAAACTCTTTTTTTTTTTAAACTGAGTCTCAATATATTGCCCTTTTGGCTCACTGCAGCCTCAGCCTCCCAGGTTCAAGTGATTCTCCTGCCTTAGCCTCCCAAGTAGCTGGGACTACAGGCCCATGCCACCATGGCCAGCTAATTTTGTATTTTTAGTAGAGACGGGGTTTCACCATGTTGGCCAAGCTGGTCTTCAACTCCTGACCTCAAGTGATCCACCCTCCTCGGTCTCCCAAAATGCTGGGATTACAGGCATAAGCCACTGCTCCCGGCCTGCATATCAAACTCTAAACCCAGTGCTCAATAAGGCACACAGTAAATGCTCAATAGATGTTAACTTACTATCATTAGTCACTGAAGTCATTGCTAAGTAATGATTACTTTTATTTGTGTAGAAATAACATCCATGGCCAGGTGCGGTGGCTCCCACCTGTAATCCCAGCACTTTGGGAGGTCGAGGCAGGTGGATCACCTGAGGTCAGGGGTTCAAGACCAGCCTGACCAACATGGTGAAACCCCATCTCTACTAAAAATACAAATAAAATAAAATAAAATTAGCTGGGTGTGGTGGTGGGCGCCTGTAGTCCCAGCTACTCCAGAGGCTGAGGCAGGAGAATCACTTGAAACCGGGAGGCGGAGGTTGCAGTGAGCAGAGATTGCGCCATTGCACTCCAGCCTGGGTGGCAGCTTGACTCCTCTCAAAAAAAAAAAAAAAAAAAAAAAAAAAAATCCATGACATTTGGTGTTCAGTAGTCCATTTCACTGATTATATACCATTTTGTAACTAGGAAAATTTCCCTAATGTCATGTTTGTTTAATCTGAAGGCCCTGTGATTAACGTGATATAATAATAGATGGGTTATACAGCAGGCTCCTTGAATGACAGCTGGCTCCGTCCATCTCTGCACCACAGGAAGGCAGGAAATAAGTGTATATTTTTATCTCTAACTTGCCACTGCCACTACTTTTACATATCTGTGGGCTAATGGCATTTGTGCATATATATTTTAAAAATTAATATTTATTAAAGCACTAAAAATGAGTTCAGATGCTTTATGGAAAGTGGCACATCTCATTAGACAGTGTTCAAGCAAATGCAATTTTATTTCAAAGTTCTTTTTTCTTTACAGGTAAGACATAGTATAAACGGCAAAATTCAAAAGGTGCGGAAGATTCTAGTATGGTGAAAAGCAAATTTTCTTTCTCTCCTCCACTCCTAGTCCCAGTGACCATCCTAAGAAGCAACCACTTCCAGAGATGCACCCTACTCATACGCTTTTGCACTTTATTACTTAGAATACACGGGAAATTTTCCACGTCTCAGCAAATACAGCTGCCCTGTACTCTTTAATGGCAGCTTAGTGTTCCCGCAGAGGGATGCGCCCCATATCATTCACCCAGCCCCCAGGGACGGACTTTTAGGTTGTTTCCAGCTGCTTGCTCTTACAAGCAACATTGCAACGCTGCCCTGTTACTTTTAATCTTCTTTATCTTGTGATTCCGTCCTGCTTTTCCTTCCAGTACGACTGCAAAGTGACTCTGCGGGGCTTTCCCGAGTGCCCTCGCCCCAGACCTCCGCGAGTTATCTGTGGAGTCACCAGGTCCTGCTCCGCATTGTTATTCGAAGTCTCCCCGGGACAGCGGGGAGCGGGCGGAGCTGCGTGTCCCGGCCTGCGCGTCTGGGCCCAGGCGGGCGCGCATCGCGCTCGGATTTCGAGTGGATAGTGCAAGGGAGGCGGCGCTGCCCTCCGTTATGCAGCGCGCGTGCAGCCGCGATGGCGCTGCAATCTGCGGTCTGGGGCCCTGGTGTGAAACTCCCGCGGAGGTGCTCCCAGCCGCGGGCCGCAGCTCGCCGCTGCACGGAGGGAGGTGTCTAAAGGTGTCGCTTAGGAACAGGCACAACCCAGGCAGCCGGGCCCCAGAACAATGGGTGCTTTCAGTCGCCCCTTCAGATGCCTGGCCCGTCACCATGGCAACCACCCATTATTGAAAGTCAGAGCCGGTCCCCGCCTTAGACGCTCTCCTCCCGGGCTCCCCTCCCCCGCCCGCCCCGCCGTATGGTGTGTGTGCCACTGGCAGCTGTTGTCAAAAGAAGGCACCTCTTTGTCTCCAGGGGATGAAAGCCATTTGGTTTCCAGCGCCACCCTTTCTCTCCTCCCGGCAACTCTTCCCCGCGCCCAGTCCCCAAGGCGCCCCTGGATGCGCGCGCTCGGCCCCGCGCCCGCCACCCGCGCTGGGTGCTGGTATCCTCCCCATCACTCAGCCCAGAGCCGTTCTGCCTCTGCCTCAAACTCTCAGAGTCCTTAGAAGTCTCACTCTCAAGATTAGTGTCCCAGCGAGGGGAATCCGCCTTGGAAATCGCGGCTTCCTTTTTGCACGCCGCTTGCTGAGTTCCAGGGCGAGCCAGATCTCCCCTCACACCCAACAGCACCACCTTCCGAAATCAGCGGCTCATTACCGCCCCGTCCCAGCGGCCGGCGCAAGAACTCCTCGCTGGACCGCATTCCAGGCTGGGCCCGGTCCTTAGAATAAGGACCAGTTGTGTGTCTCCCTGTCGCTGGCAGCGGATCATTTTCTGGTTGAAGAAAAGACAAAACGACTAGGGAAACAATAGGACCTGTATGTTTTTCACACAGTTCTCATTCGAAATGTATCATGATCATATTTTTAAAGGTCTGTGTTACCTTTCATAAATACCTAAATATGACCTACTTTCTGTTGTCTGAGGAGGAACTTGATAAACATTAAAAAGGCAAGAATATCTTTGGTGGTCATGTGTCTGGGATGTGGGGTTCACCTATCATCTGCCACAGGGATCCTAAGATGAGAACAGATGGTGTTTTCAAAACCTATCTGGAAATAAAAGAGGTTACGGTGCTGAGAGGAAGAGCAGAGTCCAAGAGGAGGGGGCTGTGAGAGGGAAACGCGGAGAGAGGATAAAGCTGGGACTTCCAGCTATTCTGTAAAGACACACTTTAGATGCTGTGCGGGTAGGAAAAATAGAGGAGTCATAAAACTTCACTGATACTGAAAAGTGTAACTACTAGAGGAAGAAATTTAAGGATAATTTGTTCAGAACTGAGACTGTATTTTCTAATAAAGTTTAAAAATAATTACCAAATGATAAACACATTTTTAAAACTTTGTAAACGCTAAAAGTATGACAAAGAAAAGCAGATGACCAATGAGAGGTAAGTTGTTCTGGTCTTTGCGTCCAACCAATATCAGTTCCATTTGATAAACAGGATGCAGGCAAGTCTGACACACAGGAAACAAGTGTTTGCAAAGCTCAGGGGTGTGTTTCCCTCTGCGTACAAGTGTTATCTGAGTAACTATCTAGAAAATAGTAAGTATGTTACCCTGAAAACGTTTCCTGACAGTCCAACCTCTTTTCTTTTCCGATAAATTCTGGAGAAAATTCTGTCATTCTTCCATGAGATTTGATGAATATTTCTCCAGTCATTTCAAATGAGGGTTTATTATGCAGTGTTAAAATTTGAAACGCTAGTTATTTAATGTGATGGCTTTGGTATAAAGTGCGTAAGATTCTTATTATCAAGTAAAAGCAATTTTCCATATCTGATGGTAATCTGTCTGATTTTTAACCAATAAATGCGTCATTTTATTTTGTTGAAGTCACACATGGAACTATGTAGAAGTGAGCGCCACAAGACTCAGGGGCCACCATGGAATGAAGACGGAGGCCAAGTAGACATTGCTCCGGAATTCTATTCCTGCGTCCTCTGGAGCACCTCTGCTTGATCTTTTTTGTTTCTTGGTTGATTGGTTGGTTTTGTTTTCAGAGATAGAGTTTTGCTCTGTTGCCGAGAACAGTCATGAACTCCTGGGGTCAATCGATCCGCCCACAGCTTCCTGAGTAGTTGAGAATACAGGTGTGTGCTGTCTCACCCAGCTCTTCATCTGTTTTCTATGAAACCTTCCATTTGTCTAAAATATTTCCCTTAATTAAAATAAAAGTTGGCCAGGTGTGGTCGCTCACACCTGTAATTCCAGTACTTTGGAAGGCTGAGGCGGAAGGATCCCTTGAGCCCAGGAGTTCAGGACCAGCCTGGGCAATATGGTGAAACCCCCATCCTTTAAAATAAAAAAAATTAGCCAGGCATGGTGGTGCACACCTGTGGTGCCAGCTACTCTGAAGGCTGAGGTTGCAGGATGACTTGAGTCAAGGAGGCATAGGTTGCAGTGACCAGAGATCATGCCACTGTACTTTAAGCCTGGTCAGCAGAGCCAGACCCTCTCTTAAAAAAAAAAAAATGACCACTAGAATTTTAGAGTTGGGAAAGATCTTACAGATAATAGTTCAATCCTCTCATTTTAAGACCCATGAGACCCAAGGACCTCCCGAGGTAAACTCCTGAGGCCACACTGCCAGTTTGTAGCGATGACCTTGTGATTGCTTGTCATCCCCACGATGCTTTCAGACATGACCCTTACCCTGGCATCACGTACTGTACCTTGTTTTCACAATGGACATGTTTCTGTCTTGTTTTCTAACAAGATTAAATAAAAGGTGGAGCACTGTGGCTTGTGCCTGTAATCCCAACTCAGGAGGCTGAGGCTGTAAGATTGCTTGAGACCAGCAGCTCAAGGCCAGTCTCGGCAACAGAGCAAGACCCTCAAAAAAAAAAAAAAAAAAAAAGAAAAAAAAATTTAAGTAAAGGCTATCTTGTGGACCTTCCTGTTTTCCAGTCCACCTTACCTAAGCCCTTCAATTCCAGACCTTAATTAAAATATTCACTCTATTCACTGATTGTAATCACACTGTTCACTCCCACTGGCTGTGGATTGCTTGTTTGTTAGTTGCCTATTGGATATCCATTCTCCTGTCTTCCTTATTCACAGAATCCATTTTGGAAGTGGCAGTGGGGGCAGTAATGTGCCCAGCTAAGAACAATCCCAGGACCTCTTTTAACATAATATTATCTGAACAAGAGAGTACTAGTGGAATTCAGGAAAAGTTCCTTAAAGGGAGCCAACTCAGTTGGCTCATGCCTATTTGCTTTTATCTTTTCTCTTTTCTGCCTGGAATATAGCTTGATGCCTGGAGCCACAGCAACAACATTATGAGCATGAGGATGAAAGCTCCACCCCCAGGAAGGGTAGAATGACAAGCTAAGAGATGTCTGAGTCCATGATGGAAGCTGCCATTCCAGCTCTGGATTTATGAACTTCTTGACTTCTCATGATGTGGAGAGAAAACTAAACCCCTATCTTGTTTAAGCCAGTGTTATTTGGCTTTTCTGTTACATGCAGCTAAGCATAATCCCTATGGGCTCCCATTTAGGACAAGAATAAAGGAGAATTAGGGGGCCTGGCACAGTGGCTCACACCTGCAACCCTAGCACTTTGGGAGCCGAGGCAGGCAAATTGCTTGAGTCCTGTTCGAGACCAGCCTGGGCAATGTTGTGAAGCCCTGTCTCTACAAAAAAAAAATAGAAAAATTAGCCAGGTATGGTGACCACACACCAGTAGTCCCAGCTGCTTGAGAGGCTGAGGTGGGAGGATCACTTAAGCCCGGGAGGTGAAGGCTGCAGCAGTGAGCCAAGATCACGCCACTGTACTCCAGCCTGGGTGAGAGTGAGACCATGTCTCAAAAAAAAAGTAGGATTAGGAATTCAGTTTTTTAAGGAAACTTATTACTCATCTAGTAGCCCGTATATATAAATCACAGGGCTATAGTATAATAATTCATTCACTTAGTCTTGTAATAAAATAATCTCTTCTCCCAACCCCCTGCCTCTGGCTACTATATGTGTATGTCTCTTGTCCAGATGCTATTATAGATCCATGTATGGTAAGAACTAAACTTTCAAGTGCGACCTTGACATTCTTGAAGATCACAGGGCCCAAAGGCTTGTGAATTCCCCTCATCTCACCAGACATCCCTGGCTAATTCTGTCAGCAGGACAAGCTGCACCCCATGCAGTTCTCAACCTATTGAGCTTCACCCTCCCATTAGCCTGTGAAATAATTCAAACAAACCAATCACATGCTCCAATGGGAACCAAGGGCCATCCTGCCCTCTTGTATTTACCAAAGCTGCCTCTCGGGGTTTGCTCTACTCCAGAATGCAGCCCCCACAGTCTGCAATCTCCTCCTCCTGCAGCTGTGAGTTTACATTGTGAATAAACTGCTGTCAACCTCATCCGTCCAGGGCCAGGTGTCATGTGTTTGGCCATCTTATACTTTTTAGGGCAGGGATCCCCCTCCTTCACCAACAGTGGAAGGTAATCACAACAGTCCATGTAAGCCACAAACATTTATTTAAAATTTTAGATTCAGGGGTGCACGTGCAGGTTTGTTACATGAATATATTGCATGATGCTGAGGCTTTAATGATCCCGTCGGCCAAGTAGTGAGCACAGTACCCATAGGTAGTTTTTCAACCCTTGACTTCCTCCCTTTCCCCCTCTTTTGGGATCCCAGTGTTTATTGTTCCCATCTTTGTGTCTGTGTGTACCTAACATTTAGCTCCCCCTTACAAGTGAAAACATGCAGTATTTGCTTTTCTGTTTCTGCATTAATTTGCTTAGGTTAATGGCCTCCAGCTGCATCCATGTTGCTGCAGATGACATGATTTCACTCTGTTTTATGGCTACATAGTATTCCACGGTGTATATGTACCACATTTTCTTTATCCAATCCACCGTTGATGGGCACCTAGGTTGATTCCATGTCTTTGCTGTTGTGAATAGCACAGTGATGAACATACGGGTGCATGTGTCTTTTTGGTAGAACAATTTATTTCCTTTGGATATAGGTCCAGTAATGGGATTGCTGGGTTGAATGGTAGTGCTATTTTAAGTTCTTTGAGAGATCCCCAAACTGTTTTTCACAGGGCAACAAACATTTATTGAAATATCCTGGGTGCCAGATTTATGCTAGGCAATGACTACAAAGGTGAGCAGGACAGACATAGTGCCTGCCCTCAGGGGGCATGTACTCTAGGGGGGAAGACTGACAAAGAAGAAGAGACCACAGAGAAATAAACACAGTAATTACAAGCTGTGATAGGTATTATAAAGAATAGAGACAGAATACTTAGGGTGGTAGAGGAAGAGGAAGATGGGGGGTAGATTTAGACAAGGTGCTTAATGGAAGACTTCCTGAGAAGGTACCATAAAGGAAGACTTAAAGGAAGAACAGGAGCTTCCAAGCAGAGGAAAGAGCATATTCTAGGCCCAGAGCTGAGAGTGGGGGTGAGTGGTGGAGAGGTGTGGCAAGAGATTCAGCTGGAGAGATGGAGAGGACAGATAACTGGTAAAAGTAGTCGGGTGTGGTTGCATGCCTGTAGTCCCATTTACTCTGGAGGCTGAAGCGGGAGTATTGCTTGAGTCCAGGAGTTCAAGGCTGCAATGAGCTATGATCACACCACTGCACTCTAGCCTGGGCAACACAGTGAGACCCTGACTCTAAGGAAAAAAAAAAAAAAAAGAAGTAAAGGCATTTTTGATTTAATGCCATCGGAATGCATTGATGGGTTCCAAGCTGCACATAACTGTTTACAGTTTTAAAAGTTCACTTTTGCTGCTGTATAGAAAATGAATTGGAGGGGTGAGAGTAGAAATGGGAGGCCAGTACAGCAGTGATTATCATCTTTCAGGGAAGTGGTGATGGTGGCCTGGACTAGAGTGATGACATTACATCGGAGAGAGCCTGAATTCTTGATGTACATTAAAGATAGAATCCACAGGGTGTGCTTCTGATTACATGAGGGGATGAGGGTAATGGAGGACTTGAGGATGACTCATGGGTTTGAGTAGCTGGGTGGATGGTAGTATTGTTTACTATGCTGGGGAAAACAGTTAAGGTTGGAGATACATTGAGAGCTGTCATCATTAAAACAGTAGTACACTCATGAAGCCATCCAGGGAAAGCATAGAGAAAGAACCTTGGAGCGTCTGCTAACAAGCCACAGAATAATGCCATGCCCCTGAGGCAAGAGTGTGGCCTCATGATTGGATATTCTTACGGTTAATCAGCTGGAGAAGGGACCATTTGGTGCAATAATTATGTCCCTCAGGAGACTGGAACCAGGAAGCCAGCCTGAGGCCACCAGGAGAGGGAGGCTGCTGTCTCCTTGTCAGACAGGGCTTGGATTTCAGGAACTTGAGATGGCTTCCTGGGGTTCCTGGGTGAAAGGAGGTACACAGCACCCCTGCCCCCGGAAGCAGGTGTGCATCCCATAGAGACATCTAAGATGCCAGGATTGGATCACATTTGTGAGCTACATTTTTAGTTGCATGTTACTCTTTCTGCTCACTTCCTGTTATCTTCAGGTCTTTTTTTTTTTTTTTTTTGAGACTGAGTCTCACTCTATCACACAGGCTGGAGTGCAGTGGCACGATCTTGGTTCACTGCAAACTCCGCCTCCCAGGTTCAAGCTATTCTCATGCCTCAGCCTCCCAAGTAGCTGGGATTACAAGCAGCCGCCACCATGCCCGGCTAATTTTTGTATTTTTAGTAGAAACAGGGTTTCACCATGTTGACCAGGCTGGTCTGGAACTCCTGACCTCAACTGATCCACCCACCTCTGTCTCCCAAAATGTTGGGATTACAGGCATGAGCCACTGCGCCCGGTCTATCTTCAAGTCTTTAAACAAGCTTTGGATAAATGTCCATCCTAGTTTCTGCTCTGCCATAGAAAATTAAACAAACAACAAAAAAATAGTGTGTCTAAATGCCATTGAAGAGTTAAAGGGATACTGACCTTCCCAAAACCACTATGGTGGTGGGAGCTGTAGCCAGCAGTGAGAGGTCCCTAAGGGGAAGGTGGGTCTCTTTTTCTAGAGTAGGGTGTCAGGTTCAGTTTCTCCTCTCCACATGGACGGGCTCCTTTCATGGCCAGGCTTGACGGAGCTGGTTTTGATTTTTTTTTAGATGGAGTTTCCGTCTGTGGCCCAGGCTGGAGTACAGTGGCGCGATCTTGGCTTACTGCAACCTCCGCCTCCTGGGTTCAAGCGATTCTCCTGCCTCAGCCTCCCCGAGTAGCTGAGACCATAGGCGCACGCCACCACGGTCAGCTAATTTTTTTTTTTTTTTTTTTTTTTTTTAGTAGAGACAAGGTTTCCCCATGTTGGCCAAGCTAGTTTCGAACTCTTGACTTCAGGTGACCCACCTGCCTCAGACTCCCAAAGTGCTGGGATTGCAGGTGTGAGCCACGCTGCCTGGCCTGGTTTTGATAAGGGGAGCAGTCTGTTCTTTAACTCCTCCCTCCACTTGACTGTATGTTCCTTGAAGTAACACAGAGTACCGCATCTTTGTACCCGCGGTGTCCAGGAGGTTGTAAGCACTCCATCACTGTTAGTTTAATAGGTGATTGTTCACTAGACAGTGTGAGACACACACTATGGTTTCCCAAAGAGCTTAGAATCCAGATTTGGTCAGCAGATGCACACACTGATGCATGGCAGAGTGTGCCCGCTCTGTAGGCTACATGAAAGAGCCGGGAAATGCTCTTTGATCACAGAGGAGGGAAACATTACTCCCAGTGTGGGGGTATGAAGCTTCAAACAGACTTTGTGGAGGAGGAAACATATGGCTGGGCCTTGCGGGCTGGAGCGAATTTCCAAAATAGAATTAGAAAAAGACAAACATGTGCCAGGTAGAGGGCTCTGTGAGAAGTGGGGTATGAGGAGAAGGCATTCCATTGCTTCAGTGCATGACCGGTAGTGAGGTGTGTTGCAAGGAGAGCATACGTGTGAACAGGGAGGAAGTGGCAAAGCCACAGAAATGACGTTGGAGCTCTGAAAAAAATGTCTTTCTGGGTGGGCAAGGCCCTTCTTGTCTGGGACCAAAAATTAAATAGAAATAAATAAATAAATAAATAAATAAATAAATAAATAAATAAATAAATGGTTCTCAGTGAATCCTGATAGCTGGGATTGACTTTTTATGGTACAAAAATTTCTCAGCTGTTAAACACCAGAATGGTTTGTCAGTGGCAGCTTTAGAAAATCTTTCCCTAGAGATTTTTATGCACAAAATAGACTGACTTATCGTTTGTCAATGATTTCCTGTGACCTCTCTTAAAGTCATGGGAAAGTATTATATGAGCTCTCACATTCTATGTTACTTGATTCAATTCAACAAATACTTGAGTGTCAACTTGGCTCATGCCCCCAGGCATTGCTATATGACTGGATTCATACACCCTCCCCTCAAGGGGCCTCTCTTCCAGTGATCCCCATCTCAATGCATGATGCTTCCATCCACGTTGTTGCCTGAATTAGAAACCTACTCTGCCTCACCACCGACATTCCACTAATCCCTAATCCCTATCTTCTCTGGAAGGCATCCACTTCTCTCTAATCCCTGCCTCATGGCTCCAGGCACAAGCTCTCTCCTAGGGATTGCTGCAATTGTCTAAATGACCTCCCAGCCTCCAGGCTCAGCCTGTTCCAGTCCATCCTGCACACGTAGTCTTTCTGAATGGAAATCTGAAAGCGTGCCACTCTCCTGCTTCACGTTTCTTCAGTGGGTTCCTGGGCTTAGAGATAGAAGGTGTGGAATCTGAGCCATTCTGCTCAGATCTTCCAACGTCCTTGAATCACAGTTTTGCTGTTTGACCTTAGGCAGGTTATTTAAGCAGTCTTTGCACCTTCCTCATCTACAAAAAGGGGATCACAACAGTAATTCATTTTATAGTTGGGGGAATTACATGATTCCGGATCCTCCTCTCTTATGTGAACTCTTAAATTTGGAGAGCCCCTAGAATCTGGTTCTCTTATCTCTCCACACTCTTTCCCTCAGTCATCGCAACAGGTCCTACTACTTTAAATATCCAGGTACTAAAAACACCCAAATTTATATCTCAAGCTCAGGCCACTCTCCTGAACCCTGGACTCATATGTCCAGTTGCCTTCTCAACATCAATTGGATAGCTAATGGAGCTCACAGATACATTGATATAGTTTGGATGTTTGTCCCCTCCAAATCTTATGTTGGAATGTGATCCCCAGTTTTGGAGGTGGGTCTAGTAGGTGTCATGGGGGTGGATCCCTTGTGAATGGCTTGGTGCCCTCCCCGTGCTAATGAGTGAGTTCTCACTCTGTTGGTTTACAAGAGAGCTGGTTGTTTAAAGGAGCCTGGCACCTCCTCTCTCTCTATCTCTCTCTCTCGCTCGCTCGCTTCTGCTTTCACCATGCAACTGCCTGCTCCCCTTTCACCTTCTGCCATAAGTGAAAGCTTCCTGAAGCCTCACTAGAAGCTGAGCAGATGCTGGTGCCACGCTTGCATAGCCTACAGAACCATGAGCAAAATAAACTTCTTTTACATTTATTATAAATTACTGAGTCTCAGGTAATCCTTTATAGCAAGCTTTTCCAGCCCGAGGCCCATAGGCTGCATGCGGCCCAGGATAGCTCTGAATGCAGCCCAATACGAACTCATAAACTCTCTTAAAACATTATCAGATTTCTTTGTGATTTTTTTTTTTTTTTTTTTTTTTTAGCTCATCAGCTATTGTTAGTGTTACTGTATTTTATGTGTGGCCCAAGACAATTATTCTTCCAAAGAGGCCCAGGGAAGCCAAAAAGATTGGACCTCCCTGCTTTATAGCAAAGCAAAATGGACTAACACATATAATAAACTTAACATGTCCAAAACCAAACTCCTGAGTTTTCTCCCTTCCAACCTGCCCTACTATAGTCTTCCTTTCTTTCTTTTTTTTTTTTTTTTTTTGAGATGGAGTCTTGCTTTATTGCCCAGGCTGGAGTGCAGTGGCACAATCTCGGCTCACTGCAACTTCCGCCTTCCAGGTTTAAGCAATTCTTTTGCCTCAGCCTCCTGAGTAGCTGGAATTACAGGCACCCGCCACCACACCCGGCTAAATTTTGTATTTTTAGTAGAGATAGGGTTTCATCATGTTGGCCAAGCTGGTCTCGAACTCCTGACCTCAGGTGATCCACCTGCCTCAGCCTCCCAAAGTGCTGGAATTACAGGTGTGAGCCACCACACCTGGCCTACCCATAGTCTTTCTAGTCTCAGTTGATTAAACTATCCTTCTCCATGCTGAAGCTCAGTGGCCCTCGCTTCTCTCTTGTTCTCACTCCCCACATCCCATCCATCTGAAAATCCAGCTGGCTCCTCCTGGAGACTCATGCACAGTCCACCTCCTCCTCACCACCTCCATGGCCACAGCCTGGTCTGAGCTCCATCACCTCTCACCTGGGTCACTGAAGCGGCCTCCTCACTGGTCTCCTTGCACAGTCTTCTCAACCCAGATGACTGATAAATCAGATCCTATCATCCCTTTGTCCAAACACTCCATGGGCTCTCCATAATCTTTAAAAGAGTTTTCTAGCCCCTGTGTGATCAGGCCACCCAGCCTGTAACCTTGTCTCCTCCTTTACCCTGCGCTCATTTCACTCCAGCCACACTGTCACCCTTCCTGCTCCAGGAACTCCCCAGGAGCATTCTGGCTTTACAGGCTTTGCAGTGCCTGTTCCCTTTCCTGGAACGCTTTCCCCTGAGATCTCCCTATAGTTAACTCTCTGCCTTCTTCAAGTCTTGGCGCTAATGTCTCTTCTAAATGAGGCTTATTCTCACTACTCTCTTAAAAACTGTAATTTGCCCTCCAATCCCATAACACTGCTGATAGAGTTTTTTTTCTTTTTATTGCCCATGTCATCTTATAACCTACTATGTACTTTACTTCTGTTTATTGATTATCTGTCTTTCCTCCACTAGAATATAAGCTTCACTATGACACGGATTTTTTTTTTTTTTTTGAGACAGAGTCTCACTCTGTCGCCCAGGTTGGAGTGCAGTGGTGCAATCTTGGCTCACTGCTACCTCTGCCTCCTGGGTTCAAGCGATTCTCCTGTCTCAGCCTCCTGAGTAGCTGGGACCACAGGCACGTGCCATCACACCTGGCTAATTAATTTTAGTAGAGACAGGGTTTCATCATGTTGGCCAGGCTGGTCTTGAACTCCTGATCTCAAGTGATCTACCCACCTTGGCCTCCCAAAGTGCTGGGATCACAGGCGTGAGCCACTGCGCCCAGCCCCAACGGATTTTTGTCTTTCGTTTACTGGTGTTATGTATCCAAGCACTGGAACAGTGCCTGGCACATGGTAGCTCACTAAATATTTATGGAATGGTACTTACAAATTTAAAACACAGTGTATGGCACAGTGTTTTATAAATATTAGCAATTCCAAGGTTCGCAACCACTTGGCTCCTACTTACCTTTCCAGCCTCATCTCCCTGCACTCTTCCTACCATTCCAGCTCAGCTATACTTAACTTGCTCATCTCCAGAGCCTTCCTCATGTACTTTTTTCTCTGTCCATCTATACCTGCGTTTGAGGGATCCATTCTCATTTTCAGGTTTCAAGGTAGAGGGTCTTCCCTGACTCTAGGTCAGCCATCTCTACAGCACTCCTCCCACCCGCTATGCGTTCCTTATTCATCACACTGCATTGCAGTCCCTTGCTTCTCATTTGTCTTTCCTGCTGGGCCCGGTAACCACAGGGACAATGCCTGTGACAGCAGTCTCCAGCATCTCTAGCATCAAGCACAGGACGATACCTGGCGGTTTTCGGCAAATGTTAATTCAGTGAATGAATGAGATGCTCACAGCAGCGACTGCATTTCTGCACCTTCGACACACATTATCACGTGTTATCGTATCGTGTGCTGTTCCTTAGGGCATAACAATTGCTAGCATTCTCTAACTCAATCCTCACAACTCTAGGAGGAGGTACTATTCACGTCCTTATTTGAGAACTGAGGAACTTGAAGTTTAGAGGAGTTCCTTCTCACCGTCACCCAGGTTGTAAGTGTTGGAGCGGATTCAAGCCAAGTCCTCTGGCACCAGTGTCCCTAAGCCCAACCAGCGTCACACCATTCTGCCATTTTGCTTCTGGCTTTTCTCCTTAGTTCAAAGTCAGCCAACTGTCTGCCCTTAGCAAGCGTGGAGAGAACCCCCCACCGCACCACCTCAGCAAAGGGCTCGTGTGTGGAGGAGCTGCCACCCACGCTCCATTTCACCAAAGTGAAAACTAATGCCAGGGAGGGCGAACCCCTCATCGGCGAGGTCGCCACTGTCACCAGTGTCCACTGCTGGGTCCAAGGCTGGCGACGCCTCACCGCATCTGGGCCTGACTTCCTGCGACACTGGGGCGACCCCTGATCCTGACTTCCACTCCACGCCGTCGTGGATCACGACGACTGGGACCACTCAAAAGCGTATCCAAGTCCTGAGGTCTCCAAAGCAGTGGAGAGACCCGTCCAGCCCCTCACTCCCCGTCTGGGAACTGAGATTCTGGAGGGTAGGCGCCCTGCCGCGGCCCAGTGGGGCTAGGGGCCTCCAGAGTAGGGGTTCAGGGCTCGGCGTCAGAGGCTCCAGCGCCAGCCGCGTAGACCTGACCCAGGGCTCGGTACAACAGAGAAAGCGGCTCTTCCCAAAGGCACCGATGGAGCGAAGGGTAGTCGCTGCCCTCAGGATTTATCACCCGCGAGGTGCTGTCAGCAACTCCTGCCCGGAAGCCACCCCGCCCCGGCACACACATACTCCAGCGCCCCCTCCAGGAGCACTCCGCAATCACCCGAGCGCAGCGGCCGCCCCAGCCCTTTGTGACTGGATGATTGGGGCCGACCGGCCCGCACTGTCTTCGACCTCCAATCAGAGCTCGGGGCTACAGAGCTGCACCAATCGGAGATGACCGGGGCCTCAACAGGGCCAATCGGGGTACTCGAGCCCGACAACAGGGCAAGCCGCCAACAGCGATCAATCAGAGGGGAGAAGCGGCTCCCAGATGCCCAATCAGCGGCCTTCAGGCGCAGATCGTGGGCGGAGCGGTCGCGAGGCTCCCGGGTCGGCCAATCAGCGGGCGAGCGGCTGCCTCAGCGCGCGCGGTGGGCGGGGCAGGGCCTGTCCGCGCCTAGGAGCGGTGGGCTCTGTGAGCAGCTAGGCAGGGTGAGGAGTAGTGACGACCCCGGGCCTGGGGCGGGGGCAGAAGGGGGCGCGAGAGTGTCGGGGCCGGGATGCGCGGCGCGGGGGCGGGATCTCGGGATACCGCCGGGCGACCTCTCAGGGCTGCGGGACGCGGCAGGGAGAGGTGAGGGGCCGGGTTCAGGGCTCGGGGAGGGGTCCGCTCCGGCGCCGCGGCGGCGGCGGGCGGAGGGGACACTGTTGCCATGGCAGCGCACGTGCGCTCGCTGGCGCCGCCCGGCGCCCCTGAGCTCTTCACCCGGGAACGGGCGTGCCCCTTTAGCCCGGCCCCTGCCCGCCCGCAGCCCCGCGGCCTCCGTCGCCGCCGGCTCTGGGCCGGGGCCAGCCCAGGGACCGCCCGCCTGGGCCGCCGCCTCTCCCTTGCATGTCCGGCTGTCCCTCTCTCCCGCCGTCTCGTCCGGCAGCGCTGGGCACCGCAGGCCTCTGCGTTTTGACCACCTGCGCCGGTCCGCGGAATGGCCACATCCTGGGGACTGGCGCCGGAGAGATGCAACCGCCTGAGGGCCTTGGGGTGTCTGTCCCCCAGGGGAATTTTTTTTTTTTTTGGAGGCGGGGTCTCGCTCTGTTGCCCAGGCTGGTCTCGACCTGAGCTCCAGCGATCTGCCCGCGGAGGCCTCCCTAAGTGCTGGGGTCACAGGTGGGAGCCCCAAGGGATCTTTTTAAAGGCCTCCAATGTCTTACTGCATTAACAAGTGCTTAAGGAGTGCTCAGAGAACAGATCTGATTGGATGAATAAAGACCCCCAAGAGCAGCTTTCCATTCCTCCCACCTATTCTGGCGGGCAGAAATGGAAAGCGAACCACATATCTAATTGTACGTGTTCTGGTAACCACCTTAAAATAATAAAACAGGTTAAATTAATTTTAATATATTTGAATTAACCCAGGATATCCAAAATATTATTACAACATATAATCAATATTAAATTATTGGTAAGATTTGAATTTTTTTTTTTCATACAAAGCCTTCCAAATTTGTCGTGTGTCTTACACTTACAGCACATCTCAGTTCGCACCAGTTACCTTTCAAGTGCTCGGTGGTCCCACAGTGGCTATCGTATTATTAAGCTGCACATTTCTTGTATATGCGTGAGCTGTTGCCAGAACATGACATCAAATTCAGTGTTCTTCGAAGCCCTCTTCAAAGAACTCTGATTGTGTTGCAGTCAGGCAACACAAAACATGAGGCACGGTCCTTTTCTTCAAGGAGCTTGCAGTTTGGTTGAGAAAATAGACACCCACAGATTAAGTACTATTTTAAATGGATGCAATTCGGGCGATAGTAAAGATAACTGGGAGTATATGATTGACAGTCAGATGGCTGATCATTATCCTTTGGAATTCAAGGGAGGGCTATCTTCAGGCTCATGCAGGAGGGGAAGATTGGGCCTGGTCTTGAAAGATGGGTAAGTCTTGGACTGTTGGGAAAAGATGGGGAGGACGTTTTGGTTGAATGGAACTGAATATTGCTGCTTTTGTTTTTAGAGTTGAAAATTTACAGAGTCCTGAGGCTTTCAGACTGAAAAAGGCTTTCTTCTGTCACTGACAATCGCCACCATGATTCATAGTCTTTTCTTGATCAACTCCTCTGGAGACATTTTCCTGGAGAAACACTGGAAAAGTGTGGTCAGCCGTTCTGTTTGTGATTACTTTTTTGAGGCGCAAGAGAGAGCTACTGAGGCAGAAAATGTGCCTCCAGTTATCCCTACCCCTCACCACTATCTCTTAAGTGTTTACCGCCACAAGATCTTTTTTGTGGCTGTGATCCAGACGGAGGTCCCCCCTCTGTTTGTCATTGAGTTTCTTCACCGAGTGGTGGACACATTTCAGGTTCGTGAATGTGGGAAAGTTCATATATGTAAACCGTGAAGTGTCTTTATAGTCCTGTTTCCATTGTATAAAGCCTCCATTAAGAAACTTAAAAAAAAAAAATCAAAACTCTGGTATTACTCACTTCCTTTCCCATCTGATAAGTTTCTGGTTTCTATTTATTGAATTGGCTGCATACAAAATGACAAATGGAATACTTTTGAACCTCTTGCGTGGGAAAGCCAACCTATTTGTGATGACTGTATATAGCCTTTGTAGCTCTGATTCTACTTTTTGCTCACAAATTAGAGTTTAGGTTGTTTTTGCCTGGTGGTCGTGATCCTATTATCTGCGTTGCTTTGAGTTGCATCAGAAAGTGATTGCGTAAAGTTTTAGAAAAGAACAAGTAGAACAAGCTAAGCAATGCTTAATTTAACTGTCCCAGTCGCGTAATTCACGAACCTGTACTAGTTCTCAGGTTTGGGGTGTTTCTTTTTAGCGAAGTAGCGAAGAGTGCTACTGATGAGCTCTGCTTGCAAAGATGAGATTGGGAAATCTCATGTGCCTATAAGAATTTAAGTGAGCCATTTTATGAGGCAGTTTTCATTTTAAGCTTTTTCTTCAGGAATAGATTTTAAGAACTTAGGGAGTGGTGTCTAAGGGAGGTCAGTGATAGCAGGACACAATGCCACTTGCAGCACAGGAGTTTAGACTGCACCGGCCCTGGATTCACACACAGGAACCTTCTCCCAACAGAACCACTCAGCTTCTAACTGTTGTGGTTATATGCATAACTCGAATGAGAAGCAAGGGCCCTTTGGTTTAAGTTCTGTGTCATATGAGGTCTGGAATGAGTCATATGAACACTGGAATTGTGGAATTGGAGAAGAGAATGAGGACTCACATACTATGATAAAAGTTAAAAAGCAAGTCAAAGAGTGATTTCTCTTGTACTCATGTCTAGAACAACTTCCCTTCCCAAGAAAATTAAAATACGTTTTGTGTTTTCCCCTGCAAATACTCTCTGATAGTACTACTATTTTGGAATTTCAATTCTCATGCAGCATACCAGCCCTTTTGTGCAGTGAAAACCTAAGTATGATAAGCCCAGTATGTGGCAGAACTAGAAGAACCCAGGAGTTGTGATCCTAAACCACTGTAACTAGGGCTTGTTATGATTTCTGCATGTGATACTTTACCCATTCTAAGATGAACGGTTCCACTGGTGGAACTGACAGCCGCTTCATATGGCCATACTAATGTAACTTATTACAAGACAGGAAGTGAGAAGAGTTGTTTGATCTAGTTGAAACCACAGAGGAATTTGGGAAAGCAGAGTAAAGGTGCTAATTTGGAAGTCTGAGACTTCAGAGCTTGTCACATTTGAAGCACTTGTTAAAAGTCAGTGGACATCCTGATTATCAGGTCTTCTCTGATGTGCGTCCTTTCCAGCAACATGATTTTTCCAGGACCGGAATGTGTCAGGAGCAGCCTGGCAATAGAATTTCAGGCTCACTGGCTGGCTGCAGCACTTGGCCGTATTGCGAGGCTCCTTTCCAGCTGCTTAGTTCACATGATGCCTGGTTTATAAAACCTAATGGTGTTTTATTTTTTAAAAATAAGTCACTCTTGGGAAGGAAATATGTGACTTTTTTTTCTTTTGAATTCTCATTCAAAATGAGAATTTTTCTCTTAAAAAGAGGAAATCTTTTTGTTTTAGGAATATATTCCTGACTCTTAGGTGACCTGGGTATTGGAATCTTGTAGATAATTGACGTTATCTAATGTAATTTAGACTCTAGTAGAGTCTGTTCAGTTTTGGATATCAAAGACATGGAAAGATGGTGAAACAACTTGGAAACCATACGTTATTATGAACTGCACAAGTATCTTGAAAGTGTGGCTCTGAGAAGAAAAAAACTGAAGTGAAAACTCATAGTTTTCAAATAATTGCAGGGCTGTTACATACACTTGCTCTGTAAAACAGAGCTAGGAGGCAAATTTCAGTTTAGCAAAAGAACGAACTTTGGAATGATCAGAGCTGTTCATGAATAGAATGGACTTTCTCAAAAGGGGTAAGTTTTCCTTCATTCTATGAGTTCAGGAGGGTTTTGTGACCCTCTCAGAGGTCCTGTAAAAGACATACTGACGTTGCTAGAAGGGAACATTGAATGGCCATGAACATTTCTTGCTAAAGATCACACATTCCATTTTGTAGTGCTTTATAGTTTACAAAGTACATTCATGAGCGTTAGTGCTTAATTAGTCATGCCTAGTTCTTACAGCCCTGTGCCTCCAATGGTGTTATCCTGATTATACCATTAAAGAATCAAGATCAAAATTAGTTAACATGACTTAATCTACAAATGACAAAATTATAATCTAGGTTTTCGGGTTTGAAATCCAGTACTTTCCCACAATCCAGATAATTTAGCATCTAACGGTAGCCTTTTAAATAAAAGGACAAAGAGTTCTTGGAATCTTAGCATCTTAAAGATGATCCAGAGGGATTTTCAGGTGTGCTAGCTTGTCCCCCTCATTTCATTTTTTTCCCCTCTCAACTCTTATTCACTGCATGAATATTAAGAAATAGCACAACAGTAGGGGTAAAGATTTTCATGTACTGTTCTTTGTTATATCAAGTATTATTTTGTGTAATTCTTTCAAATTCTTGTTCATAAGCATATATAATCAAGATTCAATTTTGTATTCTGTGTATTTTATCAAGTTGAGGAAATTAACCCAAAGATTTAAGTTCCTCTTGTTTGTAGAGGAAGCTAGTAATCACAGTAGTACCATAAGCCAGTCTAGTGCTCTCTACCAAACAGACTGCCTAGGAGAACTATGGTTATGCTGCATTCCCTCATTGTAGAAGAGTAGCACAGTAACACATGGACAGGCCAGATCCTTATTCTCTGTAGGCACATTCTTTTTATTTATTTATTTATTTATTTATTTTACAGTATCTGAGTGATCAATGCATGTATTCTATCTCCATCAGGATTATTTTGGAGTCTGTTCAGAGCCAGTGATCAAAGACAATGTGGTTGTGGTTTATGAGGTATTGGAAGAGATGCTTGACAATGGTTTTCCATTGGCTACCGAGTCGAACATTCTTAAAGAACTCATAAAGCCTCCCACTATCCTTCGAACGGTTGTCAACACCATCACAGGTATGGCAGAGGGGGAAACCGATAGAGAGTGGCCATCCTGCAGCCTGAGTGACTTAGTCCAGTGTCACACATTGTTTTGAGTGTTTGTCTTTGGGGATCTCAGGTGTCCCAGTGTTTTAATTTTGCTCTTTGTAGTTTTTTTTTTTTTTTTTTTTTTGAGACAGAGTCTCCCTCTGTCACCCAGGCTGGAGTGCAGTGGCGTGATCTTGGCTCCCTGCAACCTCTGCCTCCTGGGTCGTAGTGATTCTCCTGCCTCAGCCTCCTGAGTAGCTAGGATTACAGGCATGCACCACCACACCCAGCTAATTTTTGTATTTTTAGTAGAGATGGCGTTTCACTATGTTGACCAGGCTGATCTTAAACTCCTGACCTCAGGGGATCCACCTGCCTCAGCCTCCCAAAGTCCTAGGATTACAGGCGTGAGCCACCGCACCTGGCCACTCTTGTAAACTGAGTACAACCTGAAATAATATTTTTGCTTTGTGGAAAATACCCTGGTTTTGATGACAAAATGAAATGTTCTTTAAAAATATTTTTTTCTGATTACAGAAGAAACACATGATTATTGTAAAAACCTCAGAAATACAGAAAAGCACAAAGAATGTAAAAATCACTCTTAATCCCACCACACTTTTAACATATAATATTTTATGAACATTATCCCATGATGATGTCTTGTACATGGTTCTTGTTCTTTTTCTTCTTTTTCTTTTTTCTTTTTTTTTTTTTTTTTGAGATGGCGTCTTGCTGTGTCGCCCAGGCTGGAGTGCAGTGGTGCGCTCTCAACTCCCCACAACCTCTGCCTCCCGGGCTCAAGTGATTCTCCTGCCACAGCCTCCCTAGTAGCTGGGATTACAGGCACACGCTACCATGCCCAGCTAATTTTTGTATTCTTTAGTAGAGATGTGGTTTCATCATGTTGACTATGCTGGTCTCGAACGCCTGACCTCAAGTGATCCACCCACCTCCGCCTCCCAAAGTTCTGGGCTTACAGGTGGGAGCTACCACGCCTGGCCTTCATTTTTAATAACTTACAGTTTTCTTTCATGTGTGGACCCAAAGTTTTTCAGTTTTTACTGAATCCCTAATTAAGATGTTACTGATATTTTTGTTCTTTTAAATAATAAAGATTACCATTCTTATACTTGAACCTTGGTGTGCACATCTGGATGATTTCTTTTAAGTAGTAGAGGTAGCAATGCTGTGTCAAGGGGCGTATACATTTTAAGTACCATAATGTGTAGCCCTCCAGAAAAGTTAGGCCAATTTATACTTTCAGTAACAATTTCAAAGTGCTATAGTCAATTTGTCATTAATAATTTTTTAGAAACATTGGCAATTTGATAGTTTATTGATATCTTGTATTTACACAGTCATTTTTTGTTATTAAGGAGACTAAAATCTTTTCAAGTATTTATTGACTGTTTTCCCTCTATTGTGAATTACCTTTTCATGTCCTTTGTTCATTTTTTTGTTGTTGAAATGTTTTTCTTTTTTCATATGGATTTAAAATAATCTCTTTTATGGGAGATCTTTATGTCTTTTGATTACTGCATTACAGATATTTTCTTACAATCTGTCACTTGTGATTTAGCTTTGTTCTGGTGTAGTTTAGCCACATTCTAAATGTTTTGATTTAATCAAATTAATCATTCTGTTTCATTAAGGTTTTACATTTTGGGTCTTGTTTAATGCATAAACGAACATATTCATGGAATTTTACAAACTGATTGAAAAATGCATTTTAAAAGCATAAATATTGCAAGAATAGCCAGGACAGTTTTGAAAAAGAATTACAAAGGGGTTGTTGGGAAGATTTGCCCTGTTAAATATCACTACAGGTTAAGTTTGTATAGTACACAAGACAAATATTCATACAGTAGACATCCTACAAGACCCAAGAGAGTTTTGAAAATAATATTTTTAAAAAGCGGAAAGATAAAATATGTCCTATAAAATGTAATGTAAGATATATTACAGGTTGAACATCCCAAATCCAAAATCCAGAATGCTCTACAATCCAAAACTTTTTGGACACTGACGTGACACTCAAAGGAAATGCTCATTGGAGGATTTCAGATTTTTGAATTTGGGATGCTCAACTGGTATAATCCAGATATTCCAACATTTTAAAAAATCCAAAATGTGAAACATTTCTGGTCCCGAACATTTCAGATAAAGATTACTCAATCTGTATGAAGTTTGGGTAGTTTTTAAAATTTGGTATTTGTCCAGTAACAGACAGATAGATCACTGGGATAAAAGAGTCCAGAAACCGACTCTTGCTTTTATAGGAATTTGGTGTAGATAGATGTGGTCATTTATCAAATCAGTGGACCAGGGGCCAGTTGTTAACTATATTGTGTTAGGACAGTCAGCTTCAATATGGAAAAAATTAAGTCCCTCCACTTCATACTATACACAAAATAAATTCCAGCTAGGTTAAGGAGCTAAACACAAACTTTATAATTATTAGACAAAAGCAGGAGAATGTCTTTTTGATCTCAGAGAAGGGAAGATCTTTTTCAAATGTCTATTCTAGTTAGTTTGTGATTTTATTTTTGGATTTAATTATTTAATCCATTTGAAAATTATCTTGGTGTACAATAATGTTTCTTTCTTCAAAATAGTTGTCCTAGCACCATTGTGTAATTTATCCTTTTCCCCTGTTTTAGAATGACATTTCTATCTTGTCCTGTCATTGTGGATTCTTGGTCTGTTTTCAGGCTTTCTTGCCTTTTCCCTAGACTGCTTTGATTATTATATCTTGATGATACATTTTAATACATAGTTCCTCTTTTTAAGGAAACAAAGTTGGTGGTTTCTTCAGTATTCTGAGTTCATTTTAAGCCTTGAAAGCTTTGTTAGTGCCTAAATCATTTACGAATATTATGAAGTTAGTTAAGCCTGTATCTCACTTTAATCTAGAAGAGGGTATCTAAGAACCACTTTTGAAAAGTTGAAATGGGCCTGACACTTTGGCTCACGCCTGTATCCAATACTTTAGGAGGCCGAGGTGGGAGGATCACTTGAGTACAGGAGTTCGAAACCAGCCTGGCCAAGATGGTTTCGAAACCCTGTCTTTACAAAAAAATACAAAAATTAACCAGGCATGGTGGCGCATGCCTGTGGTCCCAGCTGCTCTGGAGGCTAAGGTGGGAGGATCACTTGCGCCCAGGAAGTCAAGGCTGCAGTGAGTTATGATTGTATCTGCGAATAGCCACTGCACTCCAGCATGGGCAGCATAGGAAGACCCTATCTCTTAAAAAATTTTGTTTAGCTGGTCATGGTGGCTCACACCTGTAATCCCAGCACTTTGGGAGGCCGAGGCGGGTGGATCACAAGGTCAGGAGTTCAAGACCAGCCTGGCCAACATAGTGAAACCCCGTCTCTACTAAAAATACAAAAATTAGCTGGGCGTGGTGGTGCGCGCCTGTAGTCACAGCTAGTCGGGAGGCTGAGTTAGGAGAATTGCTTGAACCCAGAAGGCAGAGGTTGCAGTGAGCCAAGATTATACCACTGCACTCTAGCCTGGGCAATAGAGCAAGACTCTATCTCAAAAAAAATTTTTTTAAAGACAGAAAATAAAAGGATCCAGGTAATGGAAGAAGGAAATAGAATTTAAATTAATGTATTTTATTGTGTCGGTATAAAACCTTTTGAATTAAAAAAAAAATTATGCCTATAAAGGAAAAAACTAGTGAAGGAATTGATCTACAATTCTTAAAGACAGGGAGAGATCAAATTTGTATTCTATTCCTAAGTTTCAGTGTTGGAACTTAGGAATGAGACAGATCATGTTGATATGTACATTTTAATACCTACCATAAATGTACCTAAGAACCTACCTCAGGCTCAAATACTGTTTTTACCCATGAAATTTTTATATCTATATGTAGATTACCAACTCTACTGAAAGCCAATACATTATTTAAACTGTAAGCTATTGTGGAATCTGAGATACTAAGTTCAGGTTACTTTCAAAACCAAAATATGATATCTGTTTCTCAGGTAACTTTTTCTTAAACCTTTATTCTGTTTGAAGAGGCAGACCAGATGGCAACAAGAGGTTTTAAAAATAGACAAAGTTACCCTATATGGAAGTTGGGGAAAATCTCATCTTATGTTTGAAAAATTATTCAATTGAGTGCATGAATAATGGGAGCATAGAAACTTCTAGGGAGGTGTTCTGTGGTTTCTAGAGTCAAAATGGTCTTAAAATACAGTAATATTAATTGTCTCAGGAAGCACCAATGTGGGTGACCAACTTCCCACTGGGCAGCTGTCAGTGGTGCCTTGGCGACGGACTGGGGTGAAATACACCAACAATGAGGCCTATTTTGATGTGATTGAAGAGATTGATGCAATTATTGATAAATCAGGTAGGTGCTTTTAATATGTTCTCAGAAATATGAAAAGAGAAAGGGGCCTCTTTCATATAATGCTTATAGTTTCAGAATTAACCCCCATTCAAGGTCATGCACTTTAATTTAGTGCCTACTTTGTGCCAGGCACTGTGCTGGGTACTGGGAATGGACGTTAGTGTTATGGTGCAGACCAGGATTTATTTCATACTTTCACTTGCTTTATTGGTGAAATAAAAGCAAGTGAAAGTATGAAATAAATCCTGGTCTGCATCATAATACTAACGTCTTGAATAAAAAAGAGAAGTAACAGGCCAGATGCAGTGACTCATGCCTGTAATCCCAGCACTTTGGGAAGCCGAGGCGGGAGGATTGCTTGAGCCCTGGAGTTTAAGACCAGCCTGAGCAATATAGTGAGACCCTGAGCAACATAGTGAGACCCCATCTCTATAAGAAGTGAAAAAAATTAGCTGAGTGTAGTGGTTCATGCCTGTATTCCTAGCTTCGTGAGGGGCTGAGGTGGGAGGATTGCTTGAGCCTGGGAAGTTGAGGTTGCAGTAAGGCCTGATCATGACACTGCACTCCAGCCTGGTCAACAGCAAGACCCTGTTCAAAAAAAAAAAGAAGTAACAAATTAACTTTCTTATTGATTAAATTTCCTTCTTGAAAGTGGCTTCCAGTTTTGATGGCAGAACTAAAGTTGTAATCACAAAATTCAGGGTGCCGCCTTTTCTGTGTATTCTGAATTAGGTAAATGTGACTAGAAGTCCTAGAGCTTCAGAATTTGTAGAAGCAAGTCATGGTGGTAATGTGCCTGTAGTCCCAACTGTTGGGAGGCTGAGGCGAGAGGATTACTTAAGCCTGGTAGTTGGAGACTGCAATGAGCTATGATTATGCCTGTGAATAACAGCTGCACTCTAGCCTGGGCAACATAGTAAGACCCTGTTTTTAATTAAAAAGAAACCTCTTCACATTAGTGAACTTATTCGTTCAACAGATGCTTATTGAAAACTTGCATCATAGCACAGTGCTAGAGAGTGGGCACTCGATGATGAATAAGACATAGTCTGCAGCTGCAGAAAGCTTAGTTTAGTCTAGTGAGGGAAAGAGGAAGGTAAAAAGGTGGAGCATATGAGAGGTACCCACCCCTGAGCAAAACACAACAGAGAGGTGGAGGTGTTTATGCTTCATCGGTGGAATGAAATGAAGTTATTAAGATGTGTGGATTTGGGAGCAAAGTATGCGCAAACATCACAATATTGAGCAAAAAATCAGATGCATAAGATTATAGACAGTGGGATTACATGTATATGAAGTTTGAAAACAGATGCAATTTAGTCTAAGGTAATAGAAGTCAGAATTTTGGGGATGTGGATTACCTGGGATGGGTAAGAGGGAGCTCTTGGATGCTGAAAATGTTCCGTATCTTGCTGTAGCTAGTATTTGCATAAATATATATATTTAAAAATTCATTGAGCTGTACACTTTAAGATTTTTACATTTTACTGTTTTACCTCAACGAAAATGTAAAATATATATGGCCAGATCATGAAGAACCTTGCCTGCCAGTTTAAGGAGGGCAGATGTGAGTGATTGAAGAGTTTTAAGTTGGGGAGTGACTTGATGAGACTTGTAGTTTAGAGCGATGAGTCTGGCTGCTGTGTGAAGAATGGTCTAAAGTGGGGTGGGCCTGAAGGCAGGGAGCAGCTAGGAGGCTGAAATCCAGGCCCAAAACATAGACGTCCATAGTGCAATGAGGACAGAGAAGAATGCACAGACCAGAGAGAGGTGAGTCCTCGAAAAGAGAGGAGCTGATCATTGGCTGGATGTGGGCAGAGGAAGTGGACGTCGTCAGGAATGTGTCTGTGTTTCTGGCTTAGGCAGCCGGATAGATGGTGCCATCACACAGGTGGGGAAATGGGAGCACCGGGTTCAGGGCGTGAGAGAATGGACTCACTTCTGACATGTGCCTCAGTGACATCCAAGTGGAGATGTCCATTAGGCAGGATTGGGGCTGAACTTGAAAAAAGAATAGGTAATAATAGGCTGTAAATGAACATTGAAGCCTTGGGAAGTAGGCAAAATAACCCAGGAGAGTGTGTAAAGTGAAAGAAAATAGAAGTTCAGAACTGAAAAAGCATTTAAGGGATGTGCAAAGAAAGAGAACCTGCCGAAGACACTGAGGAAGAGGAGCTGGGAAAATAGGAGGACACCAGGAAAGGTTAGGAGGAAGGGATGTTTGAGAAGGCAGAAGTGATCGACAGTGACACATGCCACAGAGAGGACCTGTAGGATAGAGACCGGGAGTGGCCACTCACTATAGCAGCAGAGCTCACTGGCGACCTTAGGGAGAACAGTTTCTGATAGGAAGTTTTCTGAACTGTTGGCTAAAATAATGGTGCTCTGTTTAATTCTGATACTAGACTGAAAACTCCTTTAGGCTAATAACTACCTCATTAATCTTTTTATCACCATTTCCTCACCATAGTGTCTCATACTTGATATGCAGTTGTTAAGTGTTCAGAATGATGGATAGATGGATTGTATAAATGAATTGGATGGCTAGACAGAAGGAAAGAAAGGGAGAGAGAGGAAGGGGAGGGAGAGAGGAAAAGAAGGAGAGAGGAGGTAAGTTTGTTGAGAAGGACAGAGAAGGTTTCAGTAATCTGTTCTTTTTGTCTTATTCCTGTCTCAGGCTCCACAATTACTGCTGAGATCCAGGGGGTGATTGATGCCTGTGTCAAGCTGACTGGCATGCCGGATCTTACACTTTCCTTCATGGTAAAATCCTGGGCCAGAGATTGAGTTCTTGGGATGAGAAATTAAATGCTGCTGGAAAGACAGAGCAGTGGGAATGGAATAGAACAAGAAAAAATAATTAGGACAGCCACGAGGCTTGTCTCAGGCTTGAATTTTCTAGAAGTTACCACATGATTTCTGTGTGTGTGTGGTGTGTGTTTTAATAAAAAATGGCATTTAAATTGCTTTCCTGAAAGCACAGCGGGTATTTAATGCCCACTTCTTGCTTCTCCTCTCCTGGTGACTGTAGAACCCTAGGTTGTTGGATGATGTCAGCTTCCATCCTTGTGTTCGTTTCAAGCGCTGGGAATCTGAGCGCATCCTCTCCTTCATCCCTCCTGATGGAAACTTCCGCCTGCTGTCTTACCATGTCAGTGCACAGAAGTAAGCAGCTCTTATAATTAAGAATGGAATCTGTGTATGTACGTGTATGTGGAAACCATATCTGTAGTGATTAAGAACTCAGGCTCTAGAGTTACGTGGGTTCACATTCCAGCTTCTGTGGTTACTAATTGGGTAATCTCAGGTGAGTTGCTTAACCTCTATGTATCTCTTTTCTCATCTGTAAATTGAAAATAGTAAAAGTTCTGAATATTGAATAAGAGAATCTGAATAGTGCTTAACACAAAGAAGTGCTCATTAAGTTTGCTGTTATTTTTGTTGTTGTTATGTGTCTAAACAAGAACATTATTTTCTCAAATCGGAATCTGGGCATACTATGTTCAATGTCCCTGATCTAAAAGAAGCATGAAGTTATGCTATGAAAAAGCATAAAATGCAGTGATTTTTGGTCTTGAACATTCTCTTTAATTTGGAATCTAAAGGCTTTTGGAAGCAGTTTTGAATAGTATAAGGTATGCAGACAGAAGAGAGTCAGGAGGCCTCAGAGCCACCAGTCGCTTCCCGTGTGATGTGGAGTGAATCATTTGGGAAAATATCTGAGTGCTTGAGGCTGCAGCCTCTGAAATCAGACTCCCTGGACTTAAACTCTATCTTCAGTCTTAGAACCTTGGGCAAGTTACTTAATCTCAGCTAAGTATAAGGACATCAGTATTGACCTATAAAATCAGTACCTACTGCATAGTTACAGTAGCAATATCTATTTCATACTTACTGGGAGGATTAAACACGATAGGGGTTAACTGGATATAAACCATTTAGCATAGTGACTGGCAAACAGGAAGTACTCAATAAATGTTAGGAACTGTTATTACTTCAGGATTATTCCTTGACTTCTCTGAATCCTTTTCTTCTGTCAAATCATGACAGCCTACCCTACCTTGTGGGGTTTTTGTAAGGACCAGATGAGGTCAGATGAAAGCATCCTAAAATGTAGAGACAAGAGGATCACTTGAGCCCAAGAGTTTGAGACCAGGCATGGGCAGCATGGCCAAACCCTGCCTCTACAAAAAAAAAAAAGAGTAAAAATTAGCGGGGCACGATGTTGTGTGCCTGTGGTCCCAGCTACTCAGGAGGCAGAGGTGGGAGGATCACTTGAGCCTGGTAAGTCGAGTGCTGCAGTGAGCTATGATCATGCCACTGCACTCCAACCAGGGTGACCGAGCCAGACCCTGTCTAAAAAAAAAAAAGAAAAAAATTATAAAAGGCCCTTGAGCTATGAATATTATTCTCCCCAGTGCAAATGATGATTGGTCACATGTTACAAGTTAAAAACAGAGTCATAATGACAGTACATTTTTGTACATTATGCCTTTCTCATAGTAGTATACTCTTTGATTTTGTTTATATTATTCAGAGTCATTTAGAAAAGTTAATTTACTTACTAGACAGTATTTTAGCTTTTCAAAAAGAAAAAAATAGATTACTGGGGTTTTTTTCTGTTTATTTTTTCAGATAAAAAGTTAGGACACAGTTAAGGGAGAAGAAGCTACCCACAGGCAGAAAGAAGAGAGAACTACTATTTTCCCAGTGCACAAATGAAATGGCTCTTTGTCTCTCATTTCCAGTCTGGTTGCAATCCCAGTGTATGTCAAACATAACATCAGTTTCCGGGACAGTAGTTCCCTTGGACGCTTTGAAATAACGGTGGGACCCAAGCAGACGATGGGGAAGACCATCGAGGGAGTGACTGTCACCAGCCAGATGCCCAAGGGGGTCCTGAACATGAGCCTTACTCCATCACAGGGGACACACACATTCGACCCAGTCACAAAGGTAGGGATGAGCAGGACATCTTGAATTGCTGATGTTAACTTAAGCAGAAACCAGTCTGCAGGCTCTCTGCGTAGACTCTAGACCTTGTTTGGAAGGTGAGATGAATCAAAGGGACCTTGTTTTCTAAACTGCGAGATAACTTAACAGTAACACATAGGATTCTCAATGGAAAGATACCCAGAGGCAGCTTATAATGTTGTGGACAGGTGCCCTGAGTTTAGATCTCAGCCACCTCAAATGCAGGATTCTGCTGTAACTATTTTTTGGAAAGACCGCTTCTCCATTTTTATTTTCCTTGAAGATGCTGTCTTGGGATGTAGGAAAAATAAATCCACAAAAGCCACCAAATTTGAAGGGGACCATGAGTCTTCAGGCTGGAGCTTCCAAACCAGATGAAAATCCCACAATTAACCTGCAGTTTAAGATCCAGCAGTTGGCCATTTCTGGTAAGTGACCCAGAGCTCGAGAGGCTCCAAAGGGAACAAAAATGGCTTTCTGCCACACGGCGCAGGCACCAGGAGACTTTTCTGGGCTTCCTGTTTACAAGGTTTAGTTTCATTACCTGATATGCAATCTTTAGTAACATCTTTTATGGCACGTTTCTTGGGAAAATTTACAATCCTTCCTTTGAAGTTGGCATAAGTGACCTGAATAAAAGTGCCTGAGACACACTGAGAAAGAAACAGTACTGGTAGAAGAAAGTGTTCACCAGCCATTTTTGGATCATCTTAGGGTTGTTCATTTCAGGTTCCCAAGGTTTTCAGTATGAGAATGCATGTGCATTCTCAGCTACAACTGAAGAGTAATTTCCACTCCTTTCTCCTGATTTCAGAAGACTTTCATGTTTGCTCTTATTTCTATTTTGGAATGACTGGGCCTTTCCAGGTCAGTTCACTATAGTCTGTGCCGACCTTAACACGATAGTGATCAGTTCCCACTTTGGGGGCATTTACTATGTTCCAGGCACTGTTTTAAGCTCTTTTCATGTGTTTTCTCTTTTAATCCTTAGAATAACTCTGTGATGTGGAAAAGAGATGATTTTAGCTTTATATGAAGTTTCTGTTTTTCTGTACAAACGGGCCTTATACAATTTAAGTGATTGGAATTCATTTAACATATAAGCTCTTCCATCTTAAAACGATAAACTATAAAGCTGTATACAGTATAAAATATTTTTAGCTTAGTCTAGTGAGAATACTTAGGAAGCATTCATTTATTATCACTTTCATTGTTAATTCCTTTAGTTATAATTTACTTCACTATTCATTTGTTTTGTTATTAATTCATTTATTCAGTCCAATAATTTGAGAAAAATCATGCAGTGGTCTAATTTTTTCCTTATCCTCATTTCAGTCTGCACATCACTTTGTGCCCTTTCCACTTTAGGGACAGGTCTTCTCACAGGTAGCTTGTCTGTTGGAGCCTTTTTTTTGCTGTATCTGTCCTGAGACTGGAGAATCCATCTGCTCTGCATAAGTGGTTCCCTGTCACAGCGACTTCGGTCCCACTGACCTCAGTGTATTGAAGTGAACAGAAACAGGTGACCTGCTCCTTTTGAATAATTCTCATGTCTATTTTCCCTCTCTCCCTCCTTTCTAGGACTCAAGGTGAATCGTCTGGATATGTATGGAGAAAAGTACAAACCCTTTAAGGGCATAAAATACATGACCAAAGCTGGAAAGTTCCAAGTTCGAACCTGAAGGGAGCATTTGCAGAGGGAATAGTATTGCACACTTTTTCATTTCTTACTTGTCTAAAAGTAAAAAAAAAATCAGCCTGTCTCCTAGGTCAGTCCCCTCCTGGACCCACCCGCTCCCTTTTTTCCTTAGCCTTCAGTGCCATGGAACTAATCAAGGGAGGAAAAGGTCACCAGGGAGAACTGGATGGAACTGAAACACAGCAACACCAGTTCTCAAGGACGAGGTGTGTGATGGGGGTAGGAAGCTTAGTGCTTATGTAACCATTTTAAACATGGTTTCTATAGAAAAGACCAGCATTGTTTAGCTTGCTTGGCTTTAATTATCTAAAGCCAATGAAATACTTCTTTGTTGATTTTTAAGGTAGAAAGATTAGAAAAAAAGAAAGATGGGAAGAAAATGAATGTTAGTCAAGGAAAGACCAGTTAAGGATCTGATCTATGAAGGAGAAGAAAGAGGAAAAAGAAGTAAAGGAGTTAGGAGGAGACACTGAAATGAAAGATTGGCAAGAAAAGTGGTCAGACTCTACTTTAAGGAGGGCTGGGAAGGAAAGAGTTGAGTTGGTTTCTTTCTCATTCCTCTACTCATGTAGAAAACACTTGTACTTCTGGAAATGGACTGGAGGCTTTTTAAATTTGAGTCCACTATTGACATGGAAACCCCGGTGAAATCAGATTTTCCCTCGAAGACCATGATGGTATCGGACTAGTTTTTAGACACTGCCTGCCTGTTGCTGTCCATCAGCACTTGGTCTCTTGTCTTCAGTGAGAAGGTGACCCGCCTTCTTCCCATGGTGGCTGCCTAAAATGCTTCTTTTCTAACCCAAAACAGTTCTACTCAGTTCCTTTTACAGAATTCACCAGCCATTTTCCTGTTAACTGATCCTTCCACAGGATTTTTTAAAAGTAGGAGAGTTTCAGAGAAGCCAATCTCATAATCCCCAGTGCAGCCAGGGATTGTGTGTCATCGTACTGGAGTAGAGAGGGCCAACTCTTCCCATGAAGGTGGGCACGGCTGTGAGTGAGTGAGCTCGTATCTCCATTTGTCAGTGCTGGACTGGTACCAGATACTAACCTTCCCGTTGGTTGGAAACTTTTTCCGTCTGTTGCCCTAGGAAAAGAGAAAGCTTACCATCGAGGGTGTGGTTGATCCTTGAAGCTGCTTGGTAAAGTTATTTCCTCACAGTCTTTTCTTTTGTACTCTATCATGTATTCATTAATATCTACCAGTCCCTTTTCATTCTAAGACAAAACATTTCCCCTAAATCTCTGAATAAAATCAGTGCTATAGGAAGATGGACTGTGTTGATCATGGGTGTAAGCAACCCAGTTTAAGAAACATGGCAACTAAAGGGATACCTCGGGCTTGCTTTCCCAGTGGCTCATTTTTGTCCTAGTTCAGTGTATCTATTACTATTTATATATGTATACAAAAGGTTTTTCGTTTAAGTATAGCTTAAGGAATGATACTGTGCTCTGCTTTGTGCATGGAGAAAAAGGAAGACCCATACTCTCCACACCCTAGAGCTTTTCTCTAAATATTGTGCAAAGTTTTTGCTAGTTTTATCTTCCGACTTTGGGACTAGTTTTTGCTGCAGAGTTGTGTTGCTTTGTGATTTTCCTCTGGGATAAAGTGTACTGGACACAACCGGATGTGTTCCACATTCCATCACTCCGCAATTTGTCCTGGAGTGACATACACATCCACCACGGAAAGGGAATCATCTCTGCCCCACAATTCCCGAGTACTTGGAAGCACTTCTCCTGAGGGACCTACAGGATCCTAAGGTTTCCTAGGTCACGGAACAACTAATCTTGGTCCCTGAATATTTCTAGGTTTTTAAGTGCAGCTGTTTTATTTCCTCTAGAACTCATCCTGTTTCAAGGGAAGCACCTAAGAAGATATAGAGTGTTTCTAGAGTAAAGGACCTGCAGGTGTAAGCATAGATGAAATAACTGTCCTGTCACATGTGGTGCAGACCATGGAGTGAAGCAGGCATCGCCACCACCATCCCTACAGTGTCAGCATAAGCAGTGTAGGGTGTCTCCATCAAGCTGTTCGGTTCCGTGTGTGTTTAACATGTGCAGAAGTAGCTTCTCTGTTTAAGTTTAATAAAGTTGAGTTTCACCAGTCCTCTATGTCCTAAGTGGTTTGTTACCAGAACTAACAATAATGCTATGCCACTCACACCTCAGTAGAAGCAGTGAGTAAGGAACTCATCGACTTGGGAGGATCTTACCGCTTCTGTCCTCTCCAGCCAGCAGACCTAAAGCATGTGTTTCAGTCAGTTCTCTGGTCGCATCTGGAAGATAGCGGATACTGATATTAACATCATTTTTAGGGTTGTGCTAGTTATTTTTCACCAGGGTTTTAAAAGACGAAACCGTTGAAACTGCAGGCATTTAGTCTAGCACTTTCCCCATTCTCTTGACCTGCTTCTCTTGTCTTGTTAATTTAGGCTTGAAACGGTGTCACGGTACTTGGCATCTTTATTCCAGGACAGGCTTCTTACAAGATAAGGCACTGGGAGCCGATTGTTACGCCACACCTGTAACTATTTTCTGTAAACATCTCATGGCCGTGAAAAGACCTTAAAACTTGTGTGTAGTCGCTGTGAGTGTTCAGTGCCAGCTAGTGCTCCACCCGTTCTCCCTCTCAGCCACTGTTGACTGCCTCTTTGCCTGTGCTCCTGGTGCTCTGACCCTGGTGGTGGCAGAGGAAGTTGGTTGTATACATGTACTTTTCTCTGTGGCCAGTAGGTGGGGACTCTATGCCATCAATACTCATTATGTTAATAGTTAGAATTTTTTTTTTTTTTTTTTTTTTTGAGACGGAGTCTCGCACTGTTGCCCGGGCTGGTGTGCAGTGGAGCGATCTCGGCTCAGTGCAATCTCCACCTCCCGGGTTCAAGCTTTTCTCCTGCCTCAGACTTCTGAGTAGCTAGGATTACAGGCGCCCACCACCATGCCCAGCTAAATTTTTTTTTTTTTTTGTATTTTTAGTAGAGACAGGGTTTCACTATGTTGGCCAGGCTGGTCTTGAACTCCTGAACTCATGATCTGCCCTCCTCGGCCTCCCAAAGTGCTGGGATTACAGGCATGAGCCCCTGTGCCTGGCAAACTGTTAGAATTTTTAAAAGGAAATTTGACCAGCCTGGCCAACATGACAAAACCCATCTCTACTGAAAAATACAAAAATTAGCCGGGCCTGGTGGCGGGCACCTGTAATCCCAGCTACTCGGGAGGCTGAGGCAGGAGAATCGCTTGAACCCGTGAGGTGGAGGTTGCAGTGAGCCGAGATTGCGTCACTGCACTCCAGCCTGGGCAAAAAGAGTGAGACCCCATCTCAAAATAAAACAAAATAAATAAAAGGAAATTGAATTTCAAATTCAAACTAGTACTGAGGATTGCATGAGTCTTTGGCTTTTGAAGTTAAGTGTAACCAAAAGTTTATGCACTTTTTGATAAACAGACATGACTGGGGCTCTGGGAGGGTACAGTGTCACCATCCGAGTTCCTCTAGGTCTTCACCCAGTAGGAAGAGTTGCACAGGTACCTGGAGATCTTGTTCTCCTGGGCTGTTACCATCTATTTGTTTTATTAACTAGCTGGGAATAATGAGGAGATGATATTTAATTTCCCCTGACACCCATTCCCGGTAATGATGTGTTGCTCTTTGTGTTTTAGAATTTGCCTCGCTGGGCTGGGGCCCTGTCCCTCAGTCAGGGGCCTCTTCTGAGCAATTGTCTCTATTTAGTCTGTGGTTCCAAGACTGTGTGGGAGGAATGCTCGGGCCTTTTAACCTCCCTTTTCCATCCCCAGGGGCCTCATTGCCTCAGTTCATTTCATTAATCCTGAAGAAGAGCTTGTCCTGCAAAGGGGGAGGGGATGAAATCAGCTGAATTTCTGCCAGAGATTCAGTGGCTGAGGGTTCCTTTGTACTGATCCTCAGTGTTTTTCTTTTTCTTTTTTTTTTTTTAAGACAGAGTCTTGCTCTGTTGCCCAGGCCTTAGTGTAGTGACACAATTTCAGCTCACTGCAACCTCTGCCTCCCAGGCTCGAGTGATTCTCCTGCCTCAGTGTTCCAAGTAGCTGGAGCCACAGGCATGCACCACCGCACCTGGCTAACTTTTGTGTTTTTAGTAGAGTTGGGGTTTCGCCATGTTGGCCAGGCTGGTCTCGAACTCCTGGCCTCAAGTGATCCGCCCACCTCAACCTCCTAAAGTGCTGGAATTATAGGCATGAGCCACCGTTCCTGGCCTCAGACAATGTTTTTCTGAAATGACTGAGATACACATCTGTCTAAAAATTGTAGAACATGCAAGTGAGCAGTCTGAAGTCAAGAAATATGTGACTTAAGTCTCTGTGACCTGCATTTACTTACTGGCCTAGGGACTTCAGCACTTCAGGGATGTCCCCCACTGCCTCCCCCCACCCCAATCAAGCTCTTGGGTGTTAAAGAATCTCTTTCTTTTGTGAGTTTAAAGGTCTTTTCTTCCAAGAACCTCTAAACTGAGCAGTTCTGACAACTCCACCAGAGAGACCACCTTTCTCCTCTCTGAGGAGCTGTGTCAGCATATCCCCAACAGCAGCATTGCAGCATCTGATTTATTCTTGGAACTAGGATGTCAGCGAGAACAAAAGCTGCCAGGCAGCAGCCAGGAATAGGGGTTGCATCTCATGAGTAGAAAGTAATCTAAGATAAGCAGAATGCAGCCTTACTTAGATAACATACTTGTGTGGACTGGTCTAGGGGTTCTTGCTAATGAGCAGAAAATTAAGACAGAATGGGAAACAGATGGCCCAAATACCAGCTTCTAGGCCGAACCAACAGTTGGGATGTTGCTGTGTTAGCAAGGTCGTGCGAGGTTCTTCCTCCCTATCCCCACAACATTCCTCTCCTGCTGTCTGCTCGCTCGCCAGCCACCCTCTGGTTAATTTTCCTAGGGCATGCTTAGTTCCTCACTTCCCTGAGCACAAATCTCCATGGCTGCTGGTTGCCTACAGAATTAAGTCAATTAAGTCCAAAATCAGTTTGGTGTTCAGAGCCCCCATAATCTAAATTCCAGCCTATGTTCCTCTTCCTGAAGTTCACTTCAGACAAGCTCAACTCCTCATTTCTCCCTGTATTCCCCTCTCTTGGTCCTCTAGATACTCACATCTCCATGGAGAGTGCCTTTTCCACACCTGTCCACAGTCCACATCTCACCCAGTTATTTTTTTCCTTAAGATTCCCCAAACCCTCTTGCAACTGAGTTCCACTACAAGTCTGCCCTTTTGTGGCCAGCTCCGTTGTACCTTAGTACTTCTCTAAATGCCGATCATCCCATCAGACCAAGCATCCCTGTTCCTCCGTTTCCTGTTCCAGAGCACCTAACCTTGTATGTTACAGGTGTTGTGTACATGTTGAACAAGTGAAGCAGAATTCCAAATGATTTTAAAATGTGAACATGAATAAACAGTGGGATACAGCATCTATATCAAAACCATTCCACTCTGATTTTGGAAAAACCGTGAAAAATATATCTGAATTTATTAAGTATAGTATAAAACAGGGTTGTGGCAACAGTAAAAACTAACATGGGTTGCTATAAATATGGTAAAGCCTAGTTGTTCAAATGATACAATTCTTTCATGCTACTCTAAAGTTTATAAAGAAAAAGGATTTACACTTTACACTGTACACAAAAGGAATACCTTCCGAGAGCCGGGGAGTGGGTAAAGGGGAAGGAGACTTGATGTCAAGGGTGCTTTTGAGGAACATGACAGGCTGGCCAGCCTGCCCCAACGTTGAGGCCCTGCTGGGCTCTTGTGACTATAAATATACTGTCTGTTTCTAATGCAATCCGTCTTTCCTGAAAGATCTTGTTATGTTTTACTATTGAGACATACTTTTATCTTTGTGGTCCTGTTTCCAAAGCTGCTCACGGTGACAGGTCAGGAGGTTGAGCTTTAGCTGAAAACAGGGTGGCATGGCCACTTTCTGCCCTGGGAGGAGGCATTCCTGGAGAGGCTAGTGTGCATTCATGTCTTCCCATCTGACAGAGCATCCTGCAATCAGACCAACTCCTGAAAACTTCCAAAATGGGAAGTATCTGGGAAAATGCACTCTTCCCTCTCCTATAGGGTCTCCTCCCACTCCTGCGGTGTGGTGGGTCTGGAGATGTCTGTATAGAGAAGCACTCTGCCTTTGCAGTGTCTTCTAAAGAGGAAGAGGCAGGGTCTCATTTGCTTTTGAGGAGTCGGTTGTTCCTGGTCACGGTTGCATGTTGTCTTGAATCCAGTCTAGGTAGTTGGTGACCTTGGTGTACACACCCGGGACATCCTTCTGTCCACAGCCCAGGCCCCAGCTGATGATGCCCACCAAAGTCATGCGGCCACCATTCAGACACACCAGGGGGCCTCCCGAATCACCCTGCAAAGGAGATAGCAGGTTTAGTGTTTGCAAAAAAAAGCAGACTATCTGGAGAAAGTATGTGCAGCATGAACATTGTATTCTTCAAAATACAGCAAGCCCTTCAATAATATTCCATTCAATGTCATTTCATTATAACATTGACAAGGAAAAAAAAATCAATTCCTGTCTGGGGACACTGTCTGCCTGGGTTTTGTCCGGGTATCCTGGTTTCCTTCCACATCCCAAAGCTTGCACGTTAGGCCGACTGAGGATGTGTCTACATGGGCCCAGTCTGAGTGAGTGTGGGTGTCAGTGGCTCTGTAATAGGTTGGTGGCATCTGTCCAGGGCTGGTCCTGCCTGGTACCCCGAGCTGCCAGATGGCTCTGGCCACCCCCACCTGAGACCCTGAATTCAAATAAGCAGGTTGGAAAATGAATGAATGAATACAAAGTGTTATAAAGTAAAAACCTGTCTGGTCTATGATAAATACACGAATGAATGATGATAAACTGTGAGGTGTGGAGGCAGTCAGGGAGCCTGCCCTATTTGTGATTGTTTTTGAACTTCATGGCAGTAAGGTGTTCCTTACCATTTTTGCTTTGCAAACATTTATTCCCTGAATTAACCCACCACTATTTCGACTGCCATCACTCACTTATTCTCCAAAAATTGGGTGAATAAATACCATTTGTTTTTATTAACTTTTCTTAAATGTTGTGTTTATGTCAATATTGAATGTTAGAAGTGTTTTGGGTCTTTAGAAGTTTGCTGATATTTTTATGACTAGAAATATTGCCACAAGAACTTCACTCTTTTTATCTTTTTTTTTTTTTTTGAGATGGAGTCTCACTCTGTCACCCACCCAGGCTAGGGTGCAGTGGCGCAATCTCAGCTCATTGTGGCCTCTGCCTCCGGGGTTCAAGCAATTCTCGTGCTTATGGGCATGTGCCACCACACCTGGCTAATTTTTGTGTTTTTAGTGGAGACAGGGTTTCACCATGTTGGTCAGGCTGGTCTCCTTGGTCAGGTGATCTGCCTGCCTCAGCCTCTCAAAGTGCTGGGATTATAGGGATGAGTCACCGCACCTGACCAACTCTTATTTATATCGATTAGCTGATGGTAAAATTGGTTTTGGAATTAGCTGATGGTAAAATTGGTTTTGTTATACGTCATTTCACTTACAGTTGCAGTTTCTAAGAACCTGTTTTTTCCTGGCATGCTGTTAAGTGGAGACTTACTGAAGAGTGGGAAAATTGTATCTCAGTTATCTTGGTCCTCTGGAGGATTAGGCTGTATCTATTCTGGTAAAGTAGAGTTAATTACTCAAACGTTTCAGGCCTCAAAAACCCTGGCTTGGCTCCACCACCTACTAGCTGAGTGGCCTTAGACTAACCATGGTTTTCTTATCGGTACCATAGAGATAATATTAATACTAACCATAGGGTGGTTATGGCGTTCAGTAGAAAAATGCGTGAAAAGCAATGGAAGACATCTAGTAAAAGTCTTGGTAATTGTTAGCTGTTCTTATATTAAAATGATTTGGTTTTGCTTTTAAGCATGCAGATAGATAATGGTTTCACTTTGGTACAACCTTTTTGTTTTTGGAGTGTAAACTGGGTGGTACAGCTGAGGTTTCTGAAGTAACCATTCAAAAAGAAACTAAGTACTGTCAGGGAATCAGAGGGGAAACCGCTGATATGACTGCCTTGCAAAAACAAAGCCCACACATCCTTCAGTGCCAGAGCCTGGCCTCACTTCTCTTTGTATCTCTTCTACTCCCAGCCCCTAAAGAAGAGCTTGGCACACTGCAGACACTGAAATGTCTGAGGAAGATCAATTCCTTGGCTATGTGTAGGTCTTCATACCAGCAGACTGGCCTGTCCTCCCGCACCCCCGTATCTGGCTAATCATGAAATATAAGTACTAATTCTGATAAGGATGCCCACACAAAGGACTCCAAATAGTGTGCTTTCCCAGAGTATTAGGGCTGAATGTGAGTTTTGAAAACTTCTTTCTCGCATCATCTAGATCCTGCTTCCCAATAAGTTGCCTTTCTACCTTCTCCTTCTACAAAGCAGACTCCAATTCTCTAGCACCAACAGAGGCAAACACTTCTTTCTTTCTTCTTTTTTTTTTTTTTGAGACCGAGTTTCGCTCTTGTTGCCTAGGCTGGAGTGCAATGGCGCAATCTCGGCTCACTGCAACCTCTGCCTCCTGGATTCAAGCGATTCTCCTGCCTCAGCCTCTCGAGTAGCTGGGATTACAGGCATGTGCCACCACGCCAGGCTAATTTTGTATTTTTTTTTTTTTTTGAGACGGAGTCTGGCTCTGTTGCCCAGGCTGGAGTGCAGTGGCTGGATCTCAGCTCACTGCAAGCCCCGCCTCCCGGGTTCACGCCATTCTCCTGCCTCAGCCTCCCGAGTAGCTGGGAGTACAGGCGCCCGCCACCTCGCCCGGCTAATTTTTTTTTTGTATTTTAGTAGAGACGGGGTTTCACCGTGTTAGCCAGGATGGTCTCGATCTCCTGAACTCGTGATCCACCCGTCTCGGCCTCCCAAAGTGCTGGGATTACAGGCTTGAGCCACCGCGCCCGGCTAATTTTGTATTTTTATTAGAGATGGGGTTTCTCCATGTTGGTCAGGCTGGTCTCGAACTCCTGACCTCAGGTGATCCGCCCGCCTTAGCCTCCCAAAGTGCTGGGATTACAGGCATGAGCCACCACACCAGGCCGTGGCAAACATTTCTTTTTTTTTTTTTTTTTTTGAGACGGAGTCTCGCGCTGTGTCACCCAGGCTGGAGTGCAGTGGCGCGATCTCGGCTCACTGCAAGCTCCGCCTCCCAGGTTCACGCCATTCTCCTGCCTCAGCCTCCGAGTAGCTGGGACTACAGGCGCCCGCCACCACGCCCGGCTAGTTTTTTTTTGTATTTTTTTTTTTTTTAGTAGAGACGGGGTTTCACCATGTTAGCCAGGATGGTCTCGATCTCCTGACCTCGTGATCCACCCGCCTCGGCCTCCCAAAGTGCTGGGATTACAGGCTTGAGCCACCGCGCCCGGCCTCAAACATTTCTTAATTGTGTGGCTCTCTCCATCACTTCAACAGTCAATCAATTGCCTGGGCTGAAAGGAAATCCTGTACAGGTGGAGTTTCTTGTGCAGATCCTGGGGAAATTTCCTGCAGTTTAAAGTTCTTAGGTTTAGGGGACTTTGATCTTCCTCCAGTTGCTTTATTCTCTGAGGCCCTCATCTAGAATCCCCAGGGGTATCGCTAAGAGGAAATCGCTCTGGTGATAACTTTTTTTTCCTTGGTGAAGAACCTGTTGTCCCAGGGGCATTTTCCCCTGGGTTGTGCCCAGCATGGGCGCGCCACTCCTGTTTACCTGGCAGGCGTCGTGCAGGTTCGCCTGGGGCCCGCCGCTCCGAGTGTCTCCAGCACACAGCATGTTGTCGGTGACCGTTCTGTTAAGTAAGTGTTGTGATGTGCAGCGGCTGGATGGGTACAGTCTGACATGAGCCTCCTTCAGCCGCTCCGAATAGAAAGGAGACACTGAAAGGGGAGAACCGTCATATGGTTTTAGGGAAAGTTATTTATAAACCTTTTAGAAAGAGAAAGCCAAATTTTCCAATAGCTAACATTGATCTAGATTCAACATATATTAGGTCAAATCCTATGACACTGCTGGTATTTTATCGTTTTGACCCACAAAAACAACAGGATTCCGGGACTGAACCCCCAGCCTCTCCCTAGTGGCACTGCTGATGCTTCGGACCAGGCAGGTCCCTATTGTGGGGGACGGGGACAGTCCTGAGCCCTGCAGTGTGCAGCGTCCCTGGCTGCACTCACTGAAGGCTGGTGTTAACCCTCACCCTGAACTGTAACAACCAAAAATGTCTCCAGACCTCGCCAAACGTTTTCTGGGGGACAAAATCACCCCAGCTGACAACCATTTGTTCAATGGTATCTCATTTAACCCTCCTAATCTAATTAGGGAGATAGTTCTGTCTCCACTTTACCAATGAGGAAACTGAGGCTGAGAACAGTTCAAAATAAAAGTCCATGTCCACGGTCACGTAGTTCAGCAAGTGGGATTTGAAATCAGGTCTATGCAACTCCAGCTTCCCAGAACCCACACGCTTAGCTACTGTACTCCACTTCCTACTCAGAACCTTCCCAACACCTGCAGCACTTTGAGGTCTTCATACTGTTGTGTTCTTTCCTGGCCTGCAGTGTCCCTGTGAGGCAGGGACAGCAGAGACAGACCCCCACTTCACAGGGAGACAGGGGACTGGCATCAGTGCCTGACCCGGACTGGAACCTCACTCTCCTGACCCCATTTTCCTCTGGTGGACCGCAGCCTCCCCTGCTGTCCTGCAGACAGGATGGGGCCGAGACATCCTTCCACTTACAGGCCTCATGCCTGCCGTAGCCGGAGAGCTCACACTCAGTCCAGTCCGGCAGCTGCAGGTCCGCCGGGGGGAGGCACACAGTGCGGACCACGCTGCTCTCCTGTGCACAGTGGGACGAATCTGATTTCAGCTGCAGTAGCGCTGGGAGAGAGAAAGGAGGAGTGAGCGGGCGTGAGGGCCACGTCCCTGGGAGGGGAGAAACACGCAGGAGGGACGGGCTGGAGGAGGAGGCCCGTGCGTGTAAACACAGGTGAGTGCATGTGGGTGTGTTGTGTGATCTGAGTGTGAACTGGAGCCGGGAACGACGAGCTCTTACCAATGTCATTGTCGTAAGTGTCATCATCGAATTCCTTATGGACAATGTATTTTTCTACTTCAAACTTCTGCTCTTCCTCACCAGGGACCACCCGGTATGTTCTGCCCAAGATCACCGTCAGGTGGTGGGGTGGAAACCTGGTGGAGAAACAGCCTTAGAATGCTATTTTTGCTGTGGGATTTCCCCTAAAGGGCTTGGTTTCTAGGCCTTAGAGGATGGAAAAACCAGCTAGGTTTCCGAGCCCCTACCTCTCCTGGAAGCAGTGGGCGGCGGAGAGAATCCAGCAGGAGCTGATGAGTATGCCCCCGCACAGGAACCGCTCTCCCTGCAACCTCCTGTGCTTGTCAAAGATGGCAGCCTGCCAGGGGTGGGAGGCGATGTCGGCGAAGAGCCCTCCTTTGATGCGAAACTGAGGCTGGCTGTACTGTCTCAGGCCGCAGGTGGCTTCGGAGGAAAGGATGAGGAAGCTGTCAGACCCACAGGCCTCCTGCATGTGTGTAGGTAGAGGGAGGGGGCCATCTGCGTGGCTGTAAAACCACAACTTTCACTTGGTGGGATCAGCATGCCAAGTGTTGTCCATACATTCTCTTTAGTTCTCACAGCAATGAGTTTCAGGAGGCGGAGACTCCTTTTTTTTTGCCCAAGGTTGCAGTGGCACCCGGATTAGTTCCCAAGTATGTTTGACTCCAAAACTGGGGATCTGCCATCCTTCATTTCTTCTAATGTTTTCCTACAGCCATTTCCTGGCCTAAGAAATAAAGGATTGCAGCTTCCTTCTGAGGAATGCCTGCTCACTTCTTTTCCATCTGCCCAACCTTACCCATGCTTCAAGGCCCATGTGCAATCCTGCCTCCTCGCAAAGCTTTCCTGACGTCCCCGCCTGCTCAGCTCTGAGGAGCTTAGGGGCACGGACCACTGCGGACTCACACTAATGCCCTTGGGTGTGAGTTAGCTGGTGGTCTGTGTCTCATCGTCCCAATTAGACTTGTGTTCCTTGGGGAACATGGTTGATCTGTGTGTTCACAGGAGCTGATTAATAACCTACTCACCAGCCATTTCCAAACTAAAGTTTCATTTTGTAGCAATATGCACCAACTTGAATCTCGTATCTCTCACCCACGTCGTGAGCCAGCTCCCCTGTGTGAACTAGGTCAGCAGGAAACGCGGGAGAGCTCACAGTGGAAGTACATGCCTTGGGGTCAGAGGGCATGAGGGCAGGCCCTGGCTTTACCTCCCGGCGCCCAGCAAGCTTGGGCAGGCCACCTGGCGTCTGGGAGACTGCTTCCTACTCAGTGAACTGGAGGTGGGAAGACCACCTCCACCACGCTATTGGACGAATGTGATGAAGGCACTTTATTATCTAAGGAGCCATGCATGCGAGGCCTCCTCCTCATTCCCCATTACTCTCAGCATCACCAATAGAGGCGTCTAGAGAGAGTGGGGTAGAGCCTACTGACTTCTCAGAGAGGTTGCTGTGTTCTTTTCTTTCTTCTCGCCACTCCCCACCACCCCCATGCATGGGACATGGACACCTGTCCACCCACCATGGCTTCAGTCATGGAAGCCCCCTCCCCACCCAGCCTGGAAGTCTGGTAGGCACACAATCTGCACCGGACAGCCATGGAGGCCTAGAAAGTGGCGAGGAGATGGTGAAGAAGGGAAACCAGGTGCAGGGAGGTGGCCGGGGCCCAGTCCTTACAGCAGGAGGGCACATCACAGTACTCCCATGTCAGCCTGCGGTTCTTCAGCACGTGGCACCAGGGCTTGGCGTCCCCATCAGGATTCCTAAATGATAAGGGAGTTTAACGTTTCCTTTTTATCTTCTTATTTTTTAATTTTTACAGAGATGGGGTCTTGCCATGTTGCCCAGGTTGGTCTTGAACTCGTGGGCTCAAGTGATCCTCCTGCCTCAACCTCCCAAAGTGCTGGGATTACAGGCGTACACCACCAGACCAGGTCAGGAGTTTAAGGTTTGCAATCCCATTTTCAGTCACATCACAGGCCATGTAAGAGTAGGAGACTCAGTAAACCGATGAAAACCACTGAGCTGGGAGGGAGGACGCTGAGTTCATCTTGACTTTGTGGCACACCCCCACCCTAGGAGAACTTCTCTTTAACTTTGTTATGCAATCAGTAATGCCGTGTTCTAATCTCATAGGGTTGTTGGGCAGAACTGTGTGAGCTGTCCTGTTATGGAACTCTTACAAATCGTTGGAATAAAGATGTCATGAGAACAACTGAGGACTAAATGGTTACAGGCCAGGACCCTTAACTTGGGATTTGGGTTGGAAAACTGGCAGACCTTCCTTTTCACAATAAGTGTTATTCTAGCAAGTGAAGAGGTTGGACTAGATAGTATTGATGGGTGTTTCCCACATACTGGGTCTGTCATGTAACTTGAGGCATTGAATCTTCCCCCATCTCACACCCTAATCCCACGTTCTGCCAAAACCTGAACCCCCCGCCCCTGTGCTACCTACCGGCAGTAATTATGTTTGCCCAGGCCCAGTGCCTGGGCATTGGGGTTCTGTGCTGTGTAAACCTTGCCTATCAGCATCATGGAATTCCACGGGAGGCAGGAGGCACCCGATGCGGTGAGGCTGTGGGTGCCACGGTAGGCTAACCCATTCCCAAGGTAGCAGTCACTGTTTCCTAGAAGAAAAGAATTCTCAAACTGAAACAAAAACAAATTCTGAAGCATGCAAGTCGGGGCTGGGGCTTGAAGAAGAGCTGCCGGCCGGGGAAGCTGGAGGCCACTAGCCCGGCACTGAGAAGAGTGTAACACCTCACACTTCCCCTTTTGTTGCCCAGGCTGGAGTGTAATGTGCGATCTCGGCTCACTGCAACTGCCACCTCCTGGGTTCAAGCGATTCTCCTAACTCAGCCTCCCAAGTAGGTGGGGTTACAGGCATGCGCCACCATGCTAGGCTAATTTTGTATTTTTAGTTGAGATGGGGTTTCACCATGTTGGTCAGGCTGGTCTTGAACTCCTGACCTCAAGTGATCCGCCTGCCTCAGCCTCCCAAAGTGCTAGGATTACAGGTGTGAGCCACCGCGCCCAGCCTGAGCCTTTTTCCCCTTCTTTGAGTCCTTTTACTTAGAGATGGCAGGGGGGTTTCATCTCCACCGGAAGTGGCTCCCTAGATTGCTGTGTTGAGAGACAGACTGGGGGCATCTTCAGGTTCAGCAGGAAGGCTGCTGCGTTCCATGAGTGGGGACTGTTTCTGGAGCTGCTTTGAAAGCTGGTAGGGGTTTCCTTGTGTACACTTAACAGGCTGCGGTGAACCAAGGTGCTTCAGTAGGGCTGGGGTGGGAGTTATTTCTCAGACTGTGTCTGCCAGTGTCCTGAGGATCTGATGATGGGCTTGGGAGGAGGAGGGGATGAGCCGTAGAGTGCTGCCTGTTTTCATCTATTTCCCCCATTTTTCCATTTTTTTCTCCCCACCTGAAACTGACAAAGCGTACTTCTATACATAAATACCATAAATGGAAGGGATTTTCAAGATTATCTAGATCTGCAAGTCCTCATTTAGACCAGATCATGGGGGATGGGGAGGATGCTTTAGAGTCACCATAAAGTCTTCAGAGTCACAGGCATCACCTGTGGACCTGGGTGCTGAATGCACATAGCTGATGCGTGTTTATATAGATCATGTACAAATTTAATATATGTGTGTTTTATATATATATATATATACACACACACACACACACACACATATTTATGTATTTATTTTGAGACAGGATCCCACTGTCACCCAGGCTGGAGTGCAGTGGCACAATCATTGCTCACCACGGCCTCAATCTCCCAGGCTCAAGCGATCCTCCCACCTCAGGCTCCCAAGCAGCTGGGACCATTGGCATGTGCCACCACACCTTACTAATTTTTGTATTTTTTGTAGAGATGGAGTCTCACTTTGTTGCCCAGGCTGGTCTCAAACTCCTGGGCTCAAGCAGTTCTCCCACCTCAGCCTCCCAAAGTGCTGGGATTATAGACATGAGCCACTGTGCCTGCCCTAAAAATATTTAGAACTTAAAAAAATATCTTTCATAGTGCTGTGATAAATAATGTAATGATTTGTAAAAGCACCACTGAATTCATAGTACCTTTCTGTAACTTAGGATTTTTTTCTTTCTTTTTTTTTTATTTGAAACAGTTTTTTTATTCCATCGCCCAGGTTGGAGTGCAGTGACATCATCTTGGCTCACTGAAACCTCCACCTCCCAGGTTCAAGCAATTCTCCTGCCTCAGCCTCCTGAGTAGCTGGGACTACAGGTGCCTGCCACCACACCCAGCTAAGTTTTGTATTTTTAGTAGATACACAGTTTCATCATGTTGGCCAGGCTGGTCTCAAACTCCTGACCTCAGGTTATCCACCCGCCTTAGCCTTCCAAAGTGCTGGGATTACAGGCATAAGCCACTGTGCCTGGCCTTGTAACTTAATATTTTCTTTGTTCAATTTTGGAAGTTTGGTTTTTTTGTTTGTTTGTTTGTTTGTTTTTGCATTAAAAGGTTTGAGAGGGAGCAAAAGAGAGAGAAAGGCCCATTCACCCATTAATCAAAAAAGGGAGAATCTTCATTCATTCTCAAAAGGACTGAAAACCACTGATTCAGCCCCATCCTCTCCTCCATAGTGGAGGAAACTGAGGGTCAGAGTGTGAGGAGATCAGCTCCAGGTCAGACAAATAGCCAGTCAGAGGCCAAGCCCAGGCACAGACCTAAGTCCTGTCTTTCTTCCCTCTGCAACCAAAATGACTCACTCCTGGCCTCCCCTTTCTCCCCTCAGGTGCAGGAGGGCTGTCGGCCTGTCCTCCCAGACTCTCCTCCCCCAGGGACGCTCAGGGAAAGGCGGGATGGTTGCCACTTACCCTCAGAGCAGGCGGGGGTGCTGCAGAACTCTGAACTGTACTTCCCCGCCTTAAAGACGTAGCACCAGGGCTTTGAGTCTCGGTCTGGGTTTCTGAAAAATCAGCCAAGGGAAGGGCCAGGGTAGGTCAAAGGTGAAGCCTCTCCTCTAGGACCCAAGGTTTGGTATCCTTTTCTGGAGGAATGGGGAGTGCTTTTTTTTTTCTTTTTTTTTGAGACAGAGTCTCGCTCTTTCGCCCAGGCTGGAGTGCAGCAGCGCATCTCTGCTCACCGCAACCTCTGCTTCCTGGGTTTGGGCATTTCTCCAGCCTCAGCTTCCTGAGTAGCTGGGATTACAGGCGTCCACCACTATGCCTGGCTAATTTTTATATTTTTAGTAGAGACGAGGTTTCACCGTGTTGGCCAGGCTGGTCTTGAACTCCTGACCTCAGGCGATCCACCTGCCTCGGCCTCCCAAAGTGCTGGGATTACAGGCATGAGCCACTGCGCCCAGCCAGGAGTGCATTTTTGGTTATACACTGGTAGTTGTATCATGTTAGGCAGGAGTATGATTTTGTTCCTGTGTTTACTTGGCGGTGAAGTATGGTTTAAGGAGTTGCATGTGGGTGCCAAGTTGACAAGGCGTGGACTGGAATAGTCTTATGTGTCAACTTGGCCAGGCTGTGGCACCCAGTCAGTTAATCAAACATTCATCTAGGAGTTGTGAAAGTGTTTTATAGATGTGGTTAGTACCTACAGCCGGCTGACTTTAGAAAAGGAAATTGTCCTAGATAATGTAGTTGGGCCTCATCCAATTACTTAAAGGCCTTAAGAGCAAATATGAGGTTTCCTGAATAAGAAATTCTGCCTTAAGACAGCAGCCTCAGCTCCTGCCTGCATTTCCAGCCTGGCTTACCTACATGTTTCAGACTTCCCAGCCCCCACGATCCTGTCAGCCAGTTCCTTAACATAAATGTCTTTCTATCTGGTGTGAAAGGAAAACAAATCTGGGGACCCCAGCGTCAGTGAGCCAAGGGAAATGTCAAGCCAGGAACTATGGCTAACCTGCCTCTCATTTTATTCCTCAATAAGGTAGTTGCAAAGGTTTTTTTCGTTTTTTTTTTTTTTTTTTTTTTTTTTTTTAAATTCCCTACAAGGAAATTCCTTGTGGGCCTGAAGACCTTTACCCTAAAACAGTTCTGTTGACTTTCACCTTGGCATTGTCAGTGGATAGCTGATCTTCCCAGGTGCAGGACAGAAAGTCATCCCTCTGCTTACCTGAGACAAATGCATATTTGATTGCTTCCTCTGCCCTATTGTTTATGTAAAAATGCAGATCAACTGAGCCAGACTCAATTGTGTGTTCAGTGAAAAACTGATCAAGGACTCAGAATACAGCCTTTTGTCTCTTACCTACCTATGGCCTGGAAGCCCTTGCTTCAAGTTATCCCACCTTTCCAGACCAAACGGATGTACACCTCACACATGCTGATTGATGTCTCATGACTCCCTAAAATGTCTAAAGGCAAGCTGTGCCCTGACTACCTTGGGCACATGTCCTCAGGACCTCCTGAGGCTATGTCACAGGGGTGTCCTTAACCTTGGCAAAATCAACTTTCTAAATTGATTGAGACCTGTCTCAGATACTTTGGGTTCACACACACACTCTCTCTCTTTCTCTCTCTCCTATCTCTCTATCATCTATCTGTCCGTCATCTATCTATCTATCATCTATCATCTTACATCTACTATCTATCATCTATGTGTCTATCATCTATCTAATCTATCATCTATCAATCATCTATTATCTATCAATGTATCACCTATCATCTATCATCTATCCATCTATCATCTATTTATCATCTGTCCATCCATCCATCCATCCATCCATCCATCCATCCATCCATCCATCGATCCATCTATCCTATATTGGTTATGTTTCTTGGGAGAACCCTGACAGATCTGACAGAATCTTTCCCCAGCCATAGCAGCTTCTTACGGGGGGAAACCCTCCTGGGGGATGTGCCCTCACCTGCAGTAGTTGTGGTTCCCCAAGCCCAGCCTGATGGCGTCAGGCCTGCGCCCGCTGTAGGGCTTCTGGGCCAGCGCGCTGCTGTTCCAGTTGGTGCACTCGGCGCCGCTCTCTGCTGTGCTCCATGTGCCTCTGTAGCTGATGCCCTGGTCCTCGTAGCACGTGGCCCTGGTATCTGATGGAAAGCAGGGCACGGATGCCTCACATGGGAATCCCCTTTCATTCAGCCCTCAGGAGGCTCCCCTCTCTGCCCTGTCATCCCCCAGGCCTGACGCAGGCTGGCTGGGAAGCCATAGGCTGGGCGGTGAGGGTGCCAGCCTGGATCCAGGTTCACACCTGGGCTCTGCCTGCTGCCTGGCACTGTGCTTCCCGACCCATGGCAGAAGCGCCTGTGCTGTCCCTGGCCCCCACCCTTGGCCCTGCCATGCGCACCCTACCTTTCCTTCCTGTGGGGGAGAACTGGGGAGGTGGGATTTCAGCTCCTCTCACATGCTCCCACCTACTCACCTATTTCACAGTGCTTCCCAGCAAATCCTTCAGGGCACTGGCACACGAAATCTGAGAAGTACAGGGCCTGCTGGCAGGTGCCGCCATTGAAACACCTTGGCTCGCTGCAACCTGTTGAGTATAAACAAGCCCCTAATGACAGCCTCCCTCTGTGTGCTCACGCCATGGTTCCAGGAGCCCTGTCTACCACAATCCACACACACTCAAGTCCCGCAGTGTGCAACACACTACAAATACTGTTCCGCATCCTACAAATACTGTTTTCATCCTGCCTTTGGTTGAAAAAAATCCATGCATAAGTGGACCCTGCAGGTCAGACAAGTGTTGTTCAAGGGTCCCCTGTACTTTCAAAGCAGCTCCAAGGATGATGTGAGTTAAAATATTAAGAATGTGCTCTACGTGCCAGGCACTGTTGTACAGTCTACAAAAATTAGCTAATTTAATCCTCACAGCAAACCATGAAGTGTGTACTGTTATTCCTGCCTCTTTACAGCTGAGGAAACTGAGGCAATTGGGCATTTGCCCAAGGTCACTTGGTCTTGCTCCCTTTTCTGCTTATACCTTCACCTTTGCCTAAGGCCGAACAGGCCTGGAGGCTCCTTTTGAAGATTTGAACTTGCTGGGGACCATGAAGGACAGGGCTCATGAGACTGGACCCCTGAACTCGAAGCCTCAGCTTAAAGTCGATTTGTACTGGGCTTTTCTGTGTTTTTGTTTTTGTTTGTGTTGTGTTGTTTTGTTTTGTTTTAGAGATGAGAGCTTGCCCTGTCACCGAGGCTGAAGTGCAGTGGCACAATCATAGATTACTGCAGCCTCCAACTCCTGGGCTCAAGTGATCCTTTTACCTCAGCCTCCCAAGTAGTTGGGACTACATACCAGGTCTGGCTAATTTTATTTTTTGTAGAGAGAGGGGACTTGCTATGTTGCCCAGATTGGTCTTGAACTCCCGAGCTCCAGTGATCCTCCCACTTTGGCCTCCTAAAGTGCTGGGATCACAGGCATGCGTCACCTCGCAGCCTCAGTACGTACTTTTGACAGGCACTGAGTGGCACTGTGCCCTGCCACTGTTGCACCAGCAGTATTCCACCCGGTTGCTTCTGAGCATGGGGCGCAGCCATGACTGATGTTGCTGGTATATCATCTGTGTTTTCTCATCTCTGCAGATCACTATGAGAAAAGACAGGCCAGCCTCATTAGAGTATGACTCAAGATGAAATGACTTACCACCCTTGGACCTACTGAGAAAACTCCCTCACTTGCTTTCTATAGACTCCATTGCATACTCCCTTACTGAAGAGGCACAACTGGAAGACAAAAAGATAACGAATACTGGCCGGACATGGTGGCTAACGCCTGTAATCCCAGCACTTTGGGAGGCCGAGGTGGGCGGATCACTTGAGGTCAGGAGTTCGGAGACCAGCCTGGCCAACATGGTGAAACCCTGTCTCTACTAAAAATACAAAAATTAGCCAGGCATGGTGGCAGGTGCCTATAATCCCAGCTACTCAGGAGGCTGAGGCAGGAGAATCGCTTGAACGCAGGAAGTGGAGGTTGCAGTGAGCTGAGATTGCACCACTGCACTCCAGCCTGGGCGACAAAGCAAGACTCCATCTCAAAATAAAATAAAATAAATTTGCATTTCTTTTCTGAGTGCCATTGAGTACCTTCTCATATTATTTATTTATTTATTTATTTAGAGACAAAATCTTACTCTGTCGCCCAGGCTGGAGTGCAGTGGCACGATCTTGGCTCACTGCAACCTCCACCTCCCGGGTTCAAGTGATTCTCCTGCCTCAGCCTCCTGAGTAGCTGGGATTACAGGTGCCCGCCACCATGCCTGGCTAATTTTTGTATTTTTGGTAGAGATGGGGTTTCACCATATTGGTCAGGCTGGTCTTAAACTCCTGATCTCAAGTAATCTGCCTGCCTTGGCTTCCCAAAGTGCTGGGATTACAGGCGTGAGCCACCGCGCCCAGCCTAATTTTTTCTTTTTCTTTTTCTTTTTTTCCTTTTTTTAGGGTCTCTGTTACCCAGGCTGGAGTGCAGCGGTGCTATCTTGGCTCACTGCAACCTCTGCCTCCCAGGCTCAAGCAATCCTCCTGCGCCAACCTCCCAAGTAGCTGGGAGTACAAGTGCACACCACCACATCCAGCTAATTTTTAAATTTTTTTGTAGAGGCGGGGTGGGGTGGGAGAGGCGGCGGGGGGAGTGTCTCACTATGTTGCCCAGGCTGGTCTTGAACTCCTGGGCTCAAGCCATCCTCCTGGATCAACCTCCCAAAGTGCTGGAGTTACAGATGTGAGCCATTGCACCTGGACTTTTTCTCATAGTAATTAATCAACAAATATATATATGCATAACTGTCTACCAGAGTTTTTGATCCACATAAGTATTACCACACAGAAATGATGCATTTTTGGCCCCAAAGAAAATGGACATTTTAGTTTTTGCAGAAAATGTGCTACTTCTCCAAGTATTTTTGGCATACTGAAAGTAGTTGAAGTACTCCCATTACTATTCTCATGCCATCTTTCTGTTTTCAAGTCAGAATGCCAACTTAAAAAACAACAACTTTACTTTCAGTTAATTAAAGAAGTAGCACGTGCCCACTGTGAGTCAGACCCTTGCTGCTTTTGAGGTCGCTGATGCCAGGATACCCTTGTAGGAAGCAGGAGGCCATCCAACAGTGAAGGCATTAAGAGTCGAGGTGTGACTCACTCCTTTTTTAACACCTTTACAAAGGGTATTGCGGAGTCTTCCAGACTCAAAGGAACTGGGTCGTGAAGGAGGGAAATGGAGGGCCTGGGTTAGTAGTTTTGGACCTGAAGCTGGGCCTCGCATTCCTCAGCCTTCTAGAGTCAACTCTAGGCGTGGACTTAGAGACCCCACCATGTCTGGGGGTTGCCTGGGTGGGACATTCCGGTTGGGACATCCCAGTTGGATCACCAGAGGGAAATGGATACACAGGGATGTTGTTACCAAAGCCGCTGGCGCCCTGTGGTGGGATCACAGCCTAGGATGAGACCCAGAGCATGGGGCTGGCCTCCGCCGTGACCGCCCTCACCCTGCTGCTGGCAGCTGTGTGGCCCTGGGCAAGCCGCTTGCTCTCTCCTGGGCTCCGCCTTCTGATCTGTATAACCAGGATCTTGGGCTAGTGGCTGCCCCCCGCCCCCCACCAGGTTGTGATCCCTGACAGCCTGGCTCCTTGGGGGGACACCTGTTTCTGCTTCCCTCACAATCAGAACCCGCCCCGTGGCCGCAGCTGATGGGAGAATGGTGCCGACACAGGCATCTCTGTAGAATCATGCTGCAATGGCACTGTCACACCGTAGGCAGGTGGAAGAAGGCCTCATAGGGCCTGATGCACCCCGCACCCCCGTCCTGCCTCCCACTCCCATGACCCCATGTACCCCTCAGCTTCACCCGACCTTGGTAAGATCTGGCTCCTCTTCTAAATCGGGCGTGGATTTCCTGCCAAGAAACCAGAGGTGGAGGAAGGATCAGCACACGCCAGGTGTACTAAGAGTAAAGGTGGCCAACCCAGAAGCCCACAGGAACCTGCCGGCCAGATGCCCCTGCTCAGAGACCCCCTCGGGTAACTGGCCCAAGTGAAAGTCCATCTCCTGCCTTCTAGTCCAATTTTTCCTCTCCTTTCTGACTGGAACTGTCCAGAAGAGCTTTCCGCATGGTGGAAATGTTTTCTGTCTGTGCTGTCCACGACAGACGCAATACAGGGCCACCGAGGGCTTTGAATGTGGCCAGTGGGACTAAGAAACAATGTTTAACTTTAATTCTTTTAAATTTAAACCACTACACATGGTCAGTGGCCACCATATTGGGCAGTGGAGTTGCAGCTGCCTGTCTACTCCACACAGTCACCTGGGCTCTCCCCACTCTAGGGGAGAGGTGTGGCTAGTTTGGACTTCCATGAGGCCCTCTATTGCTAGGCATTTTCAGAGAGTGTGTGTAGCACTTCCATCTCAGCTAGAGAGTAGACACCATGAGGGCAGCTCGCCTCTGCTGTGGCTCATGGCACTTGCATTGCCTTTTTTTTTTTTTGAGACAGGATCTCAGTTTGTCACCCAGGCTAGAGTGCATTAGCGCAATCATAGCTCACCAAAATCTCAACCTCCTGGGCTTAAGCGATCCTCCCGCCTCAGCCTCCCGAGTAGCTGGGACCACAAGTGCATACCACTACACACCTGACTAATTTTTGAATTTTTTGTAGAGATAGGGTCTCACTATATTGCCCAGGCTGGTCTCAAACTCCTGGGCTCAAGTGATCCTCCCACCTCGGCCTCCCAAAGTGCTGGGATTATAGGTGTGAGCCACTGTGCCTTGCCCTGCATTGTCTTTTATAAATACAGTCCACCTTGTGTATCTGCAGGTTCCATGTCTGTGGATTCAACCAAAACAGATGTAAAATATTTGAAAAATTAAAAATAATAATATAAGCCGGGCTTGTGGCTCACACCTGTAACCCCAGAGCTTTGGGAGGCCAAGGCTTAAGCCTAGAGTTTGATGCTGTGTGAGCTATGATTGTGCCATTGCACTCCAGCCTGGGTGACAGAGTGAGACCCTGTCTCCAAAAAATATATAAATAATACAACAATAAAAATAACGCAAATTAAAAAATACATTATAACAACTATTTACATAGCATTAACATTATACTAGGTATTATAAGTAATTTAGAGATGATGTAAAGTATACAGGAGGGTGTATATAGGATATGCAAACTCTGCACCATTTTATATGAGGAACTTGTGTATTTCTGGATTTTGGTATCCTTGGGGGTCCTGGAACAAATACTCCACAGATATGAGGGACAACTGTATTTTATGGATTAATTCAAATACATTCTTTAAAAACAGCGGCAAAAAAATGCAGGCACAGGCAGGGAGTGGAATTAACTGCTTACTCAGGTCAAAATAAGCGCCTGGGCTCTGCACTGGGCCGAAAATACAGAGTCTGCTGTACCGAAGGGAGTGTGTGCTGTGTGCTCTGCAGCGATGCAGCCCTTGGTCCCTGTGCCTCTCTGCTCCCTGACAGCATTCCCACCCCCGTGGCCCAGATGGATGCAGACTCCTGGAGCCTCCGGAAGCATTGCAGCCTCGAGGGGCAGGACATAGGGATCCTGGACACCCACCTGGCTGGGCGAAGCAAAGACTGCTCCACACAACAGCAGCACACAGCAGAGCCCTCTGTTCATTGCATTCATGATTGCTTCACAGCGTCCCTTAAATTCTGGAAGAAGAGAAAAAAAGAGCTTGATCACGTGGTGCGAGAAGTCCATGATGGCAACAGAGGAGGAGAAGTCGCAATGTTGTCCTGGCTGGCTTCCTCTAGCACCAGCCCCGCGGGAGAAACGCCAGACATACATCTAGAAGAGGATTCTAGAAACTACATATTTTGTATTGTTGTAAAATACACATAGCACAAAATTTACCACCTTAACGATGTTAAGTGCACAGTTCAGTGGAATTAAGCATATCACATTGTGACCACCGATCTCCAGAACTTCTCCATCACCCCCAACTGAAACTCTGTAGCCACCAGAGAGTAACTCCCCATTCCCCATTTCCCCCCAGCAGCCACCCTGCTACTTTCTGTCTGTAGGAATCTGACTGCTCTACATACATCCTAGAATTGGAATCAGACAGTGTTTCTTCTTTTGTGACTGGTTTATTTCACTTTGCAAATGTCTTCAAGGTGTATCCATGCTGTAGCATGTCCTTTTTTTTTTTTTTCCTTTTTTCTTTCTTTCTTTTTTTTGAGACAGGGTCTCGCTCTGTCATCCAGACCGGAGTGCAGTGGCACGAACACGGTTCACTGCAGCCTTGACCCACCAGGCTCAAGAGATCCTCCTGCCTCAGCTTCCCAAAGAGCTGGGACTTCAGGCATATGCCACCGTGCCTGGCTGAGAGAGAGAGAGAGAGAGAGAGAGAGAGAGAGAGAGAGTCTGTGTGTGTGTGTGTGTGTGTGTGTGTGTGTGTGTGTGTGTGTGTGTGTGTGTGTATGTAGAGACAAGGTTTCTCAATGTTGTCCAGGCTAGTCTCAAACTCCTAGGCTCAAATGATCCTCCTTCCTCAGCCTTCCAAAGTGCTGGGATCAGGCTTGAGCCACCGCGCCCAGCATTTTTCCTTCCTTTTTAAGGTTGAATAATACTCTACTGTGGGATAGAACACATTTTGTTTATCCATTCATCTGTCAATGCTGGGAGATAATTTTGCCCAGAGATTTCTGTGGGCTGAAGGGCTAGACCATTTCTGAGACTTCTTTGGCAGCCCAGAGACCACAGCACTCTGGCTTGGTTTCCTGGAAGGGCATTCCCGCCCTGGGCCTGACTAGATGGAGCCACAGTCATGTCCTCCTGGACTTCTGCAGCGGAAGCCGTCGGGATTTTATTGCCAGCACATCATACAGCCAGCCTGCCTTAGACTGCCCAGGTTCCTCCATGCGTGATGGAGCCTACTCACCTGCCTGAGGGTCTCCCCACAAAGCAGAGGCCCCCAGCCCAACCTCCACCCCTCCCCACCACTCTGCCGAACATCTGTCTCCTTTTCCATAGACTGCAACAGATCTGGCAATGTGCATATTTGCAGGAAGGAGGGGAGGCAGCTGGTGTTTGGTCGGAAGACTCAGATCTTCCTGGACCCCAGAGCCCCAGTTTCCATCTGCTTCTCCCCTGTGATCCTGCCCTTGGCAGCTCAAAGTAGGTTAGTCGGTCGGGTGTTATTTTGTGGTCTGGCGGCCTGCTCCCTCCTTCATCCACAAAAATTGAAGCATGGCATTTCTTTCCCTGACTCATTTCCCTTTGGTCACAACAACTTTAGGTCCCACCCTCCCGCTTCCCTGAGCGTCCTAAGGGCATGGAGGCATGCATAGGGGCTTCCAGGCCTTGCCTCCTTGCCTGGGTCCGGCTCTGGATCTTTGATCATTACTTTCAAAAGAGCTCCCCCGAGGGAGGTGCTGATCACCCTCCTCGCCTCACTACATTTCATGCCTGACGAATTCTCCCTGGGCTGCTGTGTCAGGCAGAGGGGTGTAGGGAGAGGGAGAGGGAAGCCTGCAGGAGGCTCTGGGTACAGTGATTCCAATGGGAAAACATGGCCCAGAGGGAGGCTCACGAGCCTGGCACCCTCCCAGCCTCCCTGCACCTATCCCATCACAAGGGAACAGAAGTGCCGTCTCCAGCCTTTGTGCCCGCAGTGCCCGAGGTCTCCCTGCAGTGCGCTCTTCGGGGATCCCTTTCTCCCTGGGAGGAAGCAGCTGTGCTACTCCCTGGCTCCAGGCAGTTTCAGAGGAAAGGGAGTCAGAAGCCAAGGCCACCCAAAACAGAAGTGTGGGGTGGAATCTTCTCATCACGGAGACTTACTCCAGATCTTCTCTTTCGCAGCTTTCCTCAAATGTCCTGTTTCTCAGAACTTCCCAAAATTCCTCTTAAATTCCCCTTTTTAATTTTATCCCATTACTTAATCTTGTAAAAATAGCTCATGTGAAACTCCCTCCCCATTTCTCCCTGATGTTCATGTATTTCTAGGTTACCCCACTCCTTACTCTTAAGTAAGACCCAAGGATGGTGAGAGCTCCCACTTCACAGGAATTCTGAATGAAACAACAAATAAGTGAGTACAAGGAACTTGACCTTCTTCATTGTGCTGTCCACACCACCCAGCCCTCTCGATAGGGTCCTGCACCCCAGCCTGGGATATCAGTTTGGGTGTTTTTTCCAGATGCCCACCAAGATACTGTTTTATTTTAAGAACTCAAAGTCCTTCTAAACGGAATGCAATCCCAGATGCCGGGAAACTGCAACGTCAAGAGTGCAGTATGGACATGTTGGCATTGCCTGGGAACATCCCCCTTTCTGGATAACTAGGGGTGGGGGGCCAGATGGAGGAGGAGCACGACCTAGGGCCGGTCCACACACACCACCGGCTGCATCATGTTCAACCCTTTTGCAACTGAACAATCTGAATACGAGATAAGAGAGCAGGAACATATTTTTGTCTTTGCTCCTGAGAGAGTTGGAGACTTGTTTCTTCTCTTCCTTGGCCTCCCTGGACCTTCCTGCACCTTGAGCTGATTCAGTGCAAGTGAATCTCACCCCAGCGGGGCGATAGCTCAGTCTGCACCACGCAGAGGCGATTCGAGCGGCTGGAAAGGCCGAGTGGGGTAAGAGATGACAAAGAAATGAGTCATCCGGCCAGCAGAAAAACAGTGCAGTCTGAAAACAAGAAAGAGAGAAGAGAGGGAGGAAAAATGTGTCCTTGTTTTGCCTTCGCTGAAGAGGTGGGCGTCGAGGTCTGGGAGCAGTGCCGGGATGCAGAGCAGAGTGAAAGCCAGAACCATGGACTCAGACTAGGGACCGCAGGGCATGGCTGGGATGGACTTTGGGCCTCACCGAAGGGAGGTCCACGAGTGCTCTGGCGAGGCCCGGGTGAGAGATGACATTGGCGGAAGGGATGGTAGAAGCCTTCAGAGGCTCATTTTTATAAATAGAAAGACTTCTAATTTTGTTATGTGTTATCTCCCTTTTGCTATATTTAGTAGCTTCTCAGGATCATCAAAGAACTGAAAAAAAAAAGAAAATCAAAAAACGGGCAAATGAGAAGAAGGAGGGAAGGGGGTAGGAAGGGACGCACAGAAAGACAGAAAAGGGAAAAAAAAGAAAGGATAAAAGAAAGGAAGGCCCCAAGGTTGACTGACTTTTGCTGGGCTGGAATCCGGAATCACTATATGAGAGGAGAGGTGGAATGCTGGTCCCCAAGACCCCAAGGCCTAGCCCTGTCAGGCCACCCTAGCACACAAAGTTGATTTTTTTTAGATTTGCAAAAGGCTCCCTCTCTGTTGGATGAAGTTCAACAGCCTCAGGGCATGGCAGGTTGACAAAGAATCTGTGCAAATGAGAAAAAACAGAGTCCATGGGTTGGCTGATAGAGTGCAGCCTGGATCTGAAGCATGTGTGTGCAGGCACCTGTGTGTAGGACACAGCCAGCATATCTGTGCTTGGCTGGCTCTATCTGCTTCCAATCTGCGTGTGCGTCCTGCAGAGCAGCTCTGACCTTCCTGCCTGGAAGCCGTGTTTGGTCTGTTGGCTGTAGCAACCGGAGTGACTCTGTTCCCGGGCCCCGCCGAACAACCTGTGAATGATGACTGTTCTCGGGGAAAATAGGAACAATAGTCTGGTAACCAGGAAGTGGGGTACTGTGCTGTAAGCTCCCTTTCCTGGGAGATGTACTGTTTCCCAGAGCCAAGGATGTGTGACGTTTTGGCTGAGAAATTGATGATCATGCCAACCAGAAAGGTGGTGTTCATTTCTGTGGTGGCCACATGGGGAAATGATGGTCGATGGGCACCAGTGAATAACTGATTCTGGATTGGGCACAGCCCCTGGAAAGGAGGAGGCCAACTGGAAGAGGGACAGGGGAAAGTCGGTGGGGTGCTGTCTCAGTGCCTGTGTATTACTTCTCCCTCTATCTGCTTCTACCAGCCCCATCTTCCCTCCATAAAAACCAGCTCCTAGCAAAGGAACTAATCAGCTTATTCACATAAGATAAAAATGACTGAAAAAAAATTAATGTGCTGACCTTCGAAAAAGTATCTATATTTTGACATAAAAGCTCCTGCCAGCAATGCAAAACCAAGTGGACTGGATGCTCCAAGGTTGCCTCTGGGGCTGACATCCTGTGGTTTCTGTTCTGCTGTGAGGACATGTGATATAGGGAGTGTCACATGCGGTATAAACTGGGAAACTCTTACAAACGGCGCTATAGATCTATTGTTTCGATTATATAGGAAAGTGAGGCCTCATGAGGTGGTTCACGCCTGTAACCCCAGCACTTCGAGAGGCCAGGGTGGGAGGATCACTTGAACCCAGGAGTTCGAGATCAGCCTGGGCAACACAGTGAGACTCTGTCTCTATCTATTTTAATACAAAAACATTTTTTAAAAAATAGATTATATGGCCAGATGTGGTGGCTCATGCCTGTAATCCCAGCACTTTGGGAGGCCGAGGCAGGTGGATCTCTTGAGGTCAGGGGTTCAAAACAAACCTGGCCAACATGGTGAAACCCCATCTCTCCTAAAAATACAAAAAAATTAGCTGGGCATGGTGGCAGATGACTGTAATCCCAGCCACTTGGGAGGCTGAGGCAGGAGAATCGCTTGAACCCGGGAGGCGGAGGTTGCAGTGAGCCAAGATCATGCTACTGCACTCCAGCCTGGGCGACACAGCAGGACTTCATCTCAAAAAAGATTATATAATACAGGAACTGTACACATGTAGTCAATCAATCAAATTGCAAACAGTGCAGTCACTCCAGATGTTAGTGAACTGGAGAATTATAGTCTGTACTCTTGCCAGCAAGAAGAAGGCAGAAACATGAGCAAGCTAGAGGAGGAGGGAAATTGCAAGGAAAACACAAATGTAAATTGATACCATTATCAAATGTTGCACCATGTGCAAAGTTTGCTACATTTGTCTTTGGTCAAGGAGATTCTTAGGTTATTGTTGCTTTGCAAAAGGTCTCTCTGAAAACCTGAGCAAGAGAAAGTCAGTCTCCAAGAGTACCAATACCCTAAAATGACTCACGGGTTTAAAACAACACACTCTCCACTGCCACCCCCGCCACAACCACCATAGCCCAGATGGATGCCAACAATTAAGAAAAGAAACGACCAGGATTCCTTGGACCAGCAAAGGCACGTTTCTAGAGCAGGACGAGAGCCGAAGTGTGATGCTGGGAGAGGAACTAGCCTTGGAAAGGGTGGCGTGCTCCCACGAAAGCACCACTTTGTTCGGGACAGGAGCTTTGAGCCTGGTAGCTCTCATCTGACTTCTCCAGGCCCTGTGTATTACAGAGGCCATGATCTCAAAATAAAAACCACTTTCAAAAACTACCATCACATAAGTAATTCTTAACTTTTTGAAAAGGTGATTTGCTATAGGCTAAATGGTTATTTTCCCTCTCTTAACAGAACATTTATATCCAGGGGAGAAGAGAGGAAGAGTCTGTTTCTTATCTAATTTCGCCAGTTCCAATAAGGTGAAGAGAATAGAATCATCTCAGAGCTGGGTGTGGTGGTTTGCATCTGTAGTCCTAGCTACTCAGGAGGCTGAGGCAGGAGGATCACTTGAGGTGAGGAGTTCAAGACCAGCCTAGGCAACATAGCAAGACCCCGTGTCTTCAAAAGAATAGAATCTTTTCCTGGCACACCCTGTCCCCCACCCATCAGAGCAGAATTTTCTCCAAAGCATCTTCCAAATGTAGGCATATGGCCTGTGTCTAAGCTATATGGAATTAAACTCAGAAAAACCTAGAGCAGGCATGCACAGCTGTCATCTCCTCGATGCCCCACCCTCTGCCTGGTAATCCTGGTTATTTGGAGGAGTGGGGAATGTTGGTTTCCGGTCTAGGAAAACAGAAGTCTATCCTGCCTCCTCCCACAATCAAAACAGAAGAAACCCTGTCCTAATAAACTTAGATCCTTCTGAAGCAAACACAAGGTCCACCTGGTGAAAACTAAATCAGTCAGTACAATAAAATGTTAACCGCAAAGTCTGCATCTAAACAAGCCCTGAGATCTAAAGTGAATCTAAATGAGTGTCATCTTCCGTGATGGAGGTGGTTCGTTCCTTATGTTCCTTCCACTCCCTAAAGCAAACATCACCACATGGTAATTAAATACTCAATGATTTGACAATTCTCCAGCCCAACTCCACATTTCAACACACTTGAATTAGGAAATACTGATCAGAAACTTTCATTGTATTGTTACATGACTTTACCCACATTTTACTGGCCTTACATGAAAGTAACATTATTGTTGCCTGAGAAATGTACACGGATTAATGCCACTCACTCAACAGGTATTTGAGTAGCTTCCACCTTTCCAGGCACAGAGTTTACAAAACGCTTTCACATCCATTAAGTAATCTGAGGCAATATTATTACCTCGTTTTCACAGACGGAAGAACTGAACTTCAAAAAAGTGTAAGGGGATGAGAGCAGTGGCTCACGTCTCTAATCCCAACACTTTGGGAGGCTGAGGAGGGTGGATCATTTGCGTCCAGGAGTTTGAGACCTGCCTGGGCAACATGGCAAAACCCCATCTCAACAAAAAATACAAAAAAATTAGTTGGGCATGGTGGTGCATGCCTGTAGTCCCAGCTACTTGGGAGGCTGAGGTGGGAGGATGGCCTTAACCTGGGTGTTTGAGGCGGCAGTGAGCTGTGATCATACCACTGCACTCCAGTTTGGGTGACAGAGCGAGACCCTGTCTCAAAAAAAAAAAAAAAAGTATAAGGGTCGTGCTGTATGGTGACACATCCTGTGAGAGTTGGCATCAGGACTCAAGCCCAGGGGACACAGTTCTCTTACCCCAAACCTAACACTCTTTCCACTATTCCTCACTGTCTATGTGACACCGAATTGTAACATTCTTTTTTTTTTTTTTTTTTGAGATGGAGTTTCACTCTGTCGCCCAGGCTGGAGTGCAATGGAGCAATCTCAGCTCACTGCAAACTTCACCTGCTGGGTTCAAGCAATTCTCCTTCTTCAGTCTCCCGAGTAGCTTGGATTACAAGTGCATGCCACCACGCCCAGCTAATTTTTGTATTTTTAGTAGAGACAAGGTTTCGGCATGCTGGCCAGGCTGGTCTCAAACTCCCAAACTCAGGTGATCCGCCCGCCTCAGCCTCCCAAAGTGCTGGGATTACGGGCATGAGCCACCACACCTGGCCATAACGTTCTTAATGTGTTCCACGTGGTATACAACAGCAGAATGCCACAAAGAAGGGGCGTGGTCACTGGATTCTCAACCTGGAAATCTAACTGCATTTACAGTACAGGTCCTGTGTGAGCAACTCACTCTCTCTGAGCCTGTTTCCTGGTTTTTGTCATGGGCTAATCATTTCCGTCTTGCTGAATTGTAAGGTAGTTAGAGAAGCAGCAGCAAAGTCCTTCCCCCACACCTGGGTGCACGGCAGGAACGACCTGCACCCACTGTCATGAACATCCTTCTTCAGCAAAAGCACTGAGGCTTCCAGCTTCTCCCTGGAACGACTTGAAGCTGCTGATGCAGAGGAGATGCCATGCTCCATGGGGTCCTCAGGGATCCCTGTTAATCCTGAATCCTGCTTCCTAGATCATCTGACCACCTGTGTTAGTCTATAACCAATTCTCTGCAGTTGATGTAGAATTTTGTGCCTTCATCTGTGTTCGTAGAACAGTATCAACAGGAACCATTATTTCCTAAACACAGGGTGGTGTCTTTAATGTGGTTTTTAATCTGCTTTTTTATTTGCCTTTCCCACACCATGCATGCAGAGGCCACTGTGGACTCCCAGCAGAAGCCGGAACTAGCCGCTGAGATGAGACAGCTGGGACATCAGGCCATCTCTATTGATAAGGCCCATCTGACCAGGCCACACCATGAAAGTCAGCGGCATCACATGAGAGAAATAAGTAAATTGGAGCTTCCCAGAAAAAAACCCTTCCCTTTCTCTCAGTAGCCCAGGTGGTAGACACTGGCTCTTGTTACAACAAGATAAAATACAACAAGTTTCTCTTTTCGGTGAACATGACAGAAAGAGAATAACCAGCAGAAATCAAGTTGACCAGTAGTCTCTCTTTCTTATTTATTTATTTATTTTGAGACAGGGTCTCGCCCTGTCACCCAGACTGGAGTGCAGTGGCGTGATCGCAACTCACTGCAGTCTCAACCTCCCGGACTCAAGTGATCCTCCCACCTCAGCTTCTCAAGTAACTGGGACTACAGGTGCATGCCACCATGTCCGGCTAATTTTTTTTTTTTTTCATTTTTTTGTAGAGACAGAGTCTCGCTAGGTTTGGGACCCAGGTTGGTCTCGAACTCCTTGGCTCAAGCAACCCGCCCACCTTGGGCTCCCAAAGTGCTGGGATTACAGGCAGGAGCTGCGCGCCTGGCCTCTGTTAGCTCATCCATACTGGGTTACCAGGTTTAGCATCCCCTACCAGTCCCCGTCCCCTGCCTTCTGGAGACTCAGCTAAAATAAAACTGCCCACATCAAGAGTCCCATCTATGGGACTGGAGAAGCTACAGGGGTGTCCTCCTCCGAGCGCCTACCAGACCCCCACCTCTCCCCCGCAGGTCTCAAGCACCCGTGTGAGCTGCTTCTCTGTCAAGTACTCACAGACAATGATCTACCTGTGCTATCTATTCACCATCAACGTGTATGGGGCACCAGCTGTGCCCTGGCACAGGCTCTGGCCATGCAAAGACACAGCTCTTATCCTGAAAGAGCTCATAGTTAGGATGGGGCCTGATGAATAACTAGACACTCAGGGTACAGCAGAGCAGTGCCATACCACTCAGCAGGTGGGGGATGGGAGTAGGCTTGGAGTGGAATGTGGGGGAGGTTGTCCATCCCAGGCTTGCTGAGGTGGGGGTGGTCAGGCAGGCTTTCTGGAATGCATAACACAGAAGCTGTTCCGGGAACACACGAAGGAGTTAGGCAGACAGCGAAGGGGTCTGCTCCCGACAGAGCACATCCCCACAGCTTAGGCCTGGGCCACAGCAAGCACAGAGCCCCTACCCATCAGCACAGGCCCCGACAGCAGGCAAAGGTGAGAGTCGCCCACGGGCTCTCCTGCCAGGGTGTCCTAGGAGGACGTGTGCTTTGGAATCTCTGAGTGTTCTAAGGATCTAGGGGCCTTTGGAGGAATCCAGCATGGATTCTCTAATGCCTAACTATATGTTAATGGAATATTTGTGACTACATAATAAACACAAAAGGCTCTCAATACATAGGTCTCCTGGTATCCGGGTTCAGCCTAGCCCGGAAGTGATCACTTCAGAGGCTCCAGGTGGAATCAGATCTTCTGATCAATCCTCAAAAAACTTCCCCCAGCCACCGGTGCGTGTGTCAGGAGCATCACGTGGCCACCCATGCGCGTCGGCTGGGCCTGTTGGCCAAGTTGTTGCTGGGTCTTGGCCATTGGTGTGTGCAATTCACAGTGGGGCAGCTGCTGCAGACACCCAGTCATGTAACTTGTATAGGAAGAACAGCTGGCTAGCATTCCCTGGCAGTCATGATCAGCACCACAACTCAGGCAAAGTTGAGTTCAAAAATGTTTCTAAAACACTTGCTGTGTGCCCAGCACCTGTTTCATCTTCACTCTGTCACAGGTGTTATTTTTCAGTGGATCAAGAATTGGGTTTATCTGTCCCTCTATCCCATTCTACAGAAGTTTCCCAAGTGGCATAAATAGAAAATATTTTTTGAATATATAATATGCAAATTATCACTAAGAGGGGCTGGGCACAGTGGCTCTTGCCTGCAATCCCAGCACTTTGTGAAGCCATGGCAAGAGGGTCGCTTGAGGCCAGGAGTTTGAGACCAGCCTGGGCAACAAAGCAAAACCCTGCTTCTACAAAAAAAATTTTGTAATTAGCTGGATGTGGCAGCATACACCTGTAGTCCTAGCTACTTGGGAGGCTGAGATGGAGGATCACTTGAGCCCAGGAGTTTGAAGGTTCAGTGACCTATGATCACACTGCTGCACTCCAGCCTGGGTGATGGAGTCAGACCTTGTCTCTAAATATATGTATATACACACACACATATACAAACACATATTGCTAAGAGAATGTGCTGTCTTTATATGCAGGTAGAAAACAGCCACTATCAGAAGACCATGTGGCTTGACTTAGGGTTGGAGCAGAGTGGATGAGCTTTAAATTTCTTTCTAGCTCTAATTTTCTTTGAGTCTAAATCATCCTCACTCTTTTACCTGGTTTGATGTGAGACCCACCATATGGTTTTGTGAGCTGGCTGACTAGGATGAGGTTTATAGCCTGACACTATGGACAGAAATTTTCTCCCGTATATACGAAAGAAATGGCCCCAAGAAGGAATGAGCAGAATGCACTGGTCCCTCATTGTCCGTCCCAACAGTCTCGTCAAAGCAGAAGCGGAAGTCACTCAGAGAAAGGAAAAAATGTATTTTGAGACTGCAGATGCGTAATGCCAAATAATCAAAGGAAAACCTGTCTGGGCGTGGTGGCTCACGCCTGTAATCCCAATACTTTGGGAGGCCAAGGCAGGCAGATCACTTAGGGTCAGGTGTTCAAGACCAGCCTGGCCAACATGGTGAAAACTTAGCCCGGTGTGATGGCGGGCACCTGCAATCCTAGCTATTCAGGAGGCAGAGGCGGGAGAATCGCTTGAACCCAGGAGGCAGAGGCTGCAGTGAGCCAAGATCGTGCCACTGCACCCCAGCCTGGGTGACCAAGTGAGACTCTGTCTCAAAAAAAAAAAAAAAGAAAAGAAACATTGGCCGGGCACGGTGGCTCATGCCTATAGTCCCAGCACTTTGGAGGAGGAGGGCATCACAAGGTCAGGAGTTTGAGACCAGCCTGATCAACATGGTGAAAACTCATCTCTACTAAAAATACAAAAATTAGCCGGGCGTGGTGGCATATGCCTGTAATCCCAGCTGCTCAGGAGGCTAAGACAGGAAAATTGCTTGAACCATGGAGGTGGAAGTTGCAGTGAGCTGAGATCATGCCACTGCACTCCAACCTGGGCGACAGAGCAAGACTCCATCTCAAAATAAATAAATAAATAAATAAAAATAAAAGGAAAACTTGGCATCTCAACTAAAAACCTAAAGTTCTCCTCACCACCAGATACTCAGTATCACAGAGAAGTAGGAGGATTTTGAATTCCAAGGGGAGCTACATTCACCACCATTGTTTATCAGCCATGTTGCCCCCTCAGCCATAGGATTGAGAATAACCTTTACATACTCTTTGGAAATCCTGAAGCCAGCACTACTTTTTCCAAATGGAGGAACCCAGCAAAAGGCCCTCTTAGGCTGCTATAAAACCCCTTGACCAAAAAAACACCTGTCGGCAGAAGAGTAATAGGCCTCGCCTGAGCTACACAGTAAGTTTTCCCAAATGTGCTTTAGTCCTGGCTACTCACTTACCAAAAAGAAGAAAAAGAAAAACAAACAAAAAAGAAAGAAAGAAAGAAAGAAAGAAAGAAAGAAAGAAAGAAAGAAAGAAAGAAAGAAAGAAAAGCCTTAGATGGTAATGGTGGCTTCAAGTGACACTACCAAGGTATGAAAGGAAAATAAATCTCAAGACCCCCAAATCACTACGCCAAAGGGAAAAGCCAAGCTGGGAACTGCATGAGGCAAACCTGCCTCCCATTTTATTCCTACATAAGACAGCTACAAAGATAAAAAGCTACATACCTCCCTCACAATTTACCCACAAGGAAACTCCTTGTGGACTTCAAGATCTGTACGCTAAAACAGTTCTGCTGAACTTCACCTTGGCAATGCAAATGGGTGCAGGACAAAGGACAGAACTCAAAGTCATCCCTCTGCTCACCTGAGACAAACACATATCTGATTGCTTCCTCTGCCCTATTGTTTTTGTAAAAATGAAGATTCAGGCCAGGCATGGTGGCTCATGCCTGTAATCCCAGCACTTCAGGAGGCCGAGGTGGGTGGATCACCTGAGGTCAGGAGTTCAAGACCAGTCTGGCCAACATGGTGAAACCCTGTCTCTACTAAAAACACAAAAATTAGCCGGGTGTGGTGGCAGGCGCCTGTAATCCCAGCTACTCAGGAGGCTGAGGCAGGAGAATCACTTAAACCTGGGAAGTGGAGGTTGCACTAGCCAGGATTACGCCATTGCACTCTAGCCTGGGCAAGAAGAGTGAAACTCCGTCTCGGGAAAAAAAAAAAGTAGATTCACTGAGCCAACTAAGGCATAAGTGACTCTTCCTCTGCCCCCCCTCACATGTAAATTGTGTATTCAATGAAAGGCTGACAAAGACGCAGAAGAATGATATCTTTTCTTCTCTACCTATGACCTGGAAGCTCCTACTTCCAGTTGTCCTGCCTTTCCAGACCGAACCGGTGCACACTTTACATGCATTGATTGATGTCTCATGTCTCCCTGAAATGTATGAAACCAAGCCACACCTTGGCCACCTTGGATACACGTCCTCAGGACCTCTGGAGGCTGTGTCACAGGTGTGTTCTTAACACTGGCAAAATAAACTTTCTAAATTGACAGACCTGTCTCAGTTACTTTTGGGTTGACAAAGGAATGCCTGGGCTGTTTGTTGAAATCCTTTGAAATCTACTGGCCACTGACTCTGCTCGGCAATGTCAGGCCCTGGGGGAAATCAAAGCCTCAGTGAACTCAAAAACCAACAAAGGGGAACTGCTATTCCCAGCTACTCCCTGGCTGCCTGGACTGTCCCAGGTCTGTGATGAAGCAGGGGGAGCCACAGACACTGGGAGAATCCGATGCAAGCCATCGTGAAATAAACCGAGCTGGTCTTGGGGAGTTGGGCAGAGAAGGAGCACTTTGGAGACAGGGCAGCTTTCATTTGCTCCTGAGATTTTGATCTTGGGCTTTATCATTTGATCCAGAGCTTGGAGGCTGGTGTCTTTGAGAACATTTTAGGTGGAATAAATGGGTGGGCAGGATGGAGCTATTCATATCTCAATACTCACGGTGTCCCTGCCAGTGCTGGAGTCCGACTCTGCCTGCACAGGAAGCACGCACCCAGCAGCTCAAGCTGACCGTCGTGGATTGATTCTAGATCCCAGAATGAGTGTTCTTGCCACAGCAAGTACTACTGCTAGGAAGTCACCTTTGAGGGAACTCCACCTGACAATGGTATTTGCAGGACCGCTTCCTGGGATTGCAATGCACACACATACACACACACACGACATTTTTTCTGTCATCAAGGAGCTACAGGAGACCACCATATTATTCCCAATTGGCCGCCAAATGCATCCTTGTTACCACACTTCTTTGAGCTTGAGTTTGTCATTAGTTACCTGGGACCTCGGCATGTTTTCCTCTTCCCTCCCTCCCTTCCTCTCTCCCTCCCTGTGAGGTTAAGAAAATAAAGATAATAACAGTGAAAATCTAGAGAACCCCACATGCTTTCTGCAGAGTGCTTTAGGAATAAAAGACATTGATGTTAGTTTTTTCCCCTGTAATTAAAATGTCCTTTAAGGAGGACTGCACGCTTGACTGATGCACCCTGGGCAAAAAGCCAGAGGGCCAAACTGACCTGTGGAGACTTGTGGGGGTGGCACCTAGGGAGGAGATCAGAGGCATTTCTCTACCCCACGGGGTAATGTGGGGCGCGAAAGCCACCTGCTTCCCTCTCCCAGCACCTAGCGAATAGTGCTCTGGAAGTAAGGCCCCTCTGCTCCATCCACAGCCTCAGTTCCTTCCTGGGGGTTCATCGGGGGAGGGAGGAAACTGGGGGACCCCAGAGGGCCCTCCCAGCTGTCACAGCCACGTGTCCCAAGGCAGCCGATTTTCCTTTTATTGCCTGCTCATCTTGAGGTGCTCCCACAGCCTATTTGGGGCATTTCTGTATCGTTCTTTTCACCTTCCCCCTTACTCTGCCAGCAGAGGCTCCTCCAATGAATGCAAACTCCCTAGTCTCCCTTCCCCTGACTCCCTCTCACCTCCAAAACACTCCAGCCTATCCCAATCACATGCAAATGCAAACAGACATCTCCCCTCCGGAGTGGATTCTAGCGGATCCTCTAGTTGCCTGAATTACAAAGTTGGTCCGTTGGTTAAAGCATTCCTTCACTGGCTCAGCTTGCTGGAAAGACTTTTAAGAGACAGAAGAGGAGACAGACCCCAACACAGAAACCTGACCTACCGCGGCTTGCTCCTTGCCTTTCCTCGCAGAGGTTTTCTCTCTAGCCCTGGACTCCTGTAGGATCTCAGCTTTGAGCTCCCTGAACAGCTCCAGCCTCCTTTAAGTTTCCAGGCAGGGGGTGGGGTCGGTGGCCCCGGCTGGGCGGGTTTCTGTGTGGCGGGAGGATGCTCAGTGGACAGGGCCATGAGGGAGCTGGGGCGGGCCTGTTTTTATAAAGCAGGGGGAGGAAGTTCACGGTGGAAGCAGCACAGCCCATCCTGGCTTCGGGCCAGGCAGATTATTCACAGCCCTGATGTCATCGAATCACAGGAATTTGGAAGTGGGACGGGATCTTAAGATTCATCTTCCTTTAGAGTCTTAGTGTCCAAGACTTAAAAGGGACTTTCAGGACCCTGTGATGACAAGAAGTGTTTATAATTCTAAAGGCACCAGGCTGGGGCTGGGAGTGGGGTGTCTTCTGGAATCTGTGGCTGTAGCTCTGGCCTCTCAGGACATGAGAGGTTAAGATTGGAACACTTTGTGTGGTGGCGGGAGCTTAGGGGGCTAGCCACTGAGAAGGCAGGACTAGCCTCTGGCTCACCTGCGGTGGGAGGTGCCCCCATGGGGATTTGCTCCAGTAGGCATCTCAGGCCCAGCTCTGTAATTTTAGGGAGAATCTCTCTCTTCCTTGTAAAGTGCAGGGCTGCAGTAGGTGGCCTCTGGGGAGTTTCTGACGCCAGCATCCCCTCGAGTGGGCCCAGGGAATATACACAGGGCCTTGGGGCCAACATGCCTGAAATTCGATCAAAGCCATCAGCCCTTAAGCCCACAGAAGCCTTTCAGTGTTTGCTTGTAAAATGCCCCTGGAAATAGACAAGCCATTTCCCTTGCTGACACCTTTTCAGATGACTAAGAAATAAAAGCCCTGTGGTGTAGGGGAAAGTCTTAGGTTTAAATCTGGCTGTGCCAGTAACTGGGGTATGACCTCAGTCAAGGTTTTCAACTATGCTGAGCTCTGGCTTTTGCATCTGCAGGTCACGTGAGGATCAGAGAGAAGCCATGCATGTCAGGTCCCTGGCACATCATGGGGCTCAGCAGGAGCATCTATCATCATTGGTTCATGTCTGGCTGAGACCAGACCTTTTAAAAATTAGAGAGAGGTGAAAGAAAGAATGCAGGGAGGGAAGAGAAGTTTGGCAGAGGAAATTGCGGGATGACCGACTATCCAGGAGAGGCCAGATTTCATACATTCTGATCCTAAATATACTCATATGTGTCAAACCATGAGTGCTGAGTTTGAAGTTGAAAGGCACCTAACTGCTTTTCACATTGCTTTCAAACTGCTTTTCCACATTTTTATCAAGCTGCAGCCCTGCTGATGGTCATTGTAGAAAAGGGGCACTGGGGGTGGGTCGCCTGCTGAGCGTGGGAGGTAGACCTCCCATGAGCGGCAGCAACTGTGGGTCTGTCTGGTGGGCACGGGGCTGCTTTGCTGCAATGTGGTCTAAGATGGTGAGGTGGTCTAAGATGGTGAGGTGGTCTAAGATGGTCAGGTGGTCTAAGATGGTCAGGTGGTCTAAGATGGTCAGGTGGTCTAAGATGGTGAGGAGGGAAGCTTTTTTGGGGGGTGGGGCATTGTGGTTCAGCAGGGAGTGCTGGTCAGGAGGAATCTCATTTGAACTCTTGAGAGGATGGTTTTCCACTGAATGGTTGCACTTAAATACTGGAACTCGAACCTCTATGGAAAACAACATGGAGATTTCCCAAGTAACTAAAAATAGGACATCCATTTGACCCAGCAATCCCACTACTGAGTATCTATTCAAAAAAAAAAAAAAAAGAATTCATTACATCAAAAAGACACCTGCACTCATGTGTTTATCACACACAATTCATAACAGCACAATTCACAGTAGCAAAGGCACAGAATCAACCTAAGTGTCCATCAATGGAGGACTGGATAAAGAAAATGCACATATACACCAAGGAATATGACAAAGCCATAAAAAACAATAAAGTCTGTCTTTTGGAGCAACATGGATGAAACTGGAGGCCATTATCCTAACTGAAATAACTCAGGGACAGAAAGTGAACAACCACATGCATTCACTCATAAATAGGGGCTAAACAATGGGAGACTGAGAGGAGAGGGTTTGCAGATCATTAGCCGGGGCCCTGAGCTTTGCTGAAATATACCCGAATGATTAAGACCCAGTAATACCCTGCAGCCCTAGAAACTGGGGTATCTGTGTTCCTTCTGAATTGAGATCGGTTTCCCTTGGACAGATTCTGGGGAAGCCTGAGAATGCAGAAGTAGGAGTGGGCAGGCTGATAAGGTGACAGTGGGAGGCTTGATTTTAGTCAAGGGATCACTTCGAGGAAAAGAAAAGAATAGAAAAAATGGGAAATAAATCTTGGTGACCTCACATCCTGGGAACATTTTATCAAAGTCCTTCGTTTTCAAAACAGAGAAATAAATCCAGGCCTAGATAACACAGATACAAAGTGGGCACAGGGAAACTGGATGGGGAATTGCTGCAGAGCTTTTCCCAGCCCGGCTGTTTCTGCAGCGGGCGCCTCCTCCGTGGAATGCATGAGTCATGCAGGTGGCAGGGGCAGAGAACAGGGGCTGCTCGGACCCTTCTCACTGGGGCAGGTGGCAGGATGGGCATTCGAAAGAGAGCCATGCTGAGACTCTTTTCAGCTGGGTAAGAAATGATGTGATGTCTCTGGAAACTCAGAGAAAGGAAAAGTGGGCAAGAAACTTATGACAAGCTGGTTTTGGACCAGAAGACGGACATTTTGTGTCTAAACTAAAATTTAATTTTGGTAGTCATCTGGTTTTCCAGGGGATGGGGTAAATGTCATGATGGATCTGAAATCGGTGTTATTGTGCACGTCTTGTCTGGGTCTCAATCTAGACCAGGAATCCCTGACCCCCGGGCCGTGGACTGGTATCTGTCCATGGCCTGTAAGGAACCAGGCTGCACAGCAGAAGGTGAGTGGCTGGAGAGCCAGTGAAGCGTCATCTGTGTTTACAGCTGCTCCCCATCGCTCGCATTACTGCCTGAGCTGTGCCTCCGGTGAGATCAGCAGTGGCACTAGAGTCTCATAGAAGTGCAAACCCTACTGTGAACTGCACATGCGAGGGATCTAGGTTGTGCACTTCTTATAAGAATCTAATGCCTGATGATCTGTCACTGTCTTCTATCACCCCCAGATGGGACCGTCTAGTTGTAAGAAAACAAGCTCAGGGCTCCCACTAATTCTACATTATGCTGAGTCATACCATTATTTCATTATATTTTACAATGTAATAATAATAGAAATAAAGTGCACAATAAATGTAATCCTCTTGAATCATCCCGAAACTATCTCCCCTCCCCCGTCCGTGGAAAAACTATCTTCTACAAAACTGGTCCCTGGTGCAAAAAAGGCTGAAGACCACTGATCTAGACTAGACTCCCATGGTGGTAACAGCACCAGTTGTGTGAATTCCACACAAACAACGAGAAACATAAAACAGGACAAGCTGAAGGCATGGGAAGAACTCTTACAAATCTTATTCTTGTTAAGAGCTGTTCACCAAACTGTAGCAGGAGGTCTTTATTCTTGCAACTCTTTGGTAAGTTTGAGATTGTTTCAAAATATTAAGTTAAAAATTGGATTATTCTCTTGGAGTAGTAATTTTTTGAATATTTAGCCTGCTGACATGCATTTTTAAATCCCCATACAAGATAATGATAGGTATTCAACATTGTTTTGACTATCTAAAAACTGAAAATAACTTAGATGTCAAAAAATAGGGGCCTAGTAGACTAGGACATGTTAGAATAGTGCAATATTGTGTAACCATTGGGATGACTGGTAACATAATTATACCGACATATCAAAATCAGTCATAAAATTGCCTTGCCCAAAAGAAGAAGAAAATAAATTTGTACATGAGCTGTGATATAAATAATGTAGGTCAGGCATTGTGTGTCACGCCCATAATCCCAGCCCTTTGGGAGGCTGAGGCAGGCAGACCACTTGAGGTCACGAGTTCGAGACAAGCCTGGCCAACGTGGTGAAACCCCATTTCTACTAAAAATACAAAAATTAGCCAGTCGTGGTGGTGGGCACTTGTAATCCCAGCTACTCGGGAAGCTGAGGCAAGAGAATCACTTGAACCTGGGAGGTGGAGGTTGCAGTGAGCCAAGATTGTGCAACAAAAGTGAGACTCCATCTCAAAAAATAATAATAATGTAAACACTACATAGATGTATGGATAGAGATTAGAAGAGAAAATTAGATGTTGGAGTACTGTCATTATTGGTGAATTGTTTTTCAGTTCCTTTAGTGATGCTTCTAAATGGCTTTCATAAAAGTAGACGTACTGGCTCCACACTGGGTGACCAGCCCAACACTCTCTCTCTGGCCCTGGAAGGGCCTGGTTGTTCATGGAAGCATGTCAGAAGAATAGGAATTTTCCTTATTCCTTATGATGGAGTGTCCATGAGTTTATTCAAATTATTTTTGAACACATCTCATTTTTAATCAATTCTTTTGTGGAGTGAGTTGAGTTTCTTAGATTGGTTTGCTGATTCTTCAACACAGAACTTTCTCTGCTCCTAAATCAACCTCTTTTGAGCCTCCTAACACATCCCACATCCCCAGCTATCAATCTTCAAATAAACACCCCCCCCAACCCTGCCCCGAGCTGGTGAATATGCAGACTACTGGAATGAGCCTGCGCCTGGAAGTCAAAAAGTTTCCTTTCTCTCCTCTGAGGTCAGTTGTGCGACTCTGGGCAAGTCCATTTGCCTTTGCTAAGCTATAGGTTCCTTGCGTTTCAGATAAGAGAAGTAAACTCACAGGATTATTATTTGACTCAAATAGGATACCATGGGAAGGAAAACGCTTTGGGACATGCTATTGGTGACTTAGTAAACTGTTTTATAAACATTTTTTGTAGCTTTGTTCTTTAGCTATATCCATCCTCAGAAGGAAAGAACTTTGCAAGGGAAAGCCTCATACTCTTCTCTCAAAGATGAAGAAAGGAACTTTAAAGAGCCCCTGACTGAAATTTTCTCCAACTGTCTCCTAAGCAACATAGGTCACACACACGAAAAAGAACCAAGGCTACAAAGTTAAGAATTGGAGAATTCTCTCAGAGCAGTAATTTTTTTGACTATTTAGCTGATATGGTTTGGCTCTGTGTCCCCACCCAAATCTCACCTTTAACTGTAATCCCCATAATCCCTACGTGTCAAGGGCAGGACCAGGTGGAGGTAATTGGATCATGGCGGCGGTTTTCCTCAAGCTGTTCTAGTGATAATGAGTGAGTCTCACGAGTTCTAGTGGTTTTATTATCGTCTGGCATTTCCCCTGCTTGTGCTCATTCTCTCTTCTGCCGCCCTGTGAAGAGGTGCCTTCCTCCATGATTGTAAGTTTCCTGATGGTCTGCCAGCCATGGGGAACTGAGTCCATTAAACCTCTTTTCTTTATAAATTACCCAGTCTCGGTTATTTCTTTACAGCAGCATGAGAACGGACTAATACATTAGCCGAGTAAAATACATTTTTTAAATTCCCATACAAGATAATGATAGGTCTACAACTTTGTTTTGACTGTCTAAAAACTGAAAAACAATAGTAGTTTAAACAAAAAACAATATCACTGCACTAAGTAGAAGATAATAACAGGGGAAACTGCGGAGGGAAGAGAAGGGATAATAATAGGGGAACTCTGTGCTTCCTGTTCAATTTTTCTGTAAACCTGAAACTGCTCTAAGGAATGTCTATTAATTTAAAAAATATTGACAAGATGCAGTGGTTAACATCTATAATCCAAGCACTTTGGGAGGCCAAGACAGGAGGGTTCGCTTGAGTCCAGAAGTTTGAGACCAGTCTGGGCAACAGAGCAAGACCCTGACTCTGAGAAAATATTTTTTAAAAGTCATTCAGGGCTTGAATCTGGGAGGTGGAGGTTACTGTGAGCTGAGATCGTGCCATTGCACTCCAGGCTGGGCAACAAGAGCGAAACTCCGTCTCAAAAAAAAAAAAAAAAGAAGAAGAAGCCATTCAGGAGGCTGAGACAGGCAGACCACTTTAGCCCAGGATCCCAGGGCTGCAGTGAGCTATGATCATGCCACTGCAGTACAGCCTGGGCAACAGAGCAAGACCCCAAACTCTAAAAATAAAAAAAAGAAAGTACTTGCAAATGAAAAATATTATCATTTCTGATATTATAAAATCATATCTATATTTATGTATGCATATTATACATAAGAATTTAATTTTATTTGCAGAAATATTTGGTCTGTGAGAACATTCACTGCCATCTGCTTATTTACATATCCAAGTATATCATAGCTAATGAATATAGGAATTTTATCACAGTCTTATAATTTTAAGGGTGTCTATGGTCAATCTGTTCGGTAAAATTGAGCTACTCTTTATTTAACTTAATTAATTTTGAGACAGGGTCTCACTCTGTTGCCCAGGCTGAAGTGCAGTGGCATGATCTTGGCTCACTGCAACCTCCACCTCCCCGGTTCAAGTGATTCTCTCACCTCAGCCTCCTGAGTAGCTGGGATTACAGGCACTACTTAGCCATGCCTGGCTAATTTTTTTTTTTTTTTTTGATAGAGACAGGGTTTCACCATGTCGGCCAGGCTGGTCTCGAACTCCTGAACTCAAGTTATCTGCCTGCCTCAGCCTCCTAAAGTGCTGAGATTACAGGCATGAACAACTGTGCCCAGCCTACTCCCTATTTTAAACGTGCAAACTCTGCAAAGTGGCTGTGCTGAGGCACTTCCAAATGCCACCCGGCTGGTGCTGGAGTTTTGGTTTCTGCTCTATGGGTCCTTCTTCTTCTGGACCTGGTGCCACCAACCTTTGCAGCCTCCTATGGAGGATGGTGCTTGTTTCCTTTCAGCCTTTCTGGTCATTTCTTTTCTTGTTTTAAAATAACAACACCAGGTCAGGCGAGGTGGCTCACTCCTGTAATCCCAGCACTTTGGGAGGCCAAGGTGGGAGGATTCCTTGAGCCTAGAAGTTTGAGACCAGCTTGGGCAACATGGCGAGACCCCATCTCTACAAATAATTCAAAAATTAGGTGTGGTGGCACATGCCTGTAGTTCCAGCTACTTAGGAGGCTGAGGTGAAAGGATCCCTTGAGCCTGAAAAGTTGAGGTTGCAGTGAGCTGTGATCGCATCACTGCACTCCAGCCTGGGAGACAGAGTGAAAGCCTGTCTCTAAAACTAAAAAATAAATAAATAAACAAACAAATAACACTGAAAATAACCAAAACCAAGTGAATATGGATAACTCAATTCCTTCTGACCCCAGGGTGACTCCAGAGTCCCAGGCCATGGCTGCGTCTGGGGTGGGCTCCTTTGGGAGAGTGGCCAAAGCCCTACTCAACTCAGTAATGAGATCACTCAGACCTGGGGGCAGGCGCGTTCCAGGAGAGCATGATGACTTCCGCAGCAGAGGCTCTTGCATCAGTTCTGGTCACCCACGGGAGACTGCATGTGCTCGGGGTGACAGGAACACCACTGTTTACGTCGGACCCACCTCCCGCCATGGCATCACAGGACTCGCCGCCCCGGCCTCCTTCCTGAGTCAAGCATTTTTGTCCAGTGAATACAGCTTTGGTGCCGCTTTCCGTATCTTCTCTCTCCTCCTCGCCAGGGGAAGTGACACATATTTTATAGAGCTGTTCTTTTGCTTCATTCTAACTGTACATTTTTTCCTCTGTGAGGAGTTTGCGCCAATTGAAATGAACTTGAGATCATTTTCCCCCCAGCCTGTCTTTATCTAGGGGCACACAGCTTCCTGTCTGATTTTAGTCACCGATTGGATTGATGGGCTTAATCACATTCCAAATGTCCGTTGTCCTATCTCCCTGTGTGTGCAGGACTGGCTCAGTCTGCAGCTTTTATTAGAAATCAACAGAAGCCACCAGAACACAGAGCCCTGAATGAGCACTATGGACCCGAATCATCCGACCTGAACTCCAATGTAGAAGAAAGCCCCTCTGCACGCACCTGCTGACCTGCCTGTCACCACTCTCACAGCTGTGCCGGGACAATGGCACAGACCCACCCATTCCAAAGTTACCATCTGATATGTGTGGGCTCATGCAGAAAGTATGCTATAATGTGAAGACATAAATCAGATGGAAAAACACATTGATGCCAACTTGTTTTTTTTTTTTTTTTTGAGACAGAGTCTTGCTCTGTCACCCTGGCTGGAGTGCAATGATGTGATCTCGGCTCACTGCAACCTCCGCCTCCCGAGTTCAAACGATTCTCCCGCCTCACCCTCCTGTGTAGCCCACTACCATGCCCGGCTAATTTTTGTGTTTTTAGTAGATATGGGGTTTCACCATATTGGCCATGCTGGTCTTGAACTCCTGACCTTAGGTGATCCACCCGCCTTGACCTCCCAAAGTGCTGGGATACAGGCTTGAGCCACTGTGCCCAATGCCAACTTTTAAAAAATGCACACTCCCTCAAAGGGTTAATAGCACAGGAGAGGTTGTTGCTGAAGGTTTGCAAGGTAATTGCTCTGAAATCATATTAGAAACCAAAGCAGTAAGTGTGCTTCCCCAGTAGAGAGTGTTGACAGGGACTTGGGTTTAGAATAAGAAGGAAAGAGTTTCAGCATGTCAATGGGCACGGTGGCAATGGTTCACGATGGGTCATTGAGCCTAGGCTGACAGAGGGCAAAGGGCTGAAAGATAGGGAGGAGTAGCGCTGAGGAGCTGTGGAGACTCCAGGAGCAGGAGGCAGGGAGCTGGGAGGGCCATCACACACAGCTGTCCCCCTTAACCACAAGGATGTGTTCCAAGATCCCAATGGATGCCTGAATCCATGAGTAGTACCAAGCACTATATATAAAATGCTCTTCCCTATACATCCATACTTAGGATCAAGGTTAATGTGGCCGGGCGCGGTGGCTCATGCCTGTAATCCCAGCACTTTGGGAGGCCGAGGCAAGTGGATCACTTGAGGTCAGGAGTTCGAGATCAGCCTGGGCAACATGGTAAAACCCTGTCTCTACTAAAAATAAAAAACTTAGCCGGGTGTGGTGGCGTGTACCTGTAGTCCCAGCTACTCAGAAGACTGAGGCATGAGAATAACTTGAATCCAAGAGGCGAAGACTGAAGTGAGCCGAGATCGTGCCATTGCACTCCAGCCTGGGCGACAGAGGGACACCGTGTCTCAAAAAAAAATTAAAAAAAAAAAAACAAACAAAAAAACATGGTTAATGTATAAATTAGGCGTGGCAACAGACTAACAACAACAACCAATAGTAAAATAGAACAATCATATCAAGGTACTATAATAAAAGTTATGTGACTGTGGTCTCTCTCTATATACCACTTTCTCAACTTATTATAGTTCTGAGCTGGGCACGGTGTGGCTCACACCTGTAATCCCAGCACTTTGGGAGGTCAAGGTGAAGGATCGCTTGAAGCCAGGAGTTCAAGATCAGCCTGGGCAACATAGTGAGACCGACCTCATCTTTACAAAAAAGTACAGAAAATTAGCCAGGCATGATGGTTTGCGCCTGTGGTCCAGCTACTTGGGAGGCTGAGGTAAGACGATCTCTGCAGCCCAGGAGGTCAAGGCTGCAGTGAGTGCTATACCACGGGTAGTTACCCTGTGGAAAGTGAAACCACAGATAAGCCAGGGGGGTCACTCTAACATGGAGCAGAGAAGGAAGCAGCGGTGGGGAAATGAAAGTATTCTGAGTCATCAAGGAAGGTGACAGTGATTCCTGATTCTGCATGGCGTGGCCCTCCAAGTCATCATACCACCACCACGATACCTCAAGGATGGTAAGGATTTGGAGAGAAGAGGGAGAGAGGAAGGAGAATCGAACAAGGAGAAGCAAGAGAATTCCCCAAGAGCCTGCCTTGCAGACCCCAGGTGGGCCTAAGGACCAACTTTGTAAGTGCATCGCCTTTCACAAAACTCCTTCATGCACACCACCACATCTGCTCTTCACAAGTGTCATATCCTGAGAAACAGACAGAGATGGTGTCATACCCAATGCACAGAACAGGAAACCAAGGCCCAGAGAGGTCAGGTGACTTGCCTATGGCCACAGGTTTGCTCATCGGTACATAAGGGAAACCAACAAGGCCAACCACAGTGGAATCTGGGTTCCAGCCAGGGCGCCATGCACAGAGACACTCCATGCCTTTGGGCCACCTGTCAGCCTCCCAGAAGGCAGCTCAAGTGAGGACGGAGTTTGTTGATGTTTTGTCTGCTGCGCTGCACGCAGAGCCCACACCAGAGGAGAAACACCGATGACAGCATGCTGGCCAGGAGGGATTGCGGTGGCAGTTGCATGTCCTGTGGCTTCCTGGAGCTCAGGCTACCCCTGCAGATGCTGCGGCTGGTCCCCAAGGCAGAGGGGGCAAGTGGGGCTCCTGTCTCCGCAGAACATTCCTGAGACTTTGCATGATATTTCCTCCTGCTTGCTCACTCATGATGGGAACAGAGAACCCTTCCTGAGTCCCACAACTGCCCCACATCTCCTCTGGGGCCTTCTGTGCCCATCTCCCAGTTAGGAGCCCCCGGCTGAGCACAGGAACCATTGGTCTCAGTGGCTGCAGCCCTCCTGGCCAGAGGGCAGGTGCCAATCCGGGAAGCTGCAGCTGCGGTGGCACTTTGCCCTCACAGCAGCCTCCACCGTGCGGGGCCAGGACAGGTGGCCCATTTTCCATCCCCACAGATGCCAAAGGCATCGCCTGGCCAGAGTCTTTAAGTTGTCCCTGCAGATGTTGGCAGCCTCCTGGCCTGCGCTCAGCCACTAGGATGTCAGAGCAGCAGGAGGTTGTGCTCCGGAAGGGCAGAGCTGTCCTGGCTGTGCCACAGGGCCCGGAGGGGAAGCCATTTTCCAGCTGAACGAGGCTGAAGGAGGCCAATGGGGGAACAGGCCCACACGTGCAACACATCTTCCCAAAGGCCCTGGCATCCTGCATTAACATCAACATGATCCAGAGGTCAAACCACACGCAAAACCATCTGCCGTGAGCCACTGAGCAAGCCACTTCGCTTCTTGGACCGAGTTTCCTCATCTCTAAAATGCGAATGTGAGCGGGGCACAGTGGCTCCTGCCTGTGACCCCAGCACTTTGAGAGGCTGAAGCAGAGGGATCACTCGAGCTCAGGAGTTTGAGACCAGCCTGAGCAACACAGTGAGATCTCATCTCTACAAAACATTTTAGAAAATTAGCCTGGCTTGGTGTCTGCCTGTGCTAACAGTGACTCGAGAGGCTGAGGGTGAGGTGGGAGGATTGTTTGCTTGAGTCCAGGAGGTTGAGGCTGCAGTGAGCCATGTTCATGTGACTGCACTCCAGGCTGGGTGACAGAGCAAGACCCTGTCTCTTAAATAAATAAATAAAACAAAATTAAATAAAATGGGAATGCACCTGACACTATCTACCCTAAAGGGGGTTTAGAGGATCAAAGGAGATTTTGTGCAACATTTCTATAATCAAGCATACATTAAATTATTATTCCCTAATAAGTAACTTTGTAAACTGCACAGACCAGAAAGGAGGATCGGGAGCAGAGAAGGTGGGAAGGAATGCAGCTACCTCTGCAGCTCTGCCTGGGAGCCCAGCTGCATGGGATGTTGTTCAGGCCGCCCTGGGGTCCTCCAGCTGTGCTAGTGGAAGCACTGGGGGTTTAGGGGGTCAACAGTGCAGGGAGCAAAGCACCCAGTGGCTGAACGGCACCATTTCCCTGAAGCACTCCTGCCTCCCCTAAAAAGCAAGTAGTGCCTGACTGCCAAATTCCTATAAACGATTCAAGGTAAAGGAATAAACAAAAATACATCTGAAGTGCTCCTATCCGGCAGCCAGGAGTTGGACAAAAAGTCAAACTCAAGTGTTTATTAATATATTAAGTCACCTACCCTCCCAAGCTGAAAGGAGAATGTGCTTCAGTGGATGGTCCAAACTTCCTCAGTGGTGACAGAAGACATCAGAGGACCAGGGCCCCCTGTTGGTGTGTGCTGGCACGCCCACCGCAGAGAACATTCTGGGAACCCAGGAACCTGCATTCTTATTTCCTGGTGGTTTCAGGTCCCTGGGAGAGGCTGTGTTCCTGAGAGTGACTGCCATTAGCAAACGCATGTCTCTGTGATTCTGTGTGGCTCTCTTGTGCCCCCAACAAGATTATCCAGCATGCAGGGGAGGCCTCTGGGGTCTGGCCTCTTGCTGTAACCAACCGTGACCACTGGCACTCCTGTTGTCAAGGTTTCAAACATTTCACCACCACGGGTTCCCTTGACCTGACTATAATTTTAAAAACAGGCCAGGTGTGGTGACTCCTGGCTACAATCCCAGAGCTTTGGGAGGCCAAGGTGGGAGGATTGCTTGAAGCCAGGAGTTTCAGACCAGCTTGGGCAATATAGCAAGACCCCATCTCTAAAAAAAAAGAAATTAAAAATTAGCCAGGCATGGTGGCACACACCTGTAGTCTCAGCTACTCAGGAAGCTGAGGTAGGAGGATTGCTTGAGCCTGGAAGATTGAGGCTGCATTGAGCTATGATTGCTCCACTGCACTCCAGCCTGGGCAACAGAGCAAGACCATGTCTCTTGAAGAAAAAGGGTAGGGAGAGGCGCAGTGGCTCACTTCTGTAATCCCAGCACTTTGAGAGAGTGAGGCAGAAGAATTGCTTGAGCTCAGGAGTTTGAGGCCAGCCTGGGCAACATAGGGAGATCCCGTCTCTACAAAAAAAAAAAAAAAAAAGTCTCAGCCAGTTTAATGTCATCATCACTTCCTAAGAAACTGATTTGATCGTTTGTCAAAATCTGACATTTATAAAATCTGACTGTATAACACTTCCTCGGACAGAACTTCTGCCAGGTTTCCCTGCTGTTCTCCTATCCCCAGAGTCCTCTCTCTGGTTCTAGGACGTCCTGGAAGCTGTCCTCAGGAGCACTGTGCCAGGAGGGGAATCTCTCCTGACGGAGCTTTTCCTGATCCAGAGAGGCTGCTTCACATCACAGTTTCACTCTGGTCTACTTATTAGGACCCAGGAAGCCTTGCTTCCATCAAACAGAACCTATGCCTCTAATTCAAGGCACAGGAGGGGCCCTCACTCCCCTGGGAATGAGAAGGACAAAGATGAAAACACGCATATGATTATGTGCTCAGCCTTCTCCTCCTCAGTGCTGGGTTCTGCTAGGCCAGGTAGCGTGCTGCAGAAGCTGTGACATTTGTTCTTGGCCCTCAGGACAAATGTCTCAGAAGTCTAGGGAAAGGAGACAGGGAAGTGCTAGAGCTGACGGGTGGAAACACTTTTCTGGGAAGGGCCGGGTGGTGAATAGTGTAGGCTGTACAGGCCGCATGATCTCTGTTGTAACTACACAATTGTGCCCTTGCAGTGTGAAAACAGCCAGGGACCCTATGCAATGAGTGTGGCTGTGTTCTAATAAAATGTTATTTCTAGGCCAGACACAGTGGCTCATGCCTGTAATCCCAGCATTTTGGGAGGCTGAGGCAGGTGGATCACTTGAGGTCAGAAGTTGGAGACCAGCCTGGCCAACATGGTGAAACCCCATCTCTACTAAAAATGCAAAAACTAGCCAGGAGTGCTGTCGCGTGCCTGTAATCCCAGCTACGCAGGAGGCTGAGGGAGGAGAATCACTTAAACCCGGGAGGCGGAGGTTACAGTTAGCTGAGATCGTGCCACTGCATTCCAGCCTGGGTGACAGAGTGAGAGGTTATTTACAAAATCGGGTGGTGATTTGGATTTAGTCCGTAGGCTGTTGTTTGCCACCTTACACTAGAGAGGAGACACACAGGACAGAAGCAGCTCAAAGGAGAGACTGGTCGCTTTTACTGAGCAGGGGGTTAGAATGGGACAGGCTTCGTAGGACAGGCATTGCTGTGCAGACCTGAATAAGGGAAGTAGGCATTTGCCAAGCAGGCTGGGGCGAGGGGCACTGCTGGAAAGGGGGGCATAGGTGGGAGCCCAAGCCCTGCAGCATGGCATTGTGGCGGCCATGGCAGTCTCAGCCCATCAGTGTGGCTGGAGTCGGGGGAGGTGAAAGCCAGAGATTAGGCTAGACAGGGAGGCGGGGCCAGCTCTGAGAGGCACTGTGAGCCACGCTAAGGGCTTTGGTCTTTATCCTCAGGGCAGGGAGAATAGGAACTAATGGAGCCTCTGGGTTTCATCGCTGTTCCAGATAGTTTACGTAAATGATTAATGATCTCATTCATTCTCACGAAATTTGATGAGGTAGGTGTTACACATCCCATTTTGCAACAGCAACACTAGCTCAACGTTCACTGCCTTCCCTAAGTGGCAGAGTCCGGTCCAACCCAGATCCTCCAGGAGCTGGACCCCTGCTCTCTCCACAGCGCAGCCTCCAACGGAGCCTGAGACCCAGGATGCTTTTCCTCCCTCATCCTACTGCTAGGAACCACGCCCCTCCTCACCCCACCAGCAGGAAGGGTTCAGAGAATGCCACGATTTCCCAGAGTTGGACCCTGGAACCTGGGGTGGTACAGGGTGGGGACCTCAAGGCGTTGGCCACTCACCCCGGGAAGCTGCCTGGGGATGCAAAAGCCTGGCTCCCTTGGGGAGAAGGGAGTGGAGTGTTTGTCTGCTCTGCTCCCTTCGTCCTGGCTGAGACCCACCCGGAGCCCAACCAAGGGGTCGTGGCTCCGCAGCTCTGTGACTGAGGTCACCAGGCGAGAGGAATTCCAGAGATTCCTGCTGAGGCGTCAGCCCCAGCTCATCTCCTCTCTGCACCCAGTTTACTCGGTTGCTTAGTTGCAGAACATTTTGGTTCTTTTCATTCCACTCTCTGAAAGTTGGAGCCATTTGCAAGAACAGGTCCCTTTTCCTCTGTCATATGCACCAGGCATTTGGGGAATCCTCACCGAATATCTGTTGAGTTAAACAATTAGTACTGAAGTGCATCATTTGTACAAATGCCTTTTATTTACTCCTTCACATTTACTCCACACCAAGCAAGACCTTCTGCCACCATTTTATAGAGATTTATCCTTAAAGAAGTCTGGTTCAGCCAAGTGTGGTGGCTCATACCTGTAATCCAGGCACTTCGGGAGGCCGAAGTGGGTGGATCACCTGAGGTCATGAGTGTGAGACCAGCCTGGCCAATATGGCGAAACCCTGTCTTTACTAAAAATACAAAATTAGCCAGGCATGGTGGCAGGTGCCTGTAATCCCAGCTACTCGGGAGGCTGAGGCAGGAGAATCGCTTGAGCCCAGAAGGTGAATGTTGCAGTGAGCTGAGATAGCACCACTGCACTCCAGCCTGGGTGACAGACTGAGACTCTCTCTCTCTCTCTCTCTCTCTCTCTCTCTCTCTCTCTCTCTATATATATATATATATATATATATATATAAAATTTTAAAAACAGCAAAGAAATCTGGCTCCTTGCAACTCAAAGTGTGGACTTGGGACCAGCAGCAACTGGGAGCTTGTGAGAAATGCAGATTCCCGGGCTCCACCCCAGACCTGCTGAACTAGAAGCTTTATTACAAAAAGATCCTCCAGTGTTTCATGTGCACGTTAAGATCTGAGAAACAATGGAGACGTGACTTTGCACTTGTACCCTGAAACAATCACTAACCCCAATTCCATTCCTTTGATAACTTCTAAAGTGATATTCTTTATATATTCAGAATCAAGTTACATTCCGAGTTCAGAAAACATCATGAGCCCCTACAAATTTCCTCTTCCAAATTCTTCCCCTTGAGTGTACCTGTCCCATCCCTGTTTTTGGCAACAATAATGGTTTTAAGTAGGTAAGAAGGAAGTGAGTAGAAAAATGTTGAAATGACACATTTGAGGGTGACAGCCGAACACCCCGTCTCTGAAATTGCCACTCTGCGTAGGGTGTGTACATCCTGTGCCCTGTTAATTCATTCCTTTGCCAAGTCTTTAGCCATCTAAAGAGAAGATAAGGTGGTTTTTCCAAGGTCACGCACATAGCAGCAGGGATGGGGAGGGGAGAGGGACACGTAAGCCCAGAGGATGCCCTGGTTGTGCCAATGTCCCCGGAAAAACAGGAGAAACCCATGTGCCAGGCCAGTGCCCTCTCTTGCCGTGGCAGGCAGGGTTTCTACATTTCTGGCTGCAGCAGCTGCTTCTTCATGGCCACTGCCTGTGGTGGAAGGAAGAATGCCAGCTCCCACATCAGACACCTGTTTTAAATCTTAGTTCCACAATTTACCAGTAGTGTGGCCTTCAGCGAGACACATGCTCTCTGAGCCTGTTCCGACAGGGACAATATTCACTTTGCAGAATAGCTCTGACGACTGAAGAAAACATGTCAGCTGGGCCTGCAGTGTTCAGCTTGTATTAGATGTTATTTCTCAGAGAGGTGCCCCTAGTCATCTCCCAACCATGTGTTGTACACATTGCCACCTCGTTCCACAACCTTCACTGACACTCTGCTACCTGTGGGAAAATGTGCAGACTCTAGAACTCAAGGTCTCCCCGATCTGGTCCCTATCTCACACTTCCAGCCTACTTCTATCCTACTTCTCCTTTAAATGAAAGTGTGCTAACAAATCTGATTTTCTTATTTCTAATTTACATAATATTATTTTTTCTAGAAATATATAGACAAGTCCAATGGCGCAGGAATCCCCAACCTCCGGGCCATGGACTGGTACCAGTCCATGGCCTGTTAGGAACCGGGCCACATAGCAGGAGGTGAGTGGCAGGCCAGCTAGCATTACCACCTGAGCTCTGCTTCCTGTCAGATCAGCAGCAGCATTAGATTCCCACAGGAGTGTGAGCCCTATTGTGAACTGCGCATGCGAGGGATCTAGGTTGTGTGTGTGCTCCTTATCAGAATCTAATGCCTGATGATCTGTCACTGTCTCCCATCACCCCTAGACGGAACTGTCTAGTTGCAGGAAAACAAGTGCAGGGCTCCCACTGATTCTACACATTATGCTGAGTCGTACCATTATTTCATTATATATTACATGTAATAACAATAGAAATAAAGTGCATAATAAATGTAATCCTCTTATATCTTCCTGAAACCATGACCCACAACCCTGGTTCATAGAAAAATTGTCTTCTACAAAACCAGTCCCTGGTGCCAAAAAGGTTGGAGAATTCTTCAATGGACTGTTAAGAGTGCTGGTTGAGACTAGGCTCAGTAGCTCACATCTGTAATCCTTTGGGAGGCTGAGGTGGGCGGATCGCTTGAAGTCAGGAGTTCAAGACCAGCCTGATCAAGATGGTGAAACCCCATCTCTACTAAAAATACAAAAATTAGCTGGGCATGGTGGCACATGTCTGTAGTCCCAGCTACTGGGGAGGCTGAGGCAGGAGAATCGCATGAACTCAGGAGGTGGAGGTTGCAGTGAGCAGAGATCACGTCACTGCACTTCAGCCTGGGCAACAGAGTGAAACTCCGTCTCAAAAAAAAAAAAAAAAGTGCCGGTTGATTATAGGACTTAAGCCACTTAATTGATGACTTCTCTTATGCCTGCTAGGGAATTTTGGTGTTTTTCTTCATGGACAAATAATATTCCTTATTTCCAAATAGCTGTACCTCCTTTTTCTATTAAAATAATCCTAAGGTTATTATTGGTAAAAGCGTATTTAAAGTTTAACCCAAGTTCCACTTAAACAACTACGTCAAAGTGAAGTTGGCCTCTTCCACTATTAATAAATCTTCTCACTATTTTGCAATATAGATGACTTCATTCTGTTAACTGTTAACGTTAGTTATGGGATTTTAAACTGATAAGAGTTGGGTGTATAGTTCCAGTTAATTTTTTATGCTAACTACGTAACTTTTTGTCTTTGCTCACTTTTATTATTACTTTGTTATTTTCTTTTGTTGTTGTTGTTTTTTGTTTTGTTTTGTTTTGTTTTTGTTTTCTTGAGATGGAGTCTCACTCTGTCACCCAGGTCGGAGTACAGTGGCGCAATCTCAGCTCACTACAACCTCTGCCTCCCAGGTTCAAGCGATTCTCTTGCCTCAGCCTCTCGAGTAGCTGGGATTACAGGCTCATGCCACCATGCCCGGCTAACTTTTGTATTCTTAGTAGAGATGGGGTTTCACCATATTGGTCAGTCTGGTCCCGAACTCCTGACCTCAGGTGTTCCACCCACCTCGGCCTCCTAAAGTGTTGAGATTATAGGTGTGAGTCACCGCACCCGGCCTACTTTGTTATTTTCATACAGCACTGTTTCTTTTTTTTCTTTTTAAAAATTTACATCACACAGGTAGTGTGCCGACATCTTGATAAGTTTTGAGGGAGGCACATCCACCCATGAGCGTGAAAACTCAACCATCTGCTTATGAGCTACGAAAGGATTACATAGCACTTCTTCTAGATTCCTAGTGTTGTTCATGTCAATGACTGAATATGAATATTTTGGGAAATGTTAAACACAATTTAATTAGACTTGGGAAAGCACTAGGGTGAATTCAGAGTAATCAGATGTCCCCAAAACTACCCCTAGTAAATTAGTTTCTTGGACTGAGCTATAATTTGATCATCGAAAACTTTTAGCATTCTTACCATGTTCTGACTCATGTCCTTAGAAGTTCCAATAAAATGCATCATATTATGAATTACAGATTTTTCATTGAGGAGAGAGAGGGGTGGTGTATGAGCACTTTATGGACTGTTTTATTAATTGTCAAATTCTCCTTTGGACTATTTAACCATGGAGACCTTCATTAACATTGTAGTCTAAGCAAGTGAATGTAGCCTGTTGATTTAAATTTAAAGTCTGCGCTTTTCCTAACAGTTTTTTATTTTTTTCTTTTGTGAGATGGAGTCTCACTCTGTCACTCAGGCTGGAGTGCAGTGGTGCAATCTGTGCTCGCTGCAACTTCCGCCTCCCGGGTTCAAGCAATTAACCTGCCTCAGCCTTCCAAGTAGCTGGGATTACAGGTACACGCCACCATGCCAGGCTAACTTTTGTATTTTTACTAGAGACGGTGTTTCACCATGCTGGTCAGGCTGGTCTCAAACTCATGACCTCATGATCCTCCCGCTTTGGCCTCTCAGAGTGCTGAGATTACAGGTGTGAGCCACTGCACCCGGCCTTCCTAACAGTTTTATAACTACACTTGTACTGACTCTTCTATTCAACCAAGGCTTTGCTGATATGGTGGGCAAATAAGCTGAGGTTATAGGAGAATATCATTTCTAGAAGAGGTTCTCAGAGAGATATTAGCACCACACATTTAATGTTAACTGCATTACTTGCATTACTTGCAGTTCTCTGGTAAAAAATTCTTTGTCTGTATTTAGGACAAAACATGGTGAGATACCTACTTCTCGTCAGGGTCTCGACTTATGTATTCTCTAATATTAAAATCATTTTTGTAATATCACCTACTTACAAACCTAAATGTAATAATTTATTTAGTCAAGAATTATCAACAGATACTAAAACCATCAGGTGAAAGGTTATGGTAAACAGAATATTTTCATGGCACTAAATAATTATGCACAGATTCATTGCGAGTTGCAAAGAGAAAATGTAGTTTTATGATGGAGAGATCTGGCAGTCACCACTTTAATAAGGCAATCAAAATTAGCCTCACAGATAGTGGAACAACCTCACCCAATGTGCCTCCTTATGTGATGCAAAAAGTACACCCTATCATTCATGAACTCTTTCTTGTCCACAATGTTTAATCTGAGTCTATTCAAGGTGGTAAATGTAACTTCCAGGTCCCTGGAAGCAGAGGGGATAGAGAAAAACTTTAAAAAGCCATCAAGAGATCAATTACACAAATCTAGGCAACTTCAACCTGTGTAACATTCCACAAGACAACTGTCCCAGACTTACCACAAATTCAAGGTCAGCCAGATGCAGTGGCACACACCTGTAACCCTAGCACTTTGGGAGGCCAAGGCAGGAGGGCCACTTGAAGCCGGGAGTTCAAAAGCAGCCTGGGCAACATAGTGAGACCCTGTCTCTACAAAAAAATGTTTAAAAATTAAACGGATAGGGCACGGTGGCATGTGCCTGTGGTCCCAGCTACTCAGGAGGCTGAAGTGGGAGGATCGCTTGAGCCTGGGAATTCAAAGTGCAGTGAGCTGCGATCACACCACTGTACTCTAGCCTGGGTGGCACAGCAAGATCCTGTCTCTAAAAAAGAAGAAAAAAAAATTAAAGTTATGGAGGGGGAAAAAAAGGGCTGGGTGTTTCAGGGCTAGGCTGAAAGGGATGATGGAAGAACACACAACTAGCGCTTGCAAACAGTGAAAGCTACAAAAGACATTCCTGGGATCATTTCAGAAATTGGAATACGGTTTGCATGTAGATGATCTTATGGAAATATGATTTGTTCTTATAGGTCTGATAATAGTACTGTGCTTACATAGGAGATTATTCTTAGAAGATTAACACTGGAGGCTGGGAGCAGTGGCCCACACCTGTAATCCCAGCATTTTGAGAAGCCAAGGTGGGCAGATCACCCAAGGTCAGGAGTTTGAGAACAGCCTGGCCAACACGGTAAAACCCTGTCTCTACTAAAAATACAAAAATTAGCCGGGGGTGGTGGCTGGTGCCTGTAATCCCAGCTACTTGGGAGGCTGAGACAGAAGAATCGCTTGAACTTGGGAGGTGGAGGTTGCAGTGAGCCGAGACTGCGCCACTACAGTCTAGCCTGGGTGATGAGAAGGAAACTCTGTCTCAAAAAAAAAAAAAAAAAAAAAAAAAAGCCGGGTGAGGTGGTGGTGCCTGTAGTGCCAGGTTTTTGGGAAGTTGAGGCAGGAGCATCGCTTGAACCCAAGAGGGGGAGGTTGCAGTGAGCCGAAATCATGCCACTACACTCTAGCCTGGGTCACAGAGTGAGACTCCATCTCGAAAAAAAAAAGAATATTCACACTGTAATATTTAGGGATGACCTGTCATTCATAATAATTTCTACAGCTTATTTTCAAATGGTATAGCAAAATCTAAACAAACATTTTCTATTTAGCTATCTATCTATCTCTCATCTGTCCACCTAAGAGACAGGTTGAGAGAGAAAGAATGCACAAATATGATAATATGTCAGCAATTGTTTAATCTGGGTGGAAGGTGTATAGATTTTCATAGTACCATTCTTTCAACTTTTCTGTGTTGGAACCCCTCCCCTTCAAAAATGGAAAAATAGTTTTAGCTTCATTTTTATTTCAGCTGGAGCCATCCATGATTTAGTTGAAACTTAACTTCACTTTGTAAATCTTAAACATACTGTACATTGGTGAGTACTGGTTTAAGTGAATGGTATGAATTCAGTTACTATGTTAGAATGAAATTTACCATTCCGAGGATAGCTTAGTTAAACCCTCAGGTATCACTTGATTTTTCAAAATCACTGCTGATTTCCAGGTGACACAGTCGAACAAGATATGGTGAACTGCCTCATGGTGTGCTTGCTGCCAGGGCCCTTGAGCTTTCGGTGAACGAGGGGCCCTTATGATCAGTGTGCTGATGCTCCCATGCATAGTTCTGCTGACAACTAACAGTGAAGCCAGGCCCAACCTCTATGCTTCTGGGCCTATAAAAGCCCGTCTGTGGGTTTCCATTGCCCGGCTCTCATATAAGCTAAGTTAACTCGGGAAGCTTTTGTGTCCTGTGTCTGTATTATTATTACTTTTTTTGAGACAGAGTCTCACTCTGTTGCCCAAGCTGGAGTGCAGTGGTGTGATCTTGGCTCACTGCAACCTACATCTCCGGGGTTCAAGTGTTTCTCTGCCTCAGCCTCCCGAGTAGCTGGGACTACAGGCACCCACCACCACACCTGGCTAATTTTTGTATTTTTAGTGGAGACAGGGTTTCATCATGTTAGCCAGGCTGGTCTCAAACTCTTGACCTCAAGTGATCCGCATACCTCGGCCTCCCAAAGTGCTGGGATTACAGGTGTGAGCCTCCATGCCCAGCCTGTGTCGTTATTAAAGCATAAAATCAAGTAGTTTACATAAATGTAAATCCAATTTACAAGTATTATAGGACACATTAGTAACTTAAACATTGTTTATACTTAACAATTAGCCTTCTCATATAGTGTAATAGCTATTGCTGTTGTAGATACTAATCTTCCTTTAGAGGCTTAACAAGATAATAAAAGTAATAGGGTTAGTAATTCAGGGAGGTGGGAGGATTTGTGGTGAATTAATTAGATTAATTTAATTTTATATTTATTTCTACTTTATACTTTTTTTTTTTGAGATGGAGTCTTACTCTGTCACCCAGGCTGGAGTGCAGTGGCCTCGGCCTCCCGAAATGCTGGAATTACAGGCGTGAGCCACCGCGCCTGACTACTCACAAACATTAAGTAAACAGCATTTCCAGATTGCACTTGGCAAGCTGTGATCCTATTTTTCGGTTTCCATGGCCATATCAGGATTGCAGCATCCTTCCTATTTAATAAGATACCATGTGACCTGGGTGATGGCAAACTGTATCCATATGATTTGTGCACTTTTCTGTTTTTCTGCTAAGGTTACATTAAAATAAAACAAAACAAAAGATATCCAACAGATGAAACCAGTTATGCATGACTATAGATCTATTAGTCATGAATTCATTGTCATAATGTTTTATTTAAGAGAATGAAGGTTAATTTTGGGTTGCATGATCTTGAAGAAAGACTCAGATACTAGCTGTCTATATTTCAGCCTAGAAATTGCTTTGAACAGTGGCCCAGTGCCAAGAAGAAAGATCCTCGGCCAAGTACCTTGGGGCACATCTGTGGTCCCAGTACTTTGGGAGGCTGAGGCAGGAAGACTGTTTGAGCTCAAGAGTTGGAGACCAGCCTGGGAAACATAGTGAGACTTCACCTCTACTACAAATTTTTAAAAAATTAGCTGGGTTTAGTGACACACGCCTGTAGTCCCAGCTACTCAGAAGGCTGAGGCAGAAGGATCACTTGAGCCTAGGCGAATTGAGGTTGCAGTGAGCTATGATTGTGCCACTACACTCCAGCCTGGGTGACAGAGCAAGACACTGTCTTAATTAATTAATTGATATATAAATTTCCTACATTCTATTATAATGATTCCATACAACTAGAGAGCTGTAAATAGTTAATTTAGACCTACCAATAAAACAGTAATGTTTACGTAGAGGAGGAAAGATCATTTTCTATTATACACAGTTCTTTTTTTTTTTTTTTTTTTTTTGAGACGGAGTCTCGCTCTGTTGCCCAGGCTGGAGTGCAGTGGCCGGATCTCAGCTCACTGCAAGCTCCGCCTCCTGGGTTCCCGCCATTCTCCTGCCTCAGCCTCCCGAGTAGCTGGGACTACAGGCGCCACCACCTCGCCCGGCTAGTTTGTATTTTTTAGTAGAGATGGGGTTTCACCGTGTTAGCCAGGATGGTCTCGATCTCCTGACCTTGTGATCCGCCTGTCTCGGCCTCCCAAAGTGCTGGGATAACAGGCTTGAGCCACCGCGCCTGGCCCACAGTTCTTAATTGGAACTGAGAAAATAACTTTTATGTGATGAAAGTGAGCCTTTTAAATTAGCATCCCCAGGCTGTAATCCCAGCACTTTGGGAGGCCTAGGCGGGCAAATCACTTGAGCCCAGAAGTTCAAGAACCAGCACGGCCAACGTGGCAAAACTCTACCTCTAATAAATACACCAAAAATTACCTGAGTGTGGTGGCGGATGCCTGCAATCCCAGCTACTCTGGAGGCTGAGGCATGAGAATTGCTTGAACCCAGGAGGCAGAGGTTGCAGGGAGCCCAGATTGCACCACTGCATTGGAGCCTGGGCAACAGAGTGAGACTTTGTTTCAGGAAAAAAAAAAGAAAAAAGAAAAGAAATTATTCAACCCCAGAGAGGCATAAAAATGAGCCAGCAATCATGTCCTGCTCCCCACTGAGCTATGTGTTCATCTATTGAAACTACTTGCTAGTGCCACAAGTAGTGAATTAACCTAAGAATGGTGCACTGCACACTATGACACATACCCTGTACCTTATAACAATATACGGCCAATCACAAATCAGTGCTATTTCTGTAAACAATGAGAATTCTGGACAAGCAACTTTGTATCCCCCTTTTATTGCCTTTAAAAATCCACTTGTAGCCAAGACCAAATGGAGCTTCTATTCGAGGTTGCTTGAGTCAGAGTCCTCTAGGCAGCTGTCCTCACGTTGTCTCAAGTAGACTCTTTAAATTATACTTTGTGTCTCAATCCCTTCCTTTTAGGTGGACAGGATAGACCCCTGTAACAAAAGACAGATTACAAGAGAAAAAGAAGCAGATGTTTAATTACATGTGTGCCTCATGTATACATGGGCGATACCTAAAAAATGAGTAAATCCCAGGCATGAATCACTGCGTCCAGCCACTTTTTAAATTTTAAACATACTGCACACTGGAGAGTACTTGTTTAAGTCAATGACACCATTCACTTAAATTCAGTTGCTAGGATGAAATTTACCATTCTGAGGATAGCTTAGTCAAACCCTCATGTATCATTTGATTTTTTAAAAATCACTGCTGATTCCCGGGTGACATGGTCAAACAAGATGTGGTATGCCTTACAGTGTGCTTGCTGCTAAGGCCCTTTAGCTTTTGGTGAACGAGGGGGTCTTATGATCAGTGTGCTGACAGCAATCACATTCTACACATTCTACTCCCCCTCTGTTGAGCTATGTATTCATCTCTTGAACCTGTTGCTATTACCACAGGTAGCTATAAATTAACACAACAATGCTATAACAGACACTATAACCCACACTCTCAGTTTAACGATGTATAGCCAATCAATAACTCATGTTGTTTTAATGTAAATTCTTCGTAAACAACTCAGAAACTGCCTCTTCTCTCCCATAAAAATCCACTTGTAATTGCTGCTAAGCAGAGTACATATTCAGGGCAACATGAATCTGTGTTCCTGGGTTGCAATCCTCAAGCGTGACTCAAATAAACATTTTACTTGTACTAATTTTGCCACAACTTCTTCCTTTTAGGTTGACACCATAAGGCCAGGAGCCCTTTTGAGCCAGGTACCAAGTCAATTCCTCCAAAACGCCTTATTGGTTCCTTAAAGTCCTCTTTAGTTCCCAAAAACAGTCAGGTCATATCTGATTCTGTGCACGTTCTTCTCATGTACGGCTCAGTGAAATAATTGGTAATATCACCAGTGTTTCCAGTTGTGTTCTATTATACAGAGAACAGATTCTCATTGAACCTATGCAAAAAACTACATTGCCATGAAAATAAGACTGCTTCGTAAGAGTTCTGAATTCCAGATGGAACAGGTAGAGAGAAAAAAATAAATACTTCAATTCTGTTTACAAACGTATAATTTACCAGATTGCTGTAAATTATAGTTAGTTTAAGAAAAAGAAAAAAAAACCATTTCCTTAAATCAGGAAAAAACAAAACATTTAAAAAAGCAATGTTTCAAACAAGGAGTCATAAAAATTATAATCAGCCTCCTCAGTTTATTTAGTCCCAGGTAATTAATTCTTGTTCTGCTTTATCTTGGTTAGCAGTTTTAAGAACCCACCAGTTTCATTATCAGAATTCTGGACTGAGGGGCATAAGGCAGAAGAAGAGTCCAAGGCAAGTTTCAGAGCAGGAGTGAAAGTTTATTAAAAAGCTTTAGAGCAGTAATGAAAAGAAAGTACACTTGGAAAAGAGCCATGCGGACATCTTGGAGGTCAAGTGTGGGGTTTGACCTTTTTATTTTTTAATTTTTTTTATATGATGGAGTTTCGCTCTTGACCAGGGTGGAGTGCAATGGCTTGATCTCAGCTCACTGCAGCCTCCACATCCTGGGTTCAAGCAATTCTCCTCCCTCAGCCTCCCAAGTGAGTAGCTGGGATTACAGGTGTACACCACCATGCACGGCTAATTTTGTATTTTTAGTAGAGACAAGGTTTCACCATGTTGGCCAGGCTGGTCTCAAGCTTCTGACCTCAAGTGATCTGCCTGCCTTGGCCTCCCAAAGTGCTAGGATTACAGGTGTGAGCCACCGTGCCCAGCCAGGTTTGACCTTTTGACTTGGGGCTTTATATGTTGGCATACTTCCAGCATCTTGCATTCCTTTTCCAGTGGAATACCCCAAGAAGGTCATATATCAGTTAAACTCCGCCATTTTGCCTCTTAATGTGCATGCTTGAACTCACTCGCCCAACTGCTGAGATCTTATCAGGAAGATGCTGATCACCAGTTTCAGGGTTTTTTTTAATCTATAGGGAGACTGCCTTTCTTTGGCAGTGGCTGGGACGAATTATTATTTTAGAGAGGCAGTGTGACAACTGCCTGATTGTAACCACCCAAGGGGTTCATCTTGTTCACCTCCTAGAGAGAGCCAATTCATCAACACAGGGGAATTGCAATAGAGAAAGACTAATTCACACAGAGCTGGCTGTGCAGGAGACCGGAGTTTTATTATTACTCAAATCAGTCTCTCCCAGTGAGAGGTGACAACATGCTAGCAGCCCTCCCTCCCTCTCTGTGCCTTCTCAGCCTCCGCGTCCATTCTGGCCGTGCTTGAGGAGCACTTCAGCCCACCACTGCACTGTGGGAGTCCCTCTCTGGGCTGGCCGAGGCCGGAGCCAGCTTATTCTGCTTGCAAGGAGGTGTGGAGGGAGAGGCATGGGCGAGAACTGGGGCTGCATGCAGCGCTCGCGGGCCAGCGTGAGTTCTGGGTGGGCACGGGTTCGGTGGGCCCCACACTTGGATTGGTCGGCCGGCCAGCACAACTGGCCCCTGGCAGTGAGGGGCTTAGCAGCTGGGTCAGCAGCTGTGGAGGGTGCGCCAGGTCCCCCAGCACTGGTGGCCCACCCACGGGAGTTCTCGCAGGGCCTCAGCCACCTCCCCGCAGGACAGGGCTGGGGACCTGCAGCCCACCATGCCCGAGCCTCCCCGCCGGTGGGCTCCCACGCTGCCCGAACCTCCCCAACGGGCACCACCCGCTGCTCCCTGTGGTGCGTGGTCCCACTGACCACCCAAGGGCTGAGGAGTGCAGGCAGGTGGCATGGGACTGGCGGGCAGCTCCGCCCGCAGCCCAGGCATGGGATCCACTAGGTGAAGCCAGCTGGGCTCCTGAGTCTAGCGGGGACTTGGAGAACATTTATGTCTAGCTCAGGGATTCTAAACGCACCAATCAGTACCCTGTGTCTAGCTCAAGGTTTGTAAATACACCAATCAGTACTCTGTATCCAGCTAATCTAGTGGGGACTTGGAGAACTTTTCTGTCTAGCACTCTGTGTCTAGCTAAAGGATTGTAAATGCACCCATCAGCATTCTGTCAAAACGGACCAATCAGCTCTCTGTAAAATGGACCAATCAGCAGGATGTGGGTGGGGCCAGATAAGGGAATAAAAGCAGGCTGCCCAAGGCAGCCACGGCAATCTGGTTGCCTCCCCTTCCCTGGTGTGGAAGCTTTATTCTTTTGCTCTTTGGGTCCGCACTGCCTTTATGAGCTGTAACACTCACGGGGAAGGTCTGTAGCTTCACTCCTGAGGCTAGCAAGACTATGAACCCACCAGGAGAAATGAACAGCCGTGCTGCCTTAAGAACTGTAATATTCACTGTGAAGGTCTGCAACTTCACTCCTGAGGCTCAGGGAGACCACGAACCCACCAGAAGGAAGAAACTCCAAACACGTCCGAACATCAGAAGGAACAACCTCCGGACACACGATCTTTAAGAACTGTAACACTCACCATGAAGGTCTGTGGCTTCATTCTTGAAGTCAGTGAGACCAGGAACCCACCAATTCTGGACATACCGGAAGACGGGGAGCAGAGTTTTTAAGGACAACTTGGTGGGTGGGAGGAAGCCAGGAGCCAGGAGAGCTGATTTGTCAGGGATGAAATCATAGGGAGTTGAAGCTGTCTTTCACTGAGTCAGTTCCTAGGTGCGGGCTGCAAGATCAGATGAGTCAGTTTATTGAACTGGATGGTGCCAGCTGATCCATCAAGTACAGGGTCTGCAAAATATCAAGCACTGATCTTAGGAACAGTTTAGGGAGGGTCAGAATCTTGTAGCCTCCAGCTGCATGACTCCTAAACCATAATTTCTACTCTTGTGGCTAGTGTCAGTCCTACAAAGGTAATCTAGTTCCCAGGCAAGAAGCAGATCTGCTTTGGGAATGGGCCACTATCATCTTTGTTTTAAACTATAAGCTATAAACTGAGCTTCTTCCAAAGTTAGTTCAACCTATGCCCAGGAATGAATAAGGGCAGCTTGGAGGTTAGAAGCAAGATGGGGTGGGTTAAGTTAGACCTCTTTCACTGTCTCAGTCATTTTGCAAAGGCAATTCCACAACCATCACCTGATGGTCACCTGGTGAGGCGTGAGGCCTGCTCCTGCCCTGTTTCTGCCTGACTAGCTTCCCACTGTAACAAAAATAAAACAATTAACTGTGGATGATGAAATTCTTAAAGTGGTCATGATTAAAGATTTTATGAGAGTTCATTATAATGTAATTGATAAGAAAATGTGATTATTTCCGTGATACACATTTTAATGAAATCACCTTTGCAAAATTAAGACAGGAAGATAAATCTGATGTGTCTGACTGCATTTGTCTGTAGCTGCACAGATTGGCTGTCTGTTCATTCTTGGGCGTGGGCCAAGCTAACTTTGGGAGAAATTTATTTTATTCTTCATTTTATTTTATTTTATTTTTTGAGACGGAGTCTCACTCCATCACCCAGGCTGGAGTGCAGTGGTGCAATCTTGGCTCACTGCAACCTCCACTTCCCAAGTTCAAGCAATTCTCATGCCTCAGCCTCCTAAGTAGCTGAGATTACGGGCGTTCACCACCATACCTGATTAATTTTTGTACTTTCAATAGAGATGGGGTTTCACCATGTTGGCAAGGCTGGTCTCGAACTCCTGACCTCAGGTGATACGCTTACCTTGGCCTCCCAAAGTGCTGAGACTACAGGCGTGAGCAATTGTGCTGGCCTATTTTATAGTTTAAATGATGATGGTCCTTCCCCAAAACAGAACTGTTATAAAACTAATGAAAGGCCACCAAGTTAAGAGAAAGAGAAGGGCTCGAATTCCAAATAATTACCTGCCGTTATTCCGGAGGTCATAAGATTTGCAACTTCTCCAATTACTCGTGACGATAACATCACTACTCTAGAATCTAACGTTGGCTTTTTGATGTCAAAATGTTTTTCTTTTCCTTTTTGATTTTTTTCTTTTTACTTTAGTTACTGTGGATTCTTTCTCCTTCCTTCCTTCTTTCCTTCCTTTTCTTTCTTTCTTTCTTTCTTTCTTTCTTTCTTTCTTTCTTTCTTTCTTTCTTTCTTTCATTCTTTCTTTTTCTTTTTCCTTCCTTTCCTTTCCTTTCCTTTCCTTTCTTTTCCATCTTTCCTTCTTTCTTTCTCTTTCTTTCTCTCTTTTTTGACAGAGTCTTCCTCTGTCACCCAGGCTGGAGTGCAGTGGCACAATCTCAGCTCACTGCAACCTCTGCTTTCCAGGTTCAAGCGATTCTCGTGCCTCAGTCTCCCAAGTAGCTGGGATTACAGGTGTACACCACCACACCCAGCTAATTTTTTGTATTTTTACTAGAGTCAGGGTTTCTCTATGTTGACCGGGGTGGTCTCAAACTCCTGGCCTCAAGTGATCCACCCACCTTGGTGCCCCATATTGCTGAGATTACAGGCATGAGCCACTGCACATGGCCTGATTGACGTTTTGAGATGACTTTTCAAGTTTTTGCATTTCTGACAACCAGATGGCCCCACCAACCAGTCTTGTGGCCCCCACCTAGGAACTGACTCAGCATAAGAGGACAGCTTCAATTTCCTGTGATTTCATCTCCAACCCAAACAATCAGCATTCCCTCTACTTTACCGGCCTGCCCACCAAACTATCTTTGAAAACACCCTAACCTCCAAGTGTTTGGGGAGATTGATTTGAGTAATAACTTCATTTCCCACGTGGCATGGCCAGCCTCATGTCAATTAAACTGTCTTTACTGCAATGCCATGGTCTGAGTGACTTGATTTTGTTTGTGCAGTGGGCAGTAAGAACCCATTGGCTCAGCCTGGCCAACATGGTGAAACCCCATCTCCACTAAAAATACAAAAATTAGCTAGCCATGGTGGCAGGCGCCTGTTGAGGCAGGAGAATTGCTTGAACCAGGTGGGAGTTGGGGGGCGAAGATTGCAGTGAGCTGAGATCACATGACTACACTCCAGCCTGGTAACAGAGTGAGACTCCATCTCAAGAAACAACAACAACAAAAAACCAAAAAACTAGAATTATGACTGATAGCACTATACCAGGACATAGCATGGAACATTCATATTAATAACATATATCCATACAAAGGAAACTTTTAAAAGATTAAGCATCACTTCTCTCTCTCTCTCTCTCTCTTTCTTTCTCTCTCTCTCTCTCTCTTTCTTTTTTTTTTTTTTAATATTTAGAGATGGGGTCTTGCCATGTTGCAAAGGCTGGTCTTGAACTCCTGGCCTCAAGCAATCCCCCCACCTTGACCTCCCAAAATGCTGGGATTCCAGGTGTGAGCCACTGTGCCTGGCTACTTCTTTTTCAGTCATGCTTCCTATGTAATTTAACATATCAAATAAGCCTAATTAGTTTAATACCTCTCTGTAAAATCTTAGAGTGAGTTCTAGGTCAAAAAGACTTCATTTAGATTTTAATTTGGGAAAGTTGTCAAAACTGTCAAAACGTTTAAAATTCTTGATTAAAATAAATCAACAGGGGCTGGGTGTAGTGGCTCATGCCTGTAATCCCAGCACTTTGGAAGGCCGAGGCAGGTGGATCACCTGAGGCTGGGAGTTTGAGACCAGCGTGACCAACATGGAGAAACCTCGTCTCTACTAAAAATTAGCCGGGCGTGATGACGCATGCCTGTGATCCCAACTACTTCGGAGGCTGAGATGAGAATTGCTTTAACCCAGGAAGTGGAGGTTGCAGTGAGCTGAGATTGTGCCACTGCACTCCAGCCTGGGCAAAAAGAGCGAAACTCCGTCTCTCTCTCACACACACACACACAAAGAAATCACAGGTAACTGTGAAACAATGCTTAGTTATCCATATAACCAAAGTGAAAAAAAATTTCAAGAGCAAATACAAAAACTAACATAGCTTTTAAAAAATATTTCAAAATTTTAATTTAAAATATTTTTAAAATTAGAGACAAGGTCTCACCATGTTGCCCAGGCTGGTGGGGAGCAGTAACTAGGAATTCCAATCCCTGCCAGCCAGAGAAGTGTTAGTGGAAAACATTGTCCCTGCCTAGCAGTAATGAGTCCCCACCCTTGAGAACCAACATTGGCTGAGTGGGGAGTGGGGAGCATGTGAAATCATCTTTGCTGAAATTATGAGAGTGAGAGAAATCTAGCATGGCTGGGTCCATCTTGCTTCTAGTCTTACAGGCTGGCTGTCCTCACTCATTCCTGAGTGCAAGCCAAGCTAGCCATGGGAGGAATTTAGTTTATAGTTTAACTTTAAAGCAAGGATGATAATAGCCCCTCCATAAAACTGACTCCCTCCTTGTTCAGGGACTGAAACAGCCTTTGTAAGACTAATGAAAGTCCACAAGATGAGGATGATGGGAGGGGCCTGAATTTTGCTAAGATGCAGGTGTAGTTAAATGATAACCAACCATGGTTCTTTAGGTGGCTTTCCTATAATCCTTTACTAGTTGGGAGTCATGGTGCCAGAGGTCACAAGATGTGTGACTTCCCCAATCACTTCTATAGATAACATCCCTGTTGTAGAACCTAAGATTGGTCTTTTGTGGTATTTTTCAGGCTTTTTAATTCTGGGACCAACTGACTCCACCTGGACCCAAGAGTCATGACTCACCCAGTCCTGTGGCCACCACCCAGAGGACTCATTTTCACACCCCTGTGATTTCATCCCCTACCAATCAGCAGCACCCATTCCCTAGCCTCTGCTTGCTAAATTAGCCATAAAATCCCTAGCCTCTGAATTCTTCAGGAGACTTACTTGAGTAATAAACTCCCATCCTTTTGCTTGGCGAGCTTTGCATTAATTAAACTCTTTCTCTACTGCAACACTGCTGTCTCTGTGATTTGGTTTTGTCTGTGCAGAACACAAGAAGAATCCATCTAGTGATTACACCTGGACCTGTACCCCCATCTGACTGTGATGAGGCTGCTTCTCCTCCCCTGCCAGAGTGGTATCAGAGCAAGCAAGCTAAAACACATGCTTTAAGTAAGATCCAGAGACTCATAGTCTAATGCCCCAAATGTCCATGGGTCAATCAAAAGACACTCAACACAGTTCCTTTGACTGGAGTCTTCATGTCAGCAGCCACAGCCATGGGGCCTCTCCTGTGAGCCGGGGGCGACTGTCCTCAAAGCCCAACAGCATGACCCTCATCCCCCTTCCCATTTCCTTCTTGCTCCCTTTACCTGCCCTCCGGGCCACTGCCTCTGCCATTCCTCAAGTGGCCTAGCCCGACCTGCTTGGCTCTCCCCACCAGCCCAGCCTAATTTAACATGTTTTTAAATTGGACCTCCTTTATATTGTATTAAGAGTCAGCATCCAAAATTGACAAATTACCAATTTGAGGCCCAACAACAGTGTATTTGTTTTTCCAAAACAAATACTTTCTTTTGAATGGTTTCAAATGAGCCAACCATTTTTGTAAAAGGTGATTTTTATTTATTTATTTATTTTTGAGACAGTGTTTTGCTCTTCTCGTCGAGGCTGGAGTGCAATGGCGCAATCTCAGCTCACTGTAACCTCTGCCTCCCAGGTTCAAGTGATTCTCCCACCTCAGCCTCCCAAGTAGCTGGGATTATAGGCACCCACCACCATGTGCAGCTAATTTTTGTATTTTTAGTAGAGACAGGGTTTTGCCATGTTGGCCAGGCTGGTCTTGAACTCCTGACTTTAGGTGATCCACCCACCTCAGCCTCCCAAAGTGTTGGGATTATAGGTGTGAGCCACAGTGCCCAACTGTAAAAGGCAATTTTTAAAAACCATAAATACAAGATTTTAAACTGAATGATGATATGCCTTCCAGGAAAAACCTTTTTGAATTTCTGTTTTCCTTTATAACAAACTGATTTTTGGATTCCCAAGTCATTTGCACGTTAACAGAATACTTAAATTTGCTTGTTCTGTACATAAACTATGATACAGCCTCTAGACATAAGAAAATTTGAAAAATTAAAGATGGTTGCACAAGATGCTTTCATAATCAAACATGTGACACCACTTGACAATTTGTTAGCCAAATACTGGTTGTTTTGGTTTTTTTTTTTGAGGAATCACTTTGGTTTTTTTTGTTCCCCCATTATTTATAACCTTATTAGAAGTGTTCGTTCTTAGCCTGTCTCTTAAGTTTATTTAGAAACAGCAAGTAATTGGGGCCAGGCACGGTGGCTCACACCTGTAATCCCAGCACTTTGGGAGGCCGAGGTGGGCAGATCATGAGGTCAGGAGATTGAGACCATCCTGGCTAACACGGTGAAACCCCGTCTCTACTAAAAATACAAAAAAATTAGCCAGGCGTGGTGGTGGGCACCTGTAGTCCCAGCTACTCGGGAGGCCGAGGCAGGAGAACGGTCTGAACCCAGGAGGCGGAACTTGCAGTGAGCCGAGATCGCACCACTGCACTCCAGCCTGGGGGACAGAGCGAGACTCTGTCTCAAAAAAAAAAAAGAAAGAAACAGCAAGTAATCTATATTGCCACACACCTTGAAAACAGAATGTGGGCCAGACACTGTGGCTCATGCCTTGTAATCCCAGCACTTTGGGAGGCCAAGGCGGGTGGACCACGAGGTCAGGAGTTCGAGGCCAGCCTGGCCAATATGGTGAAATCCCATCTCTACTAAAAATACAAAAATTAGCTGGGCATGGTGGCACGTGCCTTTAGTCCCAGCTACTTGGGAGGCTGAGGCAAAAGAATTGCTTGAACCCAGGAGGCAGAGTTGCAGTGAGCCGAGATCATGCCATTGCACTCCAGCGTGGGTGACAGAGCAAGACTCTGTTCCCGCCAAAAAAAATATATATATATATTATATATATTATATATATATAATGTGGTACATTTAGGACACCCACAAAATGAATTTTTTCTTATTGCAATTCAACCTTCTTTTCTGTCTGGCTGTGCTAGGAAAACAGATATTACATGATCTTTATCATTTTTGCCATTATAGTCAAATGTTAAAAGAAAAAATCAGATGCTTTTAATCTTTGTTTCCACTGTCTGTCAGGGTTGAATTAAGAAGCTACTGGTTTATTCCCAACTGTTGATGCCTTTAGATATGTTGGAATCTTTTTTTTTTCTTTTTCTTTTTCTTTTCTGTTTTTGTTTTGTTTTGTTTTGTTTTGTTTGTTTTTGTTTTTTTTTTTTGTTTGTTTGTTTTGCTTAGGAAGGGCCAGTTGAAAATCTGTGGCCCAGGAGGCAGAGAATGTAATACCGTTTTCTGGGGAAAAACTGGTTGGCTACTTGATGTTAATTATGGCACAGTAATAGGAAAAGGCTGTGTCTGTGTTTTTAAGTTTTCTTTATTCTGCTTTTCTGTTGCTGTAAGAGTTTTCTGAAATTTATATTTTAAACTTTTCATACACTTTACTGCTTCTAGTTTCAAAATGTGACATTCTTAATAAGCAAGGAATTTTCCTTTAAAAAAACACTCATCACAGCAAGAACCAGGAAGATCTCAAACCAAATGAAAAAAGACAATCAACAGAGGCCAACGCTGAGATGTTAGAACTATCTGACAAAGATTTTAAAGCAGTCATCCTAAAAATGCTTCAATGAGCAATGACAAACCTACTGGAAACAAATGAAAAAATAGAAAGCTTCAACCCTTTGTGGTAGAATAGAGTGGAATTGATAGGCATCTATCAGACCACCTGCTTATAAGTAGCAGTGGTAAAAGTCATGTTAATGCTGGCAGGAGAACACAAAGAGAATGGGTAGAACTGGTTAGTATGGAACTCAAGCTTCAGTTAGATGGTCGAACTAATATCAGAGGAGAGAGATCAGTTAATATGAAAAAGGGTACCCATTTAAAGTAAGCAGATGGCCTGGCGTGGTGGCTCACACCTGTAATCCCAACACTTTGGGAGGCTGAAGCAGGCGGATCACTTGAGGTCAGGAGTTTGAAGTCGGCCTGGCCAACATGGTGAAACCCCATCTCTACTAAAAATACAAAATTTATCCGGGCATGTTGGTGCACGCCTGTAATCCCGGCTACTCAGGAGGCTGACGCACGAGAATCGCCTGAACCCAGGAAGCAGAGATTGCAGTGAGCTGAGATTGCACCACTGCACTCCAGCCTGGGTGACAAAGCGAGACTCTGTCTCAAAAATAAACAAACAAATAAATAAATATACATAACAAATAAAGTAAATAAATATACATAAATAAATAAAGTAAGCAGATTACGGCATCATCCCTATGGTTGGGATAAAGATTCCTAGCATTGAAAAATAGGATTTTGAATAGAACTAGTATTGTGGGGTTTAGATGCCATTATTAGCAGAGCTCACCTTATAGCAGTATTTTACACTAAAAGTAAATTAGAGATATTAAGGTGGATGTTGTCAAGTGGATGCATCAAGGAAGTAGGGTCTCTAACCCATAATTAAGGTATAATGAGAATTCTATGTATGTGGTTGATAGATGAATTGTAGCTGAGTCCTGTAGAGGGTGGGGAGTAGTACTGGTCCACACTATCTTCCGCCACCCTGTACAGCAATGTCCTCCATTTGGCCTGGTCGCTGGTCATTGACCTCACTTGCTGCAGCATCTGCCACTGATGCCTGCAGTCCTTCCACGGCCTCTGGCTTGTATAGCCAGTGTCACCTCTGCCCAGTGTCCCCTCATCCATGCTGAGAAGTTGCTGCTGGTGCTCTGAGCCTCCCCCAGTCCCTTCTGATGCTCTACAGGGAGCTGAGGGACACTGGCCCTGGCCACATCCAGTGCCATTTCCACATGATGGCTGTAGGACCAGACTTTACAGTAATGAGCAGGCCACTTGACGAAGGCCCAGATTGTAACCAAAATGCAGGGTCTATTCTGCTACTTGCAGAATCCAATTCAGAAGAGCAAGGTCTGGTATAAAGTGGCTTTTATTCCAAAGCCAGTTTAGGGGAAGAAGTACAGGTTTCCTGGCTTAAGGGTACTGCTTTGCTCTTGGAGCAGAAAGTGGGCACTTTTGAAAGGCAGGGGAGGAGGTGAGCAGGTGGGGGGTGGTCCTCATGCCAGCTTAGTATCTTACCTACTGGGCAGTTGGACTGGCATTTTCATGGGCAGAAATGGGTTGTAAAACTGGCCTAAAACTCTCCAGTGGGGGAGAGAGTTCTGTAGTGGGACTTTGGATTGTAAATCGACTGTTATCTCTTGAGGCAGCCTCATGGTGGGTGAACGTTCTGTTCGTGTCTAAGCACAACGTTAGATGAATTTGCCCTCTAAGAAATGTCTGATGAAGAGGCAGTAATAGGCTATTATTGCATTTCTAAAGAGCTAAAGTAGGAGGTGGGGAAAAGGAGGAAAAAGAAGAAAGAGAAAACATAATTAAACTATTTCTTAGAAAAATTGGGGTAGCTGGTTACAGATCTGTGTTCTCAGAGCCCCAAAACATCTCTGGAGGTTTTATATCCCACCGCTTTCCTGAGTTTTGGTTAGGATTCATCATTATCTCAACTATTAATTGACATCATGGACAGTAGAAGAATAACTAGTGTAACTTCACATGAAAGTGTTGGTGCTACTGCTTATAGCACTCCATAAAGACACTTCGGTTTGAAGTTTGGTCAGATGGTAGAATTGAGTTTAATTTAAACAGACAGTATTCACAGGAAGCCAGTTTGTAACTGGTAGTGAGTAGGGTCATGTTGTTCAGAACGTTAAAATAAGGATAAACAGTCCTAGATTCTGGGTTAATCATTTTAAGAGTCTATGTATTTGGACAAGCTCATTTATTGGGTCACATAATATTTGAGGTTTTGCAATTGCACATGGTCTAGAATTTTGTTCATATGGAAAAATCAGAATATATGTAGAAACTGGCTGAACTCAGATGATGTAGGATCATCTAGGCAGGTGTGGATTAATCTACAGCTACCCCATTAGGGCATTCTAATCTAACTCCAAGCCTATATGCCCGATTGTCTATACAAACTGCAAAACAAGTTCCTACTATCCTTAGGGTAACTGCTTCTGGAAACCAAGTTTTGGTTCTGTCAATTATATTTATGAACATGTTTCACAAAATGCATTCCTTATTTTATTTGGAAGTTTTGCCGTGCTTTGAGGTCACCCACCCAAAATGAGAAAATCCAGGCCCATGTGTTTGTTACACAGGTCAGGTAATTTTATTTGAAAGGATTAATTATTTTTAAATCTTCAGAGTCTTCCAGTCTTACTTGACACAGGGTAGTCAATTATCCTATTTGGGAGAAGATCATGGAACAGAGCCCATTCTGTTTCCCCTTTAGAAAATAAGGGAAGGGGCTTCCCAGGCAGTCCCAGCACTGTGTCATTGATGGAGATGGTTAACAAACAGACACATATGGAGCTATTGGTTATATTTTGGGTAAATAGACCTGATTTAAGTATGCCACATTCCTTTTACTTCTTTTAATCTCCCTTGAGGTATTCCTGTGCTAATTAATAATAATTTGAAAAAGTAATTGAATTTTTTTTTAATTTTTAGAGATGGGATCTTGTTCTGTCACCCAGGATGGAGTGCACTGGTGCGATCACAGTTCACTGCAGCCTTGACCTCCTGGGCCAACGTGATCCTTCTGACTCAGCCTCCCAATTAGAATTTCATTTTATATGTGAAATTGTTGTCTCTCAATAGATTATCTAGCTACATTGGGATGCCGTCTGTAATTGGGTCAGGGTTTAGAAAGACCCAGTGTCCAAACTGACCACACACAAAAGTGCTATTTCCTATGCCCTACCAGGCTGAACTGCACTTCAGTGCTAGCTCTGTACTCTAGTTTATGACCTATGGAAAAAGCTCTTCTGTGGCATTTGAGAGACTGGTCTGAGAGCATGTTGTTGCGAAAATGATTTACTTTCCAAGGGCTTTTGGGCCCTTTCTTTAGAAAGTCTAGTTTGGGCCGGGTGTGGTGGCTCACGCCTGTAATCCTGGCACTTTGGGAGGCCGAGGCAGGAGGATCACGAGGTCAGGAGATCAAGACCATCCTGGTCTACATGGTAAAACCCCATCTCTACTAAAATACAAAAAAAAAAAAAAAAAAAAAATTAGCCAGGTGTGGTGGTGTGCACCTATAGTCCCAGCTACTCAGGAGGCTGAGGCAGGGGAATTGCTTGAACCCAGGCGGTGGAGGTTGCAGTTAGCTGAGATCGTGCCACTGCACTCCAGCCTGGTGAAAGAACAAGACTCCATCTCAAAAATTAAAATAATAATAATATTAATATTAATAATAAAAGAAATTCTAGTTTGATGATTCTTTACGTGTTGGGAATACCTCTCCCTCATGTCTCCAATGACACCATGAGTTTACAACTTCTGGTGTGATGGAAGCAGAAAATGGGTCAAGACACCTCACTCCCTCAGTTCTGCAAACTGATTGTGTTCACAAAGGCTCATTGACAGGCCCCAGGCCATCTGCCAGCAGCTCTCAGGGAGCCACACAGAAATGTGTTGGAGAAGCCTTTGAGTGGTGGAGAATCACACGGCCAGGCAGAGAGTAATGCAGGTTCTGTCTGAACACACTTGGCATGCATTTGACAGCAAGATAAAGAAAGAGTGAAATCCTGTCTCGAGGGGCTCATCATTTCATCGTTCTGTAATCATTATAGAATCAAGTACTCTAAAGCTCAGAAAGGAAAGACAGCCCTTAGTTTACAAGACCCAAGAGCCCTTATCTGGAAAATGTACTGAAAACACAAACATTCTGGAAAGCAGTTGGGCAAGAACTATTAACAATATTTATATCTGCTTACTTTTTGAAGCAGCCATTTCACCTCTAGGAACTTCTCTGAAACTCTTGACATGTACAAGGATGTTTACTGCAGATACACGTAAAAGGATGTTTATTGCAGCACTTTTGCAGTAGCCAAAATTGGAAACAACCATAAACAAGGAAATGGTTAATTAAGAAGTGATACATCAATCCAATGGAATATGATCCTGCTGTTAAAAAGAATAAGATCTGATGCAGAGATATTTTCTTTTATGCTTTCTTTATGTTTTGTTTTTTGTTTTGAGACAGGGTCTTGCTCTGTCACCCAGGCTAGAGTGCGGTGGCACAATCACAGCTCACTGCAGCATCAACCTCCCAGGCTCAGGCAATCCTCCCACCTCAACCTCCTGAGCAGCTGGGACTGCAGGGGCATGCCACCGCACCAGGCTAATTTTTGTAGAGACAGGGTCTTGATATGTTGTCCAGGGTGGTCTCAAATTTCTGAGCTCAAGCGATCCACCCCCCTTGGCCTCCCAAAGTGTTGGAATTACAGGTGTGAGTCACGGTGCTCAGCCCAGATATGGTTTCAAGATATAGTACTAAGTGAAAAAAAATTGCAGAAGAGTTTATCTCTGTGAATGGCTTTGTCAGAGTTTCACTTTCTATAAAATGATTCTCTATTGCTCTGGTTCCCTTCTCCCCAAAATACATTGTCTCGCACTTTAAAAAGTATCAAAATGGGAAAGATATGTATAATAAAACTTCTATGTCAGGATCCGGTGAGATTTATCAGGCCCCTAGCACAGATCAGGCATCAAGCGATGCTCACTAAATCTTAGCTCTGCGATATCAGTAAACATCTATGTGCAATGATACCTTCTTGATCTTGTTGCATAAAACTGCAGAATCTCAGGGAGAAGGACCAGGAGAAAACAGCTTCTTAAGCAGCTTTGCCACCCTTTGACTATCCCTACATGGCAATTTCAAGTGTTCTGTCTAAGGAAATTGGGACTGGTTTCTTACAGCAGCAGTCCCTTACCTTTTTGGCACCAGGGACCGGTTTCGTGGGAGACAATTTTTCCACGGACCTGGGGTTGGGGTGGGAGTGAGGGGGAACGGTTTTGGGATGAAATTATTCCACCTCAGATCATCAGGCATTAGTTAGATTCCCATAGGGAGCACACAACCTAGATCCCTCATATGTGCAGTTTACAATAGGGTTCCTGCTCCTAGGAGAATCTGAGGCCGCCACTGATCTGACAGGAGGCGGAGCTCAGGCAGCCTAGTGGAGCTATGAGAAGAGGCCACCATCCTTCAGACCCCAGAATGGTATATTCACTGACAACTTGCACCATGCACCTGTAGAAGCCACAGACACGCCACAAACACTCAATGCCTGCTTGTGAAAGCAGCCGGCAGTCGGAGGGGGTGGGCTGTACCCTGCAAAGCCACAGGGGCAGAGCTGCCCAAGGCCATGCATCAGCACATTTTGGATGTGAGACATGGAGTCAAAGGATATTATTTTGGAGCTTTAAGATTTAATGACTGCCCTGCTGGATTTTGGACCTGCGTGAGACGCGTGGCCCCTTGGTTTTGGCCAATTTCTCCCATTTGGAATGGGAAAATTTGCCCAATGCCTGTACCTCTGTATCTAGGAAGTAACTAACTTGCTTTTGACTTTACAGGCTCATAGGCAGAAGGGACTTGCCTAATCTCAGATGAGACTTTGGACTGGAACTTTGGGTTAATACTGGAATGAATTAAGACTCTGAGGGACTGTTGGGAAGACATGATTGGTTTTGAAATGTGAAGGGGCCATGAGATTTGGGAGGGGGCAGGGGCAGAATGATATAGTTAGGTTTTGTGTACCCACCCAAATCTCTTCTTGAATTGGAATCCTCAGGTGTTGAGGGAGAGACCTGGTGGGAGGTGGTTGGATCATGGGGGCAGTTTCCCCATACTGTTCCCATGATAGTGAGGGAGTTCTCATGAGATCTGATTGTTTTATAAGTGACAGTTTCCTCTGGGCTTTTCTCTATCTTTCCTGCTGCCTTGTGAAGAAAGTGCCTGCGCCGGGCGTGGTGGCTCATAGTGTAATCCCAGCACTTTGGGAGCCTGAGGCGAGTGGATCACAAGGTCAGGAGCTCAAGACCAGCCTGGCCAACATGGTGAAACTCTGTCTCTACTAAAAATACAAAAATTAGCTGGGCACAGTAATGGGCGCCTATAATTCCAGCTACTCAGGAGGCTGAGGCAGGAGAATTGCTTGAACCCAGGAGGCGGAGGCTGTAGTGAGCTGAGATCTCGCCACTGCACTCCAGCCTGGGTGACAGAGTGAGAGTCCGTCTCGGAAAAAAAAAAAAAAAACTGCCTCCATCAGTAAGTTTCCTGAGGCCTCCCCAGCTATGTGGAACTGTGAATCAATTAAACCTCCTTCATTTATAAATTACTGTCTCAGGTATATCTTACACTTTATAGCAGTGTGCAAATGGACTAATACAGGTGGTAATGCTCACTTGCCCACCACTCACCTCCTGGTGTACAGCCTGGTTCCTAACAGGTCACAGACAGGGACCTGTCTTCGGTCCAGGGTTTGGAGACCCCTGTTTTGGAGTATTGATACTACCATTCATCATTCTGGCCATTTTTGCCAAGCAGCTGTTCAGTGCATATCAATTGCTGGTGATGTAGAAAGATAGATGTTTTCCAGGAAGCACTGATCTTTACCTTAGAGTCCAACGTTACTGCTCTTTTTACAGTGAGCTTTGATTTTCACGAACATTTTCCATAATGCAATTTGACTTTAATTGGGTGGGTATGCCTCTTTTTAAGAGACCGAAATAACTGGGCGCAGTGGCTCATGCCTGTAATCTCAGCACTTTGGGAGGCCAAGGCGGGTGAATCATGAAGTCAGGAGTTCAAGACCAGCCTGGCCAACATGGTGAAACCCTGTCTCTACTGAAAATACAAAAAGGGCCAGGTGTGGTGGCATGCACCTGTAGTCCCAGCCATTCGGGAGGCTGAAGCAGGAGAATCACTTGAACCCAGGAGGCGGAGGTTATAGTGAGCTGAGATCATGCCACTGTACTCCAGTCTGGCAACAGAGACTCTGCCTAAAAAGCAAGCAAACAAACAAACAAACAAACAAAAAAAGAGACCCAAATATCCCCTCCAAATTTGAATCACAAAACAGATAAGCACAGGTGCAAATTTTACAATTGCAAAAGGACTCTGCTTTACTGGAAGTTCTTTCAAGAATTCTTTTACACTGGTTCATTTGAAAAGGGATTCACTTTACAAAAATTTGATAATACAACTCTTATTCAACATTTCTTACATAGAACAGGATTTTTTTTTATTGGGCTGGGAATGGTAGCTCACACCTGTAATCCCAGCACTTTGGGAAACCAAGACAGGAGGATCACTTGAGCCCAGGAGTTTGAGATCAGCCTGAGCAACACAGGGAGACCCCATCTCTACAAAAAAATTGAAAAATTGGCCAGGCGTGATGGCCCATGCCTGTGGTCCCAGTTTCTTGGGAGGCTGAGATGGGAGGGTTGCATAAGCCTGGGAGGTCAAGGCTGCGGTTGGCTGTGTTAGTGCCACTGAACTCCAGCCTGGGCGACAGAGCAGGCCCCTGTTTAAAAAAAAAAAAAAAAGACAAAATATCCTTATAATTTATATATGTATGTGTGTGTGTATTATTTTTCTATTAACTGGGACTATCTAAGACTAACAAGACCAACAAATTATAAGACTTTTGATTGTACCACGGGAAACCTGACGGCCTTTCTGAGTCTTAGGATGACATGAGAACCACAAAGCTCTACTAGAAGGCCATGCATTCAAAAAGGCCCTGGAGAGAAATGCAGAGGCTAGTGCAGATCTCAGGGTTGCACTTAACGTCCCTGTGGTCAGGGACAAGTTGCTTCACGGCTCTTCCATTTCCTCATTTGCAATCATGGAAGAAGGATTTTACTCATTGAATTATTTTGAGTATTAAAGAAAACATGTATTATTCTCCAGATGTTAAGACATTATGGGATGGGCATGGTGGCTCACACCTGTCATCCTGGCACTTTAGGAGGTGGAGGAAGGAGGATCACTTGAGCTCAGGAGTTCAAGACTAGCTTGAGCAACACAGTGAGACCTCGTCTTCACTATAAATAAATAAATAAATAAAATACGCTGGGCGTGGTGGTGTAACTGCCCAACGAATTCTTCTTGCCCACTGCCCAGATGGAGCCAATTTATCAAGGCAGGGGAATTGCAGTGGAGAAAGAGTTTAATTCACACAGAGCTGGCTGAATGAAAAACTGGAGTTTTTTTTTTTTTTTTTTTTTTCTCAAATCAGTGTCCTAGAGCATTTGGGGGCTAGGGTTTTTAAAAGGTAGTTTGAGGAAAGGGATTGGGGTGACTAGGTAATGAGTGCTTGCTGCTGGTTGGTTGGGAATGCAATCACAGGGGTGTGGGAAATGGTCCTTCCTGGCACTGAGTCACTTCCGGATGGGGCCACAGGAGCAGTTGGTGGATCCACATGGAGTCATCCGTATTAGACATGCAAAAAAACCTGAAAAGACATCTCAAAAGGCCAATCATTGGTTCTACAGTAGTGATGTTATCTGCAGGAGTAATTGGGGGAAGTTGCATATTTTGTGACCTTCAGAATAATGGCTGGCAATCATTTACATCTATACCCTAGGAGAATTCAGGATCCTCTATCCTCCTAGCCTGGTGCTCTCTCATTAGTATTATAAAGGCAGTTGAGTTTGGGGAAGGGCTACTATCGTTTAAACTATAAACTAAATGTCTCCCAAAGTTATCTTGGCCTAAGCCCAGGAATAATTAAGGGCAGCCAGAAGGCCAAAGACAGGGTGGGGGATGGTGGTGAGGGGGCTTGGCAAGATCAGATCTTTCCCACTGCCATCGTTTTCTCACTGATATGCTTTTTGTAATGGTGGTTTCAGTGGTGTGTGTCTGTAATTCCAGCTAGGAGGCTGAGGCAGGAGGATTGCTAGAACCTGGAAGATCAAGGCTGCAGGGAGCTATGATCACACCACTGTACTCCAGCCTGGGCTGGTTTGTCTCACAAACAAACAAACAAACAAACAAAAAACATATTATGAAGTTACAGTGATTAAAATAGTTCCTAGAGAAACAAATGAAGAGCTGCGTGCAGTGGCTCACGCGTGTTATCCCAGTACGTTGGGAGACCAAGGTGGGCGGATCACTTGAGGTCAGGAACTTAAGACCAGCCTGGCCAACATGGTGAAACCCCACCTCTACTGTCAGAAATACCAAAATTGTTAGAAATAGATAATCAGTGCCACGAAGAAAAGTCAGCACAGAGACAAAAGATATCTCAGCAAGGCCATCTTTACTTTCTGCAGAAAGGCTGCTCAATTGCAGATGGAAAAATGGCGAGAGCACCCTTGAACAAAGGAAAAGCAGACATATTTATTCCTTACGCATTTGGGTCATCCTTACTGCTGTATTCTGCATCCATTGGTTGGAGCAGGACATCACAATCTTAAACTGACACCCGATTTGCTAATATCCTAAAACTTTCCTAAATAGGTAAGTGCAGGGAAGAACAAAGAAGTTGCTTACGAAAGGTTTAAGGAAGCAATAACATTTCCAAATAAGGAAGGAGCATAGGCTGTGAGCTGGAACGTGCCTGTGAGCATGTCCAACAGTTACATAGGATAGGGCTTAACACACGGTTATTAGCACAAAGCCAGGAGGCTTGAAGAAAGTTAGTCTTTAAATGAAACTATTATTTCTAACACTTATGATTTATTCTTTAATAAGAAGGAAAACTTTGAAGAGGAAACTTTTTATTTTCTACATCTACTAAAAATGCAAAAATTAGCCAGGCATGGTGGCAGATACCTCTAATCCCAGCTACTACGGAGGCTAAGACAGGAGAATCGCTTGAACCTGGGGCAGAGGTTGCAGTGAGCTGAGATTGAGCCACTGCACTCCAACCCGGGTGATAGAGCAAGACTCTGTCTCAAAAAAAAAAAAAAAAAAAAGAAAGAAAAGAAAAGAAACAAATGGAGAGATTGTTAGCAGTGACAAATCCATACGGGTTTGCAGCAACCACATTTCTTGCCTCCTCAGAGGAAAGAACTCATCCAAGGGGCATAAGGCAGAGTGAGAGACTGAGGCAAGTTTTAGAGCAGGAAGGAAAGGAAGTACACTTGAAGAGGGCCAAGTAGGTGACTTGAGAGATCCAAGTGCACCATTTGAGCTTTGACTTGGGGTCTTATACATGCACCGTGGCCTGCCAGCACTTAGGAGGGGCCACATGCGCAGTGTGTTTACTGCAGTTGTGTGCATGGTCATGTGGGGCATTCTTCCCTTACCAGTCGAACATTCCTAGAGGAAGGTCATATACCAGTTAAACTCCAGCATTTTGCCTCTTGGTGTGCATGCTTGAGCCCACTCGCCCAACTCCTGAGATCTTAATGTGAAGCTGCCGATCACCAGCTTCAGGTGTTTCTAGCCATTGGGAGACTGCCTTTTCCTGGCACCAGTTGTGACCAATGACTATTTCAGCAAGATGGTCACCTGATATTCCTGGAGTGGTTGTGGTGGGGCCGGGAGGTGGTTTGGGGGAGGTGCTCTCCTGCCCTGCTCATGTCTGCCAAATCACCTACTCTAACAAAATGAGTTAAACAAAATAGAGTCCAAAAATAGATTAAAACAAGTGAGAATGAAGTTTATGATACAAGTGGCATTTCAGTGTAGTGAGAAATAAGACACATTTTTAGGTTTTTTTTTTTTCTCCTTTTTTTTTTTTTTTTTTTTTGAGACAGGGTCTGGCTCTGTCACCCAGGCTGGAGTGCAGTTGCCTGTCAAGCTCACTGCAGCCTCGACCTCCCAGGCTCAAGGAAACCTCTCACCTCAGCCTCCTAATGATACAGGAGCTAGAAATAAATTATTTAGGCATTTAGTCAGGGTAAGAGAGTCCTTGGCAAAGTTTCCCTTTTAATAAAAAGCAGTCCCCAAATCATTTCTTTTCAAACAAAGAGCAGCCTGTAAAATAAAGCTGCAGACATAGATAAGCAAGTGAATGCTGGCTGCTGCGCCAATAGGAAAAGGCTGCCTGGAGGCCAGGCACGTTCAACATGGAGGCTCCATCTTCCCTTTTCTTTGTCCCTACATATGCAGTAAAAAAGCAGGCAACATGGCACTGAACAGGTAGAGACCCCATCTACATAATAAAAGATTAGGGTGGGATGGCCAGCTTCTTTGCACTGTGCAAACAGCACACCTGGTCCGACCAATCTCTTGTGCCATATGTAAATCAGACACCACCTCCTCAAGCTCCTCTATAAATCCCCATGTGTTCCACCACAAAACAGGATGACCCACTCAGGAGTCCCTCTCTCTCTGCAGGAGAGACAGCTATTCTCTTTCTTTTGCCTATTAAACCTCTGCTCTTAAACTGATTCCTGCGTATGTCTGCATCCTCTATTTCCTTGGTGTAAGGCAATGAACCTCAGGTATTACCCCAGATAAGCAACACCACCTCACTAATAGCTGGGACTACAGGTGCGTGCCACCACACCCAGGTAATTTTTTAAAGTTTTGGTAAAGACCAAGTCTCACTACGTTGATGAGGCCGGTCTTGAACTCCTGCGCTCAAGCAATCCTCCTGCCTTGGCCTCCCAATGTGCTGGGATTACAGGCATGAGCCACCGCACCCAGCCAAGACAGATTTTTAAATAAATGTCTGGAATAATAAGCTAGTCTGCTGGGGAAAAGAAATAGTGCTGAATCCCTTCCTCATTCCTCATACAAAAGGAAATTTCAAATGAATCATTACACCTTAAAAAGTACAAAGGGGTCATTCATCTACAAACCATAAATTCTCATCCAATGGGTTTTATTTAACCCTATATATTGTGACTTACTTTCCAATCTGACCCTGGTATAATGAGACAAAGAAGAAAATTAAAATATTTTAACCCAAAACGTGTATTTGCCATATTTTGAAATGGCCCTGCAAAGCTGTCCTTTATGGGGGAAAATTTGTATCTGTAAAGAATCTCTATTAACAAAGCTAGATCTTTTTCTTCCAGGCCCTCCCAATTCTGAAGAGATTAACTAAGAGTCTAGCACTTTTTAAACATCTGAATAGGAAACATCTATCATCTAAACATCTATCATCTCTAAGGGCAGCCACTATAAGACTTCAAAAGAACCTTGGTCTCCACAATCTTTTATTTTAACCTGAACATTTCCTTTCTATCATCGCAGGTCTTTAGACAAATTCAACCAATTTTCAACCAGAAAATGTTTCAATTTACCTGTAGCCTGAAAGCCCCTGCTTTCAGTTGTCTTGTCTTTCTGGACCAAACCAATGTATTTCTTAAATGTATTTGATTGATGATGAATACATTTGACATCAATCAAATGTTTGATTTGATCATCAATCAAAGAGTCTGACTCTTCATCGACACTCTGAAGTTAATATGAAGTCAAGCAGCTTCAGGTTTTGCAGCTTCATGAAAAGAGCAGCTTTTGTTCTTAGTGATTTCAAGTCAGAAGGGTTGGAAAAAAATTGGAATGTTAGTTTGGAGAGTCATAACCAGATATTGGAGGAAACTAGAATTGGGGATCCAGTCCAGTTTGCAGGTAAATAACAAAACTTCAAAGACAATGAACAGAACTAGAATCTAATCATGGGTGTGTTTGAAATGCCTGTTCCCTGGTGCCGTAAAGAAATAGCACTTGAACATAAATTTAATTTACTCAGCAAGGCCATTTTTATACTTTCTGCAGAAAGGGTTCACTCGCCAGCAGTTTTGCCACAAGAATACACCAAACAAAGGAGACAGAGTCATTTACAACCTGCTGCATTCACCCTACTGCTGTGCCCGGTTTCCACTGGCTGCAACAGGACCTCACATTCTGTATTCTAGCAACTTACAACTTTTTAAAAGAGGCAAAGGCAGAGGAGAACAAAGGAAGGAGGAAGTAACGTGGAATGCTGAGAAAGGTAAAAACACCTTCAAATAAGGAAGAGGAACAGGCTATGACCAATGCTTGCTTGGACCAGTATAAGCATGCCAGGGCAAATATTTAGGCTAAATTGTGGGAGCTAAGAACATAAAGTACATTGATTTCTTTATTACAATTAGCAGATATTTAAGAACAGGTCTTTGAATAAATTTTGCTTCTGAGAGAAGTTACTATTTATTCCTAATTAGACGGGGAGGAAAGTCTTTGAAGAGGAACCTCTACTTTACTTTTTACAGATGCATGATAGTTTTTTTACTAAAACAGTATTTCTCTCTTTCACCCCCATTTCTTCCAAAGATAGTCACAGTAAAGACTAATTTGCAAAATCAGTCTAGTCTCATTATACTTGCCCTGATTAAGTGCAACAAGAGTAGTGATTAATCATGTAGGCTCTTGGCCACCTACCGTCTGGGAAGTGAGGATCACCTCTGCCCGGCCACCTACCGTCTGGGAAGTGAGGATCACCTCTGCCCGGCCGCCCACCGCCCACCGTCGGCAATGTGAGGAGCGCCTCTGCCTAGCTGCCAACCGTTCGGGACATGAGGAGCGCCTCTGCCCAGCTGCCAACCATCTGGGAAGTAAGGAGTGCCTTTGCCCAGCTGCCCACAGTCTGGGAAGTGAGGAGCGCCTCTGCCGAGCTGCCAACCATCTGGGAAGTGAGGAACCCCTCGGCCCGGCCGCCACCGCGTCTGGGAAGTGAGGAACCCCTCGGCCTGGCCGCCACCGCATCTGGGAAGTGAGGAGCGCCCCTGCCTGGCTGCCCACCGTCTGGGAAGTGATGAGGGCCTCTGCCCAGCCGCTGCCCCATCTGAGAAGTGAGGAGCGCCTCTGCCTGGCCACCACCCTGTCTGGGAAGTGAGGAGCGCTTCTGCCCAGCCACCCAACTGACTGGGAAGTTAGGAGCGCCTCTGCCTGGCCAACTCATCTGGGAAGTGATGAGGGCCTCTGCCCGGCCGCCGTCCCATTTGGGATGTCAGGAGCGCCACTGCCCAGCTGCCCACCATCTGGGAAGTGAGGAGCGCCACTGCCCAGCCGCCCAACTGTCTGGGAAATAAGGAGCGCCTCTGCCCGGCCACCCCGTCTGGGAAGTGAAGTGCCCCTCTGCCCGGCTGCCCACCGTCTGGGATATGAGGAGTACCCCTGCCCAGCTGCTGCCCCCTCTGGGATATGAGGAGTACCTCTGTCTAGCTGCTGCCCTGTCTGGCAAGTGAAGAGCGCCACTGCCCTGCCGCCACCACGTCTGGGAAGTGAGGAGTGCCTCTGTCTGGCTGCTGTGCAACCTTCCAAGTGTGAAGTGACAGTCTTGTGTGTGATCTTTTCTGTCTTCCCCAAGTTTGCATTTTTGACATTAAAGTTTACTTTTTAATTAAAAAAAAAAAAAAGGCTCTTTTTAAGTCTGCTTTGCTGGAACTTTTAATAAGGAATCTCAGGTTAGACTTTCCTAGTCTCTCAAGAATACAAAGAGAACTTGTCTGGCTTGTTTCAACTTTGCCTGCAATATCTATAGACTTTGATGAATTATTCTTTTCTTGATGTCCCCAGTATACCTGAGGTCTGCCAGGAAGTGACCTTTCTTATTCATCTATAAGGCAACCACTTAAAGAAACCACATAAGCAAAGCACGAGGTTGGCTTTTTGGCTCCATAAAGTCAACCTTAGTTCCTTAAAACTGTCTGATCATATCTGATTATATGTTCATTTTCATATTTGATATTCCAGTCAACATCTTAGCAATATAATCAAGGTTTTCAATTGTGTCCCTGTTATAAGGAGACTAGATTCTTACTGAATTTATGAAAATAACTATATAGTGCCAAGCACGGTGGATCACACCTGTAATCCCAGCACTTTGGGAGGCCGAGGTGGGTGGATCACGAGTTCAGGAGTTCAAGACCAGCCTGGCCAACATAGTGAAACCCCATCTCTACTAAAAATGCAAAAAAATTAGCCGGGCATGGTGGCAGGCACCTGTAATCCCAGGTACTCGGGAGGCTGAGGCAGGAGAATCGCTTGAACCCCAGAGGCGGAAGTTGCAGTGAGCTGAGATTGCACCATTGCACTCCAGCCTGGGTGACAAGTGTGAAACTCCATCTCAAAAAAAAAAAAAAAAAAAAAAAAAAGAAAAGAAAAAGAAAGTAACTATATAGTCATGAAAATAAGAATAGCTAGTAAGAGTTTCTGAATTCTACAGGGATCAGGTAGAGAAAAAAGGATAAATGTTTTAATTCTGTTTACGAAGGTATAATTTACCCAATTGCTGTAAATTTTAGTTAGCTTAAGAAAAAAGAGAAAAACCATTAAAGACCCAGAAATGTCCTAAAACAAGAAGTCCTAAGAATTACAACCATCAGTCGGGCACGGTGTCTCATGCCTGTAATCCCAGCACTTTGGGAGGCTGAGGCAGGTGGATCACCTGAGGTGAGGAGTTTGAGACCAGCCTGGCCAACATAGTGAAACCCCGTCTCTACCAAAAATACAAAAAATTAGTTGTGGGTATGGCAGGCACCTATAATCCCAGCTACTCGGGAGGCTGAGGCAGGAGAATCACTTGAACCCAAGAGGCGGAGGTGGCAGTGAGCCAGTCATCTAGTCCAATGTAATTAATTCTTGTTCTGCTTGATCTTTGGTTAGCAATTTCATGAATGAGTCAGTTTTTCCATTAGTGTTCAGGAAATTCAGCGGTATAATCTTAAAGTCATCAGGAATGTGTACTTGAGTTTTCTCCATGAATCTCCTTAAATACAAATGCAATTTCTTGAGGTTTCTGGGCCTACCAGGAAGTGACTTTTCTTACTCATTAGCACAGTAGCCATGCAAAGAAACCACATAAGCATGGTGGTTCATATTACAGTTGTTTGCAAAAGCTTTTAGGAATGCATCAAAATAAAACAATTAACTGTCTGTGGATGACAAAATACTTTAAATGGCCATGGTTAAAGGATGACAATTCATTGTAATACAATTGAGAAAAAAATTCAGTTACTTCTGTCACATACATTTTAAGATAATAACTAGAATTATAACTGACACCATTATATCAGGACCCATCAGATCTCTAGGAACTTCACGCAATTTCTGGAACACATTATAACATAAATACATACAAATATAACATAAAGAAGGTTTAGCATCACTTCTTTTTTAACAATGCTTCCCATGTAATTTAACATACCAAATTAATTTAACAAGTTTGTTTTTATAAGAAGAAAGACAAGGCTGGGTACGGTGGCTCACGCCTGTAATCTCAGCACTTTGGGAGGCTGAGGCAGGCGGATTACGAGGTCAACCAATTGAGACCATCTTGGCCAACATGGTGAAACACCATCGCTACTAAAAATACAAAGATTAGCTGGTTGTGGTGGTGCATGCCTGTAGGCCCAGCTACTCGGGAGGCTGAGGCAGGAGAATCTCTTGAACCCAGAGGCAGAGGTTACAGTGAGCCAAGATTACGCCACTGCACTCCAGCCTGGCAACAGAGTGAGACTCCATCTCAAAAAAAATAAAAAAGAAGGAAGACAAGTCCTTTGTGACTTTTTAGGGGTCTTCAGGAAAATTCCAAAGTTAGTTCAAGGTCAAAGACTTCATGTAGAGTTTGATTTTGCAAAGTTGTCAAAAACGCCAAAAGATGGCTGGGCTCAGTAACTCATGCCTATAATCCCAGCACTTTGGGAAGCCAAGGCAGGAGGATCACCTGAGCCCAGGAGTTCGAGATCAGACTGGGCAACATAGGAGGAGACCTCATCTCTAAACAAAGTTTTTAAAGGACAGATTTTTTTTAAAAAGGCAAAAGACTAAAGTTTTTGATTAAATAGGATCACAGGTCACTGTAAAACATTACTCAGTTATCCATTTAACCAAAGCACTGGAAAATTTCAGAGGTAATCACAGAAAGGTATATAGATTTTGTTTTTTTTAACTTAGCTCTTTTAATAGAGAAGACTGAGTCTTCTTAAGTAATCAAAGACCTGATAAAGACAATATGAAACACAGGAAACTATTCTGATAAGACGCATATTTTTTTCCACCTAAGCAAATTCTAGATTTCCTACACAGATTACATAGACGGTAAAGAAAACCCTTCCATAGTATTTTATCAAGAGAAGTCCAATACTCCAATAAAACTTTGTAATTTTAAGAGAGAAGATGAAACTCTAGTTTTGGATTGTACTTTTGATATTAAAGCTCATCTTTGAGATCCTTATAATAAATTGATTCAATTTTAGCCAACTTAATCACACAAGAATCTCTCTCTCTTTCTAACTTTCTAAATCTATTCAGGGTTTTTTTGTTTATTTGTTTGTTTGTTTTGAGACAGTCTTGCTATGTTGCCTCAACTGGTCTCAAACTCCTGGGCTCAAGCAATACTCTTGCCTTGGCCTCTTGAGTAGCTACAACTACAGGCATGTGCCATTGTGCCTGGCTCCATTCAGTTTTTGTCTTTCTTTTTTTTTTTTTTTTGAGATGGAGTCTCGCTCTGTCGCCCAGGCTGGATGGAGTGCAGTGGCGTGATCTCCGCTCACTGCAAGCTCCACCTCCTGGGTTTACGCCATTCTCCTGCTTCAGCCTCCCGAGTAGCTAGGACTACAGGCGCCCGCCACCACTCCCAGCTAATTTTTTGTATTTTTAGTACAGACAGGGTTTCACCATGTTAGCCAGGATGGTCTCGATCTCCTGACCTCGTGATCTGCCCACCTTGGCCTCCCAAAGTGCTGGGATTACAGGTGTGAGCCACAATTGTGCCTGGCCTCAATTTTTGTCTTTCATTCATTCTCCTTTTTCATTCTGAAACTGCCTTTATATAAACTCTAAACATGAACCAAATTACTCTCCTTTTTTCTCAACAGAGACACATATTAATGCTTCATGGTTTTTTTTTTTTTTTTTTTTTTCTGAGATGGAATCTCGCTCTGTTACCCAGGCTAGAGTATAATGGCACCATCTCGGCTCACTGCAAGCCTCCACCTCCGGGATTCAAGTGAGTCTCCTGCCTCAGCCTCCTGAGTAGCTGGGACTACAGGCGCATGCCACCACACCCAGCTAATTTTTTATTTTCAGTAGAGACAGGGTTTTATCATATTGGCCAGGTTCGTCTTGAACTCCTGACCTCAGGTGATTTGCCTGCCTCGGCCTCCCAAAGTGCTGGGATTACAGGCTTGAGCCACCACGCCCAACTGCTTCATACTTTATCTTACAGAAATCCCATATCCTATTTTCCTTGCATACAACTTTTGTTCTTTACACCTTCCGGTTTTCACTAGAAACTAAGCAATCATTAAGAAATTAAGCAATCATTAAGAAGTTTCTAGTGTTCACTAGAAATTAAGCAATCATGAACTGTCACACTAGCATTCTGTAGACAGGCAAATTTATGAATATACCATTTTATAATTTTTAGAAACATATATTTTTTCATAGCAGTTTTTCTTTTTTTCTTTTTTTTTTCGAGATGGAGTTTCACTCTCGTTGCCCAGGCTGGAGTGCAATGATGCAATTTCGGTTCACCGCAACCTCTGCCTCTCAGGTTCAAGTGATTCTTGTGCCTCAGCCTCCTGAGCAGCTGGGATTACAGGCATGCGCCATATCTGGCTAATTTTGTATTTTTAGTAGAGACAGAGTTTCTCCAGGTTGGTCAGGCTGGTCTCAAACTCCCGACCTAAGGTGATCTGCTCCCCTTGGCCTCCCAAAGTGCTGGGATTACAGGCATGAGCTACCGTGCCCAGCCTGTAGTGCCCAGCCTGTGTCCACAGTTTTTCAGTGTGGCATGGGACATGTTTACTAACACACTCAAACATCTGGAGTCTCTCGTACTAAGAAGCCAAGAGTAGACAGACATATATTCAGCAATTAATGCTTCAATGTTTTATTACATTTGGAAAATATCCAGGTATGCAGTGAATATTTATCGTTTAATTTAACTTAACTTAGCAAAACCCTGAGTATAAGTTACCAAAGAGATTTGGGAAACTATTTTTAGTAGACATGTTATAAACCAAAATCATTGTTAAAAGCTCATTTATATACTTTTATCCTATTTTTATAACTGCCTGACAGGTTCTTCCTGCCTGCTGCACAAACGAAGAGCACGGCATTGCAGTAAAGTAAGAGTTTAATTGGCCGGGCTCAGTGGCTCACGCCTGTAATCCTAGTGCTTTGGGAGGCCAAAGTGGGTGGATTGCCTGAGCTCAGGAGCTCGAGACCACCTGAACAAAACGGCGTAACCCTGTCTCTTTGAAAATACAAAAAATTAGCCAGGCATGGTGGCAGGAGTCTGTAATCCCAGCTACTCGGGAGGCCGAGGCAGGAGAATTGCTTGAACCCCAGAGGTGGAGGTTGCAGTGAGCTGAGATTATGCCACTGCACTCCAGCCTGGGCAAGAGAGTAAGACTCCATCTCAAAAAAAAAAAAAAAAAAAAGAGAGAACTGGAGAGAACATGAGAGAAGGGAAGAGAAACAGGAGCAACAGGAAGGAAGAGGTTGTCGCGGAGCCAGGGTCGGGAGATCTCAAGTTCTCCAAAGAAGCCAATAAAGTCCCGTATTTATTGGCTCAGCAAAACTGCACCAGCCATAGGTAGGTGACAGAGTTGGTTGAGCACATAGACAGCGGGGCTTCAGGAAGGGAGTTTCAGGCGATGGAGACATTCCCATGGGAGCTGCAGGATTAGCTCGACAGAACAGAGACGACTTAAAACAGTAACTCCTACTAGGGTCTGAATATTGGCTTCTAGTCAGGCCAACTTCTGACCATAGAGCTCCTTTAAAAAAAAAAAAGGCTTTCAAGGCTGGGCGCAGTGGCTCATGCCTATAATCCCAGCACTTTGGGAGGCCGAGTTGGGAGGATCAGGAGGTCAGGAGTTTGAGACCGGCCTGACCAATATGGTGAAACCCCATTTTAAATCCTACTTAAAATACAAAAATTAGCCGGGCGTGATAGCACATGTCTGTAATCCCAGCTACTTGGGAGGCTGAGGCAGGGGAATCACTTGAACCTGGGAGGCGGAGGTTGCAGTGAGCCGAGAGGCACCACTGCACTCCAGCCTGGGTGACAGAGCGAGACTCCGTCTCAAAACAAAAACAAACAAACAAAAAAAACCACACAAAACCTATTATCAAATTCTCCTGGGACAAACACTAAGTATTCCTGGCAATATTGAACTCCTATTTGAATAGTTTTTCTCCTTTTTCTTTTACAGAAAATGTGTACTTAGCAAATGACTGAAGACCAAAGTCATAAGCCTCTTAGGACTTAAAACCAATGAGCCTTTTATGGCTTAACCACAGAAATGAGAGGCCTCTCCAAACAGGATGCAAAGATACAGCCCTTTCCATAGACTAGGGAGCCATTCCCATAGACAGTCAAGGGAAGAAAGTTTTAGATAACACCCCAAGAGCTGGCAATGGTTGGTAGGATATGAGAAAAAGAAAAATCATTTCATCTGGCTAGATGTTATGGCCTACACTGTAATCCTAGCACTTTGGGGGACCGGGGCAGGTGGATCATTTGAGCTCAAGGGTTTGAGACCAGCCTGGGCAACATGGTGAGACGCCGCCTCTGCAAAAAAATACAAATATTAGCTCCATGTGCTGATGTACACCTGTAGTCCCAGTTACTCAGGAGGCTGAGATGGGAGGATTGCTTAAACCTGGGGAGGTCGAGGCTGCAGTGAGCCATGATCACACCACAGCCCTCCAGCCTGGGTGACAGTGAGACCCTATTCACCTCCCCTTCCAAGAAATATATTTCATTTGAGGAATGCGAGCCCCTTTAAATTATGAGACCCAGAAAGGCATTTAAAATGTAATACCAGTCACGTCCCTCTCCCCCTTGAGTGAAATAATTACCTCTAGCAGCCACTTGCTATGGGGGCTCTAGACTAACTGTCACCAAGTAGCCATAAAATGCCATACACCCTGTAGTTCAACAATGCACAGCCAATCACCAATGTTATTTATAAAAATAACCAAAGTTATTTCTGTAAACCAATGAGAATTCCTGACAAACAACTTTTGTAAATCTCCCTTTCCTGACTTGTTATTTTTTTCCTTTAAAAACTTGAGCCTCTCTTTTGTTGTCTGGAGCAGTCCCCAAGGCAACTTGGAAGTGTGTCCTGGGCTGCAGTCTTCAACTTTGTGCTGATGACCTGTCTTTGAACTAGATTCTGACCATTCAATGATTTTAGGTTGACAGACACTGGTCACAGATGGGATGCAGCCCACGCTTCTCTTTCTGTCTGGTTATATTCCTGGGTGTCCTTGACCTGGTGGTTGGCTGGCCATATTCTGGGGTGTCCCTAGCCTGGCAGTTGGTAGCCAGGACAGGCAGCCTGGATAATCTGGGCGCCCCAGCAGTTGGATAGCCACGCTACGTTTTTAGGACACAAACAGGAAAGCAGTAACTGTCCCTGGGAGTGAAAGGATCAATAACCAATGGTTACCCCAAACCACATTTCACCAGAGTCACTGTCCAAAAAAATTAATTCTTACAAATGATTTCTCCTGCTAATGTGAATTTGAGATAGAAGGCACAAAAGAGAAACTTGTACCTTCCTCCCTTGACTGGTACCACACAGATCCAGAAGTGCTACCTACCATATTATTTTGCTTATCTATTTATGTATTTATTTATTTAATTTTTAATTTTTTTTTTTTTTTTTTTTGAGACAGTCTTGCTCTGTTGCCCAGGCTGGAGTACAGTGGCGCAATCTTGGCTCACTGCAAGCTCTGCCTCCTGGCTTCATGCCATTCTCCTGCCTCAGCCTCCTGAGTAACTGGGACTACAGGTGCCCACCACCACACACGGCTGATTTTGTTGAATTTTTAGTAGAGATGGGGTTTCACCTTGTTAGCCAGGATGGTCTCGATCTCCTGACCTCGTGATCTGCCTACCTTGGCCTCCTAAAGTGCTGGGATTACAGGCACGAGCCACCGCGCCCGGCCTACTTTTTATTTTTTTGAGACAGGGTCTCATGCTCGTTGCTGAGGTTGGAGTGCAGTGGTGTAATCACGGCTCACTGCAGCCTCAATTTCCTGGGCTCAAGTGATCCTCCTGCCTCAGCTTCCCGAGTAGTTGGGACTACAAGTGCACACCACCATGCCCGGTTAATTTTTTGTATTTTTAGTAGAGACGGGGACTTGCCATGTTGACCAGGCTGATCTCAAACTCCTAGACTCAAGTGATCCACCAGCCTCGGCCTCCCAAAGTGCTGAGATTACAGGCAGGAGCCACTACGCCCGGCTAATTTTTTTGTATTTTTAGTAGCGACTGGGTCTTGTCATCTTGCCCAGGCTGGTCCCAAACTCCTGGGCTAAAGTGGTCCACCTGCCTTGGCCTCCCAAAATACTGGGATTACAGGTGTGAGCCACCACACTCGGCCGACACTACATTCTTACCCGTTGCCAGATTCCGTCACTTTTCCAGGGATCCCAATTGTAGAGCAGGTAGGGTGTACCAGAGATCCCATCTGGGTCACTAAAACTGTAGGGGCAGAACAATAATTTTCTCTATATCCTTTCTGTGTTCCCGGCTGAGACCTCCTGTAACAAAATGGCAGATTAACAAGAGAAAAACAAACGGAAGTTTAACAATATGTATATTTCAAGTATTCATAGGAGATACCCAGAGAAATGAGTAAAATCTAGAAGGGTGACTTAGAATTCGGACTTAAATACCATCTCCAGGTGAAACAAAGCAAGGACGGTTTGGGGGTGGACAGTTATGGGGTGGTGTCCTGAAAAAGCTTGGTAAGCAAAGCTAAGGTTTGTAGTGCAGATTTATGTTGATGTATTCTCTAATGATTAGAGTTTCTGGTGAATTAGAGCCACACTTCTCTTCCTGGTATAGGGACAGAGAAACCCTTACAAATGGAGATGCGTTTTTCTGTTTGTTTTTTGAGATGGAGTTTCACTTCTGTTGCCCGGGCTGGAATGCAATGGCATGATTTTGGCTCACTGCAAACTCTGCCTCCCGGGTTCAAGCGATTCTCCTGCCTCAGTCTCCCGAGGAACTGGGATTACAGGTGCCCGCCACTATGCCTGGCTAATTTTTTGTATTTTTAGTAGAGATGGGGTTTCACCATGTTGGCCAGGCTGGTTTCGAACTCCTGACCTAAGGTGATCCACCCGCCTTGGCCTCCCAAAGTCCTGGGATTACAGGTGTGAACCACCATGGCCAGCTGGGTTTTTCTGGTATTTAAGTATATACAGAGAATTATATTTTATTTTTAAATTAATTTTATTTTATTTTTATTTTTTTATTTTTATTTTTAATTATACATTTTTATTTTTATTTATACATTTTATTTTTAATTATACATTTTTATAGTATTTTTAATTATACATTTTTAAATTAATTAGAGATAAAGTCTTGCTGGTCTCAAATTCCTGATTTCAAGTGACCCTCCTACCTCAGCCTCTCCAGTAGCTGGGACTACAGGCATGACACCACACCCAACTAATATTTTGATTTTTTTGTAGAGATGGGGTCTCCCTATATTGCCCAGGCTAGTCTCAAACTCCTGGGCTCAAGTGATCCTCCTGCTTGGGCTTCCCAATGTGCTAGGATTATAGGCATGAGCCACTATGCCTGGAAAGAGACATTTTTTGTTGTTTCTGAGACTATCAGAAAACAGCAGAGAGATGGTTTCTGTAGATGTAAATTTCCCTTACAAAAGGGTAGCTTTTACAATATTTAATTTAATTTAATTTTTTGAGATGAGTCTCACTCTGTCACCCAGGCTGGAGTGCAGTAGCATGATCTCAGCTCACTGCAGCCTCCGCCTCCCTAGTTCAAGCGACTCTCCTGCCTCAGCCTCCCAAGTAGCTGGGATTACAGGCACCCATCACCATGCCTGGCTAATTTTTGTATTTTTAGTAGAGACAGGGTTTCACCATGTTGGTCAGGCTGGTCTTGAACTCCTGACATCAGGTGATCCACCTGTCTCAGCCTCCCAAAGTGCTGGGACTACAGGTGTGAGCCACCATGCCCGGCCTTAAACTTTTTTTTTTTTTTTTTTTTGAGATGGAGTTTTACTCTTGTCACCCAAGCTGGAGTGCAATGGCACCATCTCAGTTTACTGCAACCTCTGCCTCCCAGGTTCAAGTGATTCTCCTGCCTCAGCTTCCCGAGTAGCTGGGATTATAGGTGCCCGCCACAATGCCCAGGCAAAAGGGTCATTTTTACTCTGCTTTCAGAGCTGCTTCTTCAGTTGCTGTTTCTCAGAATAATCCGTATGCCAAAAACGCCTATCTTGGGTGGCATATTCCAGTCTCCTACAGTGATCTGGCCTCCCGGATAGTCACCAGCAGACTCCTGCAGAAAGGAAAAGTTGGGACAGGCAGGTAGGAGGGCCAGGCACTAATGACAAGGGGAAGTGCAGAGAGAGGTGTGAGCCCAGGAGGGACTGGGGTCTGTAGCTGAGTTGCAACACAGCCCAGGGTTTGGTTAAAGTTCACATCTCTGCTGCCTAGTGACCCTTTCCACCATGCTCCCTCCAAACCAGCTTCTTTTTTTCTTCTGTTCTCTCTTCCTCATTCTTTTTTTTTTTTGAGACAGAGTCTTGCTCTGTCCCCCAGGCTGGAGTGCAGTGGTGTGATCCCGGCTCACTGCAAGCTCCGCTTCCCAGATTCATGCCATTCTTCTGTCTCAGCCTTCCGAGCAGCTGGGACTACAGGCACCTGCCACTACGACCAGCTAATTTTTTGTATTTTTAGTAGAGACGTGGTTTCACCGTGTTAGCCAGGATGGTCTTGATCTCCTGACCTTGCAATCCGCCTGCCTTGGCCTCCCAAAGTGTTGGGATTACAGGCGTGAGCCACCACGCCTAGCCTCTCTTCTTCTTTCTTGGCACAGGCTCTGCAGTCTCAGTGATGAGCGGTCCTTTCGCACCATAGCCCAGCCAGCCTCGTGTTGTTCTGGGGTCACTAAGCCTGGATTTACCCAGTTGGGTCAGTCATTTGGTCACCTCTGGCCTCTGATTCCTCAGACAGGAGAAATCCAGCCCAACCCAGCAGTCTGCCCACACCTTAGAAATTCTCTAGAAAGGATATTAAGAAATTATTACGTCAAAAACCTCAATAACTCTTGTACCAACCTAATAAATCAAAATTGGCCTTTATCCTGACCTGGCAGGGGAGAGGCCATGCTCACGAACGTGGTTCTCCCAGAGTGAGGCTTATCCATTGCACTCCAGATGTGCTGACCCCTGCCACTTCCCCAAATGTAGATCTTTTTATTTATTTATTTGTTTGAGACAGTCTTGCTCTGTCACCCAGGCTCAAGTGCAGTGGCATGATCTTGGCTCACTACAGCCTCTGTCTCCCAAGTTCAAGTGATTCTGCTGCCTGAGCCTCTTGAGTAGTTGTGATTACAGGCACCCGCCACCATGCCTGGCTAATTTTTGTATTTTTAGTAGAGACAAGGTTTTGCCATGTTGCCCAGGCTGGTCTCAAACTCCTGGGCTCAATTGATCCACTTGCCTTGGCCTCCCAAAGTGCTGGGATTACAGGTGTGAGCCACAGTACCCAGGCCAAATGTGGAATCTTGACCCTATATTTGGTGGTAGTGGAGAACAACCTTCACACTAAAAAGTAAACAAACGGAATTGAACCAAGCAGGGTGGCTCCCATCTGAAATTCCAGCACTTTGGGAGGCCAAGGCAGGAGGACTGCTTGAGCCCAGGAGTTCCAGATCAGCCTGGGCAACATAGTGAGACCCTATCTTTTAAAAAGTAGAGCAAATTAGCTGGGAGTGGTGGCGCACACCTGTGGTCCCAGCTACTGGGGAGGCTGAGGTGGGAGCATCACTTGAACCCAGGACTTCAAGGCTGCATGAGCTATGATCATGCCACTGCACTCCAAGATGGATGACAAAGTAGGACCTAGACTCCAAAACAAACAAACAAACAAACAAACAAACAAAAAACGCAAAGGCAGTTAAGAGTTTAGCAAAAGTAGAAGGTCAGAGGCAGAGGTGACTAAAAAACATCCAACTGCCTCAACCACCAGTGCACACTGCCACCTCTGACACCAAGGTCCCGGGGAGAGGGGAGAGGTGAAAGGATAGGGGCCTTGCATTGCAAGGGGAGTGGGGAAGATGTGGAGCTTGGAGCCCATTTCATTTTTTTTTAATTATTATTTTTTGAGACAGAGTTTCACTCTTGTTGCCTAGGCTGGAGTGCAATGGCCTGATCTTGGCTCACCACAACCTCTGCCTCCTGAGTTCAAGTGAGTCTCCTTCCTCAGCCTCCTGAGTAGCTGGGATTACAGGCATGTGCCACTATGCCCGGCAAATTTTCTATTTTTAGTAGAGCCGGGGTTTCTTCATGTTGGTCAGGCTGGTCTCAAACTCCCGACCTCATGTGATCTGCCTGCCTTGGCCTCCCAAAGCGCTGGGATTACAGGCATGAGCTACCACGCCCGGCCCGTTTTTTTCTTTTTTGAGATGGACTCTCGCTCTGTCGCCCAGGCTGGAATGCAGTGGCACAATCAGTACACTGCAACCTCCGCCTCCCGGGTTCAAGTAATTCTCCTGCCTCAGCCTCCCAAGTAGCTGGGATTACAGGTGCCCACCACCACGCCTGGCTAATTTTTTTGTATTTTTTAAAGTAGAGACAGGGTTTCACCATGTTGCCTAGGCTGGTCTTGAACTCCTGACCTCAGGTGATCCGCCAGTCTCGGCCTCCCAAAGTGCTGGGATTATAGGCGTGAGCCACTGTGCCCAGCCAGAGCCCATTTCACTTGAATCACAGAACAAGAATATCAGCCAACTTCTGGGTTACCGCATTAAAAAAGTAACGCATTAATAACTAATATTCAAAGGGGGCTTCACAAGCATCAGGCTCTGCACTTTTATGTATATTATCTCCATGAGGAGTAGGTTTTATTCACCCCTACTTCATGGAAGAGAAAACTGAGTCTCCGTGAGGGTCAATAAACTGCCTGAGTTCACAAAGCCGAGAAAAGACAGAGCCAGGATTGGAACTCACATCTCTCAAGCTCCAAAGACAATGCATAGCCCAAGGCTAAAGAGTGCTGTTTCACTCTTAGTATTGGCCAGTCTTTGTATTGGCCATTTCTCTCATTCATTTGGTAAAATTTTTATTGAGTACCTATGATGTACCAGGTGCTGGGAATGGAGCAGTGAACAATATCTTTGATCCCATGGGTCAAAAGTAGGCGCTCAGAACCAAGGTAAGCCGAAAAGCATACCTGTTGGTTTCTTAGACATCTACATCCAGCCCATATCCTTTGTCTCGGCCACCACAGCCTGAGGTGGCAGCTGCCCTTTCATGACTTCTTCCTCTTTGGTTTGAATTTACTGGAATAAACACATGTGTGTGTAAAAGCAAAGGGAGCTCAAAAAGTGATTTCCTCCTCCAAGCTCTCTTTTCTCCAGAGAGGGTGACTCAGAGCCCCAAATCGTTGCCTTTTCTTGTTTCTGCCTAAGTTTGAGGCACAACAGCCTGGCTGGCCCTGCTCCTCTCAGTTTCTTGATTGGCCCAAGTCCAGTCACAGAGACAGCAGCTGGCCAATTTCCTTCCCTTCCTCTTCTGCAGCCAGAAGGGGAGCCCAAAGGGTCTGCGGTAAGGTTCATTCTCACCCTCGTCTCCACCAGCCCACCCTCATCTCCCACCAAGGTCCCCAGAACAAGGTCCCCAGAACAAAGAGGATGTGACTTCTTCATATCCTCCGACTAAACTAGTTTCTCCAACTTTTCTGGCAGAGGAGTTTTTGTTTGTTGAAGAAGCAAGTCCTGACCTGTAGAGTCCTTTCTCTGCAGGGCTGGGATAAAACAAAATCAGATGGGTCAAGAAAGAGTTGCTGAAATCGCTGAACCAGAACTGACTTGTGGGGGATGGGGTGCTGGGGAAATCCTCCCCATCCTCTGTGGTCTGTCTTACGGTCTCTTATCTTTCAAGCTGTCTTCTTCTATGATTCAGCTCCAGGTTGTGCAGAAAACAATGATTTCTTCACTCGGAGGAGCTCAGTGTTGCTGCGCTTCATTGCCATCAGGTGAGAGAGCAGAGTCTGATCAGTGGATGACATAAAAGACTGAGTAAGAAGACAGTTATCTTTGACTTACTCTGGGAACAAGATTTCATTTTAAATTTAACAGTGCTCAGAAACCTTATCCTTATCACTAGTACTGTCAGAAGCATTTGAACCAGAGCAACTCCATCTTGAATAGGAGCTGGGTAAAATGAGGCTGAGATCTACTGGGCTGCATTCTCAGATGGTTAAGGCATTCTAAGTCACAGGATGAGATAGGAGGTCAGCACAAGATATAGGTCATAAAGACCCTGCAGATAAAACAGGTTTCAGTAAAGAAGCCGGCTTTAACCCACCAAAACCAAGATGGCCACGAGAGTGACCTCTGGTTGTCCTCACTGTTATACTCCCACCAGCGCCATGACAATTTACAAATGCCATGGTAACGTCAGGAAGTTACCCTATACGGTCTAAAAAAGGGAGGCATGAATAATCCACCCCTTGTTTAGCGTATCATCAAGAAATAAACATAAAAATGGGCAACCAGCAGCCCTCGGGGGCTGCTCTGTCTGCGGAGTAGCCGTTCTGTTATTCCTTTACTTTCTTAATAAACTTGCTTTCACTTTACTGACTCACCCTGAATTCTTTCTTGCACCAGATCCAAGAACCCTCTCTTGGGGTCTGGATCAGGACCCCTTTCCTATAACGGTACTGTACTGTGGTACTAATTACTGCAGACCAAATTCGTGTGTGATTTTATATTGCCTGGCCTTTGTCTGTCCTTACTTGATGGCTCTCTGTGGGTCTTAAAAACCCAGTAAGATTCTAAGTGCTTCTGATGAGATCTCATTCCATTGCTTGGATCCCCTGGGTCAGTAATGCCCTGGGCTGAGCTAGGCACTCTGGCTGGTCAGTATTTCTTGATTTCCCTATAGCACAGCTAAATAGCACAGTCAGCCTCAAAGCAGGAAGAAAAAGGGACCTTTTTCTGCTGAATCTGAAAATATCTTTTGTAAACTGTCTGCTCATGTCTCCAGAGGAGGACAGAAACCAGATGCAGGCAGAGATATCTAAACATGTCTTATCTGGATAGAAAATTGAGCTTAAGATAATAAATATCTTGGAATATGATAAAACCCAGAGGCCCCGTCCTGGGCCATGATTAACTGAAGAAAAAAAAGTCTAGTAATACGTGACCTTATCAGAGAGATTTATGTTCCGTTGAAAGCCAAGTTATTTTGAGCTGAGCAAAATGAAGATTCCAATTACAGGAGCGCAGAGTAAACTTTTGGCATATTAGCGGATGTCTCGGTAAGTTTCTCAGGGACAGTGTTTTTCAGAGATGATAGGATTAAAGAGAACTTTTTTATGACATGGTACTGGAAATAGACTCTCCACAGTGCCCAGCACATACAGATGCTGAATAATTTTTTTTTCTTTTTTTTTTGAGACGGAGTTTCCCTCATCGCCCAGGCTAGAGTGCAATGGCACGATCTCAGCTCACAGTAACCTCTGCTTTCTGGGTTCAAGCGATTCTCCTACCTCAGCCTCCCAAGTAGCTTGGATTATAGGCACGCACCAGCATGCCCAGCTAATTTTTTTTTTTTTTTGTATTTTTAGTAGAGATGGGGTTTCACCATGTCAGCCAGGAAGGTCTTGATCTCCTGACCTCATGATCCACCCACCTCGGCCTCCAAAGTGCTGGCATTACAGGCGTAAGCCACTGTGCCCGGCCTAATTTTTGTATTTTTAGTAGAGACGGGGTTTCACTATGTTGGCCAGGCTAGTCTTGAACTCATGACCTCAGGTGATCTGCCTGCCTCGGCCTCCCAAAATGCTGGGATTACAGGGGTGAGTCACTGCACCCGGCCTAATTTTTTTTTTTTTTTCCCGAGATGGAGTCTAGCTCTGTTGCCCATGCTATAGTGCACTGGTGCGATCTCCACTTACTGCAACCTCCAACTCCTGGGTTCGAGCAATTCTTCTGCCTCAGTCTCCCAAGTAGCTGGGATTACAGGCACTCGCCACCACGCCCAGCTAATTTTTGTATTTTTCATAGAGACAGGGTTTCACCATGTTGGCCAGGCTGGTCTCAAATTCCTGACTTCAAGTGATCTGCCTACCTCAGCCTCCCAAAGTGCTGGGATTACAGGCATGAGCCACCTCACCTGGCCAATACATATTTTATTTAAAAAAGTTACTTATTAAGCAAACACTTATATTGCATTTAGACAATGCAGGCACTATTCTACTTGTGTTACAACTATTTACTCATGTTCCTGTTGCTTCCAGCCTTGAGGCTGAGCTTGCCATTTAGCTGGGAGTAATCAAGAAATGCCAGGTCAGGAGCGGTGGCTCACACCTGTAATCCCTGCACTTTGGGAGGCCAAGGTGGGAGGATTGCTTTGAGGCCAGGAGTTTGAGCCAACTCTGAGCAACATAGTGAGACCTCGTCTCAACAAAATAAAATTTAAAAATTAGCTGGTCATGGTGGCGTGTGCCTGTAATCCCAGGTAGTGGGGAGGCTAAGGTGGGAGGACCCCTTGAACCCAGGAGGTCAAGGCTGCAGTGAGCATCCTGCCACTACACTCCAAAGTGGGCGATAGAGAGAGGCCCTGTCAAGAAAGAAAAAATAAAGAAAAGGAAAGGAAAGGAAGAAAGAAAGGAAAGAAAAGAAAGAAACTGAGCAGCCGGGAAGGGAAGGGGAGGGGAGGGGAAGGGAAGAGAGGAGAGGGGAGGGGAAGGGAGGAAAGGAAAGGAAAGAAGAAAGGAAGGAGAAAGAAAGAGAAAGAGAAAGAAAGAGAGAAAGGAAGGAAGGAAAGGGAAGGGAAGGAAAGAAAAGAAAGAAACTAAGTAGCCAGGACGGGAAGAGAAGGGAAGGGGAGGGGAGGGGAGGGGGGAGGAGGAAGGCAGGCAGGCATGCATGCAGGAAGGAAAGAAGCAAGGAAAAGAGAGAACGAGAAAGAGAAAGAAAAAGAGAAAGGAGAGGAGAGAAGAGGGGAGGGGAGGAAAGGGAAAGGAAAGAAAGGAAGGAAGAAAGGTAGGGAAGGGAAGGGGAAAGGGAAGGGGAAGGGGAAGGGAGAAAGAAACTAAGTAGCCTGGAAGGGAGGGGAGGGGATGGGAGGGAGGGGAGGGGGAAGGAAGGAAGGAAGGAAGGAAGGAAGGAAGGAAGGAAGGAAGGAAAAGGAAAGGAGAGAGAGAAAGAAAAAGAAAGAGGAGAGGGGAGGGGAGGGGAGGGGAGGGGAGGGGAGGGGAGGGGAGGGGAGGGGAGGGGAGGGGGAGGGAAAAGAAACAGAGCAGCCAGCTTGCCTAGCACAGCCCTGGACACCACTGACCCCTATGTTTGGGTTGAGATCTGTCCCCTGAGTTAACTTCAACCCCAGGGCTGTCAGGCACTGCTGCTATCAATACCTCATTTGTCCCTCACAACAACTCTGGGGTGGCCTCCTTTCTATGACTTTCTGTGAGCCCGCCTGTCCCCCTGCTATTACAGTGAAGCAGATGAAACTGCTGATCTTTGTCACTGATGTTTTGGCTGTTTTCAATTTCCAAAAAATGACAATTAAATGCAATTCAACCTAATACTGCCTAAATTTTAAAAGAGGAAATAGATGCTCAGAGTGTTTAACAAACCAGCCCCAGTGCCTCAGAGGTAGTCAACAGCAGTATCTGAATTCAAAATCCAGTTTGCCTCCCTCTGAACTTAACATGCTACTTTTAACCACCCATTTAGAACCCGGGAACCAGTTGCTAGAGTTTGAGTATCAGTTCATCTACGTAGCAGCCCTGTGCCTTGGAAATAATAATAATGCAGACCAGGTGCGGTGGCTTACACCTGTAATTCCAACACTTTGGGAGGTCCAGGCGGCTGGATCCCTTGAGCCCAGGAGTTCGAGACTAGCCTGGGCAACTCAGTGAGTGAGACCCCCGCCACCAGGTATGGCGGCCATGCACCTGTAGTCAGGAGAATCATTTGAGCACAAGAGTTGGAGGCTGCAGTGAGCTGTGATCACACCACTGCACTCCAGCCTGGGTGACAGAGCGAAATAATAATAATAATAATAAATAATAATAATAATAATAATGCAGTATTGTCCAATTTACAGGGTTGCCCTGAGGATTGAGTAAGGAAATCTAAGTTCAGAGATTTAGAACAGAGCCCTGCACTGTGTAAGCACTCTATAGATGTGAGCTATTATTATCATCTTCAGGTTCCTTTGGTAGTTTTTTCCTGCTTGAATAAAATATAGCAACACACACACACACCTCCTTTGTCCACTAATGTAATGCCACAAAACGGAGGAACTCAGCAGGGAGGACATTCTGACTCCAAGCAGAAGGAGATGAATGATGAACCTTAGGCTGTGCGCCTCGCGGTTTCCTCCTGTCACTGGGGGTGGGGCTGCAGTTTGGCTTCACACTTCTAGGTCTTTTCTTATTTTTAAGGGGGCGGGGGCTGTCACCTCTGAGGAGTCAGCTGTGATTGATCCTTCTCCACACCCAGCCAAGCAGCCCCCACAGACAGGGGAGCGCCCGCAGTAGGGCGGGCGGCAAGGGCAGTTATAGCCAACAGTCCCTAAATCATCCCAGCAGGGGCGCGGGAAATTCCACCGAGGTGAAAGCCTAGGCGGCCGGGTGAGGAAATCCCCATATCCGGGCCCAGAAACGGCTCCAGGTGGAAGTCACTTGTCTAAAGAGAACAGGGCGTAACGGGGGTCATTTCAGGGCTGTTCTTTTAAATCGGTGAGCACAGTCTGTCCACTTTCCCTCAGTTTATTCTAGAGGCCACACGCCACCCCCGCCCCCGGGAAGTCGCCCGGTTGCGGGTCCCGGGACAGGCCCACCTGGCCCGCGGCGCTCGCAGCATCCGGACCTGGTCAGCCTCGCGCCCCTCGCGGCCACTTTAAGAGCGGCCGCGGCCCACGTGCTCAGTGATGTCAGAGCAGGAAGTGTTTGAGGAAGTCGCGCCGCGCTGCCCGCGTTAAGATTCCCGCATTTTAATGTTTTCAGAGGGGTATCAGAGCCCAGGGTCCGGCCGCCCCAGCCCCGCCTCCCCCGCCCCGGGGAGCCCTCCCCCTGCCCCGCGTCCCTGCCGACAGGTGAGTCCCCCTCGCGGGTGCGGCCCGGGTGCCACCTGCAGGCCCCGCCGCTCCGCTGCCTGCAAGGCCCAGAAGACCCCTCTGTGCCGCTGGAAAGTCGCAGCTTGCGGACTGGGGAGCGTTTCACTCGTGCGGATTGGAGTTCGGGAAGCCAGGAGAAACAGCCCTGGCTGGGATGGCTTCTTGGGGGTGGGTGGCTTTGAGGGAAACCTGCGATTTATGGGAACGTTGTAAAGAAACACGTGACCGAGGGGACGCTCAGAAGTAGGTTCTGTCCCTGCCACCTCGGGCAGAAGGCGGGCAGGCCCGGGCGCCCCTGGTGGAGTCCGCCGGGGATCCCCTCGCTGGGGCAGGGGCGTGGACATCGCCTCCCTCGGTGACTTTCTTCCCTGCCTGATGCCACAGCAACCGGATGGGGGAGGGTGAGAGGGACAAAAGTTTGCCACAAAGTTTGGACAAACCAAACACATTAGTTTCTTTACAAAGTAAAAAACCAGTTGTATTTTTCTTCTCTCCCATTCGAGAGCAGTGGTATCTCTTGCCTTCTCCATCTCTTTGAGCTCCATTTTTTTTTCTTAATCCTAACCTTTTTTCCCCATCCCAAATTGCTTACAGAGTTAGCACGATATCAGTATGAGCTGGTCACCTTCCCTGACAACCCAGACATGTGGGGCCTGGGAAATGAAAGAGCGCCTTGGGACAGGGGGATTTGGAAATGTCATCCGATGGCACAATCAGGTAGGCCCTCTGTGCAGCTTGGGGAGGGGCGGGAAGCCAGGCTCCCTCCTCACTGCCTCCACTTTCTCTGATCCTACTGGGCCAAGGGCTCACCTTTGGCTTTGGTCATCTTGGGACAGTGAATAGGGGACTGGGAAGAGGGCTTCAGGACTTCTGAGCTGACTCCAGGTTAGTGGTCTCCAAGCTTTATTGACTATGTCACCTAAATAAACAGTAAAATAAAGATAAGCTCTTAGTCTGTATTTTATATATATATATATATGGTTACAGTAGAATATCATGTACTAATATATACTGATATATGTTATAAAACATACAGAAATAGGAAAATTTAAAGGATGAGGATAATTAAATAGTTTAAAATATTTTAATTCCTTGATGCCAGGAGTTCAAGAACAGCCTGGGCAACATAGCAAGACCTCGTCTCTACAAAAAAGTTTTAAAAATTAGGCAGCCAGCTGGGCGTGGTGGCTTACACCTGTAATCTCAGCACTTTGGGAGGCTGAGGCAGGCGGATCACGTGGTCAGGAGATAGAGACCATCTTGGCTAACACCGTGAAACCCCATCTCTACTAAAAATACAAAGAATTAGCCAGGCTTGGTGGGACGTGCCTGTAGTCCCAGCTACTTGGGAGGCTGAGGCAGGAGAATCGCTTGAACCCAGGAGGCGGAGGTTGCAGTGAGCGGAGATTGCGCTGCTGCACTCCAGCCTGGGCAACAGATTGAGACTCCATCTCAAAAAAAAAAAAAAAAAAAAAAATTAGGCAGCCATGGTGCGTACCTGTAGTCCCACTACATTGGAGGCTGATGTGGGAGGATTTCTTGCCCAGGAGTTTTAGGCTGTAGTGAGCTATGATTGTGCCACTGCACTCTAGCCTGGGTGACAGAGGGAGACCTTGTTTCAAAACCATTTTTTAGAAATTATTTAAAATGTCGGGTACATTGGCTCACGCCTGTAATCCCAGCACTTTGGGAGGCCTAGGAGGGAGGATCACTTGAGGTCAGGAGTTTGAGACCAGCCTGGCCAACATGGTGAAACCTCATCTCTACTAAAAATACAAAATTAGCTGCTGTGGTGGTACGTGCCTGTAACTTCAGCTACTCAGGAGGCTGAGGCAGGAGACTCGCTTGAACCCAGGAGGCGGAGGTTTCAGTGAGCTGAGACAGTGTCACTGCATTCCAGCCTGGGCTACAAAATGAGACCCTGTCTCAAAAAAAAAAAAAGTATTTATAATATTTGCCAATTATGATGTCTTCCCAGTATTGCACGGTACAAAATAAGCAGATCCACATGAAAGTGAGAATTATTTTAATTTTGTAGAGATGGGGTCTTGCTATGTTGCCCAGGCTTGTCTCGAACTCGCGTCCTCAGGCAGTCTTCCCGCCTTTGCCTCCCAAAATGTTGGGATTACAGGCCTGAGCCGTGGGACATGGCCTCAGCTGAGGTTTTTTTTTTTTTTATTTTTTGTAGTGATGGTGGTCTCTCAATGTCCAGGCTAGTCTAGAACTCCTGGCCTCAAGTGATCTTCCTGCCTTGGCCTCTCAAAGTGCTGGGATTACAGCCATGAGTCATTGAACCTGGCCTGTTTTTATTTTTAATTGACACATAATAATTGTACATATTTATGGGGGACAGTGTGATATTTTGACACATAATGTGTAATGATCAAATCAGGGTAATTGGCATATTCATCACTTGAAACACTTATCCTTTTTGTTGGAAACAGTCAAAATTCTTTCTTCTGGCTATTTTGAAATACACAATAATTTTTTTTTTTTTTCCCGGAGATGGAGTCTAGCACTGTTGCCCAGGCTGGAGTGCAGTGGTGCGATCTTGGCTCACTGCAACCTCCGCCTCTCGAGTTCAAGTGATTCTCCTGCCTCAGCCTCCTAAGTACCTGGAATTACAGGTGTGCACCACCATGCCCGGCTAATTATTGTATTTTTAGTAGAAATGGGGTTTCACCATGTTGGCTGGGCTGGTCTCGAACTCCTGACCTCAGGTGTTCCGCCCACCTCAGCTGCCCAAAGTGCTTGGAATACAAGCGTGAGCCACTGCGTCCGGCCTGAAATGTATAATAAAGTTTTATTCACTGTAGTCACCCTGTTGTTCTATAGAATACTATAACTTATTCTACCTAACTATAATTTTGTACCCATTAACCAGTCCCTCCCTATTCCCCTCCACACCCCAGCCCCCACACCCTCACCCTTTCCTGCCTCTGGTGACCACTGTTCTACTTTCTACTTCTGTGAGATCAGTCTTTTGTTGTTGTTGTTGTGTTTTTGAGATGGAGTTTTGCTCTTGTCATCCAGGCTGGAGTGCAATGGCGCGATCTTGGCTCACTGCAACCTCTGCCTCCCAGGTTCAAGCAATTCTCCTGCCTCAGACTCCCGAGTAGCTGAGATTACAGGTGCCTGCCACCACACCTGGCTAATTTTTGTATTTTTAGTAGAGATGGGGTTTCACCATGTTGGCCAGGCTGGTCTTGAACTCCTGAACTTAGGTGATCCCCCCCTGCCTCAGCCTGCCAAAGTATTGGGATTACAGGTGTGAACCACCGAGGCTGGCTGAGATCAGTTTTTTTTTTTTGAGATGGAGTCTCGCTCTGTTGCCCAAGCTGAAGTGCAGTGGCACAATCTCAGCTCACTGCAACCGGCATATCCTGGGTTCAAGTGATTCTCCAGTCTCAGCCTCCCAAGTAGCTGTGATTACAGCTGTGCACCACCACACCTGGCTAATTTTTGTGTTTTTAGTAGAGATAGGGTTTCACCATGTTGGCCAGGCTGGTCTCGAACTCCTGACTTCAGGCGATCTGCCTGCCTCGGCCTCCCAAAATGCTGGGATTACAGGCATGAGCCACCATGCCTGGCCTTTTTTTTTTTTAATTTTTAATTTCTTTGGAGACAGGGTCTCAATCTGTCATCCAGGCTGAGAGCAGTGGTGCCATCATGGGTCACTGCAGCCTTGACCTCCTGGGCTCAAATGATCCTTCTGCCTCAACCTCCTGAGTAGCTGGGACTGCAGGTATGTGTCACCACGCCCGGCTGATTTTTTGTGTTTTTGTAGATAGGAGGTCTCTGTTGCCCAGGCTGGTCTCGAATTCCTGGACACAAGTGATCCTCCCACCTCAGCCTCTCAAAGTGCTGGTAATCCCAGGTGTCAGCCTACTGATTTTAACCAACTGAGATCTGTTTTTTATTAGCTCCCACAGATGAGTGAGAACATGCGGTATTTACCTCTCTGAGCCTGGCTTAATTCCCTTAATGTAATGCCCTCCAGGCTCATCCATGTTGCCACAGATGACAGGACTTCGTTCTTTTTTATGGCTGAATAAGAGAGTCCATTGTGTCTGTGTACTACATTTTCTTTATTCATTTGTTCATTGATGGACATTAGGTTGACATTTAGGTTGATTTCATATTTTGGCCATTGTGAATAGTGCTGCAGTAAACATGAGGGTGCCAATATCTCTTTGATAAACTGATTTCCTTTCCTTTGGATAGATACCCACTAGTGGGATTGCTGGATCATATGGTAATTCTATTTATAGTTTTTCTTTTTTTTTTTGAGACGGAGGCTGGTCTCAGGCTCTGTCACCCAGGCTGGAGTGCAGTGACATGATCTCGGCTCACTGCAACCTCTGCCTCCTGGGTTCAAGCAGTTCTCCTGCTTCAGCCTCCAAGTAGCTGGGATTACAGGTGTGTGCCACCACACCCGGCTAATTTTTATGTTTTTAGTAGAGACAGGGTTTTGCCATTTTGGCCAGGCTGGTCTCGAACTCCTGACCTCAGGTGATCTGCCTGCCTCAGCCTCTCAACCTGTTGAAACTAAGGCGTGAGCCACTGCGCTAGCCTTATTTGTAGTTTTTCAAGGAACCGCCATACTATTTTCCATAATGGCTGTGCTAATTTACATTCCCACCAATAGGGTATAGAGTTTCCCTTTCTCCACATCCTTGCCTTCATTTGTTCTTTTTTGTCTTTCTGATAATAGCCATTTTAACTGTGGTGAGATGACATCTCATTGTGGTTTTGATTTGCATTTGTCTGATGATTAGTGATATTGAACATTTTATCATATACTTGTTGACCATCTGTAAGTCTTTGAGAAATTCCTCTTCAAATCATTTGCCCATTTTAAAAATTGGATGATTTATTATTTTGCTGTTGAGTTGTTTGAGTTCCTTGCATATTCTTGATATTAATCCCTTGTTGGATGGATAGTTTGCAAACAATTTCTCCTATTTCATAGGTTGTCTCCACAGGTTCCATAGGTTTACTCTGTTTTTTCTTTTGCCGTGCAGAAGCTTTTTAGTTTGATGTAATCTCATTTGTCTACTTTTGCCTCTGTTAACTGTGCTTATCCATAAAATCTTTTCCCAGACCCTGAAGCACTTCCCATGTTTTCTTTTTTTTTTTTTTTTTTTTTTGAGACAGTCTCACGCTCAGCTGAGACAGGTGTGATCTCGGGTCACTGCAGCCTCCATCTCCTGGGTTCAAGCGATTCTCCTGCCTCAGCCTCCTGAGTAGCTGGGATTACAGGCAGCGCCATCATGACCGGCTAATTTTTTTTTTTTTTTTTTTGAGACGGAGTCTTGTTCTATCACCCAGGCTGGAGTGTAGTAGCGTGATCTTGGCTCACTGCAAGCTCCGTCTCCCGGGATCATGCCATTCTCCTGCCTCAGCCTCCCGAGTAGCTGGGACTATAGGCACCTGCCACCATGCCTGGCTAATTTTTTATGTATTTTTGGTAGAGATGGGGTTTCACCGTGTTAGCCAGGATGGTCTCGATCTCGTGACCTTGCGATCTGCCCACCTCGGCCTCCCAAAGTGCTAGGATTACAGGCATAAGCCACCACACCTGGCTACACCCAGCTAATTTTTCTTTTTTGTGTGTGTGACGGAGTCACAAACTGTTGCCCAGGCTGGAGTGCGTTGGCGCGATCTCGGCTCACTGCAACCTCCGCCTCCTGGGTTCAAGCGATTTTCCTGCTTCAGCTTCCCAAGTAGTTGGGATTACAGGCACCTGCCACCACACCCGGCTAGTTTTTATATTTTTAGTAGACACGGGGTTTCACCATGCTGTCCAGGCTGGTCTTGAACTCCCAATCTCAGGCAATCCATCCGCCTCGGCCTCCCAAAGTGCTGGAATTACAGGGATGAGCCACTGTGCCCAGCCTAGTTTTTGTATTTTTAGTAGAGACAGGGTTTCACCATGTTGGCCATGCTGTTCTCAAACTCTTGACCTCAAGTGATCTGTCCATGTTGGCCTCCCAAAGTGTTGGGATTACAGGCATGAGCCACTAACAGGCGCCTGGCCTGTTATGTACTTTTAAAAAGCCAAAAGCCAGCTTCCTCCTCCTGCCGGCTGAACCCCATGCAGTCTGTTTGCACCTGCCTCTCTGTCATTCCTCCCCTTGGCTGCCCCTGGTTCGGGTGCTGAGCCCTCTCGTCGAACAGGCCTCCCTCTCCTGCATGTTCCTCCAGGATGAACTCTAGGCTACCTCCTCCACAAACCTGTTTGGGATGACTTTGTTCCGTGGGAACTGGTTCTCCCGGTGAGTTTCTCCAGGCCGGCTCCTGTGCCGCCCTTCCTGTCTGACGAGAGTAAGTGTCGTCAGGACCCTGCATTCCTGGTCAGCCAGGGTTGGGTCTGGCCTTGGAGTTCCTTCAGTTCTTCTGTAGCAAGTGCCTGACGTTGTATATGTGCTAGGTGACCCAAATCATCCACTCTGCCAGTCCACAAATATTTATCTAATGTCTATTATGTGTACAGTGGTGACTAAAGTGGACCTTTGGAGAAGGGAAAGAGCCATTAGTCAACTAATTATAAATGTAAGCTCCTAAGTATTATAAAGTGCAAGTTGGGAGAAGGACCCAGTGCACTGAGACCTTTCGTTGGGGTGGGATCAGTCAGTGTCAGAGGAGGTTCCCCAAGGAAGTGGCACTTGAACTGAGGTCCTAGTAGAAGTCAGCTTGGCAGAGAAGGTGGGAGGAGAGTTCCAGGCCAAGGGAGAGGCTCCTGAGGGCCCCTGTGGAGGGCAGGTGTGGCAAGTGGGCAGGACCGAAGGCCAGTGTGGCCCGAAGGGAGGATGGGGTACAAGTGCCTGGGTGGCTGAGGGTGGACTGTGTAAGTCAGACCCTGTGGCGTTTTTTGGGCAGTTTCAGCTGAAGAGGTTTTGTTTTTATGGAGGAGCTGTGGAACGATGTTAGAGGGAGGTGCTGTGCCCATGGGAACAGATTGGGAGGGCCCAAGCAGTGGGCGGCGTGCTAGGAAAAAATCAGCTCTGGGAAGAAATGCCCTGATCCATAGTGCGCAGCAGTTCTTATGGGGTAGCTACTCCCACCAGGGCTGACTTCAAGCCACCAGCAGTTTAACAGCCCGCTCCGGCCAGATTCCTGAATAGTTAACAACTAGCTCTCGGTGGCTGCTACTACAGTGTCACTGGCACCGTCCCAGTGATGCAGGCAGACCAGGTCTGAATGTTTTGGGGTCGTCCAGGTGAGAGATGGAGAGGGGTGGGCAGACTTAAACGATATTTAGACCTGGTGCGGTGGCTTACGCCTGTAATCCCAGCACTTTGGGAGCAGAGGCAGGCAGATCACCTGAGGTTGAGAGTTCGAGACCAGCCTGACCAACGTAGAGAAACCCTGTCTCTACTAAAAATACAAAATTAGCCAGGTGTGGTGGCGGATGCCTGTAATACCAGCTACTCAGGAGGCTGAGGCAGGAGAATTGCTTGAACCCAGGGGGCGGAGGTTGCAGTGAGCCGAGATTGTGCTACTGCACTCCAGCCTGGGCAACAGGAGCGAAACTCTGTCTAAGAAAAAAAAAAAAAGAGAGAGAGAAGTATATTTAAGGGGTGGAATCAACAGGGCTTAGTGGTGGAGTAGAGGTGGAAGGGAGCAGGAGGAGTGGAGTGCCTGCAGGTCCTCAGTGGATGCCTACCCGTGAGCGGCCCAGGCCAGGAAGCTCTCTACCTTCCTTCCCCATGGGTTCTCCCTAAGTTTGGGAAATCTCTAGGGCTGCTTTGGGTGCTAAGGAGAGGTCTTTGGTCATTGTCCAAGTTCAGAAGATGAGCGTTTGTGTTCTCTGTTGGGGACCCCTCTGTTCACAGCCTCTTAAAAGAAGCAGCTGGGCTATGGTAGTGTTGGTTCCTTAACTCTCATGGTTTTACTCCACATAACAAGTGTGCACTTTCCTGACACTCCATGCATTGTATCTTGTCTGCAGAAGAGGGAATGTTTTAGTTATCACGATAGAAATTACATGAAAAAGCCCCTAAGCATGGGTATCCTCAGTCAGAGATAGTGGCCTGATAATCAGAAGTATCATTTACTGAGAACCTACTATGCGCCAGCATCAAACTACGTATTTATGTGCTTTCTCTCCAGCCCTCACATCTCTAAAAGGAAGTACTGTTGTCTTTGTTCCCATTTTGTAGTTGAGGAGACTGAAGCACAGTCTCTGTGACTCACCCACAGAGGCTGAGCTCGCAAGCAAAGAGGCTAGGATTGGAACCTGCGTCTGTTCGGAACCCAACCTCGTGTTTTTCCATTGTGCCTGTGGCCTCTCCGTGGTGGGGACTCGGGGTGGGGCCTCGGTGTTCCTTAGGCTCTCCTTGTTCCCTACAGTCTGAACCTCTTTGAAGCAGGAAGGGGAAAACACTTCTTTATTGGTTTTTTGTTGTTTGTTTTTTGAGACAGGGTCTCCCTCTGTCACCCAGACTGGAGTGCAGTGGCTTGATCAGGGCTCACTGCAGCCTTGAACTCCTAGGGTCAAGGAGTCCTCCCACTTTGGCCTCCTGAGTAGCTGGGACTACAGGCATGAGACCCCATGCCTGGCTAATTTTTTTTTTTTTTTTTTGTAGAGATGAGGTCGTTCTATGTTGCCCAGGCTGGTCTCGAACTCCTGGGCTCAAGCAGTCCTCCTGCCTTGGCCTCCCAAAGTGCTGGGATTTCAGGCATGAGCCACTGCACTTGGTTGAAAAATGCTTCTTTGGAGAACAAAACACTTATAAGTCTTCCTTGTTAGACAAAGAACCCCACATTGAGTGTTTCCCAGGGAGGGAGGGCAGTTAATAAGCGAGCCCCACCAACCTGCTTCCCCTGTTCTTGTGGTTCTCCTGCCATGCGTGGGCCTCACCATTCCACACTGTGTTGGAACTCGCTAAGACCTCCAGCTCAGGGTCAGCACAAACCGCTTCCCAGTACGGTTTAGACAGGCTGACATTTTCAGTGAGACCTCTGTTAAATACAAAGGAGGAGGAGGAGGAGGTAACCAAGTGCCCCCACCTGGCAACATGGTTTGGGAGTAGGGGTGGGAACACGAGACTCAGTCACACAGACCTGGGTTCAGATCCTGGCTCTGTCAGCATCTTGGCTGTGGGTCCCCACTTTTCGCATGGATGATGGGGATTCTCCAATATTGATCCCCTCATTGCTGGGTCCCCAATATGGCTGGGCAGGAGGTAGGTCAGCTGCCTTCTGGAAGCGACCCAGAGTACCTTGCGATATCGTCATGTTCTGTGTGCACTTGGCTGTGAGGAGGGCCAGGAAGTGCTGCCTGGAGCCCTGTGGAATGCTTGTTGAGGTGGAGGAGGCAGTGTGTGCACTGGATGTTAGAAGGCAGAGTGTTAACAATCCCTTCTATGAAGCAGCACGGACCTGAACTCGCCCCTTCAGGGGACAAGACAAAGCTCACCCCAGCTTATCTCTGTGCTTGGAAGCCTTAAAGCCTCTGCTCCATTCAGTCACTTCTCTAGGGATTTATAGAGCCTGGGCCCAAGCTCTGTCGGGGATACCAGGAAAAAAGGGGCCCTGCCCTTCGTGTGCTTACTCTCTGATCACAGTGATCCAGGGAGCATTCAGGAACGCGGTAAGTGAGTCTAAATCCAAGCACCGAACTGCATGGATAACAATGGCTGCTGTTTCTCCAGGGCATCATATGGCAGCCGAGCTGGGTTCCCTGTCCGCATGATCTCTCCTGAATGCTGGGGAAGGGAGGCTTCTTGGGGTGAATGGAGCTTTAGCAGGATCTGGAAAGGAGGTAGACTTTCGAGGGCCTCGCAGGAAAACAGAGGTCGACTCAAGTGGGCAGAGCAGCATCTCCACGGGGCCAGAAAAGAAAGTGAGGCTGTGGTCGTTTATTCCTGGCTCCCTGTGTTCGGATGCTGTGTTTCATTTTAGCTGACATCCCTGGAGTGGATGGACCCATCCCCATCTTATGGATAAGGACCCAGGGCTTATACATGGGCTCCTAATGTACCTTTACCATGCGGTGGGGGAGGGAGTTACACCTGGACCTACTTGTCTCCGGAGCCCGAGCGCCTAGCTCCCATGGGTGAGGCGGGAGGCCACTGTGCCCAGTGGGGGTCTGCACTATAGGGAGTAGGGTGAAGAAGTTATGGCCCTCATAGCATAGAGCAGGCGATGCTGGGGCCCAGGGTGTGTTCAGTCAACTACCTGCTGAGTCAGGTGAAACTGCAGCTGGATCCCGGACCTGTTGGCTTCCAGCTCTGGGTCCTCCTGCCCAGTCTCTCTGCCCCCAGCCTTGTGCCTCCTTTCTGAAGCACTCATCTCAGGAGGTGGGGTCTGAGAAGGAGGAGGAGGTTGTTACTAATTGTCCCCGTGTCCACAGTGGCCTGGTTGGACGCTTGCCATGATAACGGGACACTGGGCTTTCTGTGCTAAGGGTCTAAACGTAGCTCTTTGCCTCTGTGAGTTTCCCCTGAGTCATTGAAAGAGGTGAACTTCAGGAAGCTGGGCCAGCCCCTTTTGTTTCTCCTGTGACTGGTCTTCAGCTCGCATCTGCCAGGCACCTTTTAGTCTGAGGATGTGCTTCCCCTCTGCCTTTTTTACACCTTATGACACACATGCTTATACACAAGTTTTATGTTTTCATGCATCAAAGGCAAGGAATTGCAAACTCTGAGGACCTTCATAATCACTACATTCAATCTGGACATACAGGGGAACCTTTCTCCCTTTTCTCAAAATACAGACCAGTTTTCTGTTGTTGTTTTGTGTGTGTTTATTTTTCAAGACAGGGTGTCACTCCAGTAGCCCAGGCTGGAGTGCAGCAGCGCGATCACAGCTCAATGCAGGTCTCACTGTATTGTCCAGACTTGACTTCCCAGGCTCAGGAGATTCTCCCACCTCGGCCTCCCAAGTAGCTGGAACTACAGGCATCTATGACTATGCCTGGCTAGTTTTAAAAAATATTTTTAGTAGAGACAGAGTCTTGCCATGTTGCCCAGGCTGGTCTCAAACCCCTGGGCTCTAGTGATCTACCTGCCTTGGTCTCCCAAAGTGCTGGGATTATAGGCATGAGCCACCACGCCCGGCCACAAAGCAGTTTTGAGTTTTGTCCTTCACGAGGAGTTCACGTACCAGAAGTTGGGTACTGACATGGCTCAGGCCTAGTCTGGGTTTCCACAGAACTAAGCTAAGACTCAGTAGATTCTAGGAAAAATAAAGTAAGCCAACCTTCTTACTTTACATCTGTTCGAATTCCACTGCTAGTGAAGAACAAACTCCCCGGGGTTTCAGAACCGGTGTTCGTAGCCTGCTTCTGTGCTGTTTTAATTGAATTTCGCTTTCTAGAGCAGGCATGTTTTTAATAACAAAGTAATTCTGTTTGCATTTCTGTTTCAAATGAAACATTACTCATGGAAAAACTGGGAATATTTCAGAATACTTCCTAGAGGCAGATGAAGGCCACTGTGTTAGGAAAAGTTTAAGCGTGTCTGTATCTACAGCAGACCTTCCTAGGCCCAGGAAGTTAGGATTTCACCTCAACTCTAGGGCGAAGCTGAGCTGTCTGTGAGTAGAAAGTTAGTTTTGGTCTCTATGCCCAGATATTTAAAGACTTGTTCAGTGTTCACATTGCTGAGTTCAGTCTTTTTAGTTTGCATTTGGATATTTAAGACTAATTTCAAGTCTTCAGTATCAAAATCTCTTCCTGATTCTGGGTTGGGCCAAGTGACAGCTGTGTATCAGGTCCAGTGTTTGTGTTGGGCAAAAGACTGCAATTATCCAATTTGTAGCTAGACAGATGACCTAAAATCACTTAATAAACTGAGTCATCTAATCTACTTTTTAAATCTGATTATCTGTCCTGTTTCATTTGTGGTAGGTAGAATAATTCCCCCCAACCCCACCAAGAAATCTGCATCCTAATCTCTGAACCTATGACTGGGTGGGGCAGCATGGCAAAAGGAAATTAAGGTTACAGATGAAATTAGGTTTCCTAATCAGCTGACCTGAGATGGGGAGATTGACCTGGCTTCCCTGGGGGTCCCAGTGTAATCTCAAGGGTTCTTAAACGTGGGAGAGGGAGGTAGCAGAGCCAGTGTCAGCTGATGCATGTGAGGAAAATGGCGGGCCATGGCTGACGCCAGGATGGGCTAAGGGGCCACGAGCTGAAGAAAGTGGCGCTTCTAGAAGATGCAGAGGGAAAAGCAGGGAAACAGACTCTCCCCTAGAGCCTCTAGATGGAGCACAGCCTCACCAACATCCTAGCTCTGGCAGACGCACGTCAGGCTTCAGCAGATAGAACTGCAAGGAAATAAGGTGTATTATTTTAAGCCACCAAGTTTGTGGTAATTTGTTACAGCAGCAATAGACAACAAGTGCACTCTTCTGTGTATTGAAGTTAAGTTGCTGCAGATTTTTTGGTATCTTGGTTTAGTCTCAGTCATTCTGAGGTAGCGAACCATGAGTTACAGTCTCTTTGGCTAAACCATTGCTTGGAATACTGTCCATGGAAATGTTGCAGGGTGGATGGAGGTGGATAGATGCTCTTGGCAACGGCACCTCACGCTGCAGCGGGGCCATCAGTCTCTGTTTGTGGAACCCTGTGTTCCCCACGTCTAAGCTCCTCTGCAAACTCCGCCTAACTGGAGGCAAGTGTCTGTAGCAGTGTGTCAGTGCTGCTATCACAGAGTAACTGAGAATGCGCAATTTATAACAATTTTATTTCTTATAGTCCTAGAGGCTAGGAAGTCCAAGATCAAGGCAGGGTGAAGGCGAAAGGGCAAGATACAAAAAGGGCCAAACTTGTCCTTTTATAACCATCAGTCCCACCTGGGGTACAGAGCCATCAAGTTTGTATCTTCATAAACTGAGAAAACAGAAATTGGCCTAACAGGGCCTCTAGGACATCCTTCAAGTGAGCCACAGTAGGGTCTGGTACAGTTCTGAAATCTTCTCCTACTGTTGGGTACCCTGTGCCACACTGCAGGCGCGGCTCTTGCCCAGGTGTGTGTGTGGGTTGGGAGTTTTGTGCTGTAGGTACACAGGAGGTGCAGGATGTTGGTGCAGGTCAGCTTGTTTAGCGGTGGCAGGATCGGCTCTCAGGCTGGGGCTCTGGGAGCTGCTGCCTGGGGCAGCTGCTGCCCCGCAGTTGTCCTGGAGACCCCCCATGGCCAAAAGAGGTGACAGTGGTGCAGTGGTGACTCCCTTGTGGCAGCTGGAGTGCCTGAGGCCAGAGCCGCTCTCCCTGCTGCTTGTGCCACAGCCTCAGGGCCTGCCTGTCTCCGGCGTCCCCACTCATGCACCAGGGAGAAGAGGGGAGACCGCCAGGAGCCAGTGGCTCAGTTCATGATTCGCCAGGTGCAGGAGCCACTGCTGAGGATGCTGCTGGTTACCTGGGTAGAAGTTAAAGCCCATGAAGATGGACAAGTCTATAATTTGACAAAGAGAAGAGAAAACAGCCCATTACTCTGCAGAAAGTAACTCTTTGGCATGTGCACTGAAGGAATTAGCTGTTACAGGAGTATAGTGGAGGGCGAGACCCTCTTGAGTTGGGCAGACTGTGGTGCCCATGCACCTGTGCTGGCAAGTGTAGAGGAGCAGGGCCAAGCGCCAGGGTGGGTGGTGCCATCTGGCTGCAGTGTCGTGGGAGAGCGGCTGGAAATGCAGGTGGGAGCCAATCTCTGCAGGATTTTAAACAGGAGTACTCGGATGACCTGGGTTCCCTGCTCTGCGGGGTTACCAATACCTGCTAGAGGCTTGTTTTCAAGCCTTGAAATATGGGTGTCAGTATTCCCATTTTACAGAAGAAACTGAGTCAGACCAAGTGGTTTACCCAAGGTCACATAGCTAGTAAATGGCACAGTTAGAATTTGAACTAGCCAGTGTTTCATCTGCTATATTATGCTACATTATGCTTGTGTTCTGAAAGGACAAAACTCACATGAAACAATGAAGACACTCAACGTGGTGTTCACTATTAGGCTGAACCACATGCAGGTGCTATTTTTGTAGGTCAATATGGTCAATTAGCAGTGTCCCATGGGTCAGCCTAATACAGCAGCAGCCAGGGTTCCGACAGAGAAACCTCTCTGGGCAGGAATGGTCAGCAGAGGTTTCATGGCGGGGCTGGGAATGGAGCAGGGCCCTAAAGCCTCTGTAGTCTCTGGATGGATAGAAATGAGGTGGGAGAGGCTGGGTGTGGTGGCTCACGTCTGTAATCCCAGCACATTGAGAGGGCAAGGCAGGCAGATCACTTGAGGTCAGGAGTTCAAGACCAGCCTCACCAACATGATGAAACCCGTGTCTACTAAAAATACAAAAATTTGCCAGGCATGGTTGCGCATGCCTGTAATCCCAGCTACTCAGGAGGCTGAGGCACAATAATTATTTGAACACGGGAGGTGGAGGTTGCAGTGAGCTGAGATTGTGCCAGTACACTTCAGCCTGGGCGACAGAGCAAGGCTCTATCTCAAAAAAAAGAAAAAGAAATGAGGCTGGAGCAGTTGGGTGAGAGGTGGGGTGGTAAGGAGACAGCCCGAAGGGCAGGTGCTATGTGGCTGTCGATCGGTGTGTACATGTGACCTCGGAGCACCAGGAGGTGATTGCAGGTGACACCTGAGGACTGGAGATCCCTCCCATGCAGCAGACAGGGTGGGATTTGGCCTGCAGCTCGCTCTGCTGGTCCCCACTGTGCTGTTTCTGTAGGAAACAGGTGAGCAGATTGCCATCAAGCAGTGCCGGCAGGAGCTCAGCCCCCGGAATCGAGAGCGGTGGTGCCTGGAGATCCAGATCATGAGAAGGTGAGGGCCTTGTGCACCCCAAGGGAAAGCTGGAGCAGCAGCCCCCCGTGTGTCTAGAAAGGAGAGTCTTGCTGGGCACGGTGGCTCACGCCTGTAATCCCAGCACTTTGGGAGGCTGAGGCAGGTGGATCACGAGGTAAGGAGATTGAGACCATCCTGGCTAACACAATGAAACCCCATCTCTACTAAAAATACCAAAAATTAGCCAGGCTTGGTAGTGGGTGCCTGTAGTCTCAGCTACTTGGGTGGCTGAGGCAGGAGAATGATGTGAACCCGGGAGGCGGAGCTTGCAGTGAGCCAGGATCGCGCCACTGCACCCCAGCCTGGGCGACAGAGCGAGACTCCGTCTAATTTAAAAAAAAAAAAAAAAAGAAGAGGAGAGTCTTAAATCTCTGCCCCTCCATCAGGGCGCCAGCCCGACAGTCTCCACGGTGACTCTGCTGCTTCTAAAGATGCCAGAGGAAGAGCAGCTAAAGTCCACACTGGGCCTTGTCGGGGACTTTTCATCAGTTTCATTATATTAAATAAGTTAACACAGTTATCACAGTGACTTTTCCTTTGTCAGCAAAAAAAAAGCCTTCTTTCCTCCTGTATTTCCAGTTCCAAGGTGGTACATGACCGTTCTCTGCTGTCATGCTGCCGCTGACATTTATTCCTCTAGTGTGGAGACTGGGCCGTCCATCTGCCCGGTGGCTGCTGACCCCCTAGCTAGTGAGGTGGGCTCCGAAAGAGCCAGCGAGGAGGACACCAAGCAGGGGCTCCTCTGCCAGCCTCTTAAAAAGAGGAAGTGCCATTTGGTTACATCATGGTTCTATCTGGTTACACATGAGTTCCTTCTCAGATCCCTCTCTGTGTGTCCACCTTGGGGTGATGTGTGTGGGTGAATCAACCTGCCGAAAAATAAACAGAGAAAAGAAAAAAAATACGAGAACAAAAAGAGCAGGCACCACCTTGTTTGCCTGCTTGCATGTGTGACACATCCCCCCCATGTGGAGGGCATGAGATTGGAAGGTCTTCAAAGGAGCAGTTTGGCAGCACGATGAGGACTTGGGATGTAGCACGCACAGAAAATGGAAGTTACACGGAGTGTGCCCTCAGGGTCTGAGTTCTGGTGCTGCGGGTGGGGCTGGGTGCACGCCACTGACCGGGGCATTGCAGTTGGCCACCCGTACTGGGCTCTGTCTTCCTCTGTTTCGAAGCCCTGGGTTATCCTGGGCCTTTGTTGCTGAGACCTGATGGGGGTGATAGGGATGGGTCTGGGCAGGAGTCTGGCTCTGCTCTCATCGGTTTTCCTCCTTCCTAGGCTGACGCACCCCAATGTGGTGGCAGCCCGAGATGTCCCTGAGGGGATGCAGAACTTGGCGCCCAATGACTTGCCCCTGCTGGCCATGGAGTATTGCCAAGGAGGAGATCTCCGGAAGGTGAGGCTCCCGCGGCTGCCAGGCATACAGCCTGTCTGGGCAGGTGGGACACCAGGAAGGGGGATGGGAAGACCTTTCACTTCTGTCATCATCAGGAAGCTTGGGGACCCCCAGCAACTCCAGCAGGGCTGCTTTGCCTCTCAGATCCTCTGTTCCCTGCCCACCTGGGGCTGGTGTGTGTGTAAGTCAGAGGCACTTCCGAGAACACCAGGGAAGGGGGAAGGGCGTGCTGCACACTCTGCTGGGATTATTCCAATGACAAGGAAAACTCATCACAGGTTTGGGCGTGGGGAAGGACTGGGCAAGTTCCAAAACAAATGCTTCCTCCCTGGGCGTGTTAGGGCCACGTTAGGCCTTTGGTGCCAGCGCCACTGCTCTCCTTATTAGGAGGGATCTTATTCCAGAGATGGGACAGCACCACACATGGGGGCAGGGAGCATAGAAGAGAGGGAGTGGGATTCATGATCAGAGAGCTGGGCCAGGGCTGCAGACCTGCCCCAACCCATCCGACCCACCCAACCCACCTGACCCACCTGGACTCATCTGTGGGGCTCTGCTCTCCACCTTCTCACCACACCACCTCCTGTTCCCTAGAGTGTTCACTTCTGGTGGGTGGATGGCAGCCCCTTCTGGTCTCAGGGGCAGTTGGGTGCCCTCCTCCCCGTTGTTCCCTATGATAGTACCACATAGCCTGCTAGTACATGTTACCTCATTCGATTTCCAACAGCTCACACATGAGTGCACAGGTATGGTTCCCACATCACGGGTGGATATCACAGCCCAGAGAGGTTGGGCCTCACACAGCTGTAGCAACAGAGACTGGGTCCCAGTCCACACAGACCTAGCCGCAGGCCACCTCTCCATCTCTAAGACTGAATAAGGCCATATAACATGATAACTGGAAGCTCTGAACAAAATATATTTTTTTTTTGAGACAGAGTCTCGCTCTATTGCCCAGGCTGGAGTGCAGTGGCGTGATCTCGACTCACTGCAGCCTCCGCCTCCTGGGTCCAAGCGATTCTCCTGCCTCAGCCTCCCGAGTAGCTGGGATTATAGGTGCCCGCCCCCATGCCCAGCTAACTTTTGTATTTTTGGTAGAGGCAGGGTTTCGCCATACCAGCCAGGCTGGTCTCGAACTCCTGACCTCAAATGATCACCCACCTCAGCCTCCCAAAGTGCTGGGATTACAGGTGTGAGCCACTGCGCCCAGCCAAAAAAATTTTTATTTTAATTGAAAACGAGGTCGGTTACTCTGCGAGTGCACCTCTTTACTTTGGAAGGGTCACAATAGTGAGGGTGGGAGCCCAGGCGTTTATTCCCTTTCAGTGGCTATTCCCAGACACACTTCAGGTGCTACTCTTACTGTTCCTCCAGGCCCTTGTGCCTCTTAAAAAAAAAACAAAAGCTTTCCACTTTGGGAAGCTGAGACAGGAGGATAGCTTGAGGCCAGGAGTTTGAGACCAGCCTGGGCAACATACCAAGGCCCTATCTCCTCAAAAAATAAAAAACGAAAAATTAGCCAGGTGTGGTAGTGTGCGCTTGTAGTCCCCACTATTTCGGAGGCTGGACTGGGAGGATGGCTTGAGCCTGGGAGGTTGAGGCTACAGGGAGCTATGATTGCGCCACTGCATGCCAGCCTAGGCGACAGAGCAAGACTCAGTCTCATGAAAAAAGATAATCCTGTCTCAGAAGAAATAGACAGATAAATAAAATAAAAGGAAACTTGCCGTGGGCTTGGCCTGCCAGAGTGGCTCTCCCTGGAGATAGGCATGTCCTGGGAGTGGCACTCACAGCAGGATATGAACACAGCCCTTGGCATGACCCACAGTGAGAGATGGGGGAACTTGACAGCACTTTGATTTTTTCCTTATTTTTCTAACCTTTGACAGTCACCCATTACTGACTGCAGCTGTGTAGAGATAAAGCCATGTTGTAGTCAAGTGGAGACTTCCCAGAGGGCAGCCTGGAAGTAGGTGGGATGTGGCCAGATTACAGAGGGCTCTGAAGTGAGGCAGAGGCTTTTAGACTTGGTCTTTTAGGTGGCAAAGAGCCAATGAGCCAGAGAAGAAGAGATGGAAAGTTTAACATGACTGACCTGGCGTGGGTTGCAGGATGATTGAGGGGGAGGCAGGAAGGACTCGCATCCTAAGGAACCCCTATCCTTGCTGTCACCCAGTGGGGTTAGGGGAGGACACTGTTGCCCACTGTCTTGTTGTCTGTTGTTTCCTTTGTTCCCTCTAAAAAGTTCAAATCTATAATACATCCGTGGGCAAGGAGAGGCAGGCTTGGCCAGCACATGGGGGCATGTAAGAGTCAATGTTAAAAGTATACATGCTAGGTACGTGAACAGACTTGAGGGTTTATGAACATGATGTGAGTTCCTGACGGTGAGGCTCAGCTGGGAAGCTCCTCTCTCTGCCTTCTTCAGAGGCCAGCTCCCAGCAGCACACGGAGCCTCTTGACAGTCGAGGGGGCCAGGAAGGCAGGGGATTAAGGACCTGGGCTTGAGTTTCAGATTGACCTGGCACCGCATTCCAGCACTGCCCTTTCACAGCTGTGCGAGCTGACAGGTATTCAACCGTGTAACCTCAGTTTCCTCCTCCAACATGGGGATTCTACCCGTACTTACTCAGTGGTGGTGGTTAGTATTAAATGAGGTCACGCAGGGAAGGCTTTGCCAAGCTAATCCGTGCAGAGCTCTTCCAGCCCCTGGCACTTAGTCAGTGCTCAGTAACCATTCCCTACTGTTACCGACACCTACGTGGCTAGGAGATGGCAGGATGGTGGTCGGAGGGTGGTTTCCAGTGATGCCCTCCCAGCCTGGCCTGTCTCTAGGACCCTCAGGCACAGATAATTCCTATTTCCTGTGCTTAGACTTCCTCCTGCCTTGCTCAGAACTGCAGCAGCCAGTGAGAATCGAACTTTCCTCGCCCCAGGGGCCCCTTGCTGTGAGGATGTGAGAGCCCTGGGGTGGTCAGGACTGCTTCGTCCTCCTCTTCTTCCTCCTCCTCCTCCGGCCAATCCCTGCTAGTCCTGCTGCCCTAGCTTCCTCAAAAGCAGGTCCCCTAAAGACTAGGGCCCAGGGTCAGCACTTCCATCACATGGGCTGGTAAGAGACACGTGTGGGTTTCTGGTGGTTTGTGACCACCAGCTCTGATGCCGCTTCTCACTTTCTTGACAGTACCTGAACCAGTTTGAGAATTGCTGTGGTCTGCGGGAAGGTGCCATCCTCACCTTGCTGAGTGACATTGGTAAATCCCAGCCCTGGAAGTCAGGCCATGTCCTTCAGGGAGAGTGTGGTGCCCCATGAGTCCCTGCGGAGCACTGCAGGCAGACACTTCAATCCTTTGGTCTCTGTGGAGGGGTAATGGGAGCCCGGGGAGCGGGGACCGTGGTGGAGTAGGGAGATCAAAAAGGAGTCAGCCAGACAGACGCTGAACTCAAATAGGTTTCCCTTCCTTCCTGATTAACTCATCAGGTGAATTATGATGTGTAGGGAATAACAGATTTCCTTTCCCATTATGAAGCTCCCCTCCCTCCTTTCCTGGAATGGCTGGCACTGGAATAGGTTGTCATTCGAATGAGTTTTGTCCCTTGGCAGTGAATTTTTCCGCTCCCACGTTGGCAGTTCTTTGCCAATGAGAGGCGTAGGAAAAACTGTCCTTGTTTAATCCCTTGGGTACTGTTGGCATCCCCAAATGAGGGCATCTGCGGCACCCTCTGAGAAGGCCAAGCTGGCCATTCATTGAGAAGAGTGGCCTCAGCCTGCAGAGGCCAATGGAGCCTCCTAGACCCTGGCGCCCACTCAGTAGGGGCCTGAGGGCTGGGTGCTGAAGGTCAGCACCGGGCCCCAGCCTGGGGAGACAGACGTCACAAGGGAGAGGGACTTGCTCAGGGTTTTTTTTTTTTAAATAATCTCCAAGGTTGTTGGTGCAAGTTGATAGTTGGGGTCTAAGGTTTAGAGTTATCGATAATTTATCTTTGACTCTTTGCCCCCAGATTTGGAGAATGATGCCATTTTCATCCCTCCCCTACCTCAACCTTTCAAAGCTGTATATATTTTTTCTTTTTGTTTGCTCAAGCTTTTTTTTGAAAATTGTCAAAAATATAGAAAAGTTAAAAGAGTATTACAGCGAAACTCACATACCATTCCCCTCAGTTCACCAGATGTTAACATTCTCCTTCATTTGTAAAGCTGTGTTCTCTAAGCCAGGGCCTGGAAGGATTGATGGTCCAACACTTTGTCTTGCTAGTGTGGATCTGGTCTCTTCCTGACTGCTGCTTTTGACAGAGGAGAAGCAAGAAGAAAAGGAAGGGGAAAAGTCAAGCAATGACATATTTAAGGTTAAGATCCAAATAGTCTGACATAGAAAATTCCCATCTTGCTCTGTGCTATGTCTTTGTCCCTTTGGGTGGATTTCACATGGAGGATAAGTTGACATTACACCAGTTTTATTTGACTCAAGTGAGCACCCAGTGCTGGCCCAAGGGACCCCCTGTGCATGGCCCGCATGAATCTTGTCCGTCTTCCTAGAGCATAATCCATCAGTTAGAAATTTCACTTGTTTTCTTGACTGCCTGACCCAAGGCTCACCCATCCATGTTTTGCTTGGAGGCTTACTCGATTGTATTTTTTACATCAGTGGCCAGATTCTTCATTTGTTCTCTGTCGAACTGGGTTGAAGGCAGGTTAGCAGGTTAGAGAATATTCTCTTGCTTTTCATGGGTGACTTTTATTTTGTTTCTCTTTGGTTAGAGCTTTGTCAAGTTATTATTATTATTATTTTTTTGATGTTTTTCTCTTAGATATTTTTCTTTCACTCCTTAGGCTATTGATGACTTTAGCAAGTAGTTATTACGAAAGTCCTTTTTTTTTTTTTTTTTTGAGACGGTGGGTCACTCTGTTGCCCAGGCTGGAGTGCAGTAGGCGACCTTGGCTCACTGCAACCTCTGCCTCCCAGATCCAAGTGATTCTCCTCCGCGAGCCTCCTGAGTAGCTGGGATTACAGGTGCGTGCCACCACACCTGGCTAACTGTTGTATTTTTAGTAGAGACGGGGTTTCACCATGTTGGCCAGGATGGTCTCGAACCCTTGACCTCAAGTGATCCACCCATCTCAGCCTCCCAAAGTGCTGGGATTACAGGCATAAGCCACCATGCCTGGCCAAAAGTCTTTAAATTATTGGCACAAGTGCAGGGCGCCGTGGCTCATGCCTGCAACACTTTGGGGGGGCTGAGGCGGGTGGATCACAAGGTCAGGAGTTCAAGACCAGTCTGACCAAGATGGTGAAACCCCATCTCTACTAAAAACACAAAAATTAGCTGGGCGTGGTGACGGGCGCTTGTAATTCCAGCTACTCGGGAGGCTGAGGCAGAGAATTGCTTGAACCCAGGAGGCGGAGAGGTTGCAGTAAGCCGAGATCGAGCCATTGTACTCCAGTCTGGTGACAGAGTGAGACTCCGTCTTGGAAAAAAAATATATATATATTGGCACAAGTGCACATAATTCTCAGCTTCCTCACATGGTTGTTTATTCTGCAGGTGCTCTGGTTACGTATTCTTTTAGTCTGAGTCCAGTTTGAATTCAGTTACCATTGACTTGTGTGGTAGCTTTTATATTATTGTATTCAAATTGTGTGTGTCTATGTATTTAAGTTACACATAAATTAGAATAATGAAAACAGGTGGGTTCTTAAGTGCTTGTGTGCTACAGGTCTCTTACAGATAGATAGGTAGGTGAATATTAAATTCTGTACGTTGCTGATTCTCTGTCTTCTCTGTGACCCTGAGGTTGGAAATAATTCGACTTTGAAGTACTAACTAGTACACTACAGTTAAACTTCTTAAGGGCACAAACTTCAGTCACTGCTATATCTCCAGCATCTAGAATAGCAGTATATCAGCTTCTCTATAAATACTTATCAAATGAGGGCTGGGTGCGGTGGCTCATGCCTGTAATCCCAGCACTTTGGGAGGCGGAAGCGGGCTGATCGCCTGAGGTCAGGAGTTTGAGACGAGCCTGACCAACATGGAGAAACCCCGTCTCTACTAAAAATACTAAATTAGGCTGGATGCGGTGGCTCACACCTGTAATCCCAGCACTTTGGGAGGCCGAGGTGGGCGGATCATGAGGTCAGGAGTTTGAGGCCAGCCTGGCCAACATGGTGAAACCCTGTCTCTACTAAAAGTACGAAAAACAAAAACAAAAACTAAATTAGCCAGGTGTGGTGGTGCATGCCTGTAATGCCAGCCACTTGTTGGGGGCTGAGGCAGGAGAATCACTTGAACCTGGGAGGCGGGGGTTGCGGTGAGCCAAGATGGCTCCATTGCACTCCAGCCTGGGCAATAAGAGTGAAGCTCCATCTCAAAAAAAAAAAAAAAAAAAAAAAAATTGTCAAATGAATGAAATAAATCCTAAAGGAAATTAAAATAAGTAAGGACCTAGTTTATTTTATTATTATTATTATTTAAATCAGATGTCCACACATCATGAACAGCTCCAGGTCCAGTACTAGCTCCTCTGCGTATTAGCAGTGTGACTGTGGGCACGTTACTTACACCCTTTTATTAGTGGTAAAATGGGAGTGTTACTTACCTTGTTAGAATTGTTGTGGAATAAAATGAGGTGATATAAATAAAGCTTCTAGCACAGTGCTCTGTTTCTGCAGAATATGCAGTCAGCAAGTGTTAGTTCCTTGCTCATTTCCTTCCTGCTCTGGATTTTGATTTTTGGCCTCCCCATTTTGGAAACCCTCAGTGCCTTCTTTAGGGCATGATCTGAGGCTGGATCCAGAGAACCACATGGGTGGATGCCTTCTGAGACTCCCATCCTAGAAGAGGCCGGCCTTCCTCAGACCCGTTCCCGTCTCCACCACATTTTGGGTGCAGTGCAGCCCCAGTTTTGTGGTTGAGGCTGCTCGTATGAGCTCGTATTTTACTTTTATCCCTGTTTCTGATTTGTGTACCAAATCCATTAAATTTCTTTTTGCAAGGATCTGGTGACTGAGCCAGAGTTCATCTAACATAGCTCTTTTGTATTTTGGAGCATTTCCTGAGCATATTTTGTTCCAGTTTGTTCCAAGTGCTGGCCCCACATTTCCTTTGTTGGAGTTGCCAGTGCTATTCTCTGCCAGGTTGACTTAAGATAAGTGGCAGAGCCACACCCTTGACCCCTGGGTCCGGATTCATTTCCTACTCTTCTGGATTAAACTGTTGGCCCCCACTCTCTTCTGTGCCGCTAACCTCCCAGAGACACCTGCTCAGAACAGTGTCAAGATAATAGACATGGATAGGATTTTTCCACTGAATTTCAAATTGCCCAAGAAGATGCTGCAGAGTGCCTGTGAGAAATGAGCAGATGGCAGGGTGGCTCATGCCTAGAATCCCAGTACTGTGGGAGGCCAAGGCAGGTGGATAACCTGAGGTCAAGAGTTTGAGACCAGCCTGGCCAATATGGTGAAACCCCATCTCTACTAAAAATACAAAAATTAGCTGGGTGTGGTGGTGTGTGCCTGTAGTTCTAGCTACTCAGGAGACTGAGGCAGGAGAATCACTTGAACTCGGGAGGCAGAGGTTGCAGTGAGCTGGGATTGTGCCATTGTACTCCAGCCTGGACAGCAAGAGCGAGACTCTGTCTCCAAAAAAAAAAAAAAAAGGAACTGAGCAGCTGCCTGGTGGGCACAGAGGTGAGCCCCCTGCGTCCTGGCCAGGACTCTTCCGCCAGACCATCACTCCATGCTGATAGGAGACCCGGGACCTAGGTGGAGCAGCTGGAAATGATGTGGACTGCCACATAATGTGACCCTAAAATAGCTCAAGGAAGTTATATGTGCGTGGACTCTATTTAAACAGTCTTGCTCATTATCCTTTGGAAAACATTGGCGTGTGTTTTCTTTTGGTAACAGAGGCGCCAAATTCTGAGCACTCGAGATTATGGGGCAGGCTGCAGCACTCTCTCCTGCCTGGTGGGGTGTGACTCTGCTGGGCCCGCCTGGGCCTTACCAGATCTTAGATTGGAATCAGCCTTCCTGGATTCTGCAGGTGGCCAGTCTGCTGTGGTAACACCATCCTGTGCCCCAAGCCTTCGGGAACCCACCCCTCTGTTGCTGTCCCTGCTTCCTTCTCTGAGCCCCACCTCTGTTCCTGCTGGAGCTGCTCCTAGCAGGTGTCCAGGACTTCAGTGTTAAAGAGCAGAGGGTTTCAGAGAAAACATTTGGCTTTGGGGAAGACAACTCCATTCCGGGAACTGCACATCAGGTGCACTGTCTAGCACTGTGGATCTTCTGACTGGTTCTGTTGAACGCATCCGTCTGACTGAGGTGTGGATTATAACAAAAGATGATGACCTGACCACAGATCATTTGCACAGAAAGCTTTTTGGAAAGCATAAGTAACCAGGTTAATAAATACAGTAACAGTGAGAGAGAAGACAGCCAGCCCTCAGTCATGGCTCCTCCACTTTACAGCTCTAGAGCCTTGGGTGAGGCACGGAATGTCGTGGCCACAGTGTCCCCTGCTTTAGGATGAGGGGTTTGGACCTCTGAGTGCTCTCTATGGTCCCATCTCCCTCTAACAACTCCATTTCACTGTCCAGGAATCTAGCTTTCGGAATGGTGACCCCGGGACATCTCTGACATCCCCTAGCTGGTGGCCTAACTGCTTCCCACAGGCTCTGTGTCTCATCTCCACTGCCTGCCCCTGCGTTGGCCTGTCCATCCTTCCCTCCCTGCCCCTGCGCCAGCTGGCTGCTGCTCCTCGACTTTCTGTTTGCCTGGCTGTTCTCGTGGCCTGTTTCTCACCATATTGTTCCCAGAATCTGGAATTCAACCCTGAACTCATCCTAAAGTCATATCCACGTCCGCCGGGTCTTTCTTCCAAAGTCACTTCCAGTAAAAGCCCTGGTCGTCTTCTTCAGCCAGGTCCCTCCTGCCACCCTGTCTCTTGTGTCACGGTGCCATTTTCTGCCTGCTGCCCAGGACCGAGTGTCCGTGTCGAACCTGGTCCCTCAGAGTCAGCCCCTGCTCCTGCTCATAGCCTTGCATTACGGAGGCTGCAGACCGCTGCTTCCACTGATTCAATATCAGAGCAAATCCCTGCAGCGACCTCCTCCCTGGCCTCCTTAACCCTGTGTGCTAACCTACCCTTCTGTCTTGGAAGGGCACTCCCAGCCCCTTCACTGTGCCTTTCTCCCACCCATGGCAGCCAGCCCTGGGCATGACCCACGGGACCCACCCATCAACCTGTGTGTGACCCTTGGAACCCACCTGCCAGCCTCCGGGTGTGACCCTCGGAACCCACCTGCCAACCTCTGTGTATGACCCGCGGAACCCACCTGCCAGCCTCTGTGTGTGACCCACAGAACCCACCCGCCAGATTCTAGGCATGATCCTCGGAACCCACCTGCCAACCTCTGCACGTGACCCACAGAACCCACTCGCCAGCCTCTGTGTGTGATTCCAAACCCACCTGTCAGCCCCTTGCTGGCCTCGCATGCGTTGCCCCTTGTGGAAGCTGTTCTCGCACCTCACAGAGACCCTGAACCTGCCCGTCCTTTGCGCACAGCTGCAGACCTGCCCCTCTGTGGGGGCTGCCTGGCCTGGGGCCACGGGGATTCTCCTGTGGGTCCTTCTGCTGGTGTCACCTCATTTGCTCCTTTGACACTTGGCATTGCCATTACTGCTCTGTGATTTCTATCTGTGCCTTGGCAGTGAGGGCTGACCTCTGGGTTTGGGGACCCAGTTGTCCAGACTGTGCAGGAAGTTAGGAAAAGGCTTTGATTCAGTGACAACATTTCCCATTGTGTGCAGATTGTGGACACTCAATAGAGCCTTGTTGAATGAATTAGTGAAGTTGTCACACTTTCTCCTCGGCACCCAGCATTACTGCCTTGCTGCCTCACTGATTAATCAAAGGCTATTTTAGCCAAGTACCCTAATTAGCCAGACTCAGTCTCTCTCCCTGTGTCCACAGCTGGCCTTCCAGTCTGTTTTGTTTGGGAAGCCCAGTGACATTGAAGTGGCTGGCACAGTAGGACCCAGGCAGGGGTTTTACCGAGGGAACGGACATACTGTTGCCGTTCTTACTCAGTGGTGACTTGGATTACCAGCCAATGACCCTTCTAACCTCTATCTCAGCCTTTTGGACCATTTATCTTTCCACCTGTTCTCTATAGAATGTAGCTCTAACAAAAATGTTCTGAAGGGAACTTAGTCATCCCTCTAAACTTGTGATAAATAGAGATTCATGGACCCACTCTTATAAAACTGCTTTTTCCTTGGAAGTCTAACTGCCCTTATCTGTTCCCCAGTTTGTGGTTTGTCATCGGAAAAAAATACATAGGGCTGTTATTTGGAGCTGTGATTCATCAATAAGACCCACAGGATTGTCATGTTCTTCAGTTGTGTGTTTGTGCCTTCCTCATGAGCCAGGGAAAGGCTGGGGTGACCACTGGGGCACGGCTCCTGAGAGGGCAAGAGAAGGAGGCTGTTATCTTCCTATGGCAAGTCTGCCACGTGGACCCGCTCTGTGGAAATGCGCTGTGTCATTTATCTTACTTTTTGTGTTTTTCCTGCATACACTGTACTGTGTCGTTTATTTTAGTTTTTGGATTTTTCTAGAGGCAGGGTATTGCTCTGTTGTCCAGGCTGGAGGGCAGTGGCATGATCATGTTTCACTGCAGCCTTGAACTCCTGGGCTCCAGTGACTGACCCTCTCACCTCAGCCTCCCACGTAGCTGGGATGAAGGTGGGCACCACCATGCCTAGCTAATTAAAAAAATTTTTTGTAGAGACAGGGTCTTGCTATATTGCCTAGGCTGGTCTCAAACTCTTGGCCTCAAGGGATCCTCCTACCTCGACCTCCAAAAGTGCTGGGATTACAGGTGTGAGCCACCATGCCCAGCCTCACTGTGTAGTTGTGAACAGCTTAACAGTTTGCAGTGTGGTGCTTCTCACAGCTCTTCTCTGTAATGGGAACATGAGAAATAACCTGGTACACATTTATGCTTTGTGGTGTGGCTTTCAATTTTTATAAACATGTCTTATTGCTATTGCCAGGCATTTAGATTTTTAATAGACTTCCAGATACAACAGTATTTTTCTTTATCTCAATATCTCATTTTCCATTGAATTTAAACGAAGTTAGATTCTCTGGGCTTGAGACAATTTTGATTCATTTCACTTCAGCTCTGAAGTACTGTTTTGTAAAATGTAGCACAGTGATACTGAACCAAGCGTTTTGAAAGTTTATTCTCGGCAGGGTACATTTAAGAGGACTTGCCTATCAGAATTTTTACATTTCAGTACCAGAAACTTTGTGTATCAATACCTGTTGGACTCTTTAAATCTGGACTTTATTAAGTTGACAGAGGTATTTGAGAATAGATGACAACCCCGAAATGAGGAATAAAGTTTGTTTTGTACAGTTGTTTAAGCATAAAAATAGACAGATATTAATAGTAGAGTATTCAGTTACCAACCTCCTGCCCCTCCTCACTGAAGATCTGGTGACAACTCTAATCTGTGTGGCATAGAAAGTGGTGCCTTCGGTCTGATCTGAATTCTTCTCCTTTACACTGGGGGGTCCTGGGGACATCTCACCTGCTTCTGCCCTGGGTTTTGCCCTGAGATGTTATGCCTCCAGCTCTGGGGGCCTTGTCTTAGTCTGGGCTTGTGTACTTGCACAAATTACAATATCTTAACTTCCATACATTCTGCTTTGGAAAAAACAAACCTACACTTTTATGTATTACATCCTGATACACTTCAGCAGCCTGACATATACCAACACAGGTCTTTTGTGAACCTATCAGTTAACAGACACTTTGAGTTATCGCATGGCTTTGCTCTCTGCCAGCCAGTAGTTCATATTCAACAGCAGTGCCATCCCCGTCTCAAGGCTGTGTTACTGCAGCTATTTTTTATACTTCATTTACTTCATTATGCTTTGCTTTGACTTTAAATAAAAACTAGTAAAACAAAAATAGAAGTGCTGATGAGAAGCATTGATCTTTAAACATTAACACAATTGAGAACAAGATGAAATAGAACTTTTTAGGCCCATGGAAAGCAGCGAGTCTTTCACCTCATCTGGACATTAATTGGACCTAAGCTAATCTACTCTGTCACTTAGGAAGGAAATGAAAAATAAGGAACAGTATGAAATGTTGGAACCACATGGTCGAAGGCTGGACTTAAAAGAGCAGATGTAAGAAGGGATCTGGCACCACAGATTGAGCATCCCTAATCCCAAAGTCCAAAATCTAAAGGGCTGTAAAATCTGAAGGTTTTTGAACACTGACATGATGCCAAAAGTGGAAAGTTCCACACTTAAGTACTTAACACAAACTTTGTTCCATGCACAAAATTATTAAAACTGTTGTATAAAATTACCATCAGACTATAAAATCATTTATAAAAATTCAGTTGTTTCATATAAGGTATATATGAAACAAATGAATTTTGCGTTTAAGCTTGGGTTCATTAGGAATATGCCAGTATTCCAAAATCAAAAAAAACAAAAAAACAAAAAAACAAAAAACAACGAAAAACCGAAAAATCCCAAGCATTTTGGATAAGAGATACTCACCATATATAGCTTAATGTTCTGAGCTGGAACTCCGTTAATAAGGTGGAAGTCAGTTGTTCAGCTCTCAGTTTGACTCTTAAATATGTCTTCAGGAAATGCTCAGCTTAGAGTGTGTGCAGAGCGTGTTTGCTCATTCAGTTTCTGTGGAAGGCTTTTCCGCTGCCCTGCACAGAGGCCCACGCCCATGACAGCAGACAGGATCGCTGCCCGGGCCTCAGGGGTCTTCCCCTCCCCGGTTTGCCCTTAGAGACAGAGAGAGGGAGAATGGTGGTGGCAGCGGCGGCATAGCGGCTCATCGTTAAACCTCTCAGTGTTAGTGGTTTTGACTTTTTAAGTTTTAAACAAGAAACAGATCATACCATTAACTATCCCTCTGAGTCAGAAAATACAAACCCAAGAGTTGCCTGTTCTAATGTGGCACTACCATAATTTGTTCTACCATTTCCTAATGACTTTCTGTTTGTTTCTAATTATTTCATTCAAGATATGCAGTAAGTATCCTTGGGCTACCAGTGAAGTGAAGCAACTTTTCATATAATTGTCACCATTTATATCTCTTTTTCTGTGTGTTCTCACCACTTGACGTTCTTTGCCCATTTTTTTTCTTTTTTTTTTTTAGATGGAGTCTTACTCTGTCACCCAGGCTGGAGTGCAGTGGCCATTATCTCAGCTCACTGCAACCTCTGCCTCCTGGGTTCAAGCAATTCTCTTGCCTCAGCTTCCCGAGTAGCTGGGATTACAGGGGCCCGCCACCCCACCCAGCTAATTTTTTTGTATTTTTATCAGATACAGGGTCTCACCATGTTGGCCAAGCTAGTCTTGAACGCCTGACCTCAGGTGATTCGCTCGCCTTGGCCTCCCAAAGTGTTGGGATTACAGGCATGAGCCACCGCACCCAGCCCCATTTTTCTTCTGAGTTGCTCTCTTACTGATTTGTAAGTGCTTTTTATCTATTAGGTATCTTTACTCTTTGGCATATGTGTTGTGGATATTGTTTCTCCACCTCTCTTGTCTTTTGGCTTTGCTTATAATATCTTTTACATAAACTTTGAAAACCTTTTAATGTTATTTGCACTGTTCTATTTATACCATATGGCTTTCCTGCATACACTGCTCTTTTTGCTACATGTATCCCATGGTGTTTTAGAGTTTTTGTTGCTAATGTGAATGGGATATTTTTTCTTTTCCAGTGCAACTGGATATAGCTAACATAGAGAAAAGCTATTGACTTGTTGGTTTCCAGACAACTGGCTAAATTTTTTCTGGTGTTTAGTCTGTTGAGCTCTCTAGGCTACAGTCATAGCATCTCCAAATAAAAATAATTTTATCTCATTTCAATACTATTTATTTCATTTCTTTCTTTTATAGTGCAGTGAGCTAGGATGTCTGTCAAAGTTATTCACCCTCTCTTGAGGGTAAAATCATGTCCTTCTTGCCGTCTGAGCTGCAGGCTGTTCCTTCCTTGTGTGACATCATCATGTTGCCTCCTCACAGCAGAAGCTCTTGGTATCAAATGCCTCCGTAGCCAGTGTTGTGCAGTCTGCTTTCTTCCAACTAGATTCTGAGCTCTTTAAAGTTGGGGATCACACTTCTTATTTTATATCCTTCATAGAACCTCCCAGAGAACTGGGCACATAGTAAATCTGTGTTGGGCTGTCTGTATGTGTGGGAGGTGTCCCTGTTCTCTTCTGCCTCCCTGCTGTTCCTGGAAGCCGGTTCTGACCCCTTGGGACTGTCAATCATATGACCATAGGATTCTGTCCCCAAGGGCCCTTCCTCCTTGCCTACCCTATAGAATTTAGATTTTTGAGCCCCTAGACCAAAGACGCTTCCCTTCTCAAAACTTTATTGGCGTCAGCATCACCTGGAGAGTTTGTTAACACAGATGGTGGGGTCATCCCCTGAGACTCGAATCCAGAGGTCTCAGGTGGGGCCCGAGAATTTCACATTTTGAACAAGCGTGTTTGCTGCTGGTCCAGGTAGTATAGTTTGAGAAGCACTGCTCTAGGCTGCAGTTGGTGACCTCATGGATGCAAGGCAAAGAGCGCTTTGCTCAAGTAAGCCAGATTCCGATGTTAAGCCTCATATAGCAGGGCCCCTGCCCTCCACCGTGAGGTGTTGCGCTACAAGTCAGAGTATGTTTCAGGGGCACGCAGCATTTATCTTTTGCAGGAGAGGCGATTCTGTCATGAAAAGCATTTTTTAGGCTTAAGAAAAACTCACTCCTCATCCCGCCTTCCTCAGCCTCTGCACTTAGATACCTTCATGAAAACAGAATCATCCATCGGGATCTAAAGCCAGAAAACATCGTCCTGCAGCAAGGAGAACAGAGGGTAAGTGACGCTCCTGGGACTTGGAAAGCCTCAGGTGGGCGCGCCGGGAAGTGGCCTGGGAGGAAAGGAGCATACTCTGCATATTTGTGTGTATTTGCATTTCCTTGCCTGTGCTTTGATTCTCTGGGAATGCTGTTTGATTTGAAACAAAATTCAGCAAAAAAGTTGTTGCAGATTGAGGCAGGTTTGAATGGATTACATTGTTAGTTGCTCAAGTTGCAGGAATCTGATAAGGAAAATAATGTTTGCCTTCCTACCTCCACCCCTAGCCTCTGGGACTAGCGCTTCTTGGAAATCGACTTCTTGTTTTCCATCTTCCTTAAGAGCCTCGCCTCTCAATGCTATATGGAAACCAGTGATCAGTTGGTTGTGTATGTGGCTGGGAAGAGGCACTGGGATTGGCGTCTGCTGCCGAGCCTGGTCCAGCCTATAGTTTCCCCAGAGCTCTTTGTGGCCTCCTCAGTGGCTACCTGGCTCGGACATGGTGTTGACTGCCCCTCGAGCTTGACATTGCGGTTTTTACCCACTCTATGTGTTCAGCTGGGGTGGTGAGCACAGGCTCAGCTGAGTGGAATGCCGTGACTGAGTTCTTAGATCACCTAATCCCTTCCCATACAGCTGCCCTCAGCACCTAGGCCTGGTCTGTGACTACCACAGGGCTCGCCCTTGTTCCAGTTCACACTCACTCCTGTCAGTGGTGCTCAGATTTGGGAACTGAGGGTATTTACTGAGAAGAGGCTGGCGCGGTCCTTCCTGTTTCAAGTCTGGGTTTAGCCATCTTGAGGGCTGGTGCCTGTTCTGTTCATTCAGCTTCCCTCTGATGATGCGTGGCAGAGTGTGGGAGGACATGTGCCTAGCATTTTTACAATATGCCTCTTCTTTTGCCCTGAATCTACCATGTCGAGGACATTCTTTTGTGTATCTGGCAGCTCCTTGGGAGTTTGGGATCTAATAGTACCTGGGAATTCAGAAATACCTCTGCTCTAATACCAGGCAGTCAGATTCCTTGTAGAAGGACATTGTGTTCTTGTAACCCTCAGATTTCTCCTTCCTTTTGTTTTAGTTAATACACAAAATTATTGACCTAGGATATGCCAAGGAGCTGGATCAGGGCAGTCTTTGCACGTCATTCGTGGGGACCCTGCAGTACCTGGTAAGAAGTGGGCTTTGCCTGTTTGCCTGTCGGCTCCTCCCTGCTTCTGCATTTGTGGGGCTCCTCTCCCACCTTACTCCCAGCACCTGAGTCCCACCTGCTCTCTGAATGTTTTGGAGATGCATAAGGTCACACCCATAACCTGGTCGAGTCAGCATTTTTTGCCACCAGATGCCCTGTGGAGTGATGTGGTCATCTTCTCTGATGTCCGGAGGGCTCTGCTCATGTACCTTGCACCATCTCCTAGCCTCTCTGTGCTTCAGCGTCTTCTCTGAAAGGAAAGGGTTTTAAACAGATCCATGCTGGTCTCGAGTGGTCCTCCCACCTCAGCCTCCTGAGCAGCTAAGACTACAGGCAGGAGTCACTAAGTCTGGCTGAGACCACAGTTTCTATGAGGTATCTCAGGGGCCACTGAGGAGGGATCAGAGCTCTGAGCTCCCCACTCTTTGTTTACGTTATTTGGTCTGAATATTAGGTTTCTGTTTGAGTCACTAATTCAAGAATATTGTGTCAGGCACTGTGCTCAGGGCTGGTGGTGCAATGGGGAAAAAAGAGAAGCCCTTTTCTGCCTTCAGACCTTAGAGTTTAGCAGGAAAGCAGGCATTACTGTGATGCTTACACAGATAACTAAGAAATTACAGTTGCGGTGAATGTTACAAAGCAAGAGTGCAGGGTGTTGCGAAATTATGTATTGGGTGGCCTCAGCCTGGTCTGGGACTTGAAGGGTGAGGAGGTGAAAAGGGCTGGAGGTGGGGGACAGGAGGGGGAATTCCATGCAAAGGGATCACACACAGGAAGACCTGAAGGTGTGGCCGGAACCGAGCACAAAAGGAAAAGAGAGTCTTGAGTTGAAGCTGACAGCGAGGTAGGGCACAGATTATGAAGGGCCTTCAGGGCTGGGCTAAGTTCTAGACTTTATCTTAAAACCTCTGCAGAGATTGATAGGTTTTAAGTGGGAGAAAGAGCAACTCTTTGGAAAGCCCACTCCTGATACTGTGTAGAGAAGGAATCACACCAAACAGGAGTGAATAGTGGGCGAGGTAGGGGCAGTGAAGAGGCAGAAGGCAGTTAGATTCCAGGAGGGCTTAGCACAGCTCCCCAGCAAGACCTGTCTTAGGTTGCTTGCTGATGGCAGTAGCCTCCACAGTTGGGATTGACTTAAGGAGTCTGCAGCTTTCAGAGCAGGACTCGCAGGGGACAGTGATTCAGGTGCCTGTGTTCATATGACGTGTGATTTGGTAGGTCCTTCTGGAGTCCTCCTCAGCTCAGCAGCAGCTGAGCAAGGGGGACCCCATGCTCTAACCAGGAGCTGAGTCAAGTCATGTACTCACATGAGCTAAAACATCTGTCCTTAACCAGACATAGAGGTTGACCTACCCATCCCGGAATGTCTTCTCTTGGTTTGGTCTTCCAGGCCCTTCCTTAAGCTTCATATTTCCAACCAGACCATGCACTACCCTGTCTCTGTGCTTTTGCTTGCCCTGGTCCTTTCTGTCTCCACCCACCTGCTGAGCCCAGTCTGCACCCCCAGCACACCTGTGCTGCGTTCCCTTCCTCGGTCACCCCAGCTCTCTCTGCCTCAGCAGCAGCCATGCATCACATTTTCCCTGCCTGTTTCTAAATATCCTGGCCTTTTCTGCAACCACATGGTACCTGGTTCAGGGGTTCAGCCAGCACTTAATGTGTGTATTTGGTGTAGACAGCCTGGCATCATTTTCCTTTAACATTTGTAGCCTCTCTTCCCATGTCTACACAGCACCCACGACTGCATCCTGCCTTAAGCTAATTTTCAATGAGCGCCTGAAATGCTGCAACTCTCTTTTTTTTTTTCCTTTTTTCTTTCTTTCGTTCTTTTTTTTTTTTTTTTTTTTGAGATGGGGGCTCACTCTGTTGCCCAGGCTGGAGTGCAGTGGCATGGTCTCGGCTCACTGGAACCTCCACTTCCCAGGTTCAAGCAATTCTTGTGCCTCAGCCTCCTGAGTAGCTGGGACTAAAGGTGCATGCCACCATGCCCAGCTAATTTTTGTATTTTTAGTAGAGATGGGGTTTCACCATGTTGGCCAGGCTGATCTCAAACTCCTGACCTCAAGTAATCTGCCTGGCTCCGCCTCCCAAAGTGCTGGAATTACAGGTGTGAGCCACTGCGCCTGGCCTGCAACTCTCATTTTTAAAGGGGAGAAGTTAAAGCCCAGTGAGGGGTGTGTGATGTACTCTGGCCCTGAATCTTTAGCCACTCAATCAGGACTTACTGGAGTGAGTGGGGCATAGAAAGGTCTTAGAAATGGTAGCATGACATACCCGCTAAACATGCCTGGAGTGCCCTCCTCGCCCTGCAGGCATGTGCCAGTGCCCCCTGGGATGGAGCCAGGAAAGCCTGGGGTAAAAGCAGTTGGCTGGCCGCCCCCTCCTGCCATGGTCCCCCATGAGAGGAGCAGCTCAGGTGTGCCCCCTCGTGTCGCTGCAGGCCCCAGAGCTGCTGGAGCAGCAGAAGTACACAGTGACCGTCGACTACTGGAGCTTTGGCACCCTGGCCTTCGAGTGCATCACGGGCTTCCGGCCCTTCCTCCCCAACTGGCAGCCCGTGCAGTGGTGAGTGGGGCCGGGGCACCTGGATGGAGGAGGGAGCCCGTCTGCTCCTTTCTCTTCACGTACCCTGTTTCCCTGGCGCCCCATCACCGGGCCTGGGAGATCTGTGTTGTGTCTCTTCCGAGAGGAAGGCCTGTCAGGATCTAGCACGAGTAGAGGGGCGGTCTGTGCTCCAAGGACCTGTTAATAGATACAGAGTAGCTGTTAAGTCTTCATGTGGATTCTGAGCCTTCACATCTTTTAAATACAATGCTGTGTCAATGTCATCTGCTCTGGGTTCAGAAGTAAGACTATTGTGTGAATATGTGCACTTACACTGAGAATGCTGTGTGTTAGTAAACAGAAAGAAAACACATATATGCATGACAAGTCAGGAGGAAATATGTGGAAAATTGTTGACAAATTTTACTACAACCTCAATATAAATTTTTTTTTTAAAGTGTAAGAACATGACCAGGTACGGTAATCCCGGCACTTTGGGAGGCCGAAGCAGGTGGATCACTTGAGACCAGGAGTTCCAGACCAGCCTGGCCAACATGGTGAAACCTCATCTCTACTAAAAACCCTAGCCGGGTGTGGTGGCTGGTGCCTGTAATCCCAGCTGGGCTGAGGTGGGAGAATTGCTTAAACCCAGGAGGCAGAGGTCGCACCACTGCACTCCAGCCTGGCCAACAGAGTGAGACTCTGTCTCAAAATAAACAAAGATTAAAAAAAAAAAAAAAAAAAAAACTGAGCATAAAGCATAAGAATGTAGCTGAAATTGTGAACTTAATAAATTACACAAAAATTTTTCTAATAAATTAAAAGATACAATGAAGATTTGTATAATTACTCTGTATTCTTTAGCTTTTGTTTTACTGATTAAAGAAATAATGCATTGTTCAGGATATGTTTATATAAAAGTTAATTATTACCACCAAAAATGGTATGTGAGGTAATGCATATGGTAATTAGCTCAATATAGTCATTCCACAATGTGTACATCATGTTGTACATGATAAATATAGACCGTTTTTATTTGTCAGTTTAAATAAAGAACTGGGGGCAGAAAAGAAGAGAAAAAAGTTAATTATTACTGAAAGGCATAATTTAAAAATGAATATTCCCCCAAATCAGTTAGATTTCATTTAGGATTTTTCCTTGAGAGGCCACACACTAGTTTAAATGATGCTCCTGCTGCTCAAAATTTACTTATTTCAAGTTTTAATTTTTTTGGAACCATAGTAAGTTCACGTGGCTCAAATTTCCAGAATAAGGGAGTATGCAGTGAAAAGTCATACCAGCCTCCCAGGCACTCATATCCCTCCCCACAGGCACCTGCTGTCTTCCAAGAACGTTTTCATATCTTCCAGGGTTTTCGTATCTTCCAGGGATGTTTGCTACGTGTTCCAGTAAATTGGCATATGTTTGTTTATTTGTACATTGATATTTCCCCTCTTTTTTACCCCAATGGTAGCATTATCTGAACACGGTCCTGCACATGCTTTCAAGCTTTTCACACCATGAGAATTTCTTTTTGAGTCAATTTATCTGCAACACAAAAAATTATTCTTTTGGGCCGGGCGCGGTGGCTCAAGCCCGTAATCCCAGCACTTTGGGAGGCCGAGACGGGCAGATCACGAGGTCAGGAGATCGAGAGACCATCCCGGCTAACACGGTGAATCCCCGTCTCTACTAAAAAATACAAAAAAACTAGCCGGGCGAGGTGGCGGGCGCCTGTAGTCCCAGCTACTCGGGAGGCTGAGGCAGGAGAATGGCGTAAACCCGGGAGGCGGAGCTTGCAGTGAGCTGAGATCTGGCCACTGCACTCCAGCCTGGGTGACAGAGCAAGACTCCGTCTCAAAAAAAAAAAAAAAAAAAAAAATTATTCTTTTGAACTTAAATAGTACTGCACAGTTCAATTACCCCTTAATTTTTGCCAGATTAACTTTGCTTCATTTTTGTGTTTTGTAAAATATGGAAACAGTAAAAAAGCAGGAATCAACTGTCATCCCATAATTGGAAAACAATCACTATGAACAGTTTTGTGTCTCCAGGCTCTTCAGTGTTATATTTTTGTACTTTTTAAACAAACAAAAATAGGTTACTATAATATCCTCATACAACCTGCCTTTCAAACTAGATGTCGAAAATGCTTTATGTTTTTCCGTATTATTTGTAATGTCTGTTATTTCATTGGATGGCTGTGCTGTGGTTCATTTAACTTATCCCCCGTGGTTGGAAGCACGTTGATAATTTTTATTTCTTAAAATAACACTAAGAATAACATCCTTGTAGGGAAATTCTTGCACACAGTTGTTTCCCTAGGATAATACCTAGAAAGGGAAATAACAGATTAAAGACTTTGCATGTTGTAAAGGTTTTTGATACATGTTAGTTAGCAAATTGCTCGCCAGGAAGGTCATATAAATACACGTCTCCACCTGGAGTGTGGACACTGCCCCTTTCACCACATCCTTGCCAATGCTGGCTATTGTCACCTTCTGGAAGTAATGAAAACAAAACATGAATGTTTTCAGAGGACAAGTGTGTACATCATGAGAATATTTATTTATAGGAATAAAGTGGGCCGGGCATGGTGGCTCACACCTGTAATCCCAGCAGTTTGGGAGGCTGAGGCAGGTGGATCACCTGAGGTCAGAAGTTTGAGACCAGCCTGGCCAACATGATGAAACCCCATCTCTACTAAAAATACAAAAATTAGCTGGGCGTGGTGGCACACGCCTATAATCCCAGCTACTTGGGAGGCTGAAACAGGAGAATTGCTAGAACCCAGGAGGCGGGGGTTGTGGTGAGCCAAGATCGCACTGCTGCACTCTAGTCTGGTCAACAGAGCAAGACTCTGTGGTCTTACCAAAAAAAAAGAAAGAAAAAAAAGAATAAAATGTATCCTTTGAAATCAATTCCAGAAAAGTGGTCTTAGGTGATGGCAGTCTGTTCAATTCCACGTTTACCTCCCAGTGAGGGAGGTCCCTGCCCTGAGTTTGGAGAAATGGCAAAGTTTGCCCCACTGTGGTGACTTATTTTAAAACAGGCATTGCTCCTTTAGCTACATAGGTTCTGGAATATTGAGGAATTTGTTCATTAATTTATAGTCACACTTTACAGTGTACGCATTATAAAAATCGCTTTAAATTACATGTACATCTATAGTGTTTTTTTGTTTTTGTTTTTGTTTTTGTTTTTGAGACAAAATCTCACTCTGTTGCCCAGGCTGGAGTGTAGTGGCATGATCTGGGCTCACTGCACATCTATAGTGGTTTTAACTAAAGGAATTATTGCATTTCTTCTGATCACTTGTTGAGCATTTCTCTTATTTATGACAAGATGAGTTAAAATCCATTAGAACTAGAAGAGCAGGTGCTTTTTGAAAATACATTCCTAATGGCCCAGCATCCTCGTAGGAAATCTGTTGTCTGCAGAGCCATCTTCCTAGAGCTTCCCTTATCAGCACTGGAGGGCCAGGTGGCCAGTTTCAAGTAGATTTTTCTGAAACCCAATAAGGAGCTGTTTTGTGGACTAATCTAGTTTTTAATGCTTTGGGCAACTTTTTAAAAATTTCACTATCTTGTCTCAGATGGCAGGTAAATAGTGATTTCCAGACAAATGCAATTTGGGCTTTACAATTCTATTATAAAGCCACTTTGAAATACATTTTAGGACAAGCCCCAGCAATAAGCATCTTATTTTGGGTCCTTTTTAAATTTCCCATCAACAACTTAAGTTTTCTGTGAGAGGCTTATTCCACACTTAGATAATTAGAAAGTCTTGGAGCCCCCGACTTACAGCTGTCAGTTTCAGCCCAAGCGGTAAAGCACCAGCCTCTGCCATGCTCCGGCTCTTCTAGCTTTCCAGTGTGCTCCTGATAGGCTGGTTCACCACTTGCCAATGAAAATTGTTTGGAGCAAAGCATTTTTTATTTGAATTTCCCAGATGTTTTGAGAATAGTTGGACATTCAGACAGAATAGAAAGAACACCAGACATTGGGTTTGAGCCCCTGATTCTGCTACTCTGTTGCGTGACCTTGGACAAATCATTTGATCATCATTTCCTTTGGTCCAAATTGGGGGACTAAAAATAATGTCTGCCACATGGGCCTGTCATGGCCTTAAGTGAATAAATGATCTGTGTCAGAATACTTGGTTATCTATGAAGTATTATTCAAACTACTCTTCTTATTACCAAGATTTGAAGCCAGTTGCATGTAGATTATTTTTATTGGCCAGGCACTGTGGCTTACCCCTATAATCCTAACACTCTGGGAGGCCAAAGTGGGTGGATTGCTTGAGTCCAGGAGTTTCAGACTAGCCTAGGCAACATGGCGAAACCCCATCTCTACAAAAAATACAGAAATTAACTGGGTGTGTGGTGCACACCTGTAGTCCCAGCTATTTAGGAGGCTGAGGAGGGATGATTGCTTGAGCCTACAAGGTTGAGGCTGCAGTAAGCTGTGATTGTGCCACTGCATTCCAGCCTGGGTGACAGAAAAAAAAATTATTTTTACCTTCAAATACTACTTCAGATACCCCAAGAAGTTCCCTAAGTTGGGAAATGTATAAGTTCATTTATCCTTAGAAACAGTATTTAGCTGTGTACATTTAGAGGGAAGTATCTATGTGTGTGCGTAGGTTTTGCATATTTTATGTAAATGTTGTATGCATACTGTAATCTAGGTTTGGAAGTCCCAGTTTTAACCTCTGTCAAAACACAAGAGTGTGTAGTAGATGAAACAGAAGATAGAGCAAATGAGAAGGAAAAACCAAGGATGAGATAAGGAGGCAGTAGTACTGTCTGCAGAACTCTGGGCACAAGATGGTCAGTGACTCTGCTAAAGGTTGCTTTTCAAAAACTCATTCAGGCAGTCCTGACCAGTCTTAAACTCTCAAAGAATCCGCCTGACTCAATGTGAATGAAAAGATTGGGGCTATAAATCTGTATAGTTGTAAACTGATATTATAAATGTAAAGTGGCTCTTGAGTGCTAAGTGTCATAGGGATGTGTATAACTGTATATTTCATTGACATCCCAGTCAACAATTGACTGCATAGATGACAGTGGTCTCATGAGATTATAATACTGTATTTTTGCTGTACCTTTTCTGGGTTTAGATATGTTTAGATACACGAATATTTATCATTGTGTTACCCTGGCCTACAGTATTCAGTACCGGAGCATGCTGTACAGGTTTGTAGCCTAGGGCAATAGGATGTACTATATAGCCTAGGTGTGTAGTAGGCTAAACCATCTAGGTTTGTGTTCGGTTCACACAACGACTAAATCACCTAATGATGAATTTCTTAGAATGTGTCCCTGTCATAGCAACGTGTGACTGCACCTAACAAGATTCATATTTGCAGGCATTCGAAAGTCCGGCAGAAGAGTGAGGTGGATATTGTTGTCAGCGAAGACTTGAATGGAACAGTGAAGTTTTCAAGCTCTTTACCCTACCCCAATAATCTTAACAGGTAAGGCACAGCAGCATTACACGAATACATATTTTTCTTCCCTTTTTTAGAAATACAAGTCTGGACTGGGCGTGGTGGCTCACGCTTGTAATCCTAACACTTTGGGAGGCCAAGGTGGGTGGATCACCTGAGGTCAGGAGTTCAAGACCAGCCTGGCCAACATGGTGAAACCCCATCTCTACTAAAAATGCGAAAATTAGGAGTGGTGGCACACGCCTGTAATCCCAGCCACTCAGGAGGCTGAGACAGGAGAATCGCTTGAACCCGGGAGGCAAAGGTTGCAGTGAGCTGAGATTGCGCCATTGCACTCCAGCCTGGGTGACAGAGTGAGACTCCATCTCAAAAAAAAAAAAAAAAGAAATTCAAGTCTGAAGTGACATCTGATAACTTTTAAACAGGTTATCAGAATATCGTCCTGTGAGTAAGAAATTGACATAGTCCTTCTTAATCTTAAATCTAGAATGGGTTTCCTTCCCTCATCTCCCTAGAAATCATCTCTTATTCTAAGTTCACATAACAATTTATCTGTGCCTCTTATTACCCTTAATAGCCTCTACCTTGTATCACATTTGGTTTTGCATAGGGTTTGTCTCTGATTCAACAGCAGTCCTTTTAAGGGCAGGGAATTATACCTTATTTCTCTTTCTACCCCTCATGTGGCCCAATTCTGTGTCACAGTCAACAAATAAATCTTTGTCATTTGAATGGCATTACAATCCAGTCTCAGAGCCAGAATCTAAACAATTAATAATATTGTGTAATTGTACAGAATTGGGTAACAGTGCAAAAGAAAGCTACGAGGCAGTCACACATAATTGAGTGGCATGGATAATGATTACCATATTTAAAGGGTGGAAGAGAAGATTGGATGGACTAGTGCTATAAGGAATGACGTGGGATAAGCTAGAACTTTTTGGAAGGGTCTAGACAGATGTGCAGGACGTGGACAGATGAAGAGGAAGGAGGAAGGAAATTCTAAGGGGAAAGATTAAAGTGAGCAAGGCACGTTTGGGAGGTGGTGGGTAGCTGTCTTGGCCTCAGGAAAGGGTTTGAGTGCTCACAGGAGGCAGGCTCTGCAGGGCCAGGGGAAGGAGCTTGGAGTTTGTCATGTGAACCACTACATCTGGCAGCGTGGGATCTAGATTCTGTAGGGGTCACCTGAGCTAGGATGTGCTTATAAAGTGTATTTTAAAAACCTCATGGGTCATTCTTTTTCTTTCTTTTTTTTTTTTTGGAGACAGTCTCCCTCTGTCACCCAGGCTAGGGTGCAGTGTGGCACAATCTCGGCTCACTGCAACCTTTGCCTCCCAGGTTCAACTGATTCTCCTGCCTCAGCCTCCTGAGTAGCTGGGATTACAGGCGCGCACCACCATGCCCGGCTGATTTTTGTATTTTTAGTCGAGATGGGGTTTCACCATGTTGGCCGGGCTGGTCTCAAACTCCTGACCTCAAGTGATCCACCTGCCTTGGCCTCCCAAAGTGCTGGGATTACAGGCATGAGCCACTGTGCCTGGCCTTCATGGGTCATTCTTATGCAGCTATTTGGAGGTCAGGAATCTCTGATTTCAGGGTATTTTAGAATTCAGGAGAGAGGTGTGAACACCTGAATAATTGATTGGAAATGTCTATACTGTTTCTGATAAACCCATTTTCATTTTCAATCACCATCTGTTGGCTGCCATCTGTGCATATACTGGGAGACACACACTGTAGCCCAACATTGGCTGGAAGTGTCTCCTCACACACTCTGCTCCTCTCCACAGCGTCCTGGCTGAGCGACTGGAGAAGTGGCTGCAACTGATGCTGATGTGGCATCCCCGACAGAGGGGCACGGATCCCACGTATGGGCCCAATGGCTGCTTCAAGGCCCTGGATGACATCTTAAACTTAAAGGTGAGCATGGAGCCAAGTTAGCCCTGAGGCAAAAGCTGGGGTCCCCAGCGGAGCATGCACTTCTTAGGATAGAGCAGGGGATGGGGCCAGCTGACTTAGTGAGAAAGTTTAGGCTCCTGCATCAGTCTTTCTGCATAAGTAAAGAAAGGACAGTTGTGCTATTTGACATTGGCTATGAGGTCATAGCCACAGATAGGATTATGAAAGACGAAAATATGCGAAACATGGCACCTGACCTCCCTCCGTCAAGCCAGGCCGTTGCTTTGTGTGGTTGGGAAATGTTGGGAGTAGCAGAGAGAGGACCTAGGCAAATAGATGCGCATCTCCTTGAAGAAATTGGTTTTCCAGTAACATCTGGGTTGTGTTGCAGCTGGTTCATATCTTGAACATGGTCACAGGCACCATCCACACCTACCCTGTGACAGAGGACGAGAGTCTGCAGAGCTTGAAGGCCAGAATCCAGCAGGACACGGGCATCCCAGAGGAGGACCAGGAGCTGCTGCAGGAAGCGGGCCTGGCGTTGATCCCCGATAAACCTGCCACTCAGTGTATTTCAGATGGCAAGGTAAGCCCTGGCTTCGTACACACCACCCTGTTTCCCTTGGCTGTGCCTCTTGGGAAACTCAACACACCTTCAGATTTCAATTCTGCTTTGTCATGTAGTCTGTTTATCATACAGTGTGGATACCTGCCTGGTGTTTAAGTTGGAGTATGGTGTCCTCTGTGTGGCCTGATAGGAAACACAAATCTCCTTGCTGGACTTGTTACTTCCAGACCCTCCAAGACCGTTCTCTTGCCTTTATTGCAAAAAATGATGCGGTAGTACTTGAATCGCTCAAGTTGCCAGCTTGGCCCTCTTCCAAGTATACTTTAAAAAAAAAAAAAAAATGTAATCCCAGCACTTTGGGAGGCCGAGACGGGCGGATCACGAGGTCAGGAGATCGAGACCATCCTGGCTAACACAGTGAAACCCCGTCTCTACTAAAAAATACAAAAAACTAGCCGGGCGAGGTGGTGGGCGCCTGTAGTCCCAGCTACTCGGGAGGCTGAGGCAGGAGAATGGCGTAAACCCGGGAGGCGGAGCTTGCAGTGAGCTGAGATCTGGCCACTGCACTCCAGCCTGGGCGACAGAGTAAGACTCCGTCTCAAAAAAAAAAAAAAAAAAAAAAAAGATGCTGCACTGTCTTGAGTCAACTGAAACTATTTATGATGGCCTCTGTGTACAGAACTGTGAAACTATTTATGATGGCCTCTGTGTTAGGCACCTGTGTTAACTATAGCCGTGTAAGACATGGCCTCTGCTCAAAAAGAGCTTCTCACCTGACTTGTGGAGATAAAGTTATCATATGAGAAATAATCATTGCATAGGGAAGTATATAGTGAATTTCTGAACTTCACAGGGATGACAGTAAAATAGAATGTAATAAGTTTGTAAATAAGGAGTGTGTTCCAACAGTAAGTGTAGGCTGGAAACGTTGGGAGAAAGACTTCATGTATGCTTCGTACTTGCTGGCTGAAGATGATGCTCTTGCCAAACAGTGAGGAAAGCTCTGGAACCTCTTCATTATTAGAAAAGAGAGGATTGGATCCACAAGATTCATTTTGTTCTTGTCCCTTTGCAGTTAAATGAGGGCCGCACATTGGACATGGATCTTGTTTTTCTCTTTGACAACAGTAAAATCACCTATGAGACTCAGATCTCCCCACGGCCCCAACCTGAAAGTGTCAGCTGTATCCGTAAGAATTTGTTTTGTTTTGTTTTTCTAAATAATCAGTTATAATATGTGGGACAAGGCAGGGGAGGGAGACTGGACTAAGGAAAGGGGAGCCACATGAAGGAAATTAGTATCGCCAGTCCTCAGGGCAGCCTTCCTTATTTAGGACATGCAAAGAGTAGCCAGGCAAGAGACAGTACAGGAAACCATTAGTGAATTTCAACCTCCTAGGCTGGGCATGGTGGCTCACGCCTGTAATCTCAGGACTTTGGGAGGCTGAGGCAGGAGGATCGCTTGAGCCCAGGAGTTCAAGACCAGCCTGGGTAATATAGTAAGCTCTCATCTCTACAAAAAATTTAGAAATTAGCCAGATGTTGTGGTGCATGCCTGTAGTCCAGCTATTCAGGAGGCTGAGGCAGAAGGATCACTTGAGCCTGAGAATTCAAGGCTGCAGTGAGTCATGATCACTCCCACTGCATGCCAGCCTGGGTGACAAGAGTGAGACCTTGTCTCTTAAAAAAAAAAAAAAAAAAAAAAAAATTCTATTGAAAATATATGACCCTATATACATATGTGTCCAAATGGTTCATAAAGTGTTTCTTCAAATCAACAGCTACTTATTGACCACTGGTACATGCTGTTGGTACAAATACATGTATGTGACAGTAACCAGGCATAACACCCTCCAAAGTTACATGATCCTATAGTAGGTATAAAACGTGAAAGTGCCAGCAGTGTTGAAGGCAGGATGTGGTTAATTGTAGGAGAGTTATTGTGGTTATTTTTTGACAATTGCCTCTGTCTTTGTCTCCAGTTCAAGAGCCCAAGAGGAACCTCGCCTTCTTCCAGCTGAGGAAGGTGTGGGGCCAGGTCTGGCACAGCATCCAGACCCTAAAGGAGGATTGCAACCGGCTGCAGCAGGGACAGCGAGCCGCCATGTAGTGTGCCAGGCTTTTTTTTTTTAAACTTAATTTATTTAAAATTGCTTGGTGGCTTTGGCCACAGGGAGGTGGCTGAGGCAGGGACCCAGAAGCAACTGTTAATGAGCAACAAAAGGGAGACACTGGTTTGGACAGACGGGAAGCAGTTGGGTGGGCTGGACTGAGGCAGGCCCCTTTAGACCTGATGAGGTGAGTGTGGTCGGCCCAGGGCGAGGAGTATGGAACTGAGGCTGGGCTGGCCGCGCTGTGGACGGATTGGGAACCCAGAGGAGCTCACTGCCATGTGGATTAGCAAAACTCCCCTGACTGTGCTGCTGGGGACTTATGGACTCTTTCTCCAGTGTGACTCGTTTGCCAACATTATTGGCCTTTTGTGTCTTCCTTTGCCTGGTGCCAAGTTTGGTGCAGAACCTCAGGCATTGCTGAGGGCGAGGAAATCGTCCTTGGGTTATAAGTGGCTGCTATAATAATAGCGATGATGATGATAATTATAGCAGGGACCTCCCTTGACATTTGAGGGGGTTTTGTTATTGTGCAGGAAATGGAATTTGGATCCCAGAGATGCTCCTAGACTCTGTTCCTTGTGGTCCCTGCAGGATGAATCTCCTCCGGAACAACAGCTGCCTCTCCAAGATGAAGAATTCCATGGCTTCCATGTCTCAGCAGCTCAAGGCCAAGTTGGATTTCTTCAAAACCAGCATCCAGATTGACCTGGAGAAGTACAGCGAGCAAACTGAGTTTGGGATCAGTGAGTGTGCACTTTGCAATGAGTTTAAAGACACCATTTTTTTTTTCTTTTTCTAAGGTTTCTTTTGTCCTATTATAATTGAGTTGCTTATTTCTGTTTCAGTTTTGTGGTGTTTTTATTTTGTTTTGTTTTGTTTTTCCTTCTCAATTTTTTTTTCAGCATCAGATAAACTGCTGCTGGCCTGGAGGGAAATGGAGCAGGCCGTGGAGCTCTGTGGGCGGGTAGGAGACTCATTTGGGGTTTCTGAACTTACCGAGGGGGTGAGGTTTTGCTCCTACTTTTCACTTTCTCATCAAACACTGGGTCGATCTCTGTCAAAAATCAGGTGTTCCTCACCATGCTTTGAACTTGACTGGACCAGCTGGAAAGAGGCTAAGAGTAGCCAGTAAAGGGAGCCCCTCTGTGGCCAAATGCAAGAGTTGCGTGAATGGATGGCGATGGTCCAGATTTAAATAAGAAGCAAGTGTTAGGTTCCCTTGGGGAAAAGCCAAGACCATTTCCTGTTAGGAAGGGCATTGGATGGATGATCAACACCCCCTCTTGTTGAAGGTTTTTGACTAATTTTGTTGGGACGCTAAATCCATAGGAAATAAAAGGTCCAGGCAGAAAGTCTCAGGACAACGTGAATCAGATGTCACCAAAAAACGTTAATTATGAAGGCAAAGGAAATACGTGTGACTAAATGAACGTCACACGAACTGAAGATTGAAGTCAGGCTCTGGGGCTTTTTCCTGGACGAATCCTCTGTTTTCCCCTGTGTGCTTGGGCAAGGATCTTCCCCTGTGTCTCAGTATCGCTTTTTATCAATCAGTACTGATGGGGTGTATGTGTGTTTCATGGTGAATATTAACCATAGAAGGGGTGAGTGCTCCTCCCCATCTTGAGACTCATAATCTATGAAATAAAGCAGTCTGGGCCTCCCTGCCCTGTAGCATCGGCATAGACAGATGAAGAGAAGAGAAAGTAATGTGCCTTGGGCATCTTCTGTGTGCCAGGCACCATGCCAGAGGCTTTAAGTACTTCATCTTACTTCACTCCTCAAATAGCCCTGTTAGAAGCCTATTTTATGCAAAAGGAAACTGCAGCTGGGGGTAAGTAACTTGCCAAGGGGTCACATAGCTAGAAAGTGGTGAACCCTAGATGTAAGCGCAGCCATTCTGACCCCACAGTCCACATTCCTTTGAGCCAGTCCATTGAGAGTCCTCAGGCAATGTGGAGGGTCCCCAGGTCTCGCTCCTCCTCAGATCTTGCATCTCAGCATGCTCCTACCACATCAGTTGACATTAGCACAGCTTTTCCATTAGGAGAACGAAGTGAAACTCCTGGTAGAACGGATGATGGCTCTGCAGACGGACATCGTGGACTTACAGAGGAGCCCCATGGGCCGGAAGCAGGGGGGAACGTTGGACGACCTGTGAGTACTGACTGGGGGGCCCCTCTGTGCCTAGCACATACAGATAACCCTGGAGCTTCTGTGTGTGTGTCCAGGGCACCCTCAGTGGCTGTGTGGGACCATTCTCTAGAGCATGCTCCCCTGTGGGGTCACCTCCAGCAAATCATCACTGAGCCTCAGTTTCCAAATCTGTTCAGTGGCAAGAAAAGCAGTCTTACCTCACGAAGTTGTAAGGATGAATTCAGGTAACGCATTTGAGACGGAGGCCATAATCTGTAAAGGCTCTAAAATGCAAGCAGCCTCTACCCCTGTATCAGACTCCCCTGATTTGTCCCACCCACCCTGACCCAGGCATAGCTCAGAACAGAAAGTAAGATAGAGAAGTAGAGAAGGAAGAACCTGACAAGGGGGAATTCGGACCTGGAATCCGTTCGTTTGAGTCTTTGTCAGGTATTTGGCATTGACTCCAGGAGGGGAGGAGGGGTCTAGGCAGATCACTCCTACCTGAAGGAGATCACATGTCCTTCTGGCGTGCAGATGGAGGGAACCGGGCAGGCCGGGTCAGCCTCTTGAGGGCTGTGTCACCATGAGCTCAGCAGTGTTCCCTGATTCTCTCACTAGGATTCTTAGGACAGGAGCTCCAAATGTCAGAACTTTGATTCTGTCTTTTCTCTAATCAACCCTTTATTCTCCTCTAGTTCTTTTATTTGTATTTGTATTATTTAAGAGACAGGGTCTTGCCCTGTTGCCCAGGCAGGAGTGCAGTGGCACAATCATAGCTCACTGCAGCCTTGACCTCTCAGGCTCATGCAGTCCTCCCACCTCAGCCTCCCAGGTAACTGGGACTACAGGCGCATGCCACCGTGCTCAGCTAATTTAAAAATATATATATATTTTTGGCTGGGCACAGTGGCTCACACCTGTAATCTCAGCACTTTGGGAGGCCAAGGTAAGAAGATTGCTTGTGAGCCGAGAAGTTCGAGACCAGCCTGGGCAATGTGGTGAAACTCTATCTCTACCAAAAAAATATAAAAATTAGCCATATTTGACCTCAAATCTAGACAGAACTTCTTTGTATATTTTAGAGAGGAGCAAGCAAGGGAGCTGTACAGGAGACTAAGGGAAAAGCCTCGAGGTAAGTGGGGTTCTGTGTCTGCCTTGGGCTTCTCCTTATCTCATTTATGGGGCATCACTACTCTCTGCTGGCTTCCTTGAGGAACTATGCTACCCTCCCCTCTCCAGACCAGCGAACTGAGGGTGACAGTCAGGAAATGGTACGGCTGCTGCTTCAGGCAATTCAGAGCTTCGAGAAGAAAGTGCGAGTGATCTATACACAGCTCAGGTATGAGCCCCGCCCTTCCTACTCTGGAGGAAGGACTGGGAGATGCAGGCTGGGTGTGAGGCCACCTTCCTCCCTCCTCTCTGATTCACTGGACCTCATGAAGAGACTTTCTGCAGCTGCTGACTGGATGCACAGCTGCCATGGGTTCCATTTTCTCCAGCCCAAATGCCATTAGTTTGTCATGTTTATTCTTTGCAGTAAAACTGTGGTTTGCAAGCAGAAGGCGCTGGAACTGTTGCCCAAGGTGGAAGAGGTGGTGAGCTTAATGAATGAGGATGAGAAGACTGTTGTCCGGCTGCAGGAGAAGCGGCAGAAGGAGCTCTGGAATCTCCTGAAGATTGCTTGTGTGAGTGAGTGCTGTGGCCCCAGGCCCTTGGCCCATCAGCCTCCTGTGCCTTTCTGCCTCCGTGTACTGCCGCCATTCCACACGGGACGCCATAGAGCCACCAGCAGTCCACTCGGCTGCTGCTCAGGTTTCACTTCGCTGTTATTTGACTTGGTGTGAGCAGGGAGGTCAGAGGAAGGACCTGTGCTAATCATTTTCATTCATCTGTGTATTACTTTCCTGTGGCTACTATAAAGATTAGCACAAACTGAAGGGCTAAAACAACAGAAATTTGGGCTAGGCACGGTGACTCATGCCTGTAACCCCAGCAATTTGGGGAGGCCAAAGTGGGAGGATTGCTTGAGCCCAGGAGTTCAAGGCTGCAGTGAGCTGTGATTATGCCACTGCCCTCCAACCTGGGCAACAGAGCTGTCTCTACTAAAAACAAAAACAAATGTGTTATCTGAGCTCTAGAGCCCAGAAGTCCCGTGTGAGCAGGGTTGAGCTCCCTCTGAGGGCTCTTGGGGAGGGACCATCCTTGCTTCTTCCAGCTCCCGGTGGCTCCAGGTGTTCTTTGGTGTGTGACTCCAGTCTCTGTTTCTGTCTTCGTGTGACCCCTGTGTCCCTTATCTGTGACTCTTACAAGAACACTTGTCATTGGATTTGGGTCCCACCCAAATAGCCCAGAGTGATGTCATCTCAGGATCTCTAAGGACGTTTTCTCCAAGTACTATCACACTCACATGCTCCAGGAGTTGGGATGTGGGTATATCCTTCTTAGGGCCACCAATTCAGCCCACCATCATGCACAGCAGTGCACCTTGGTTGACCATCATCTGCGTCTGCGCTGCCCTCAGTGCCATAAGCCAGGTTTTCTGTGCACACCATCTTAACGTAGCTGTGAGTCCACGGAATGCCACACGGTGGGGAAATGGGAAATGAAACAGCCAAGAACTAAGACGGGCAGACCTGGCCGTGTCATGGGAGCCAGAGCTGCTGGGAGTGCAAGCCCCATTGTGAAAGGCTGCAGAGAAGGTGACATGAATGGAAGAGTGATTTAGGCATCAGTTGCCTTTAAGAGCAAAGGGAAGGAGACAGGGAGATCATTGCTCATGGTGGAAGCAGGAGGTGGTGCATTAGGAGATTCTCATTGTCAAAGGCAGAGGGGACAATCCACACACAGTGCAGAGAACAGAGGGGCTGGGGTCACGTGCCAGAGCACTGGGCATGCCTTGGGAGTGGGAGTGACACATCCTCCGGTAAGAAGAGAAGAAAGGGAGAAAGCAGGATGACAAGGTAGAGAGGATCTGAAGAGGAGAGGGAGGTGCAGGTGTGCACAGGTGATAGCCTGATGTGCCGTCTATATCCCTTGAGCATTTATTGAGTGCTAACTGTATGCCCAGCAAGACACACAGGTGAGAAGGCATGGCACCTGTTCCAAGGAGGGCCTGATCCTTTGAGGGGCACAGATAGAGGCATGAGTAAGAGCCGTTCAGGGCAGGAAGGGCTAGGAAGCAGCTCCAGGAGGCATGAGCTGCAGTTTCCATGCACAGGGGGAGCTCTAGTTTGTCTTAGAGGAGAGGGAGCAACAAGAAGGTTCACAAGGAGCTGTTCCAGCTGAAGAGTGAGGATGTTCCAGGACAGAGACGTTGCTTTATCAAAGGCAGAGAGCCTGGGGAGTCAGTGTGTTCCGAGTGGGGATAGGCTGGTGTGTGTGGGGAAGGCTACGATGGAGGATGAAGCTGCTGAGGTAGGCAAGGGTGAGCTTACGCGGGCCACACTTTGTTTTCTTTTCTTTTTTTTTTTTTTCAAGACAACATCTTGCTCTGTCTCCCATGCTGAAGTGCGGCTGTGCAATCTCAGTTCACTGCAACCTCCACCTCTCAGGTTCAAGTGATTCTCCTGCCTCAGCCTCCCGAGTAGCTGGGACTATAGGCTCATCCCACCACACCTGGCTAATTTTTGTATTTTTAGTAGAGATGAGGTTTCACCGTGTTGGCCAGGCTGGTCTCGAACTCCTGGCCTCAAGAGATCCACCTGCCTTGGCCTCCCAAAGTGCTGGGATTAATGGCATGAGCTACTGCGCCTGGCCCATGTCCATTTTCAAAGCACACAGGACACATCGCAGTATCTGTCTTTTCCCTTGATATTAAAGGAATTGAGTGTGGGGATATGATCACATCTGGGATTTTGGGAAGTCCCTCTCCAGGCAGCTGGAGAATCTGAGCCCTTGGCCAACCTCAGCACTGAGAAGGGCCCCTCAGCAGGGTTGGAGTTGAGCCACCCCTGTGCAGCACAGGACGGGGCGGGGCAGGAGCTGGGGCAGGGCCTGGCAGGGAGGGAGCCAGGCAGCGCAGGAGCCATCCCCTGCCACACTTTCGGTCAAGGGCAGAAGCACAGGAGGTCAATGCTGGGCCTCTCCCAGGCATGGTCAGCAGGGAAGGTGCAGCAGGAGGACCAGGAATGGAGGCTTGGGCGCTTGCATGGCTCCTTGACTTGTGGGCCTTGAGGTTTCGCTAGAGGGGAGGATGTGGAGCCAGGAGGGTTCCACGGCCTGAGGGACATGTGAGGGGATGAAGGACTGCAGGCCGCAGTGAGTGCCAGGAGCGGGGGTTGGGGGACTACACAGGTGGGTTGGGGACCATGCAGGGCAGAGATCAGTGGAGGGGTGACCTGAAGGTTGGCCGGCGGTCATGGGCTGTGAGCTGAGGAGGCTCAGGTAGCTGGAACAGGAGCCCCTGCTTGACCCTTTGGGCTGGGAGGAGCAGTGGCTGCAGCCCCTTCGGAGTCAGTGCATCCTGGTTTCTTCTCAGCCAGGTCATAGAGGATATGAGCCACAGGAACTCCCATAGCCTTTGTGTGTGTGTCTGTCTTCTACCTGGAAAAGAGTAAAAATACTTTCCTGTTCTTTTCTTGTAAAAGTTCATTAAGGGGCCGGATGCAGTGGATCATGAATCCCAGAACTTTGGGAGGCTGAGGCAGATCACCTGAGGTCAGGAGTTCGAGACCAGCCTGGTCAATACGGTGAAACACTGTCTCTACTAAAAATACAAAAATTAGCTGGGTGTAGTGGCACATGCCTGTAGTCCCAGCTACTTGGGAGGCTGAGGCAGGAGAATTGCTTGAACCCAGGAGGTGGAGGTTACAGTGAGCCAAGATCGCTCATTGCACTCCACCTGGGTGACAGAGTGAGACTCTCAATCATTATCAATCAATCAAGCAATAAAGCTGATGAAAATAAAAAAACCTGCAATAAATGTAGGCACCCAGGTCTCCTTAAATTTAGAATCCTTTCCTCAAAAGTCCCCCTGTTGATACAGAAACACTTTTGAAGCCAGATGTGAAGCACCAGCTGCCCCCCAGGTAGGGGTGCCGACTGGTAGGCTGTAGGGTTAGCTCTGGCATCTGGCAGTCAGTTGTCTCCTGAGAAAATACTGTGGTGTGAATGCAAAATGTGATTCGTCACTTGGCTCCTAATTTCTTTTGATTTTGTCCCCTAGAGCAAGGTCCGTGGTCCTGTCAGTGGAAGCCCGGATAGCATGAATGCCTCTCGACTTAGCCAGCCTGGGCAGCTGATGTCTCAGCCCTCCACGGCCTCCAACAGCTTACCCGAACCAGCCAAGAAGAGGTAGGTCCCCGTTAGCAGCGCCAAGTGTGACTGTCGAGGGCACGTCAGGAGATTGGGGATGGAGGCGTTTGTCACTGGTAAATGTCTGTCCAATGATATCACTACCTCTCTGGATGTTTGTTGCATCTGCTAGGTCCTGTGGGGACAAAAGTGTTACATGTTTTGCTCTCCTAGTCCCTTGAAACTTACTAACTAGTTTCTTTGTCCAAGGCTTGGATGACTAACTGCTTAATGAGAACATTGGAAATGCTGGTTGGGCACATGCTGCTACCTTTTATCCATAGGAAGCCACATTCCCTTCAGGGAGGCCCACTTCATCTTTCATCTCCCCAGAGCCATCTGCCCCCACTCACCCTACCACTCCCTTGAGTTACCGAGTCACCACCCTCCTTCTGGTGCCACTGACCTTCCCGTTCTTCCCGTCCTCTGCCTCCTCTTGCCTGAACCATGGCGGCAGGGCTTTCTGCCTCCTGCCTCCTGCCTTTCTGCTGCCAAGCCCTGTGTGGTTGAATTAATCTTCACAAAATACCACTCTGACCAAGGTATTCCTTGGTCAGTCATGAATAACAGCTTCCCCCTCCGTTATAGATGCTCAGGTCTGAGCTTTCTTCAGGTCTCATCTGCGCCAGTAGCACAGTATCAAATTCTCAGGTCCTGCCGGAGACCTCACTTGGGAGCTCAGGGTTGGGGCCCAGCAGTCTGTGTCTAGCAGCCCTCCGCCCATTCTCCAGCACACTGCAGGCCACCTCTGTTCCCACGGTCGTCCCTTCCTGTGGTTTGTTTTGTTTGACACTTTCTGTGTGCAGGGCTCTATGGGTTTCTTCATTTAATCTCTAGGCATGGGAAACACTGATGATTGCCTGGGGCAGGGGAGGAGGATGGGAGTGACTGATAATGCAAGGTTTCTTCTGAGGATGAAGAAAACATTCTGAAACTAGACATGGTGATGGTTGCACAACTCTGTAAATATGCGAAAACCCTTGAATTGTACACTTTAAATGGGTGAGCTTTATGGTATGTAAATTATATCTCAATACAGTCTGCTTTGAAGAATCTTGTTCTTGTCCTTGGGGACTTTGTAGCCTATTTTGATATTTATGTGACCTTGGATACTTAATTTTCTCTCGGCCGTATGGCACATTCTTGTAATCCTAGCACTTTGGGAGGCCGAGGCAGGAGGTTTGCAGGAGTTTGAGGCAAGCCTGGGCAACGTAGTGAGACTGCTTCTCTTTTTTTTTTTTGAGACGGAGTTTCGCTCTTGTTGCCCAGGCTGGAGTGCAATGGCGCAATCTCAGCTCACCTCAAACTCAGCCTCCTGGGTTCACGCGATTCTCCTGCCTCAGCCTCCCTAGTAGCTGGGATTACAGGCATGAGCCACCAGGCCTTGCTAAATTTGTGTTTTTATTAGAGACAGGGTTTCTCCAGCCTGTTGGTCTGGCTGGTCTTAAACTCCAGACCTCAGGTGATCCGTCCGCCTCAGTCTCCCAAAGTGCTGGGATTACAGGCATGAGCCACCGCATCCGGCCCTTTTTTTTGTTAAATAAAAAGTACTTCCCCAACCTCTCATGAGCTCCTGGAGTATAGTAGCTAGGCCAGGAGCCTCTTCCATTCCCTTCTGGGGCAGGCACTGAGCCTTTAGCCTAGCTAGAGGCCCTGTAGCTGAGGTTTGGCAAAAATGTACTCTGAGCTCCTGCCATCAGATTGTCACATTTTGCAGAGTGAGAGGAGTTCCGGGGCACCGTCTTCCCTTACGTGGCTTATTCCCTTCAATGATGTCCTCAAAGCTCTAGAAAGGTAGACCTGGGTATATAGGATGTCTCTTGTCTCCCCACAGCATAGAGCTGAGGTTAGAAAAAGATGTTTTATTACATGCTGCGCTTTCTCAATGTGGCCCAATCCTCAGAGGAAACATGGGTTTCTTATTATAGAAAAGAGAGAGATCAGATTAGATGAAACCAAATCCCAGAACTGCTTTTCAACAGATTCCAAGGAACTATGGAACCCTGATAAATTGGTTGGCCCTTTTTTTTTTTGTCTACTTCAGAAATTGGAAAACAGGTGATTTGGAGAATATCTTTAGATTTTGGCAGTTTGAGAATTAAATTCAGCTATCTAGTAAGTCAGAAAGCAGAAAGAGCTCTTTTTACTTCTGACTTTTTATGGAGATCTGTTTGCCTTTTTGGCAGTAATGCTCATGTGTGGAAAGTGCATAACAAGATGAAAGTATTAGTCAATGGGTTGGTGTTTTAAGACACTCAGGATCAAAATAATTGTTACTTCATTTAAAAAGTATTATCAAAACTCTTTAGCATATTTTAAAATAGCAGTGTTAGCTCTGATAACTAATAATGATCGCTTTCTAATAATTTGATCATTTTCTTTAGTGAAGAACTGGTGGCCGAAGCACATAACCTGTGCACCCTGCTAGAAAATGCCATACAGGACACCGTGAGGGAGCAAGACCAGAGTTTCACGGTAACGGCCTGTGTGAGCCCCCTGCGATTCCATGTCCTTTCATTCTATAGCAAAAGAGAAAAGAAAATGGAAACACAATCTGGCATTATCCCCAACCTCAGTGTTTGTTTGTTTGTTTATGACAGGGTCTTTCCCTGTCACCCAGGCTGGAGTGCGGTGGCATGATCTTGGCTCACTGCAACCTCTGCTTCCCGGGTTCAAGTGATTCTCATGCCTCAGCCTCCTGAGTAGCTGGGACTATAGGCGTGCGTCACCACACCCAGCTGATTTTTTCAGTGCATATTTATAATTTTCCATTACACATTTTTTATTATAATAATAGTGATGACTAACAATTATTGAAGGCTTACAACTACATATATGCATTATCTTATTTAATCCTTGCAACACTTAATTCCTATGATGAGGAGGAAGGTAGCATTTTCCCCAGAAGCCTGTCCCCACCTGCACCGTTGGTACTACTGCTGAGGATTTGTGTGTTGAGTGCTGGGCTGGGAGCGGGAACCAGCCATGGCCATGTCCTCAGGGCCTTGGAGCTTAGCAGTAGGTAGTACTAGTTATGAGACCACTAGTCAAGATATAGGTACATTAAGACAAAGCTTCATTGTTGAGAGAATCCTGCATCATTTGCCTAGATCTTTACATGGTCTTTACCTGCTAATCACTTGCTAACCTCCCCTAACTTTAAGCTTTTCGGAAGAATTGCAGGGGATACTACTGTGAATTGCAGCCTTTGCTGATGTAGTCGCATGTCCTCCTCCAGTCTGTGGGCATTCTGTATTTCTTGCTGCTCTCTTCCTCCTGGCACAATAATGTTTTGATCAGTTCATTGCTTACTTGCACGTCCGTGGGAGGAAGAGGAAGTCTCATCAGGCCGAGTCATGTGGTGAGGCTGGAAATCCATAGCTGAGATTAGCTACCCACAGTGAGCACGAGAGTGAGTGCTGTGAGCCACGGTGGTACTGACATCGCCTTTCTAATTCCCACAGTCACAGAATCTTAAGGACTCTGAGCCAATCCAAAGAAAAGATCCTGTACAGTTTGAATATGTAACTTAGCTCAAGAGTGCCCTGCAGTCACAAAACTTATTAATAAAAGGGTTTGGCTTTTTAATTTGTATTTGTTTAATTAATTTATTTATTTTATGCAGCCTGGGTCTTGCTCTGTTGCCCAGGCTGGTCTTGAACTCCTGGCCTCAAGCAATCCGCTCGCCTCTGGCTCCCAAAGTGCTGGGACCACAGGCATGAGCCACCATACCTAGCCAATAAAGGGGTTTCAATATATTTCTTTTTATTTTTGTTTGTTGTTTTTTTTTTGAGATGGAGTCTCGCTCTTTCGCCCAGGCTGGAAAGCAATGGTATGATCTCAGCTCACTGCAACCCCTGCCTCCCAGGTTCAAGTGATTCTTCTGCCTCAGCCTCCTAAGTAGCTGGGACTATAGGAGCTTGCCACCACGCCAGGCTAATTTTTGTATTTTTAGTAGAAACAGGGTTTCACCATTTTGGCCAGGCTGGTCTCGAACTCCTGACGTCATGATCTGCCCACCTTGGCCTCCCAAAGTGTTGGGATTACAGGCGTGAGCCACTGCACCCGGCCGGGTTTCAGTATATTTCTAAATTGTCCTGATTGCCTCCTGAAGAGTAACAATAACCTGAAATGTGTTGGTGGCTGTTGTATTTTTAACATGTCTGTTGACTTTCAGGCCCTAGACTGGAGCTGGTTACAGACGGAAGAAGAAGAGCACAGCTGCCTGGAGCAGGCCTCCTGATGTGGGGGAACTTGACCCCCTGACATGGGGCTGTCCATAGCAGACCTTGTGCAGTGGGGGGACTCGACCCCCTGACATGTGGCTGCCTGGAGCAGGCCTCCTGACGTGGGGCTGCCTGGCTGCAGCTCTCACATGGCGGTTCCTGCTGCACTGATGGCCCAGCAGTCTCTGGTATCCAGATGGAGCTCTCACTTAAGCAGCTGTGACTTTCACCCAGGACCCAGGGCGCAGCCCTCCGCAGGCACTGCCGGCACCTTGTCTGCACACTGGAGGTCCTCCATTACAGAGGCCCAGCGCACGATGCCGGCCCCACGAGCGTTCAGGGCTACAGCCACAGCAGCTCCTTCCTCTGCCTTGAGAAAAGTGCTTGGAGTACGGTTTGCTACACACGTGACTGGACAGTGTCCAATTCAAATCTTTCAGGGCAGAGTCGGAGCAGCGCTTGGTGCCAGCCTGTCCTCTCCTGCTCTCCAATGGCCCCGCTCCCTGTCCTCTCTCACTTTACAGCTTGTGTTTCTTCTGGATTCAGCTTCTCTTAAACAGACAGTTTAATTATAGTTGTGGCCTGGCCCCATCCTCACTTCCTCTTATTATTTCACTGCTGCTAAAATTGTATTTTTACCTACTGCTCTGGGGGTTGTCCTCTTTTCGGCAAAGTTGGAGTGAGTGCCAAGCTCTCCATCTGTGGTCCTTTCAGCCACAGAGAGACTCACCGTAGTAAGGGTAGGAGAGCAGCTGCCTTATTCTGAGTCCCAAAGATTACTTGGGGGTGATTGTCACAGAGGAGGGACAGAAAGGATATCTGCTGACCGCTGGCCTGCCCACACCATGCCCACGTCTCCGTTCCTGCTCAAGAATGTGTGCGTGTGGCAGTGCTGGGCTGGGGAGTCCCTGTCTCTCCCAGCATCTAGCAGTATTAAATGGATTCATTTTAAAAATAGCTTCTATATTTTGTAACATGTCTCAAACACTCATACTGGGTTCCACAATCCACTGTTAGAATACCGATGGTTAGGGTTTCTGAACTAAATAATGTATCGTGCCTGGATCATTACTAGTGCCATAACCCTGCTTCTTCAACATTTCACAGAACTTCTCTTTTATATAAAGGCAAGAGCATAAAATGAGTTCAGATGATCACAAACAGGTGAGTGTTTTTGGAGAAGAAAGTTGGAGTAGGAGACTTTCACAAGTATGGAGATAGAATGAAGCGTTCTTTGGTCAAGTAAGTTTAGGGAATGATTAATGTTTCACTTGCTTTATGGAGATTCACACTATGTACTGGGAAAGTATCTGAAAAGACTTAAAATAAAGAAACCCGCTTAACTTTGTGTAAAAACACTGTTTACCAATGTCATTTGGCTATAGAAACATTTTCTCCTGCTGATTGTGTGTGTGAAACAAGTATTAACATTCCAATGAAGTAGCATTTAATAAAGCACGATTTTGGAAACCTGGTAAATGACAGTGGGAAATAACACCCAAAAGGCAAGGATGGGGTCAGATTGGGGAGGGAAAGGATGTTGGGCTAAAGGCTGTAAGCTTATGTTACAGGCCACTGAAGAATTTTGACCAGGAAAATGCCAAACAAAGCAGTCATTTTAAAAGTTTATGGCTGTTCAGTTACAGAACAAGTTGTGAAAAGAAAGAAAAATGGAAAAAAAAAAAAGTTTATGGCTGGAACAGTATAATTGATTAAAAAGTGAAAAGCCAGGCCAGGCGCGGTGGCTCACGCCTGTATTTCCAACACTTTGGGAGGCTGAGGCAGGCAGATCACCTGAGGTCGGGAGTTCGAGACCAGCCTGACCAACATGGAGAAACCCTGTCTCTACTAAAAATACAAAATTAGCCAGGTGTGGTGGGGCACACCTGTAATCCCAGCTACTCGGGAGGCTGAGGCAGGAGAATTGCTTGAACCTGGGAGGCAGAGGTTGCAGTGAGCCGAGATCGCACCATTGCACTCCAGCCTGGGCAACAAGAGCGAAATTTTGTCTCAAAAAAAAAAAAAAAAAAAAAAAAGAAAATCCAGGAGTTAGAATGTCTGCTTCCAAAAAGATGAGATAGATACACTTTTTCCTCTCAGTAAGTACAGCTAAACTCCTTGGTCATGTAAACAAACACAAGACTCTGAAAGGTAGATATAAGATGGAAGACTATCCCTGGACCTTGGGATCTGAGGAACGACTCTGGTAGTTATTCCGTGGCTTTTCTTTTTGTCTCAAGATTGAGTGCTGGCTTTAGGAGGCCAAGGCGGGTGGATCAGGAGGTCAGGAGTTTGAGACCAGCCTGACCAACGTGGTGAAACCCCATCTCTACTAAAAATACAAAAATTAGCTGGGTGTGGTGGCATGAAGCTGTAATCCCAGCTACTCAGGAGGCTGAGGCAGGAGAATCGCTTGAACCCGGGAGGCGGAGGTTGCAGTGAGCCAAGATCATGCCACTGCACTCCAGCCTGGGTGACACAGCGAGACTATGTCTCAAAACAACAACAAAAAAAAGATTGAGTGCTGGAGAAGCCGACCAATGGGCACAGACAAGAAAGCCTCAAGAAAGCCTGCTCTCTCTACCTGCGTTAGTTTCCTAGACCTGCTGTAGTCAGTTACCACAACTTTGGTGGCTTAAATGACAGAAACTTATTCTCTCCCAGTTCTGGAGGCCAGAAGTCTGAAATAAAGATGTGAACAGGACCGCACCTCTTCTGAAGGCTCTAGGGGGGTTCTGTCCCTGGTGGCATCCAGCTTCTGGTGGCTTCAGGCAATCCTTGACTTGTGACTGCATCTCTGCCTTTAGGTCATATTGCTGCCGCTTTCTCTGTCACATCTCTGCTATGTATCTCTTACAATAATACTTGCCATTGGATTTAGAGCCAATTTGAAAAACCCAGGATAAGCACTTTCTCTCAAGATGTTTCATGTAATCACAGTTTGCCATATGAGGTAATACAGGCTCTGGGGATTATGATATGGACCTCTTCTTGGGGGCCACCATTCAGCCACAATCCACTCTCTGGCACCCCAAAATCCGTATTTGTCCTGCATGAAAAATACATTTATTCTGCCCAACATCTCCCAAAGTGTCAACTCATACAGCATGAACTAAGACCAAATTTGCATCTATATATTAGCTCAGAAGTCCTGCATCTCATCATCTAATCAGATGTGGGTGAGACCCCATGCATGATTCATTTTAGGATTAAATTTCTCTGGCTGTGGACCTGTGATACTACAGGTTATCAGCTTCTAAATAACTTTGGAATTTGGATAAATACATTTATTTAAGACTGATGTAATAGGCATGTGATAGATGTTCTCATTCTGAAAGGGAAAATTTGAAGGGATAAAGAAGTCACCATTCCCAACCAATTTCGATCCAGCAGAGAAAATTCTATTAGGATTCAAGGCCTGAAAATAATTCCCTAGCTTGAAGTGCCACCCACTGGGCCCACAGCAGTTCTGCAGACCTTTGTGTCTGCTCACAGCAGAACCATGGGCCTCTCTGTACCCATGGTGGCTCCATAGGCCTCTGAGTCTGTGCTCACAGTGACATCATAGGCCTGTGTCTCTGCATCCATCACTTCTGTCTGCTTCTCTAGCCTCTGTCTCTGTGCCCCTGGATCCGCCCCTGGAGTCATTCTTGCTTTTTCTTGAAGGATGGCATGTTTGCAGCCCAGTAGCTCTATCAATCCATTTCCTGCCTGTAGCAGTTTGGAATTCAATAGGCTTTTCTCATTTCACACTCTGTCTGTCACTTCCAGGCTAAGCTGTTTCTGCTGATGTAACATTCTCAAAAACCTTGTGGGTCCCCTGTGTATGTCTTGGAGTTCAATGCCATTAGACAAGAGGGTCCTCCACAAATTTTCTGGGATAATCCCATCTCTATTCCTGGCATCTATTGAGATGGTTGAGTGAGTCCAAGAGTCCCATGCTTCATCTCTTCATGCCACCATACCCGGTACATTTTTCTTATTTTTGTAAAAGAGATGGGGTCTCGCCATGTTGCCCAGTCTGGTCTTGAACTCCTGGACTTGATCCTCCTGCCTCCGCCCCCTGGAGTGCTGGGATTACAGGTGGCCATGTTTGACACTTCAGCGAAACTGCAATTTAAGATATTAATATTTATCGAGTACTTATGTGGAAACAAAAATTAAGTCCCTTCTCCCATGGAGCTGGCATTGCACATTGGTGGGAGTGAGCAGGAGTGCATAATGTGCAAGCCATATGTGAAAGTTTCCAGTCCTTCTTAGTGCTATGAAGGAAACACACACACGGTAAAAACCTGGGCCTGGGCCTGGTCCAGGAACGTGACAAGGGTGTGACTGCCAGTCTGGGACCTGAGTGATGAGAAGAAGGCAGCCAGGGAAAGACCCATACAATGAGGGGACAACACTGAGCAGGCACATGTATGCATGAAATAGGGACATGTGTGTGTCCTAAACGAGAAAAGTGGGAAGAAATGCAGTAGGAGAGCAGGCAGGAGATGGATCACATAAGGCCTTGTGGGCCATGAAAAGGAGCTTGGATTTTTTTTTTTTTTTTTTTTTTTTTAAGACTCTCTCGTTGCCCAGACTGGAGGGCAGTAGCGCGATCTCGGCTCACTGCAGCCTCCGCCTCCAGGGTTCAAACAATTCTCCTGCCTCAGCCTCCCAAGTAACTGGGATTACAGGCGCCCACCACCATGCCTGGCTACTTTTTGTATTTTTAGTAGAAATGGGGTTTCACCATGTTGACTAGGCTGATCTGGAACTCCTGACCTCAGGTGATCCACCAGCCTCAGCCTCCCAAAGTGCTGGAATTACAGGCACGAGCCACTGCGCCCCGCCAGGAGCTTGGATTTTATCCTAAGTGCAGTGGGAGGGTGTATAAATAAATAGGGACATATTTTGATACTACATCCTGAAAAGATCACCCGTCCTGTTTGGGGAATGTTCTGTAAGAGGACAAGAGCAGAAGCAGGAAGCCCACTGAGGAGGCTTTGGCAACAGTTCAGGAGGTCATGGAAGTTTGAGCTAGGGCAGTGGCAGCTGAAGGGTTGAGTGGTCATCCAGTTCAGCACATATTCCTGAGAGAACAGATAAGGTCTGCTGGCAGACGGGATGTGGGGTGTGAAAAGAGCAATTAAGAATGACTCCTATGGGTTTGGCCTGATAGCAGGGTGGATTAAAATGCTATTAACTGAGATGGGGGAAAGTTAAAGAGAAGCTGGTGGGGCAAGAGTCAGGAGTTCTTTAGGACACTTTATCTTTGAGATGCCTATAATGGACTAGGGCTATCCAGCAGACAGCCTGATGTATGAGACTGGAACTCAAGGGACAGGTCAGGACTTGAACTATGAGTTTAGGAGACTTCAAGCTAGACATGCCATTTAAACAGGTAAAACTGGACAAGGTGGAAAAGCTGGTTTGAAGATTGAAGTGTGAAGCCATTTCCCATAAAGGCTGGAGAGTGGAGGAGGAGCTGGGAACCATTGCTCACGTGCACACGCGTGTGCACGCACACACACACACCCTGCTGAGGAGCAGCCAGTGAGGAAAAAGGAAACCCAGAGCATGTGGAATCTTAGAAGCCAATTGAAGCAAGTTATTTCAAGAAGAAAGTTGTGAAGCAGATCAAATGTAGGTTATTCTAAGATGACAAGGACAGATAATGGATTATTTTCCTTGGTTTCTCTGGCACTAATTTTAAAAATATAATATTTGTAAAAATGGGCTGGGTGCAGTGGCTCACGCCCATAATCCTAGCCCTTTAGGAGGCCAAGGCCAAGGTCAGGAGTTTGAGACCAGCCTGGCCAACATGGTGAAACCCCATCTCTACTAAAAATACAAAAATTAGCTGGGCGTGGTGGCGGGATCCTGTAATCCCAGCTACTAGGGAGGCTGAGGCAGGAGAATCACTTGAACCGGGGAGGCAGAGGTTGCAGTGAGCCGAGATCATGCCATTGAACTCTGGCCTGCGGGACAAGAGCGAAACTCTGTCTCAAAAAAACCAAAGAAAATTGTAAAAATGATCCCACAGTTCCCTACGTTTGTAACTTTTAAAATTCAGAGGTAAATACATTTTTATTTAAGGAGGAATAATTCTTCAGAGCAAAATAATCTGAATATCACCTGGAATAGAGATTGGACAGAAAAAAATGTGAACGGGAAAAACTAGGACAAGTCATAAGTAAATGACGGTGAGAATAAAGAGAATAAATGAGAGTGATCATGGCTCACTGCAGCTTAACTAATCAGATAGTTAAGAAGTTGCAGGCATAAAGTTAAAAAGCAAGTACTAAATTGAGGAAAACAAATATTTACAAAATTTTTACAAAAGCTATCCATAAAAGGGCAAATAGTAATATATAGAAAGATCTACCAGATTAGTAACAAACTACCCCCATTAGAAAAATGAGTAAATGATATGAATAGGAAATTCAAAAAAAGAAGAATTACAGATTTCCAATAAGCATAACTTAAGATATACACTGATACTGTAAGGAAACATAATCACCACAGCCTTGCTAATCAAAGAAACTAATATTTATTGGAAAATATTGGAAAATAATGGGAATTTTTAACAGACTGGGTTAGAAGACTAGAAGTGTATGTCCCAAAATATTAATAATAGTTCAGCTGTAGGGTGAGATCACTGATTTTAATTTTCTCCTTTTATACATTTTCCAGATTTCTCTACAGCAACTACATATCATTTTGTAATAAGATTTTAATTTGTCGATGCACAAAGCAATTGCCTGGAATTGCAGTTCGATATGAACCCAGGAGTTACGCTTGTAAAATAAACTATTGCTGATGTCACATTTCCATTTCTCGAGCAGATTGTAAATTTCTCAGATGTAGGTCATCATGTTATAATGAGGGTTCCATTGCTCATGATCTAGATAAAACACTTCTCCGTTTCTTGCAGTCTCTTCATTAATTTGGTCCCTACCGCAAAGGTAGGGGGATTAAAAATAAAATATCTTTTGACACTGGTTGGCAGGTGTACTAACACGTTGTGTGCGGAAGGACTCCTCGGCATGGTTCACGACAGGCTCCGGCAGCGCCCTAGTACTAAGGGGCTGCACTGGAGTGTGGACTGCCCGGTATCGTTAGAGAAAGTTTTGACAGTGTGACGCCAGAGTCGCCTCTGACCTCGAACAAAATGCGCCATGCATTGGGTCGCTATTACAATGCACATTTATGTGCAGGAAGCCAACCCACCAGCGCCAAGTATTTCAGAATCAAGATCGCACTCCTGTTTTCCCTTCTAAGGAAAGGATGCCAGATAAATACTGGGAAAACGGATTTAATCTCTTAAGTCAGAACTCCAGGTCTTCCCAAAGGAAGGCCCCTGGGCTGTCATTCTGAGGTGCCTATTTCCTCCGCGCGGAGTCCGCGTCCACGAGTCCACAAACCCTCCGGGTTCCCTCTACTCACCGGCCGCGGGCGGGCGCGCCCCTCTAGCCCCGCCCCGCTTTGTCCCGCCCTGCCCAGGACGCGTGACGTCACAACAAGCGCCGTGCGCCGCGCCCCCTGTCAGGGACAGCCATTGTTCCGCCGGTCGCGCCGGTCGCGCCGGAGCTGGGTTGCTCCTGCACCCCTGTGTAAGTCCTGGTACCTCCTTCAAGCTGGGAGAGGGCCCTGGTTCTGAACACTCTGGGGTTCTCGGGTGCAGGCCGCCATGAGCAAACGGAAGGCGCCGCAGGAGACTCTCAACGGGGGAATCACCGACATGCTCACGGGTTAGCACCGGGCCGGGCCCCGCTGGCTTTCTTCTTTCTTTCCAGCCCCTTCGCCTGCCTTTCTTCTCTCCCACCCCGACTGTCCAGTGGGTGGGGTTGGCTCCTTGCAGCGGGTCGTCTTCCGTGGGGATCTCCCTCCGGCGCCCCTGGCTGGTCGTCAGTCCTGCCGGCGACACCTGGGCCATCGCTTGGGCTGCTTTTGGTCTGGCCCTTGAAGGAAATGGGTGGTCACTGTATCTTAGAGGCTGCCACATGCCCTTCCAGAAAACAGTTCTCGTTTGTTTACTCGTGGTTCTTGTTCACTCGAGCCTTCTGTTGCCTTTCAGAACTCGCAAACTTTGAGAAGAACGTGAGCCAAGCTATCCACAAGTACAATGCTTACAGGTGGGACAGTGCAGCATTTTCGGGTAGCATACGTTCTGGGATACCCTGTTTGGTGTGGCAGTTAACAGGACTGAGGGCCCAGTGGATATTTGGTCCATCTGCAAGAGCGGGAAAAAAGCAAGAATCGAGGCTGGTACTTTACTCAGTATTTCTTGAAGAATGTGGGCAGCGCTTTATAGGATCAGTTCAGATAAGTTCCCAATTCTGATTGCAGATAGCTGTAGCCTGATATGTATTTTTCTCATCATCAAACACGAATTACTAGAAATGCGGTGTAATTTTAACAATAATGAAAGACAGCGGATGAAGTCCATACTGTGAAATACGTGTGGTTCAAGGAATCACGTTTTTTCTTCTGGTTGGTCTGAAGCTGATCCTGTGGGATCCTGATCTCACCTTCATGGGATCCTGTCCTTGTTCATCTTACCAGGGACCTTATCCCATTCATTCTTTCCACATCCACCTACTTCTACTCCTTAGCCTATATTTATGTATGTATGTATGTTTGTATGTATGTATGTATGTTTGTTTGTTTGAGACAGGGTCTCGCTGTGGCATGATCACGGCTCACTGCAGCTTCAATCTTCCAGCCTCAAGCGATCTTCCCACCTCAGCCTCCTGAGTGGCTGGGACTACAGGCGCATGCCACCACACCCACCTTATTTCTTTTTTTTTTTTTTCTCTCCTTCTTTCTTTCTTTTTTTTTCGGTTTTTTGTAGAGACTGGGTTTTGCTATGTTGCCCAGGCTGGTCTCCCAACTCCTGAGCTCAAATGGTCCACCCACCTCGGCCTCCCAGAGTGCTGAGATTCCAGGCATCAGCCTCGGTGCCAGCCCTCCTTAGCCTATAAATATGTACAAGTCCCTCAGCTCTTAAAAGCAAAACCAAAACAATCTTAACTTCCCTCTAGCTAGTACCTTATCTCTTTTCTCACTTTACAGTGAATCTTCTTGAAAAATCTTCATTCCTTGCCTGGACTTCTTAATACCTAATCATTTACTCATTAAGAAGTTCAGTCCTTGCCTGGACCTACCACTGCTCTGAAAATCCTCTCACCTACATCTCATCTTATTGGACTCTCAGTGGCATTCCTCCATAGCTCATGCTGTGAAAGTCTCGTGACTTCTGTAGTGACACTCTTTCTGGTCTTTCATCTCTTCTTCTGTCTTACCTTTTAATGTTTGTATAGGTTGAGCATCCCTAATCTGAAAATTTGAAATGCTCTAAAATCTGAATGATTGCCGACATGATGACACAAGTGGAAAATTCCACATCCAATCTCATGTGGTAGGTGGCAGTCAAAATGGTCAACACTGTGTTTCATGCAAAAAATTATTAAAATGATTGTATAAGAGTACCTTCAGGGTATGTGTGTAAGGTGTATGAGAAATGTAAATGAATTTTGTGTTTAGACTTGGACCTCACATATCCCTAAGATATCTTATTATGCATATGCAAATATTCTAAACCCTGAAACAAATTCAAAATCTGAAACAATGCTGGTCCCAGGCATTTCAGATAAGGGATAATTAACCTGTGGTTCCAGGAAGTCTGCCTGCCCTTAGCCCTCTTTTCTTACTTCTGTAGTTTCCCTGGCAATCTTGCCATTCTTGACTTTGAAATGCCACTTATATTGGTGACTCCAAATCTGTATCACTGGACTGTTTTCCACATTTTTAGCCCTAGTCAGCTGTCTTTATCCCAAGTCAGCTCCCTTCTTTCATTTCCACTCCACACAGTTCAGAGCTGATTGTGCTCCCTTCCTTCCTTACTTCTGTGACTTCCTATGTAAAGTAAAATAATTGTATTATCATCTATGCATTTGATCATTCAAAATCGTAGAGATATTCAACTTTGTATTCTATTTGGATCGCAGCAGGCATCAGAAAGGAGGTGTTTAGTTTGAAGAAGCTCATCAGGGGATAAGTGAGAGGGCCAGCAGTCTAGACAAATAAAATGTGCCAAAGCATTGAGACATGAAGAGTATAATGTTTTCTAGGAGTCAGAAATTCAGTTTGCTTAAGGGGTATGGTGTGAGTGGGAAGTAAGTCTGGAAAAGCAGGTGATTCCCTACCACTCCTGCGTGCTTCTCTCTTTCCCAGTAGGCATTTCTCTTGATTGTGGCCAAAATATTCTTTTGAAAATAGTTATCTGATCTTGTCATTCAAATAATTAAATAATATTTTCTCTTTACCTTGATAAAACCCAAATACATCATAACATATAAAAGGCCTTTCATCTGATTCTTCTTCCCTTTTAGACTTTGCCTCACAGTGCCAATGACCTGGAACTACTTGCCTTTCCTGAAATGATCCCCTCCATAAACTGTTGTTGCCTGCTTCTTTACTTATAAATATGTCTTTTCAGATTCATCATCAGTCATGTGCTTAGAAAGAAGTTCAGATCCAAATCTAAAGGGTTATTTGTGCTATAACAGAATGAAAATCCAAGGTTCCAAAGACTATCCAGTATTTATGCTTTTGACTTAGCTGTACTGTCACTTCTCATCAGCATCAACTCTGAATTACATTTTGCATTGAAATTATGGACAGAATACCATCGGCGAGCTCCCAGGATGTATCTAATCTGTCAGCAGATTAACAAGCTGGATATGTGTGCAGGTGGACAAGAATTACAGGTCACTGATTTATGCTGAACTGCAATGGGAACAGTTTTTTTTTTTTTTTTTTCTGTCCATAAGTTTATTGTCTTTATCTGAAAAATCCTCATAGAAAATTGGTTTGGTTTAGTTCTCAGCAGCCCGCTCCTGAGCCCTGAGGAAGCTTACCTTCTTTTGAGCTATGCGATCTTTCTTCTGAGCAAGGAACATTTTGGGACGGTTCCACCTCTTCTTTTTAACTTCTTTCTTGGGCTTCTTTTCATAGACTGGATTCTCTCCTGTAGCAGCATGAGCTTTCTTATACATCTCCTCCATCATGTCTGAAGTTATGCTATTCTTTATGTATTGAGAGAACTGTTTCTTGTAAGCATCTTTATCTTCTTCCATTAAGTAGCGCATGTAATCTGCAACATTCTGGCCTATGATGTGCTTCTGGTGTACTTCTGCATTGAATTCCTTGCTTTCAGAATCATAACCAGGGAATCATTTGGTACTGTGAGGGATAGACAAACCTCCATCCAGGTCACCAAAAACTTTATTGCCAGTGGTAATTCTCGCAAGGCCTGCATCCAAATAGCAGGTAAAGGCACTTGGTGGACCATCAATGCTTTCCACATTGTATTCATTGCCAGTCACCTCCACTTGGCCTTCATAGATCTTGTCCAATGCCAAACCTATTGAGAAGCCTGTGGGCCAGCAGCAGGCCAGTACAATACGCTGCAGCATAATTTGTCAGGCCAACCTTCACACCATATTTTGGCAGTTCATGTGCATATGCTGCGCAGGCTATCATATCCCCCTCTATACGGGCATAAGCAATCTGACAAATCATATCTCTGTTTGTTACATGAACTATCATCCTGTATTGGGGTGTGTTGTATTTATTTTTATCCTGTATTACCAAGCATTTCTGAGCATAGTAGTCAGTTTTACCATCTTGTCATCTTTAAATTTCATTTGGTATCTCTTAAAGTAGGCCTTATTCTTAACAACTTTAACAAACTCCATGCTGTGGAACAGAGATCTGCAGGCCCAGCAGCACTAGGGGGTGGAAAGGTGGAAACAATTTTTAAAAACTGATATAGGGGCCAGGCATGGTGGCTCATGTCTATAATCCCAACACTTTGGGAGGCCAAGGCGGGTGGGTGGCTTGAGCCCAGGAGTTCAAGACCAACCTGGGCAACATAGGAACAGCCCATCTCCATTAAAAAAATAAATAAATTGATGTGGGGACATAAGGGAATACAATTTGAAACTATGAATTTTAAAATAGCTATCCAAGGGCTGGATGCTGTGGCTCATGCCTGTAATCCCAGCACTTTGGAAGACCGAAGCAGGTGGATCATTTGAGGTCAGGAGTTGGAAACCAGCCTGGCCAACATGGTGAAAACCTGTCTCTACTAAAAATACACAATTGGCTGGGCACAGTGGCTCATGCCTGTAATCCCGGCACTTTGGGAGGCCAAGGCGGGCAGATCACAAGGTGATCTTAGCAGGTGAGGTTAGCAGATCGCCTGGCTAACATGGCGAAACCCCGTCTCTACTAAAAATAAAAAAATTAGGGCGTGTGGTGGCAGGTGCCTGTAGTCCCAGCTGCTCGGGAGGCTGAGGCAGGAGAATGGCGTGAACCTGGGAGGCGGAGCTTGCGGTGAGCCAAGATCGTGCCACTGCACTCCAGCCTGGGCGACAGAGCGAGACTCCGTCTCAAAGTACAAAATTAGCCAGGTGTGGAAGCACACACCTGTAGTCCAGCTACTCAGGAGGCTAAGGCAGGAGAATCACTTGAACCTGGGAGGCAGAGGCTGCAGTGAGTTGAGATGGCACCACTGCACTCCAGCCTGGGCGACTCCATCTCAAAATAAAATAGGTATCCATAAGCAGATCTGGTGTCTAATAATTCAAATGTGGCACATTTTTATGAGGGAGTTATGAACAATTTCTAAAAACTGGCTATTTTATAAAAGGGGACCCAGTGATAATTTCTACTCCTAAAGAAAGAAAGACAGCTGGTCTCCCCATCCCTTGAGTATTATGTATACAGTTTAAATCACTTTGTTAGTCAGCACAAATCAAAACAAGTCACTTGGTTACTCAGTACAAATCATACTCTGACGTATAGGGTTTTAATTCAGTTATTCTCAAATGTGGAGCTTTTCAAGATACTTTAAAAGTTAGACATAGGTCAGGCGCGGTGGCTCATGCCTGTAATCCCAGCACTTTTGGAGGCCATGGTGGACAGATCACAAGGTAAGGAGTTCGAGATGAGCCTGGCCAACATGGTGAAACCCTGTCTCTACTAAAAATACAAAAATTAGCCAGGCGTAGTGGCTCATGCCTGTAATCCCAGCTACTCGGGAGGCTGAGGGAGGAGAATTGCTTGAACACAGGAAGCGGAGGTTGCAGTGAGCGGAGATCACGCCACTGCACTCCAGCCTGGGCGACAGAGCGAGACTCCGTCTCAAAAAAAAAAAGTGGCCGGGAGCAGTGATTCACGCCTGTAATCCTAGCACTTTGGGAGGCTAAGGCAAGTGGATCACCTGAGGTCTGAGTTCGAGACCAGCCTGGCCAACATGGAGAAACCCCATCTCTACTAAAAATACAAAAAATTACCCGGGTGTGGTGGCAGGCGCCTATAATCCCAGCAACTCGGGAAGCTGAGGCAGGAGAATCGCTTGAACCCAGGAGGCAGAGGTTGTGGTGAGCCGAGATTGCGCCATTGCACTCCAGCCTGGGCAACAAGCAAAACTCCGTCTCAAAAAAAAAAAAAAAAAAAGCTAGACATATAGTAGGTGGTCTGTCAGCTCATGTGAGTTTGAAATTTCATATGGAGATAGAAAATTAGGCCAGGCACAGTGGCTCGCTCCTGTAATCCTGGCACTTTGGGAGGCCAAGGCGGGTGGATCACGAGGTCAGGAGATCGACACCATCCTGGCCAACATGGTGAAACACCATCTCCACTAAAATACAGAAAACTCCGGGTGTGATGATGTACGCCTGTAGTCCCAGCTACTCGAGAGGCTGAGGCAAGTTAATCACTTGAACCCGGGAGGCGGAGGTTCCAGTGAGCTGAGATCACACCACTGCACTCCAGCCTGGTGACAGAGGGAGACTCCATCTCAAAAAATACCAAAAAACAAAAAAAAAGAAAATTAGTTATCTTGGTGAAACCATAAGCATAGATATTTGCTTGTATATATATTCCAGTTTAAGAAAAATGAAGGCCCTGCTGGATTTCTAATTGGTTTTCCTTTTTCTCTTTCCTTATAGAAAAGCAGCATCTGTTATAGCAAAATACCCATACAAAATAAAGAGTGGAGCTGAAGCTAAGAAATTGGTAAGTTTAGTTAGCATGTTGATCGAAGAGTTCACATGTGTACAAATTTGGTGGGTTTCCACCAAACCAAACTTGCCTATGTGAAGCGGCCTTGACCCACACAGGCTGATTTCACTACTCCTGATTTCTTGGAATGGCATTCATGCTGTTTCATACACACTTTTTCAAGCTCAAAATGTTTTCATTTGGGGGAAGATGGGTTAAAATTTTTTAAAATATTTGTAATTACAGTTTTCTTCCTCTCTGTTACAATATATACATGTACTCACATTGAATTTCAACTTGAGTGTTGGTTTTTAAGAAGGGCGACCAAGTGGCACTAGCATATCTGGTCCCCACCTATTTTTCTCTGATCCCCAGGTGTAGGAACCTATGTGAGTTAGTGAGAGTGCGTGTTCCCCAGAGAGATCTTACTAATAAGCACATGATTAAGCCCCTTTTATTTTATGGCATTTAGCCCTATTCTCTGTAATTTCCATGAAGCCTTGTGTACCGTATCACAGTTTCTAGAGGGTCACATCCCTTGTTAATTTGTAATATAATACCCCTTATCTGAAATGCTTGGGAACAGAAGTATTTTGGATTTTGGATTTTTTTTTCTTTTTGGAATATTTGTATATGGTTGAATATTCCTAACCGGAAAATCCAAAATCCAAAATACTCCAATGAGCATTTCATTTCCTTTGAGTGTCATGTCAGCACTCAAAATGCTTCAGATTTTGGACATTCTGGAATGTGGATTTTTGTATTAGGGATACTCAACCTGTAATATCACTAAGAATATCCTGAGATGGTCTATCTATTGATAGTCAGATTGTTGTCTCATCTAAATCTTACTAAATGATTCAAAGTTCCTCAAATTTAAGGACCATATCTTATTCATCTTTTGTGAAAGATGTCAAATTAATATGACTTGTTTGTTTGTTTTGAGACAGAGTCTCACCCTGTTGCTCAGGCTAGAGTGCAGTGGCACGATCTTGGCTCACTGCAGCCTCCGCCTCTGGGGTTCAAGTGATTCTCCTGCCTCAGCCTCCCGAATCGCTGGGACTACAGGCATGCGTCACCACGCCCAGCTAATTTTTGTATTTTTGGTAGAGACCGGGTTTCACTATGTTGGCCAGGCTGGTCTCAAACTCCTGACCTCAGGTGATCCACTGCCTTGAGCCTCCCAAAGTGCTGGGATTACAGTTGTGAGCCACTGCGCCTAGCCTGAGATGACTTTTGATTAGTCCAGATCCTGATAGTTATCACCTCCTTTTGTTCTTTACCTATTAATGTTTCACAAACGTTCTCTGGAATTTGAGTATTAATATTTGATTATCTTTAACCTTCTCAGGAGATGAGCCATAATTGCCCCTTTTTTTTTTTTTTTTTTTGAGACAGGATCTTGCTCTGTCACTCAGGCTGGAGTGCAGTGGTGGCATGATCACAGCTTACTGCTGCAGCCCTGATCTCCAGCCAAGCGATCCTCCCATCTTAGCCTCCTGAGTAGCTGGGACTACAGGCATGCACCACCACACTCAGATATCTCTCTCTCTCTCTATATATATATATATACTTTTTAAAATTTCTTTTGTAGAGATTGGATCTTGTTATGTTGCCAGGCTAGTCTTGAACTCTTGGGCTCAAGTGATCCTCCTGCCTCAGCCTCCCAAAGTGCTGGGATTACAAGTGTGAGCCACCATGCCTGGCCCATAATTGCCATTATATTTTTGCCCTTCAGAGTCATAACATTATCATAATCTTGGACATCTTGTAATTTAGTGACAAATTGTCCACATTCAACATGTGCCACATCTTAACCTTGACTTTGTTATTCAGTACAAATCATGCTCTGATATATAGGTTTTAAATCCTTGTGGCATAGACAGTTCTCAGCATCAGTATATCCTCCTTAAATAGACTAGCCAAGTAAGTTACAAATACATTAGACTTTAATTCTGAGTTTCTGTCTTGGTGAACTGACCCATTGATAGTCTCAGGAACCACTCCTGCTTCCTTTCAGTTCCTCTTTTATCCCTGCAGTACTTCCTTTTTTATGTTTATTGCAAATAGCCTGCTCATTTCTTAGAGAAAAACTTCTGAAAAGCTCTGATACACTTCATCTGAAATCTGCGCTTATGGTATATTCCTAAAAAGAATACAAAGGTATCCAAAATTCCTTTTGCACAAGACTGGATGTAAAAATCTCATCATTGTGCCTTTTCACAATCATTTAAGAATCACAGAGCTACTATCTAGCCCATTTCTAGAATTACTTCTCAGTAATTCTAGAAATTATTCTAGATTATCTAATCTATTACTTCTCAGTAATTCTAGAAATCTGAAATTTCCAGAGTGAGTAGTTTGCCTTTTATTCCTTAATGTTAGGTATAGAAAGTAGCTTGGGTCTAAATTGCTTGAGGTCAGTATGTTATTGAGTAAAATTATTGTAGCGCTATCTGTAAAGGGAAAAATAATTACCTTTTAAAAAATCTTCTGATACAGGAAATGAGCCTGAGCAGTTTCCTTTTTCTAATCTATTCTGCTTTCTAACTCTTTTGTTCATTTCTATCTGGTAATTGCTATTTTCCAAGCTTGAATATGCTTTCAGTAATTTGGGGACATTTATTAAACATCAAATAAATCAAGAATATTGATGAGTGAACTTAGGCCTAAGAGGCAGTCAGAAATAACTGGCACACCTGTTATTAAGCATGCTGAATGTTTAACTAAAAAGGACCAATACACATGAAAAAAAGTTCAATTTTACTGATACCAAAGTTGCAAATTAAGCAAAACACTATATAGTGCCCATCAAATACATGCAGTGTGGAGAAAGATGTGAAAAAAAGGACACTCATTTACTGCCCATGAAAGTGTTGGTTGTTACAGCCTTTCCGAAGGCTGCTTTGTCAAAATGTATATATCCTTTGACCTAGCAATTCCACTTTGACATATTTTTCCTAAGGAAACTAATAGAGATGTGTAACTACTAGGATTCATTAATTCATAATTTTTGATCACCTGTATGCCAGTCACTAGGGATAAAACAATGAAAAGACAGGATCTCTGCTCTCCTAAAACTTAGATTCTAGAGAAGTGCTGCCCAATACAGCAACCACGAGCCACATTTGGCCGTTGAGTTCTTGAAATGTGGATGTTGTGACTGAAGAATAGAATTTTAAATTGTAATTAATCTAAACTTAAATTGTCATATGTGGCTAATGTACCACGTTGGAATGTGCAGTTCCAGAGCAGTGCTTCTTAGAACGAGGTGTCTAGGCCAGCAGCATCAGCGTCCCCTGAGAACTTAGGCATATTCTTGGCCCTACCCCAGACATGGTGAATGAGAAACTCTAGGGTGGAACTCAGCATTCTGTGTTTTACCAAGTGCCCCCATGTGATGCTGATGTATGCAGAAGCTTGACAACCTCTGTTCCAAAGGAATTTTATGAATATTATTATACTGTCAAATAATTGGAAACAATATACATGTTTACCTGGAGGGTATTTGCTAATTAAATTATTATGCATTTATACAATGATATACTGTGCAGCCATTAAAGATACTGTTGGATTTATTTATTGGTATGGAAATTTGCTCATGATGTATTAAGAACAGAGTGTGTACGTCACCCAACTAATTCTGCCTATATTTGTAAGCAGAAAAGATGTCAAATAATATATACCAAATGTTGGAGAATGAGTTTACAGATGATTTTACTTTTCAGGGTAATGAAACTGGTAAGTGAATGCTCTTCTTTATGCAACTCTGTATTTTCTAATTTTTCTATAACAAAAGTTAATTTTAAATAAGATATATTTATAATTATTTTGTCAGGGTTTCCCTCTTGTCATTCATATAAGCATTCTGTCTTTGGGAGAATTTATTTTCACTGGGGTTCAATTTTCTATATCCTTTATTTCAAAACCTTATCACATGGTATTCATTTGTTTTTCATTTTCTGCTTTTTACTTTATCTTTTAATGATTTGGTAAGCATTATATTCATATGACTTTTATATTTCTAATTTTCCATGTAGCCTGGAGTAGGAACAAAAATTGCTGAAAAGATTGATGAGTTTTTAGCAACTGGAAAATTACGTAAACTGGAAAAGGTAAAATTTTAACTTGTTTACTTCATTAATTATAGTATCTGCCTTTATGGCCACTATGTAGCGTCATTGCAGGGTGACTGATGCCATTCACTCTAGTGAAACTCACAGGAAATGAGGTGAGTGGAGTTGATGGCTTTAACTATTGTATCTTTAAAATTTTGAATATTGTTTCACTTGTTCACTTGTTTTATGTGGCATTTAAGCGACTGTTAATACCTATAGTAGAGTTGGCTCATCATTTTCAGTACTATTCAGAAAAGAGATTATGAACTTTTGACTAAAAGATCGTTATCTTTTAAATTTTATTTATTTATTTTTTTGAGACGGAATCTTGCTCTGTCACCCAGGCTGAAGTGCAGTGGTGCGATCTCGGCTCACTGCAAGCTCCGCCTTCCGGGTTCATGCCATTCTCCTGCCTCAGCCTCCCGAGTAGCTGGGACTACAGGTGCCTGCCACCATGCCTGGCTAATTTTTTGTATTTTAGTAGAGATGGGGTTTCACCGTGTCAGCCAGGATGGTCTTGAACTCCTGACCTCGTGATCCACCTGCCTTGGCCTCCCAAAGTGCTGGGATTACAGGCATGAGCCACTGCGCCCGGTCATCTTTTAGAATTTCTGTGTTTAAACTCTCCCAAGCATTTTTATGGTTTTATTTCAGCCCTATGATAGTAATTATATCACTTCTGATCTGTTATGAATAGACCTTTTAAAAGTATTGGATAACTTAAGAGATAAGACATCTTCAGTTACTCTGTTATTCACCTTTTACTCCCTAGATTACCTGTGAATAATTTTGTGTGGGTCATCCAGGCAATTGTAAATAGCTCTTCATGTCTTTTAGCAGACTGGTATGTTTCCAATAAGATCATTTAAGTCCTCAAAGCATTCTTAAATTATTGTTAGACTTTTTTCTTTTCTTAAAGATTCGGCAGGATGATACGAGTTCATCCATCAATTTCCTGACTCGAGTTAGTGGCATTGGGTAAGAACTATTTTTTAAGCAGACACAGTCGTCAATTGGCTTATTTTTCTTGTTAGCCAAAGTAAATTACTTGCTGTTTCTCAAAACCTGTACTTCACCACCTCTCTACCTTAGCCATACAGTTCACCCTTCCATAGCTTATGATCTGAGGCTGATTCTTCAGATAATGCCTCTACTGTAAAGGCCCCATCCAAGGCAAATGTTACCTCCTTCATGAAACCAGTTTGGTTCCCCAGCCAGAAGGAACCTCTCCTTCCTCTGAACTCCACTACCACTTGTTCCGTGTGCATCTATTTCCTGCTCCAGCTTGGCGTCTTTTGTTTCTATTTATATTTATTATGATATTTATCATAGCACCTCATGAATGGAACAAGCCCTCAATTTCTTTTTAAATTATTTTTTATTGAGACAGGGTTGCTATATTGCCCATGCAGGCCTTAAACTCCTGGGCTCAAGTGATTCTTCTTCCTCAGCCTCCCAAGTAAGGCTTGGATTATAGGTGCACACCCCCTTGCCCAGCTTCAGGCATTTTTAAATGAAGGGATTATTATCTTAAAATTTGAACTAGTACCAAGGGGGGCTTTTTTGACACTGGCTGAAGTAAAGATTAACATTGAAATATTAAGACTTTAGTGCTCTCATCTTTATGGCATGGGGCATTCCTTTAAATATAATGATTTGTTCTTTAAATGGCAGCATTTTCAGTGAAAGTTATTCTAAAACATATTAAATTCTTAAACCTAGTATATTGAAAATGAGCATGACTCCTTGGGGGACTCAAGGCCATTTTAAAATTTTCATTAGAGGAATTACAATTTTTTTTTTTTTTTTTTTTTTTTTTAGAGATAGGGTCTTACTCTGCCATCCAGGCTGGAGTGCAGTGGTGCTATTATAGCTCACTGTAACTTTGAACTCTTAGGGTAAAGTGACTCTCCTGCCTTAGTACTCCTTTTGAGTAGCTGAGACGACAGGGTTGTGCTACCATGTGTGGCCAATTTTTGTTATTTTTTGTAGAGAAGATGTCTCCCTATGTTGCCTAGGCTGGTCTTGAATGCCTGGCCTCAAGCAATCCTCCCACTTCAGCCTCCCAGAATGCTGGGATTATAGGTGTGAACCACAAGGTGTTTTAGAGAGCATCTATTATCCCTTTTTTCCAGGCAAGAGAACTGAAAGTTGAATATAGAACATGAGTAACCATGGCAGAGCCAGATTTGAACCCATATCTTCTGACTCCGAGTTCAGTTCTGTTTCTTCTATGCTGCATTGCCTTCCTAACTAACATCAGTATCAGTTTCTATATCACAATATAATGTGATGATATTTGCACAGCTTATTGAATGATATAGGTTTATTTGTCCCAAAACACTGTGGCCTCAGACTGTTGTGCTTGCATGTTTATATTTGTGTGTATCCTTTTCTTTCTGTTCCCCGCTCCTGCTTTATTATGCTACAAACTGGTATGGTGAGAAGAGAGTCAGGAAATCTGAGTAATGGTCCCAATGCTAGCACCAGCTAGATTTGTGACCTTAGCAAATCGCTTCATCTTTCTAGGTTTCTGTGTTCTTCCTTATGAAATAAGAGAGAAGTTGGGTTAGTCAGTAAGGTTCCTTCTGCGCCCATCCTATAAGAGCATCTTTAGTCATTTCTGACATTCTGATTTATTTATATGAATAAAGTGATATTTTAGAAACCTAAATCAGATTTTGTCATTGCTTTGTGTGGTGTCTTCTAATAGCTTTCCATTGCACTCAGAATAAAATCCAAACCTATCACCATGACTGTAAAAGCACAGCAGAGTGTAACACCTGTGTACTGCTCCATAGCACCTCATACCATCACTTACATCACTCTATGCATCCTAATTTTTCTCTTCTCTTGAACAGGCCAAGCTCATGCCAGCCTTAGGGCCCTGGCACTAATTGTTTCCTTTTCCCGAAATGTTTTTCTCTTTGATCCCCTAGATAGCTGGTTCTTTAGTCATTCAAACCTCAGCTTAGGTATCATCTCAAAGGCCTTATACCACTCAGTCTAAAGTAGGACCCAGCCATTCTGTCATATCATTCTATTTTAATTTATCCACTGATATTTTTCTTGTTTATGTAACTATCTATTGTCTCTATCTACCCACTTACATTCTTATTCCTGCTACGTTTTCACCACCCAGAAGAGTATCTGACACATAATGGCTCTTAGTAAATCTTAGTTCAATGAATGAACGGTTTTCAAGTGCCATCTGTACCTGCGCAGTATGACAGCAGCTGCTTAGACATCTTTTTCATGTCTGAGTTCATAGTTGTCTTCCTAATGATTGACACTTCAATAATTCATACTTTGGATAAAGTTAAACATTACCAAAGTAGCCATGCAACATTTTAGCAGGTCTTGTTTAGCTTAATAGCAACTCTTCTTACTATTAAGACATGGTTGTTACAAGAATCCCAAGTTTCACCCATTATTGAAGTAATGCTTTTCTTTTTGTAGTCCATCTGCTGCAAGGAAGTTTGTAGATGAAGGAATTAAAACACTAGAAGGTGAGTATGACTGTAGGTCACTAATTCCAGGTTAAATATGGTCCTGAAGTACCATTAGTGCTCTAACAAACTTCAAATTGAAAAATCCATTCTCAATCAGATACAAATGATAAGATTTTCTTTTTAACTCTGTAGTAGAGTAGGTATAGGGTATAGTTTATATTACCATCATAAACATTTTTAGGTTTGTAACTAACTCAGAAAACTAAGAAGACCAAGAACTAGGGCCGGGCATGGTGGCTTACACCTGTAATCCCAGCACTTTGGGAGGCAGGCGAATCACTTGAGGTCAGGAGTTCAAGACCAGTATAGCCAACGTGGTGAAACCCTATCTCTACTAAAAATACAAAATTAGCCAGGCGTGGTGGCAGGCACCTGTAATCCCTGCTACTCAGGAGGCTGAGGCAGGAGAATTGCTTGAACCCAGGAGGCAGAGGTTGCAGTGAGCCGAGGTGGTGCCACTGCACTCCAGCCTGGATTACAGAGTGAGACTCCGTCTCAAAAAAAAAAAAAAAAAAAAGACCAAGAACCAATCTCTTGACCTAAAAGCAATGAAATAGTTATCATTTGCAGATTTTTCAAATATCTAAATTGCCTTTATTTCTTTTTCTTTTTTTGAGATGGAGTTTTGCTCTGTCACCGAAGCTGGAGTGTAGTGGCGTGATCTAGGCTCACTGCAAGCTCTGCCTTCCGGGTTCATGCTATTCTACCTCAGTCTCCCAAGTAGCTGGGACTACAGGCACCCACCACCACACCCAGCTAATTTTTTTTTTTTTTTTTTGTATTTTTAGTAGAGACGGGGTTTCACCGTGTTAGCCAGGTTGGTCTCGATCTGACATCGTGATCTGCCCACCTTGGCCTCCCAAAGTGCTGGGATTACAGGCGTGAGCCACTGCGCCCAGCCCCCTTTATTTCTTTAATAAAATTTTAAGCAATAAAATCTTGTATCAGATTAAAAGCTAAGTTATATATTATTGAGAAAGATTCTGTAAGAGATTTGTAATGGTTATTAAAGAAATTTTTGCTTTGAAAAAAAAGATAAAAATAGAGCCTAACAAGTAATTATAAAATGTTTTCCTTAAATATAGTAATCCTTTACATGTAAGTATCTCTTTATACTTTTCATGGGTGTATGTACACATATGGATTCATTACAGCGTATCCTTGGCATTTGGGATTTAGTATTTGTGAGTTCAGCTGTTTGCAAGCAGTCCAGTGGTTAGGCAGGTTTTGGAGACTGACCTGGCTTTGAATCCCACCTCCACTACTTTTTTAAGAATGGATGACCTTATTGCTTCAGTTTTCACACCTACAAAATGGGTATTTGTGCTTCATACGATTAAATGCAATAATGTATTTAAAGCCCTTAGCAGAGTGCTTGGTACATAGTAAGTACTACTTAAAAATGGCAACCAACTCTTATGAGGCATGATTAGTAATATTACTAAGTTAAGAATTTGTGTGAGCCATATTGCTAGAGAATGAACTCTACATGTGCATCTCATAGGGGGTTTATACTTTGCTGCTTGTGGTATAGACAGCTTATATGAGAGAAATGATTGGCTAAAGGGGTCAAGAATCTGTGGGTTTCTTGGAGGTATTGAGTTGCATCTCTTGGGAGTGTCAAGGATCTACTGTTCTGGTTTTTATATTATTTTACAATTCACAGATAAGTAATACAACTATTGATATCTATAACTATATATATCTATATAACACACTCAATATTTCCACTTCAGTTTTAGTCATATACCTTAGTGTATTCTGTGTGCACACAACCATAGGAAATATTAAGTGCTCTATGTTTCATAAAGATGCTTATTTTTCTCCATTTTATATCTCCAGAGTGAATGTGTGTATTTGTGACTATAAGGGGGCTTGTAGGAATTGCTTTTTAAGCATGTTTATCTTGCTGTTTCTTTAACAAGGCTCACAGCTGGACTCATGTCCAATAAAGGGACACCTGAATGGAACTAAGTCACTTTTAGACTTAATATGGGATGTTACGACAATTTTTAAGTTAAAAAATGCAGGTACAGTAATAGTTTTCCTTTCAAAAGGATTTTTTTTTTTTTTGGAGACAGAGTCTTGCTCTGTCTGCCCAGAAGTGCAGTGGTGCGATCTCAGCTCACTGCAACCTCTGCCACTTGGGTTCAAGTGATTCTTCTGCCCCAGCCTCCTGAGTAGCTGGGATTACAGGTGCGCAGCACCATGCCTGGCTAATTTTTGAAGTTTTAGTAGAGATGGGGTTTCACCGTGTTGGTCAGGCTAGGCTCGAACTCCTGACATGATCCTCCCGCCTCGGCCTCCCAAAGTGCTGGGATTACAGGCATGAGCCACTGCGCCCGGCTTCACAGGATTTTTATCACAATGACTGCACAAATCTACTACTCAGTACTAATGGAATGAAAGAGTGAAAGAAAAATGAATAATATGAATAAACCTAGTTAATCAGAAAACATTTAGAAGTTGTTGTTACTACTGCTACTCTTAGAATAAATTAAACCATATTGGTTCTTATAAGGTTGTTTTTTGCTGTAGTCAGTAAAATTTGGTGTCATTCTGGTTTTTTGTTTGTTTGTTTGTTTGTTTTTCCTGAAATAGGGTCTCACTCTGTTGCCAAGGCTGGATTGCAGTGGTGCAATCTTGGCTCACTGCAGCTTCCACCTCCCGGGTTCAAGTGATTCTCTTGCCTCAGCCTCCCAAGTAGCTGGGATTACAGGGGCACACCACCATGCCCAATTTTTTGCATTTTCAGTAGAGATGGGGTTTCACCATGTTGGCCAGGCTGGTCTCGAACTCCTGACCTCGTGATCCGCCCGCCTTGGCCTCCCAAAGTGCTGGGATTACAGGTGTGAGCCACCGTGCCCAGCCCTAAGAGTCACTTTTATCTAGCTCTTCATATCTGAAATTTTTTTCTCATTATGTTTTCAGTCATTTCAGTGTATTTGTTCCCCAGGTGGTTCTTTATAAAAAGTCATTGAGTTTAGCATTTTTCCCCTGAAAAGCATTTAAATTAACATGTCAATTTATTTATCTTTATTTATCTTCTGTACAGATCTCAGAAAAAATGAAGATAAATTGAACCATCATCAGCGAATTGGGCTGAAGTAAGATGGCAAATTTTCTTTTGACACTTGAGATGTAAAAGTAAAATTTTTATAGACATTCTTTTATATACCACAAGGACTCTTCAAACTTAGCTAAACCACAACCATTTTCCTATTCAGAAGTGCTAAGATTTGTGGACTTCTATAGAGTATCTACCTGTGTTCACACAATGCTTTCACTTTTGCTTTCTAGTTTACTTGTTTTGAGGATTTCCCTTATTCTTTCGACTTTAGCAGGGAACTTCCTCTTGAAATACCTAGGACTGAGTGTATCAGGCAGTCAGTGGGTTTTTATTTCATGCTCACATTGTACAAAGCACTACACTAGGTTTGAGGTAAAGATATAGAGAGGTTGAGTATAACTTTTAAGGAGTTTATAGTCTACCCAAGAAGATAGGACATGAATATGAAAAACTAAATTAAAAAAAAGGACAAACCTCATACCTAAATAACCATATAGGAATAACTCCTAGGCATATTTCTATATCAGCATCAATAATTATTTTGTACAGTTATAGTGCATAAGCACTATATATATCTCTTCTGGCATTATATAGTGTTGTGGGTGATTCAGTTCTAATAACCTTTTGAATTTTCCTATTGATGCTTTACCATAATATTTTAAACTTACACTACCATTCCAAAATCTTGAGCCAGTAAGAGACCTAGATGGTATGATTCTTGCTTTCCTGGCATTTCTGTAGTAAATGGAGGTCTTCTGAAGAACTGGTTTGGTGAGAATTGGCTGTGAACAGGCGCTTCATCATGCTGAAGCATATGCTTAGATGTTGTTTCACACTGAGTTTCCTAACAGCCTTATTGAGATGTAATTCATATGTCCTGTAATTCATCCATTTAAAATATACAATTCAGTGACTTTTAGTATATTCACAGAGTTGTGCAACCATCACTACAGTCAGTTTTAGGACATTTTGTTATCTCAGAAAGAACCCTGTACCTATTACTAGTCATTTCCCCATTGCCTCCCCCTACACCCACGTTAGACCTAGGCAGCTGCTCATCTACTTTCTATCTCTACGGATTTGCCTATTCTGGACACTTAATGTAAATGAAGTCATACAGTATGTGGTCTTTTGTGACTGACTTCTTTCACTTAGCATATTGTTGTCTGAGTTCATCCATGTTACAGGATAGTATTTGAAAATATAATTTTGCAGGTTGTAAGAGCCATAAACCATAACCCCTTGCCTTGTCAGTAGAGAGCAGTCTACTTTGAAATTATGCCCTAACTTAAATGTATTTATTTACTCTTGTTACATGAATAGGTAGCTTATTTACAAATAAGTTTAGATGGAGTCTTTGAAATATTACAAAGGATGACACTTAAGGATTTTGATCCAATTTAGGAATAAACCTTCCCCCATTCATCCCACCCCCAATTTTGCTGTTGTCTTCTCAATGAATTCATTCTAGCCTTGATTTGTGAGAATGATCTGCTGGTATGGCCTGGACAATTGTTATAAAAGACAATTTAATTTTTAAGGAGATTTAAATTTTGCAAAAATCTTTTGTCTACTTATTCTGTCTTTATAGATACTTTGGGGACTTTGAAAAAAGAATTCCTCGTGAAGAGATGTTACAAATGCAAGTAAGATGTGTCAAATTATATTCTTTGATTAGAATTGAGAGTGTCACGTGTGAAAAGCCATTTTGGGAATACTGACTTAATTTTTCTTCTATTAGGATATTGTACTAAATGAAGTTAAAAAAGTGGATTCTGAATACATTGCTACAGTCTGTGGCAGTTTTAGAAGAGGTAACATACTTCCTAATGTTGGGTTATTTTTGCCCTGATACTAAAATTGCCTAATGTATGTGAAGAACTTGGATTAAAAAGATGTAATTTGTGGTACTTCATAGACTCACTAAGACCTAGTAGTATTAGTTAAGGGTATTTGTTTATAGATGGGAATATGTAACAAGGGGAAATTCATCCTGATTTTATTATAGGATGATATTTTAATGACTAGTTTTAATGACACTTATTAAATGACTTTAAGTATATTGAAATGCTAGTAATGGTAGTCTTTGGCTCTTTGGCTAGATGATAGTGAAATTGTGGGTAGTTTTGTTAATTTACCTTTCTTTTTCTTTTTTTTTTTTTTTTTTTTTTTGAGACAGAGTCTCACTCTCTCACCAGGCTGGAGTGCAGTGGTGCCATCTTGGCTCACTGCAACCTCTGCCTCCCAGGTTCAAGTGATTCTCCTGCCTCAGCCTCCTGCGTAGCTGGGACTACAGGCGCGTGCCACCATGCTCAGCTAATTTTTGTATTTTTAGTAGAAACGGGGTTTCACCATGTTGGCCAGGATGGTCTCAATCTCTTGGCCTCGTGATCCGCCCACCTCGGCCTCCCAAAGTGCTGGGATTACAGGCGTGAGCCACCATGCCTGACTGCCCAAGTTTTCTATAATAGAGCTAAGAATAATGTTTTAGAAGTACCAGTTCAAAACCAATTCTTACAACAAGCGGATTCATCAGAAGAGTTCTGCTTACTATGTGAATGTGAGCAAAGAAAGAACCACACAATCCTGGTGTCTTACTGATTTAAAATTTTGAAAAACTCATACATGCTTAAAAATATTAACTTTTGGCCAGGCACAGTGGCTCACGCCTGTAATCCCAACACTATGGGAGGCTGAGGCGGGCGGATCATGAGGTCAGGAGATCGAGACCATCCTGGCTAACACGGTGAAACCCTGTCTCTACTAAAAATACAAAAAATTAGCCGAGCGTGGTGGCGGGCACCTGTAGTCCCAGCTACTTGGGAGGCTGAGGCAGGAGAATGGCATGAACCTGGGAGGTGGAGCTTGCAGTGAGCCGAAATTGCGCCACTGCACTCCAGCCTGGGCAACAGAGCGAGACTACGTCTCAAAAAAAAGTTAACTTTTAAAATTGGAGTAGAAAAACCTTATTTAAAACATTTTAGAGTATGTTGGAGTAGATAGAATAGATACCTGAACTGAATCTCTGGTCACCTATGGAATTTTGTCTAGGAAGTAGGTGATGGCCTGTCAGGAATACTCTGGGTAGCTGCTGTAAGAATCTAGAGTTGGGGAGAGAAGACTAAATCCATACTCACTGATTAGTAGAAAGAACGTTGGACCGGGGTCAAAAGACCTGGGGTCTGAGGCCAAATCTACCACTGTTATGTCTCCTGATCTTAGATTCCATACTTGCAAAATGAGAGAACTGAAATTAACCAGTTGTTCAAGTATGTCTGCATCAGAAATACCTAGGACTTAAAAAAAAAAAATACATGTTGTTGTACCCTCCTACAAATCTGCTAAATAAGAACCTCCTTAGGTGGGAATTGGGATTCTGTCTTTTCAAAATGTAGATTTGGAGGTACAGCAAGCCACATGCTTGCTATCATGGCTATGACAACCTTCCTGGATTTATTTATTTCTATTTTATTTTTACTTTTTTGGGGTATGTTGTATGGTTATATGCTTTCACATAAAAAGGTATACACTAAGATGTCTCACTTCCACAGTCCCTGTGCACTCCTTCCTACTCCTTCCTACTAAGTCCCATTAAGAACCACTTCCCTATGGATTCTTGTAATGTTTCTTCCTGAAAATACAACTACATGTTAGTATACCACCTTTATTTCTTTCTTCTCCCTTTCTTTCATAAAGTAACATAATATGTATACAATACTATACCTTGCTTTTTTCACTTACAAATATATCCTGGAAATTTTTCCATATCAGTATGTAGAAAACTTCCTTCTTTATTTATTTTTTGAGATGGGGTCTCTCTCTGTCACCCAGGCTGGAGTGTAGTGGCGTGATCTCGGCTCACTGCAACCTCCGCCTCCTGTGCTGAAGTGATCCTCCCACTTCAACCTCTAGAGTAGCTGGGACCACAGGCATGTGCCAACACACCCGGCTAATTTTTTTTTTTTTTTTTGGTAGAGACCTGGTTTTACTATGTTGCCTGGGCTGGTCTCAACTCTTGGCTCAAGTGATCCACCCACCTCAGCCTCCCAAAATGCTGATATTACAGGCATGAACCACCGTATCTGGCCCCTTATTCTTTTTTGTAGCTGCATAACATTCAGTTGTATGCATGTATCATACTTCATTTATTTATCCAGTCCCCTATTAATGGACCCTTGGGTTGTTTCTGTTTTTTTGCTCATACAGTTTTTTTGTTTTTGTTTTTTTAGATAAAGTGAAACGTTGTTGGTAGGCAGAGGGTGAAAGACATCCAGCTTTTAGGAGAAGGAAATGAGAAGAAGAGAAGGCGTAGAATTTCCTTTACTAAAATAGCTTCCATGGATGTCCAGTACACAGTCTAGTCTTCTTTTTCTTTTTGAGGTGGTGTCTCGCTGTGTCGCCCAGGCTGGAGTGCAGTGGTGTGATCTCAGCTCATTGCAACCTCTGCTTCCCAGATTCAAGCAATTCTCCTGCCTCAACCTCCTGAGTAGCTGAGATTACAGGCACACACCACCATGCCTGGCAAATTTTTGTATTTTTTTTTTTAATTATACTTTAAGTTCTAGGGTACATGTGGATAACGTGCAGGTTTGTTACATATGTATACTTGTGCCATGTTGGCGTGCTGCACCCATCAACTCGTCAGCACCCATCAACTCGTCATTTACATCACGTATAACTCCCAATGCAATCCCTCCCCCCTCCCCCCTCCCCGTGATAGGCCCCGGTGTGTGATGTTCCCCTTCCCGAGTCCAAGTGATTTCATTGTTCAGTTCCCACCTATGAGTGAGAACATGCGGTGTTTGGTTTTCTGTTCTTGCGATAGTTTGCTGAGAATGATGGTTTCCAGCTGCATCCATGTCCCTACAAAGGACACAAACTCATCCTTTTTTATGGCTGCATAGTATTCCATGGTGTATATGTGCCACATTTTCTTAATCCAGTCTGTCACTGATGGACATTTGGGTTGATTCCAAGTCTTTGCTATTGTGAATAGTGCCACAATAAACATATGTGTGCATGTGTCTTTATAGCAGCATGATTTATAATCCTTTGGGTATATACCCAGTAATGGGATGGCTGGGTCATATGGTACTTCTAGTTCTAGATCCTTAAGGAATCGCCATACTGTTTTCCATAATGGTTGAACTAGTTTACAATCCCACCAACAGTGTAAAAGTGTTCCTATTTCTCCACATTCTCTCCAGCACCTGTTGTTTCCTGACTTTTTAATGATTGCCATTCTAACTGGTATGAGATGGTATCTCATTGTGGTTTTGATTTGCATTTCTCTGATGGCCAGTGATGATGAGCATTTTTCATGTGTCTGTTGGCTGTATGAATGTCTTCTTTTGAGAACTGTCTGTTCATATCTGTTGCCCACTTTTCGATGGGGTTGTTTGTTTTTTTCTTGTAAATTTGTTTGAGTTCTTTGTAGGTTCTGGATATTAGCCCTTTGTCTGATGAGTAGATTGCAAAAATTTTCTCCCATTCTGTAGGTTGCCTGTTCACTCTGATGGTAGTTTCTTTTGCTGTGCAGAAGTTCTTTAGTTTAATTAGATACCATTTGTCAATTTTGGCTTTTGTTGCTGTTGCTTTTGGTGTTTTAGACATGAAGTCCTTGCCCATGCCTGTGTCCTGAATGGTATTACCTAGGTTTTCTTCTAGGGTTTTTATGGTATTAGGTCTAATATTTAAGTCTCTAATCCATCTTGAATTAATTTTCATATAAGGAGTAAGGAAAGGATCCAGTTTCAGCTTTCTACTTATGGCTAGCCAGTTTTCCCAGCACCATTTATTAAATAGGGAATGCTTTCCCCGTTTCTTGTTTTTCTCAGGTTTCTCAAAGATCAGATGGCTGTACATGTGTGGTATTATTTCTGAGGACTCTGTTCTGTTCCATTGGTCTATACTCTGTTTTGGTACCAGTACCATGCTGTTTTGGTTACTGTAGCCTTGTAGTATAGTTTGAAGTCAGGTAGCGTGATGCCTCCAGCTTTGCTCTTTTGACTTAGGATTGTCTTGGCAATGCGGGCTCTTTTTTGGTTCCATATGAACTTTAAAGCAGTTTTTTCCAATTCTGTGAAGAAACTCATTGGTAGCTTGATGGGGATGGCATTGAATCTATGAATTACCTTGGGCAGTATGGCCATTTTCACGATATTGATTCTTCCTATCCATGAGCATGGTATGTTCTTCCATTTGTTTGTGTCCTCTTTTATTTCACTGAGCAGTGGCTTGTAGTTCTCCTTGAAGAGGTCCTTTACATCCTTAGTAAGTTGGATTCCTAGGTATTTCATTCTCTTTGAAGCAATTGTGAATGGAAGTTCATTCATGATTTGGCTCTCTGTTTGTCTATTACTGGTGTATAAGAATGCTTGTGATTTTTGCACATTAATTTTGTATCCTGAGACTTTGCTGAAGTTTCTTATCAGCTTAAGGAGATTTTGGGCTGAGACAATGGGGTTTTCTAAATATATAATCATGTCATCTGCAAACAGGGACAACTTGACTTCTTCTTTTCCTAACTGAATACCCTTGATTTCTTTCTCTTGCCTGATTGCCCTAGCCAGAACTTCCAACACTGTGTTGAATAGGAGTGGTGAGAGAGGGCATCCCTGTCTTGTGCCAGTTTTCAAAGGGAATTTTTCCAGTTTTTGCCCATTCAGTATGATATTGGCTGTGGGTTTGTCATAAATAGCTCTTATTATTTTGAGATACGTTCTATCAATACCGAATTTATTGAGTGTTTTTAGCATTAAGGGCTGTTGAATTTTGTCAAAGGCCTTTTCTGCATCTATTGAGATAATCATGTGGTTTTTGTCTTTGGTTCTGTTTATATGCTGGATTACGTTTGTTGACTTCCATATGTTGAACCAGCCTTGCATCCCAGGGATGAAGCCCACTTGATCATGGTGGATAAGCTTTTGGATGTGCTGCTGGATCTGGTTTGCCAGTATTTTATTGAGGATTTTTGCATCGATGTTCATCAGGGATATTGGTCTAAAATTCTCTTTTTTTGTTGTGTCTCTGCCAGGCTTTGGTATCAGAATGATGTTGGCCTCATAAAATGAGTTAGGGAGGATTCCCTCTTTTTCTATTGATTGGAATAGTTTCAGAAGGAATGGTACTAGCTCCTCCTTGTACCTCTGGTATAATTTAGCTGTGAATCCATCTGGTCCTGGACTTTTTTTCGTTAGTAGGCTATTAATTCTTGCCTCAATTTCAGAGCCTGCTATTGGTCTATTCAGGAATTCAGCTTCTTCCTGGTTTAGTCTTGGGAGAGTGTAAGTGTCCAGGAAATTATCCATTTCTTCTAGATTTTCTAGTTTATTTGCATAGAGGTGTTTATAGTATTCTCTGATGGTAGTTTGTATTTCTGTGGGGTCGGTGGTGCTGACCCCTTTATCATTTTTTATTGCATCTATTTGATTCTTCTCTCTTTTCTTCTTTATTAGTCTTGCTAGCGGTCTATCAATTTTGTTGATCTTTTCAAAAAACCAACTCCTGGATTCATTGATTTTTTGGAGGGTTTTTTGTGTCTCTATCTCCTTCAGTTCTGCTCTGATCTTAGTTATTTCTTGCCTTCTGCTAGCTTTTGAATGTGTTTGCTCTTGCTTCTCTAGTTCTTTTAATTGTGATGTTAGAGTGTCAATTTTAGATCTTTCCAGCTTTCTCTTGTGGGCATTTAGTGCTATAAATTTCCCTCTACACACTGCTTTAAATGTGTCCCAGAGATTCTGGTATGTTGTATCTTTGTTCCCATTGGTTTCAAAGAACATCTTTATTTCTGTCTTCATTTCGTTATGTACCCAGTAGTCATTCAGGAGCAGGTTATTCAGTTTCCATGTAGTTGAGCGGTTTTGATTGAGTTTCTTAGTCCTGAGTTCTAGTTTGATTGCACTGTGGTCTGAGAGACAGTTTGTTATAATTTCTGTTCTTGTACATTTGCTGAGGAGTGCTTTACTTCCAATTATGTGGTCAATTTTGGAATAAGTGTGATTTGGTGCTGAGTAGAATGTATATTCTGTTGATGTGGGGTGGAGAGTTCTGTAGATGTCTATTAGGTCTGCTTGCTGCAGAGATGAGTTCAATTCCTGTATATCCTTGTTAACTTTCTGTCTCGTTGATCTGTCTAATGTTGACATGGGGTGTTGAAGTCTCCCATTATTATTGTATGGGAGTCTAAGTCTCTTTGTAAGTCTTTAAGGACTTGCTTTATCAATCTGGGTGCTCCTGTATTGGGTGCATATATATTTAGGATAGTTAGCTCTTCCTGTTGAATTGATCCCTTTACCATTATGTAATGGCCTTCTTTGTCTCTTTTGATCTTTGATGGTTTAAAGTCTGTTTTGTCAGAGACTAGTATTGCAACCCCTGCTTTTTTTTGTTCTCCATTTGCTTGGTAGACCTTCCTCCATCCCTTTATTTTGAGTCTATGTATGTCTCTGCATGTGAGATGGGTCTCCTGAATACAGCAAACTGATGGGTCTTCACTGTATCCAGTTTGCCAGTCTGTGTCTTTTAATTGGAGCATTTAGTCTATTTACATTTAAGGTTAATATTGTTATGTGTGAACTTGATCCTGCCATTATGATATTAACTGGTTATTTTGCTCATTACTTGATGCAGTTTCTTCCTAGCCTCGGTGGTCTTTACATTTTGGCATGTTTTTGCAATGGCTGGTACCGGTTGTTCCTTTCCATGTTTAGTGCTTCCTTCAGGGTCTCTTGTAAGGCAGGCCTGGTGGTGACAGAATCTCTAAGCATTTACTTATCTGTAAAGGATTTTATTTCTCCTTCACTTATGAAACTTAGTTTGGCTGGATATGAAATTCTGGGTTTAAAATTCTTTTCTTTAAGAATGTTGAATATTGGCCCCCACTCTCTTCTGGCTTGTAGAGTTTCTGCCGAGAGATCTGCTGTTAGTCTGATGGGCTTCCCTTTGTGTGTAACCCGACCTTTCTCTCTGGCTGCCCTTAAGATTTTTTCCTTCATTTCAACTTTGGTGAATCTGGCAATTATGTGTCTTGGAGTTGCTCTTCTCGAGGAGTATCTTTGTGGCGTTCTCTGTATTTCCTGAATTTGAATGTTGGCCTGCCCTACTAGGTTGGGGAAGTTCTCCTGGATGATATCCTGCAGAGTGTTTTCCAACTTGGTTCCATTTTCCCCCTCACTTTCAGGCACCCCAATCAGACTTAGATTTGGTCTTTTTACATAATCCCATACTTCTTGCAGGCTTTGTTCATTTCTTTTTCTTCTTTTTTCTTTAGGTTTCTCTTCTCGCTTCATTTCATTCATTTGATCCTCAATCGCTGATACTCTTTCTTCCAGTTGATCAAGTCGGTTACTGAAGCTTGTGCATTTGTCACGTATTTCTCGTGTCATGGTTTTCATCTCTGTCCATTCGTTTATGGCCTTCTCTGCATTAATTATTCTAGTTATCAATTCTTCCACTTTTTTTTCAAGATTTTTAGTTTCTTTGCGCTGGGTACGTAATTCCTCCTTTAGCTCTGAGAAGTTTGATGGACTGGAGCCTTCTTCTCTCATCTCGTCAAAGTCATTCTCCGTCCAGCTTTGATCCGTCGCTGGCGATGAGCTGCGTTCCTTTGCAGGGGGCGATGTGCTCTTATTTTTTGAATTTCCAGCTTTTCTGCCCTGCTTTTTCCCCATCTTTGTGGTTTTATCTGCCTCTGGTCTTTGATGATGGTGATGTACTGATGGGGTTTTGGTGTGGGTGTCCTTTCTGTTTGTTAGTTTTCATTCTAACAGTCAGGACCCTCAGCTGTAAGTCTGTTGGAGATTGCTTGAGTTCCACTCCAGACCCTGTTTGCCTGGGTATCAGCAGCAGAGGCTGCAGAAGATAGAATACTGCCGAACAGCAAGTGTACCTGTCTGATTCTTGCTATGGAAGCTTCCTCTCAGGGGTGTACTCCACCGTGTGAGGTGTGGGGTGTCGGTCTGCACCTAGTGGGGGATGTCTCCCAGTTAGGCTACTCAGGGGTCAGGGACCCACTTGAGCAGGTAGTCTGTCGGTTCTCAGATCTCAGCCTCCGTGTTGGGAGATCCACTGCTCACTTCAAAGCTGTCAGACAGAGTTGTTTGCGTCTGCAGAGGTTTCAGCTGGTTGTTGTTGTTGTTGTTGTTGTTTAGCTGTGCCCTGTCCCCAGAGGTGGAGTCTACAGAGACAGGCAGGACTCCTTGAGCTGCTGTGAGCTCCACCCAGTTCGAGCTTCCCAGCTGCTTTGTTTATCTACTTAAGCCTCAGCAAAGGCGGGCACCCCTCCCCCAGCCTTGCTGCTGCCTTGCTGGGAGATCGCAGACTGCTGTGCTAGCAATGAGGGAGGCTCTGTGGGCGTGGGACCCTCCCGGCCAGGTGTGGGATATAGTCTCCTGGTGTGCCCATTTGCTAAGATCCTTGGTAGAGCGCAGTATTGGGGTGGAAGTTACCCGATTTTCCAGGTGTTGTGTGTCTCAGTTCCCCTGGCTAGGAAAAGGGATTCCCTTCCCCCTTGCGCTTCCCAGGTGAGGCGATGCCTCGCCCTGCTTCAGCTCTTGCTGGTCAGGCTGCAGCAGCTGACCAGCACTGATTTTCAGGCACTCCCTAGTGAGATAAACCCAGTACCTCAGTTGAAAATGCAGAAATCACCTGTCTTCTGTGTCGCTCGCGCTGGGAGTTGGAGACTGGAGCTGTTCCTATTCGGCCATCTTGCTCCGCCCCATTTTTTTTTTTTTTTTTTAGTAGAAATACGGTTTCACCATGTTGGCCAGACTGGTCTTGAACTCCTGACCTCAAGTGATCCGCGCACCTTGGCCTCCCAAAGTTCTGGGATTATACATGTGAGCTGCCGTGCCCGGCCTAGCCTTCTTTATATTTAAATATTTGGTTAAGGCGCTGTGGCTCATGCTTGTAATCCCAGCACTTTGGGAGGCTGAAGTGAGAGGATCTCAAAGACACTGCAAGATCTTTAGTCACCAAAAGTATGTTTGGCCTCTATTGTACTTATCAAAATGCAAGGCAGGAGATAGACTGGATTCTTTTATGCTGTATACCAGGCACTATAGTGGATGCTTTTACATATGTTTTTATTTACACAATAGCAGATGAAGTAGTTTTTAGTAGTTTACATATAAGAAAACTGAGGTCTAGAGGAATGAAGAGTCCTCATTTGCAACACTGAAAAAAAGTAAAATGAACAAATTCCATCTAAGTGGAGACAGAATTTCATAGAATATAGGAAAAGAAAGGTTTAAATAGCTGCATGTAACTTGCCTGAAGCTATGTGGTTGTAGAGTATAGATCGATTAATTGAGTTCAATCATAGGAATTGAAGTGAGTTTTCTTTTTTTTAAAAAAAAAAAAAAAAAGAGAGAGCCTGGGTCTCTCTATGTTGACTGGGTTGGTCTCGAACTGCTGGGCTCAGCGATCCTGTGGCCTCAGCCTCTCAAAGCGCTGGGATTACAGGCATGAGCCACTGTGCCCGGCCGAAATGAGTTTTCTGATTGACTTTTATAGAGTTACAGTATATTGTTTAATTTGAGATTTTTACATATAGAGTTGTTCATAGGTGTATTTTAAAGCTATTTTAAAACATTGTTTTTATTCATTATTGAGTAGTTACTTAGGTGCATTTTTAACACATTAAATTAACTTACTGTATGCAATGTGTATCTAATGCCGATTACTGTTGTCATCACAGATTCTGCTGTCTACATCAATACACCTGAATAGTTGGACAGAAAATTGAAATCTTTTAACTAATTCTGACTATGAAGCACAGTGAAATAGAAAGTTAGGCTGTAAGAAGTAAGGCTCTTCTGTGTGTGTCATCAGCTTGGTTCCATTTGCCCAACTGATACATTTACATGGACAATCTCATATGTGTCTTCTGTCATCACAGGTGCAGAGTCCAGTGGTGACATGGATGTTCTCCTGACCCATCCCAGCTTCACTTCAGAATCAACCAAACAGGTGCCTCAGCATTTATAATCAATGTGATCAGTCTTACACAACAGTGAATTTCGCTTTTTAAATGATAGTTGATATTTTCAGAATAAGTTTTGGTTTTGCCTTCCCGAAAAGTCTACTGAAGAGCTCTGTACTGATTGAATTCTGCGAAAGGCAAATTTCTCGAAAGGGATACCTATTATTCTTCCATGAGGAGCTGGGAGGACAGTCTAACATTTGAAAGAGATGACATCTAATACAATAGTTTTAGAACGACTTACTATCTGTGATAAATACGTTAGAAATACTATAATCAGGTTTTCATTAAAGGAATATTTTCACTTAAAAAATGAAATATTGAGAAACCTTACTTCTATTAGAAAACCTGTGAAGGCAAAACATTTTTTATTTTACAACATATGCCTTTAAAAGATGAAACAGCTGACTCTTTGGTTTTTTTTCCCATGAGCCATTTCAAGAACAGTAAAACTCTTTGATTTAAGGAAACAGATAAATACAACTGATCATTGTTTTAACAATCATAATACCTTAAACAGTGGTTTCTAAAAATATGTTTCAAAGGTGAATTTTCTATTGGAAAAAGTACTTGCTCAGAACATTAAAAAACATAGAGATGGCCGGGCACGGTGGCTCACGCATGTAATCCCAACACTTTGGGAGGCCAAGATAGGCAGATCACGAGGTCAAGAGATCGAGACCATCCTGCCCAACATCGTGAAACCCCGTCTCCACTAAAAGTATAAAAATTAACTGGGCGCGGTGGTGCATGCCTGTAGTCGCAGCTACTCGGGATGCTGAGGCAGGAGAATCACTTGAACCTGGGAGACAAAGGTTGCAGTGAGCTGAGATCATACCACTGCACTCCAGCCTGGCAACAGAGCGAGACTCTGTCTTAAAAAAAAAAAAGAGAGATTTCTCCATAAATAATTAGAAAGCTCATGTTAAAAATGTTTTCTTTCCGGGCTCAATTCGCTGCCAAAAAAAACGGTTTCTTAGCCAGGCATGATGTTGTTCCTGGTACTCTGGATGCTGAGGTAGGAGGATCACTTGAGTCCAGGAGTTCAAGGCTATAGTTTGCCATGATTGTACCTGTGAAGAGCACAATCTCTTGTCTGTGCAATATAGCAAGACTCTGTCTCTAAAGATATTGTTAAATATTTTCTTACCATTACAAAGTAATTACTCTTTTTCTTATTCCCTAATTATGATTCTGCAGCCAAAACTGTTACATCAGGTTGTGGAGCAGTTACAGAAGGTTCGTTTTATCACAGATACCCTGTCGAAGGGTGAGACAAAGTTCATGGTAAGTACTTGTTAAGAGTTAGCACATCTAAAAAAAAAACTTGGAGACTGTTTAGTAACCATTCTGAGTGTGTGACTTCATGGTAGCTTTGAATTACTGTCAACAAATAGAGTATCCATGAGACTTTAAAGAAAAATAATCAGCAGGATGCCTGATTCTCATAACTACTCTCAGAATATTTTAGGAAAGAATTTTCTTTTAATTCTCCACTTGTAAATAACAGGTGTCATCAGAATAGTTAATTAGGCCCGGGCATGGCAGGATAATCCCAGCTCTTTGGGAGGCCAAGGTGGGCAGATCGTGAGGTCAGGTGATCAAGACCATCCTGGCTAACATGGTGAAACCCCGTCTCTATTAAAAATACCAAAAATTAGCCAGGCATGGTGGCGGGCGCCTGTAGTCCCAGCTACTTGGGAGGCTGAGGCAGGAGAATCACTTGAACCCGGGAGGCAGAGGTTGCAGTGAGCCGAGATCATACCACTGCACTCCAGCCTGGGTGACAGAGCGAGACTCTGTCTCAAAAAAAAAAGAATAGTTAATGAGGCATAATCTGCTTTTTGAAAATATCAGTAATGACTTTGACACACATTAAGTTTTTCCCTAAAATAGCAAATGGTTCTCATCTTCTCTGACTCAGAATTCTTCAGTAAGTGAAGTTAGAATTGATTGAAAAATATTAATCTATTTCAACACCAAAGAAAGAAAAGTCATCACGGTCTGTGATAGAACACTCAGGGGAAGAAACATGTTACATGGAATGGTAACGAGGGAAGTTGATTGGGGGGGAATTAAGACTTAATAATTCAAGATGAATGGCTAGTGGATTAAAAGTAGATTAATAAGTGATTCTGTATACCAACAGGAAGGCAGATAGAAATCTAGAATTGAGATTCTTTTTTTTTTTTTTTTTTTTTTTTGAGATGGAGTTTTACTCTTATCACCCAGGCTGGAGTGCAGTGGGGTAATCTCGGCTCACTGTAACCTCCGCCTCCCGGGTTCAAGCGATTCTCCTGCCTCACCCTGCCGAGTAGCTGGGATTTCAGGCGCCTGCCACCATGCCCAACTAATTTTTATATTTTTAGTAGAGACTGGGTTTCACCATGTTGTCTGGGCTGGTCTCGAACCCCTGACCTCAGGTGATCTGCCTGCCTCGGCCTCCCAAAGTGCTGGGATTACAGGCATGAGCCACTGTGCCCAGCCTAGAATTAAGACTCTTCCTCTTTTTTGAGACAGGGTCTTGGTCTGTCACCTAGGCTGTAGTGCAGTGGCGAAACATGGCTCACTGCAGCCTCAATCTCTGGGGTTCAAGCAGTCCTCCCACCTCAACCTCCTGAGTAGCTGGGACTAAAGGTACACATCACCATGCCCGGCTAATTTTTGTATTATTTGTGGAGATGGGGTTTCACCATGTTGCTCAGACTGGTCTCGAACTCCTCATCTCAAGTGATCCACCCTCCTTGCCCTCCCAGAGTACTGGGATTACATACATGAGCCACTGTGCCCGGGCCTCTTACTTCCTTCTTAAGGTGACATTTAGTGTTCTGTCACTTATATACATCATTTGAGTCAATTTTCTCCACACCCCACTTTTCCCGGGTTATATGACTGAAAGGAAAGAGACTGTGCTTTTAGAGAGTTGACATGCTAAAATTAGTAAGCGTCTCAGTGCATAGATTTGACAAGAGTTTTAGCCAAAACTAGAAGATAGTTGAGAAAGATAATTAAATTGTCATGTCATTCAGAAAGTAGAGTGGTGTTTGCCAGGGCCTGGAAGGAGGGGGTAATAGGGAGTTCCTGTTTAAATGGCACAGAGTTTCAGTTGCGGAAGATGAAAACATTCTGGACATGGATGGTGGCGATGGTTGCACAACAATGTGATTGTACTTAATGCCACAGAATGGTACACTTAAAAATGGTTAAAATAGTAGTCAGGCACAGTGGCTCATGTCCATAATCTCAGTGACTTGGGAGGCTAAGGTCGGAGAATGGCTTGAGCCCAGGAGTTTGAGGGTATAGTGAGCCATGATCGCATTACTGCACTCTAGCCTGGGTGACAGAGCAAGACCCCATCTCAAAAAAGAAAAGAAAAAAAAAAAAAAGAGATGGCAAATAGATAGTAAATTGTATGTCGTGTATATTTAACCCACACACATATAAAAAATCATGTCATTAAGTTCAGCATGGTGATATTAGTGGGCTGTGAAAGTGTATTTTCTAAGCTGGTCACACTTCAACAACGCTTCCAAACGAACTTTGGAAAGATAAAAGTAAAGGTTCTAGTCAGTCTTTGGAAATTAAATCTCTGATTTGTTCTCTTGACTCTGTGAGGTTTTGAAGTCTTACTCTGTTCCCAAAAGTATATACATACATGAGATGGTATTAAAAATAGGGCTTGTGTATGCCCCATGAACAGCCTTTTCAAATTTAGGTGAATTTTAATTCACTCCAAATGAATGTTCATGAATCTTACATTTAAGAATATTCAGTCAGATAAAATCCTGAAAACAATATCTGCTAGACAAGCTGGATGTTTTGCACAGTAGAAAAGTGTCTTGCTACATCTGGGCATATTCTGGGGACCTCTCTGGCCTAAATCTCTTCCTCAAGTATCATCCCTGGGAAAGTCACTAGAAATCCTTACTGGGAAGTGTGCCAACTATTTTCAGAGTTAATGACTAGGAAGGTATTTCCACACTACCATGGCAGAAGCCATTTTTTATAATCTTAATGGTGTTCTGCTGTATTCGAAGAGAAATCCAGAGGAAAAACCAACAGAAGCTATAGGAATCCAGCTAGCAAGAATACAAGGTAAAAGGGCCTAGCATGGTGACTCACACCTATAATCTCAGCACTTTGGGAGGCTGAGGCAGGTGAATCACCTGAGGTCAGGAGTTTGAGACCAGCCTGGCCAACATGGCGAAACCCCGTCTCTACTAAAAATACAAAAATTAGCTGGGCGTGGTGGTGGGCGCCTGTAATCCCAGCTACTGAGGAGGCTGAGATGGAAGGATCGCTTGAACCTGGCAGGCAGTGGTTGCAGTGAGCTGAGATTGCGCCATTGCATTCCAGCCTGGGCGACAGAGCAAGACTCCCTCACCCTCCCAAAAAAAGGAAACAGTATCATCTAGTGGGCTGGATGTAACCTGAAAAGGAAAGGTGGGTAGCCAGGTCTTTGTGATCTTGTTGATAGTGGTGGACTTGGGTTGTCCCAGTAGTTGCTCAATCAAAGAAAGAAAACCCTTTGCCTAGGAAGTGCAAGGGCAGCCAAATCCCAGTTATTGCTAGAGATGAGGCTAGTTTAGACCTCACTGTGCGTGTGCCACAGGAATGAAGACTAAGGCCACTCACCCATCCTAGGATAGACCTGGGATTGTAGGAACCATGCCCTATCTTGACTTCCCAGTCTTTAAATCATACATCTGGCAGCACATCTAGCGGTATTGACAGGAAAGCATCCCCCAGACATATCTCCAGAAGAAAACAGGCTAAAACACAAGAAGACTGGGTCTGTTTATTTGTTTTTAAGTGTAGAAGATTCAGATGACAATAAGAACAAGAAACTAAGATCTTTAGGTTGCGACGTAGGAATCCATCTCGGTGGTTTTTGACAAAATTTGGATGTTATACCTGTGGTTCATAGTCCCTGGAACTTAAAAAAATACCATAGTTGAGCGTGCTGTTTTGACATTTGTAATCATTGTTAGGAAGAGAAGCACTCGAGGTCAACTTTCAAATCAATTTTAGAGACAGTTAAGAGGTGGTTTGTATCTTTCATTATGGAAGAATAGATTTGGATATAGAAGATAGAGGGTCTTATTCTGGCTCCATTACTAATACTCTGTGTGGCATTGGGAAGGTGGATTTACTTCTAAAAGGCCTGAGTTTTATCTTTAAAATTGATATTTGCCCTACGTCAGAAGACCGTTATGCAGATCAAAATTAAATAATATATGTGGAAACTTTGAAGAGTTTGTGCAATTATTTGATGTACAAATAAGAATTTGCACAACTTCAGAGATACTGGATCTTCCAAGAGTTGTACAAAGAGAGCTGCACAAATGTAAGATGTCATCTGTGTGGAAATGGATCAGGAGAGGAAGGTGACCTGGTAAGGATTAGATTGGGGAACAAAGGAAGGGATAGAGAGAGGATGGTGCCATGAAAGAAGAACAGAATGAGGAGAGTGAGCACCCCCAGGGCAGAAGTTGTATTCAGTCAATTCAGCAAATACATACAAGCATTCCAGGCACTGTTCTGGAAGCTTGGGATGTATCCATGAATTTAAGTAAAACTCACATTTGAGGATTGTGGGAAGGGACTGATAGTTAACAATGAACATAATAAATATGTGAATTATATAATAGGTTAGAGTAGTAAGTTTTTTTTGTTTTTTTTTTTTTGTTTTTTTTGTTTTTTTTTTTTTGAGACGGAGTCTCACTCTGTTGCCCAGGCTGGAGTGCAGTGGCGCGATCTCAGCTCACTGCAAGCTCCGCCTCCCGGGTTCACGCCATTCTCCTGCCTCAGCCTCCCGAGTAGCTGGGACTACAGGCGCCGGCCACCTCGCCCGGCTAATTTTCTTATATTTTTAGTAGAGACGGGATTTCACCGTGTTAGCCAGGATGGTCTTGATCTCCTGACCTCGTGATCCACCTGCCTCGGCCTCCCAAAGTGCTGGGATTACAGGCCTGAGCCACCGCGCCCGGCCGTTAAGTGCTATTTTTTAAAAAGGAAGAACAGTGTGTAGGGGAGAGGAGAGTGCAGGAGGCAGTATTAAATAGTGTGGTTGGAGGCAGCCTCATTGAGAACATGAGACTTAGGGAAAGACATAGGGAGTTAGCTAAGCAGATATCTGAGGGAAGAGATAGCCAGGCAGGAGTCCAAGCAGCAAGCCTATGGGAATGAGCGTGACCAAGATATCCGAAGAAGCTAAGAGCTCTAGGCTTCTAAAAGGAAACTGGCTGCAAAATGATTTCAACTTAGGTAGTGAAATAAACCATTCTCATTCCATATTTTTGCAAAACCTCTTCTTGCTATCACCACTTACTAGTCTTAAAGATATGCCTCTCCATGTGTTTTGCAAGTTATCTTCAAGATACAAGTTCCTTTAAGCTAATAGTAAACAAACAGTAGGAAAGCCATGGTTATTCCAGATCATCTTGTACAATCATAGTCTTTAGATAATTGAGCTGTTCTTCCTGTGAATATAGTAGCACTCAGAAGAAAAAAACAGTTTCCTCTGCATTTAACTATTGGTTTTATGTAAGGTGAGTGTCATTCAAATTTCAGTATTTTGTGCAAGTTTGGCCGTGGGTAATTTTCTGTGAAATATCTGCAGTAAGAATTCAAGGGACAATAGGAGATACCATGGCTACTGTGAGGAAATGAAAGAGGCTTTATTTCAGACACTCAGTATGAAGCTCCCCAAATGAAATGCCAAACAAAGCTAATCCACTCAATCTAATACAGAATTTACAGTAAAACAGAGAAATTCTTTAACATTAGCACTTCAGAAAAAGTGCAGGAAATAAAATTAGCCTCAAGGAAAGGAACAAAGCCATGAGATAAAATCCTATTACTGATGTGACAAACAGCAACATCATTCCCTGTGGCATCTAGATATCCGCATCCGCAAGGTAATACCTCCTGGTAATTCCAGGTGGAAATGACTTCTGATCCACTTGAAGGTGGAAGTTGAGTTGGAACTTGTTAGTTCCTAAGAAGGTAGGTATTTTGAAGGTAAACATGTTTCATTAATCTTTCTTCCATAGGAACAGCTCAAGAATTAGTTTAGATTTTAATTTTTCTATTTTGCTGAGTGAAAAAGTATGGCTTTTAGTGGCATGTGTTAACTTGACCACTCTTGGGGACCAGAAGCTTGTCACTTGTGTATTTTTCTTAGAATGTAGCATTTGATACTTTTAATTGGAAATTTGGTGGTGCTAATAGCTTGTTTTACATATGTATGGGTTACTGACCAGTCCAGATTTTTTGTCCATTTTTCTGGAAAGGGAAAAGATAAAACAGACTTGAATAACTTTTGTTTGGAAACTGTAGAAGTATAATGAAAACTTAACCTGTGGAGAAGGAAGAAAGTGATCCTCTCATTTTCTGATCTCATATTTTTCTTATTTTCCGTGTCTTTCTCCCTTCTAGTATCTGAGAGATTTCTTCAATTTCAAACTCTTTTACTTCTGCTACCTATCATTTTAAATTTTGATTTAAACCTTTCCCTGAGGGTTTTCTGTAGTATTCTGTCCTTGCTTCATGGATAGACTATCTTCCGTTATCTGAGACTATTACTGGTAGCTTTTTTGTTTATTTTCTTCTTCCTGCATAATCGTTTCTTCCACCTTGCTCTCTTCTGTTTATTTTGATGTCTGTGTTTTGTGTTCAGTGTTTTCTTTGATTAGTTTCTTGTTTAGAATCATGCAAAGGCCAAATCCTCATAATGAGAATCCTCATTTGCGGTTTCGTGTAGTTCTCTAATTATCATGAAGTGTAATAGAAAGGTGGGATAGTGTATCACTCACAGAAGCTGCTAAAAGTACTCAGAATTCTAGAGCTGCTAATATTAAAAACAAAAATGACCTTGTGTTTTGCTTGATTAAAATTAAGCCTTAAGTTTAGAACATCTTTAAACTTGGTTTAAAATATTCATTTTAGGGTGTTTGCCAGCTTCCCAGTAAAAATGATGAAAAAGAATATCCACACAGAAGAATTGATATCAGGTATTGTTCAGACTTTGTTGCTGACCTGTTAACTTTTCCAAACTTGTCTCGTTTTCTCCCTCCCTTTTTGTATCTTGGAGTTCACATTCATATCTAGAGCCTCTTTTTACTCCCGAGAGCCATATGTTCTTGCCAAATGCAATGTTTAGCTCCAAAGTATATGAAGAGTAATGACTGTCTACAGACTCTGATTTATTTTCTCCAGATTTGCACCTCACCATGATGCCTTCCACAGCTCAAAAGTCGTTTCCTGCCTGGGCTAAGTTAGTTGTATTAAGTGATAATGCGATTTCATTTCTCCACACCTCTTTCAGAACAAAGTTCATAGAAACGTAAACAAATTACAAGGTTGGGGTGATTTGAGCAGTCTACCTCATGATAGTCTTCTCTTCAATTTATTGGACCACTTAGGCTTATCTTAGGTATTTTGTTCCTTATTGATTTTAGGAGTCCTATATTTGCTAAACTTGAAATGCATGGTAAAAAAAATGTATCTACTGTCCATTTTTTTTAGGTTGATACCCAAAGATCAGTATTACTGTGGTGTTCTCTATTTCACTGGGAGTGATATTTTCAATAAGAATATGAGGGCTCATGCCCTAGAAAAGGGTTTCACAATCAATGAGTACACCATCCGTCCCTTGGGAGTCACTGGTGAGTGTCCATGTGTGTATTAGAGATCATTTCTCATCTCGAGAGAAGGTAATTTTCAAAGATACTTTGGTTTAGCAAACCTTCTAATAACTATGCCAGTTAGTGTAGTTTCTTTGTATTTTTAGTCCTTCAGGCAACAAGAAAGGATGTAATGCATAACATGCTCCTAGGCCCTCAGTTGAAAGCCATCAAGGCAAGTGTTATTTCTAGCTTTGTTAAAATGGATTAAATCCTTGCATGCTCAGTAAAACATCTTACTCATCTAAAAAGGTTTTTGTTTTTTGCTGTTGTTTAATGTACCTCCAAGACCCCTGAAAAACTCAAGTATCATTGTTTTCATTGCCACACACTTTGCTTTTAGTGCCACAGTATCTTTGGCCCCATGCTTTTAAAGTTTAAAGAATAAGGATTGCTGAATCTATGCTTAATGGGTCCTGTTAACATTTCACAGTATACTATGTGGTTTACCGTTCTCTACTAGGAGAATGAATTTTTGTCATTTTGTCCTCAAAGTATAAAATAAGGCTTTCATCCCTGGTAGACTAGGGCAGTACTTCTCACAATTCAGTATGCATACCAGCAACATGGGGGCCTCACTAAATTCAGATTCTAACTCCTTGGGCTTGCAGTGGGGCTCAGGATTCTGCATTTCTAGTAAGCTTCTAGATCAGAGGTTTCCAATCTTATAGCTTCCCTGGGCCACACTGGAAGAAGAATAATTGTCTTGGGCCACACATAAAATACACCAATACTCATGATAGCTGATGAGCTTTAAAGAAAAAAATCACAAAAACATCTCATCGTGTTTTAAGAAAGTTTACAAATTTGTGTTGGGCCACATTCAAAGCTGTGCTGGGCCGCATGCGGCCCACAGGCCATAGGTTGGATAAGCTTGTTCTAGATGCCAGTGCTGCTAGTCCAAGAACCGAGTTGCAAAGGAACTCACTAGAGTATTTTATATAATACATACTGGCTCCATCAGAGAGGACAATCAAGAGTGAGGATGACTTGAGTGACTCTAGCTGGGATCCCCAGGTTCCCTTTGTGGCACTGGTGACTCACAAGACGAAGCTCCGGCACAGGCTCCTGGGAGACAATAGAGTGGTCAGTGTCTTTTTTTTTTTTGAAACAGAGTTTCGCTCTTGTTGCCCAGGATGGAGTGCAATGGCGCATTCTCGGCTCACTGCAACCTCTGCCTCCTGGGTTCAAGCGATTCTCCTGCCTCAGCCTCCCGAGTAGCTGGGATTACAGGCATGCGCCATCACACCCAGCTAATTTTGTATTTTTAGTAGAGATGGGGTTTCTCCATGTTGGTCAGGCTGGTCTTGAACTCCTGACCTCAGGTGATCCGCCCGCCTCAACCTCCCAAAGTGCTGGGATTACAGGCGTGAGCTACCACGTCTGCCAGTGTCTTTCTTTTTTAGTGACTTGGTTACCATTTTCCTTTTTCTTCTGAAAGCAAATCCCACACAGCTTTTAATTTTGAACCCTCTATAACTAAACTATAAAACGGGTTCTTACAATAAGTTTTTTCTCTCTGTACTTGTAGGAGTTGCTGGAGAACCCCTGCCAGTGGATAGTGAGAAAGACATCTTTGATTACATCCAGTGGAAATACCGAGAACCCAAGGACCGGAGTGAATGAGGCCTGTGTCCTCCCTGGCAGACACAGCACAATAGGAGTCTTAATTTATTTCTTAACCTTTGCTATGTAAGGGTCTTTAGTGTTTTTAAATGATTGTTTCTTCTTCATGCTTTCGCTTGCAATGTAGTCAATAAAACCTTGTGTACTGTTATTGGATAATGATGTTCTTATTTTCTTAGCAAATATGTTTAGTTTAAATTTTCATATTATGTTCATGATCATACTTTACTATGGGTTTGGTAGAGAGAAATATGAGATGATAGCAGATCTTTAATGGGAGTTTTTATTTTCTCATATTCTGCTCTAGGCTATAAACCACATTACCCCTACTTACTGATCACAAATTAGTTAATTAAGGTACACCCAGAGACTAGCCTCTGGAAGATTGTTCAATATTTTCTAGAAACTAGGGGGGCCGGGCATGGTGGTTCATGCCTGTAATCCCAGTACTTCGGGAGGCTGGGGTAGGTGGATGGCCTGAGGTCAGCAGTTGGAGACTAGCCTGGCCAACATGGTGAAACCCTGTCTCTACCAAAAATACAAAAATTAGCTGGGGGTGATGGCAAGTGCCTGTAATCCCAGCTACTTAGGAGGCCGAGGTGGGAAAATTGCTTGAACCTGGGAGGCGGAGGTTGCAGTGAGCCAAGATCATACCACTATACTCTAGTCTGGGCAACAGAGTGAGACTCCATCTCAAAAAAATAAACTAGAGACCTTCATAAATTTAATTTTTTGTTTTGCCCATATTTGATTATATCAGTCCATTCTTACATTGCTCTAAAAGAATACTGGAGACTGGGTAGTTTATGAAGGAAAAAGGTTTAATTGGCTCATGGTTCTGCAGACTGTATAGGAAGCATGGCACTGGTATCTGCTAAGCTTGCTGGGAGGCCTCAGGAAGGTTTTACTCCTGGTGGGAGATGAAGCGGCAGCAGGCACTTCACATGGCGAAAGCAGGAGCGAGAGAGAGAGAGAAGGTGCCACACTCTTAAACAACCCGATCTTGTGTCAACTAACAGAACTCACTTATCACCAAGGGGATGGTGCTGAGCCATTCATGAGGAGTCCGCCCTCATTGTCCAGTCACCAGGCCCCACCTCCAGTACTGGAGGTCACATTTCAGCCAGGAGTTACGGAAGGGACAAATGTCCAAACCATATCATTGAATCTTGCAATATATACTTATAACCTGAATAGAAAAACAGGTGTATGGTTTATCTCTTAAATGAAATCTGTAGCACTTGCTTGAAATCCACTAGAAAGAGCTCCCCTAAGCACAACCACTTCTACTATGCACAAAATACAGCCTTTTAAACTCCAAACAAAAATTTCACTTTTTTGCCCTTCCTCTGGGCTTTTAAGTGCAAGTGGTCAAAATGTATAAATAAAAACACTCCTTGAAAGCCCTGCCTTTCAAATATTAAAATTATATAAATATAAAATAGACAAAGGTATCAAATGGTAAGTAAAGCTACTGAAAACGTGAAAATGCTTTATAACTTGCAAAGGACTATACAAATATATCTTTTGAAACTTCTTTATTAACCAAATTATTTTGTAGTGAAATGCCATTTCCCTTCTAAGAAATGAATGGAAATAAACAATAGAGTTTTTAAGGAAAAATATAGTATTTGCTGTGATAATTTTCCCTGGTAAGATGTAAGAATTAACTTACTTTTAACTTTAGGTGCTATCATTTTTACCCCCTAGGATACTGTCAGGCACCAGCCCTTTACCAGAAATTGCTTAAAGATGTATTTGGAGAGAGAGATGTGACTCGGTTATAGTATATGTATTTCAAAACATCATGCTGTACACTGTAAATATATACAATTTCAATTCTTTGTTGTTGTTGTTGTTTTGAGACGGAGTCTCGCACTGTTGCCTGGGCTGGAGTGCAATGGTGCGATCTCGGCTCATTGCAACCTCCGCCTCCTGGGTTCAAGCAATTCTCCTGCCTCAATTTCCCAAGTAGCTGGGATTACAGGCACCTGCCACCATGCCCAGCTAATTTTTTGTATTTTTTAGCAGAGACAAGGTTTTACTGTGTTGGCCAGTCTGGTCTCAAACTCCTGACCTCGTGATCCACCCGCCTCAGCCTCCCAAAGTGCTGGGATTACAGGCGTGAGCCACTGCGCCGGGCCTCAATTCTTGAAGATTTGAATTAATTGAGTCCCTAGATTAGAAATAAATTTTTTTTGTTACAGAGTCCCATCAGTTTTCTGGAAAACCGGACAAAAAGCTAAAGCTAGTTTCATTCATCACAAGGTCGCCAACTCTTAGTTCTCTAGTTTCAGGCTATTTCACTTGCTACAAGATTTGATTTTAAGAGAGATCTGTATGGAAGCATTTTAAAGTTAATGTCCAAGATTGAGCTCAAATGCAATGTAGATTCTTCTTTATTTTGAAATATTTATAGCTTTTCTATTTTTTGGCATACTCGTAACCGTGCATGCTGCCGATTGCTGGTCAGTTGGCTTCGACACAGTAGTCCGGGGCCACAGTCGCAACGCTGGAAGATTTCTGGAGCTTGAGCAGTGTCTTTATGCCCTCTCCTGGAGCAGACCTGTCCCTCCAAAAGGACTGGCTTACAAATTTTCGTCCAAAAATGACGAGCACAGCAAAGTCCAGGGCCACAGTCAAAAGTTCTCAGACAACTTTCTCCCTCTTGTCCTGTAACAAGGTTAATGTGGGCTTTAGTGATAAATAAGGAAAGTGGCCTGCCGGGGGTTTGCTACTGGGATAAGGGAATGGGACCTACGACTGACAGACACAAAGTAAAAATAGACACAGCACGCGGGTCTCACAGAGCTAGGTCTTACGCTAAAAGCGGTAATGCAATGGCGACTCCACCCCTACCCATCGGAATTGTTGTTACTGGCTGCAGACTACCTTAGGGTACTCTGTACATGACCCCCACAGCTTTTTATAGAAAGAGATTACAAACAGCACGTGCTCCCTAAGTGTTTCTGGGATGGAGAAGAATAAAATCAATCTCACCCTATCCTTAAGAGGCTGGGAGGAGAAAATGCATTTCTGAAATAAAATGTGCTCAGAATGCTGTTCTTACCCTTCCTGCCTTGTGATTTCTTAATACTTGGCTTCCTCTTGGGTTGGTTTTCCTGGACTGGGTGCCCAGTTGTTACTTCTGCATGTGTGCCATCTTGCTCATCAAGCTGCCTTTCCAATTTTGGGGTTGCGTCTTCCATCGTAGTACAAACATCTGAGGGACAACCAGGTATAACTAGAATTACTAACTTCAAGGGGGAGAAACACAGACACACTAATTATCCTACTGTTGCATGGTTTAGTAGCACCTCTGCCTTCAGTTTATATATAACTTTCTAGATTTCTGGGACATGCACTAAATATTTACATGCTCACATATGGCAGAGAAAGTAGTTAAGTGGAAGATGGATTCCATTAAAGGTAGTTAATGGTCTCCAAGTGGAAATGAAGTATTTGAATGATTCCAACTTGAGTCTTCCCTTTAAAATCATTATCTCCAAGTTATTGGCAAGAGCTGTTGCCAGGAAATAAATTATTTTGTTTCATGAAGAAAAGGCAGGCCAGGCCTGGTGGCTTATGCCTGTAATCCCAGCACTTTGGGAGGCCGAGGTAGGTGGATCGCCTGAGGTCAGGAGGTCGAGACTAGCCTGACCAACATGGTGAAACCCTGTCTCTACTAAAACCACAAAAATTAGCCGGGCATGGTAGTGCACACCTGTAATGCCAGTTACTCCAGAGACTGAGGCAAGAGAACCGCCTGAACCCGGGAGGCCAAGGCTGCAGTGAGCTGAGATCATGCCATTGCACTCCAGCCTGGAAACTCCATCTCCGAAAAAAAAGGAAAAGAAAAGGCAGCTGCATAAACTTACTTCAAGCATGAATCTAGGAAGCGCCATTAGAGAGTATCTACCCTGGAATGTGCTAGTCTATGGGGCTTAGACACTACCTTTGGTTTAAAAACCACTGTTGGTGTTATGGTCGCTCACCATTCATGCAGAGTGTCCCAGGGCAGCACATGGCATCTCGCTGGCACCTCCTCTGCAACCCACGACATGTAGCACAGAACGGCTTCTCATTGTGGGACTGGAGGCAGAACTTTCTGGTATTGCAGTCCGTGTCAGACAGGCACTGTGAGCCCTGTGGAGGGAATCTGTTGTCACAAGGCTAGGAAACCCAACACGATGGAAGGCAGGAGGTAGAGGGAGCCAAAGGACAGTGGCGCTGTGACAAACCCCAGACAGCATCTTATTTTCCAGTGGAAATGGTTTTCTCCCACAAAGGGAAGCTCAGGTCACCTGGGGAGAGACCCAGGCCCTGCAAAGGCTATTTGAGTTTGAAAAATTGTCTTAACTCAGAATTTAGTTTTCCTGTGCTCTTTGTGAAAATGGAAAAAAATGGTTTCCTATGTGTGTCTTAACAGGTGATTATGAGATTTTCAATATATCTTAACTCTAGAAGCTGGCTGCAGTTTAATTAAATATACTATTGATGTTTTGGGCATTCTTGTTTGATTTTTCACTCTAGTGAATCACATTTAGCTTGCAGACCCTCCCTAAGTGAACTGTCCTTTGATTTTCAATGATGCCTCATTGACATAGAGAAAGAGATAGCGAAGATCAATTGTTCTCATCCACAGTTGATACTTTTAATGTTGGTATAGTATATATGATATATGTAATAATAGATAGGATATATAATAACATATACACATATATAAAGCGATCCCTAAAACAACTCTCTCTGTGAAGTTAGACGGTGACAAGGCAATGCATCATGGTCCTCTGTTTAAATTCTCATTCCCATGTTTGCCAGCTTTGTGAGCTTGGGTAAGCTCTTCAAAATCTCTGAGTCTTATTTCCTCATCTGGAATTAGGGGGTGTTTCATCTATCTCAAATTGTGAGGAAGGAGTACATGAGGTATCACATGTAAAAGAGCTGGCACATGGTAGAGCTTCCAAAGTGTTCGTTTATTCCCTGATTTATAGACAAACTTATGGCCAAATGATGTGAAAAGCCACTGTGTTTATTTCATACATTCATGCTAAGGCCACTGATCCTACCAGGGTGCCCTCCCAAATCCAAAACCAATTCAATTTACCTGCTAGATAAGACATTTCACACATGAATCAAAACGACTTACTGAAGCCCAAACAGAACACCCCGACTGTCAGCAGCCCCGTACCTCAACCCCTCCCTAGCAGCCTTACCTTCCGGGCCCCAAGCAGGTCGGCAGAGCTCCTGATGTTGTTGAAGTCCAGGACCAGAGCTCCCAGGGGAGAGCAGAGCCAGCTCAGTCCCAGCAGGACGGCCGCCGCCATCCTTCAATCCCTGGGCTCCTGGAGGGTCTCAGCACTGTGCGTCACCGAAGCGAGGCTGCTCTCCACCCAGAGCAGAGCTTCCACTAAGGTGGCAACTCAGTATGTCGTCTGTTTGTCACTGCTTTTTCTGAAAGAGAAGCAAACCTTAGTCTGAGTAAGGTGCGTGAAATCGGCTGAGCAAAGTCTGACCAGCAGGTTCCTCCTGAAACTATTTATAACCAGATGTGCCCCCTCCCCGTTCTGTTCCTTCCTCCTGCCCCACACAAGCTTCAACAAATCCCTTCAAATCTGTTTGATCAATCGTTCAAAACAAGGACTCAATAGAAGGAGAGAAGAGGCAGGGCCACGCGGCTTCTCCTCCAGGGGTTGAATCCCTCTTAATTATTGCATATCAAAGATAGTTCAAAGGGCCACGGCAGAGCAGGATGTCTGTATCAAAGGCAAACTGATAATCACCTGCATTTCCTACCTTCAGTAATCCTTTGGGGGTAGGGAGGGAGTCTGCCCTAAGATCTGTTTTCACAGCTAATTGTGCTCAAAGAAAGGATGAATCATACTGGCCAATATGCTATAGAGGATGCCAAAAACTAATGAGGTACAAAATACACTGAGAAGCTGTAAACTGGGCTTCAGATAGTGAAGACAGATAGAAAAAGAGAAAACGCCCCCTGATTAGCTCTGGCATCCAGATGTAACAGCACCTGTTCTGACTAAATGCCATTTGGGAAATTACTTTCCTTTAAATGAAAATTGAACTGTTTGAAGTTAAGGTTCTTAGGAAAGTAATGTAATTTATGAAAGTCCCATTTTTCAGTGGTGGGGACAATGATAGAAAGCCCATTTTACACAATTCAGTAGAAGCTTTGGGTCCATTTTATCAGCAATATATTTAATTTGCATTGTATTATGTATCGCTTCTCGGCCTTTTGGCTAAGATCAGGTGCACTGCATTATGTAAAACTCACTTAAGCAAAATGAGGATCCAAGTCTCTGGCTGATTTCAGATGAAATTTCATGTATTTCCAATTTTCCTAATACGAATTTTTTAAAACTTCTGCTTCATCCCTTTCCTGTCTGATTTTTTTTTTTTTTTCCATTTGGACTATTAGAGAAGTCAGGTAATTTAGACATGTGCTTATCACTGTCGTAAATACTTTAAGAGTAGAACAATCTAGATCTGTGTCAAAAAATCATTTTTTTCTTCATTGTTTCATTGCTCTTAGCATAGAGTCATCTGAAAGTGCATTTTTTTCTATGCCATAAATGATAATCTTATTATTTACTACGTTTTCCTGCAGAACAACCTAACATCAGTTCATTAACATGAATCTCGGCATTCTGTGCATGAGAACATTCTCAATTTTGAGTAATGCAGCGCCGTTCTGAAGGTGATGCAGGTGATTCAAGCCTTCCCACTACTTGGCTCTCGTCCTTGGGTTGGTGTTGCTTGTCTACCTCTCATATGGAAGTTACTTATTTTAATCCCTTAAACTGACAACATCAAACACCCTTTGATAGCGTGATAACCCTGGTGACTAGGGGTGTTACAGAATTTATTTTGAAGTTGGACAATTATGACCAAGGATAAAGGAGAGAGCCCCAGGGTTCTGTCTCTGCTGGGTTTCTCTGCTTCCTGCTGCCTCACTGTAAGGGAATTTCAGGTTACCAAAAGCCCCTGGCAATATACACAGGTGAAAAGAACCGATGGGAACTCCTGTAACACGGCACAAACAGCCACTGAGCACTTAGCAGGAGCAGAGCCTCAGATTAGATGTCGGGAATAAAATTTGAAACTCCAATGGCCTGGCACAGTGGCTCACACCTGTAATCTCAGCACTTTGGGAGGCCAAGGTGGGAAGATCTCCTGAACTGGGGAGTGCAGACGTGTAGGAATGCTAGGTATGGTTGGTTAATGCCAATGGTGACTATTATCAGACCTAGTTGGCTTGAAGTAGAGAAGGCTACAATTTTTTTAATATCGTTTTGTGTGAGAGCGCAAATGGCTGTGAATAGGGTGGTAATGGCTCCTAGGCATAATGTAAGATTTTGGATCAATATGTTGTTTTCTATTAAAGGGTGGAAGCGAATGAGTAAGAATACTCCGGCGACGACTATGGTGCTAGAGTGAAGTAAAGCTGAGACTGGAGTTGGGCCTTCCATGGCAGAAGGCAGTCAGGGGTGGAGGCCAAATTGGGCTGATTTTCCTGCTGCTGCCAGGAGAATACCTGTTAGTGGAAGGAGATTTAAGTTGGAGTTCAGGGCTAGTATTTGTTGAAAGTCTCATGAGTTGTAATGTAAGAGAAATCATGTTCTAGCTAGGATAAGACCAATGTCACCAATGCGGTTATATAGGATTGCTTGGATGGCTGCTGTGTTGGCGTCTGTTCGAGCATGTCATCAGCTAATTAGGAGGAAAGATATAATTCCTACGCCCTCTCAGCCAATGAAGAGTAGGAAAAGGTTGTTAGCGGTGACTAGAATTAGTATGGCAGTGAGGAAAATAAGGAGGTATTTGAAGAATTGATTGATATTTGGATCTGAGCTTATGTATCATAGCGAGAATTCTATAATGGACCAGGTGATGAATAGTGCGATTGGAATGAATATTATGGAGAAGTAATCTAGTTTAAAGCTTAATGTTAGATTTAATGTTTGGGTTATTATTCAATGTCAACTCCAAATGATTGTTTCTTGGTTTAGGAAAATGTATAAGGTTGTTGAAAGAAAGCTAGTAACAAAAGCATATATTACAGTTAATTTTACATAATTTGGGTATGAGCGTTTTTTGTTAGGGTTGATGAGGGCGGCAAAGATTGGGAGAGTTAGGGAGGTGAGGGTTGTTATTATAATAGGAGTATACATGGTTGTTACTTTTATTTGGAGTTGCACCAATGTTTTTGGCTCCTAAGGCCAATGGATAGCTGTTATCCTTTAAAAGTTGAGAAAGCCGTAATTTTAAACACGGAAGCATGGATTAGCAGTCCTTGCGAGTTTTCTCGGTAAATAAGAAGTGGTAGGCTTCTATAGTTAGGTTCACAATCTAATGTTTTGATTAAACTATATTTACAGGAGGTAAACCCTAGAATGATGTTGGGGTTGAGGGATAGAAGAATAATCGGGGCGAGGTGTATAAATATTAATGTATTTTCTCGTGTGAAGGAAGGTTTTATGTTAATTATGTGGTATGTAAGTGTTCCTCGTTGCATTGTGATAAACATGTGGAGGGAGTAGAGAGCTGTGATTAGTATGTTGAGTCCTGTTAGTATAATAGTAATATGGGATCAGGAAAATAAGGTTGTGATTACAAAGAGTTCGCCTAGTAGGTTGATGGTGGGGGGTAGGGCAAGATTGGTGAGGTTTACTGTGAATCATCAAAAGGCTATTAATGGGAGTAGGGTTTGGAGTCCTCGAGATAGTAGTATGATGCGGCTGTGGGTATGTTCATAGTTTGAGTTAGCTAGGCAGAAATATATGGAGGAGGTAAGTCCATGGGCAATTATAAGGATGGTTGCGCCAGAGAAGCTTCAGGGGGTTTGGATGAGGGAGGCTACGATTACTAGGGCTATGTGACTTACAGAAGAGTATGCGATGAGTGATTTTAAGTCTGTTTGTCGGAGACATGTTGAGCTTGTTATGATTATGCCTCATAGGGATAACATAAGGAATGGATAGGCCATGTGTTCTGTTAAGGGGTCAAGAATGGAAGTAAGTCATATTATGCCATAGCCACCTAGTTTTAGGAGTACCGCGGCAAGAACTATTGATCCTGCAATAGGGGCTTCAACATGAGCTTTGGGGAGTCATAAGTGTAAGCCATATAGAGGTATTTTTGTTATAAAAGCTATTATGCATGCTAGTCAGGTAAAGTTGTGGGATCAGGTAGTTGTTAGTTTTTGGTTTGTGAATGTTAGTAGTATAATGTTTAGTGAGCCTGTGTTGTTGTAGGTGTGGTTTAGTATAATGAGTAGGGGTAGAGAGCCAGTTAGTGTGTAGAATAGAAAATATGTGCTTGCGTTGAGACGTTCTGCTTGGTTGCCTCATTTAGTGATGATAATTAGGGTGGGAATGAGGGTGGTTTCAAATAGAATGTAGAATATAATTAGGTCTGTAGCCATGAATGTCAGAATTAAGGTGATTTGTAGGAAAATTATTATGGAAAGGTAAAGTTTCTTTTGTGAAGGGGGTTCGTTGCATAGGTGATATTGACTCGCTATAATTATGAGGGGTAGGAGTCAGGCAGTCAGTATTAGGAGGGGTGTTGTTAGTGGGTCGGAGGATAAGTAGGTTGAGTAATTAAGGAGATTGTTGTTGGTTTGGTTAAAGAATAATAGGGGAATGAGGCTGATAGTTAGGCTGTGTGTAGTCAAGTTGATTCAGATTGTATTATTTTTGGAGAATCATGTCACAGGTAGTAGCATGATTGTGGGAATGATTATTTTTAGCATTGAAGCAGGCTTAAGTTGTGAATATAATCTAGCCCATATGTATTGGAGATTGAGATTAGTAAGGCAAGGCCTACTGCTGCTTCGCAAGCGGCAAATACTAGTAGGATGATGGGTATAATGTTGATTAAAGGGAAATGTATGTTCGAGGCAATGAGGGCAGTTATGATAAAAAGTTATATTATTATTCCTTCTAGACAGAGGAGGGAAGCTATTAGGTGTGAACGGTAAATTAATATGCCTAGAAGTGAGATGGTAAATGCTAATATAATGTTTATGTGGGTAGGAGTCATTTGGTTAGTATGGCTATCATAATCTAATGAGTCAAAATCATTTGTTTTATTTAAACTACTTACCAACTCGGTCCAATCTAGTCCTTTTTGAGTTCATTCGTAGGCTAAACTGAGAATTAGGATAATGATAAAAGCAATGGTTGATTTGATTATTATTGGGAGGTTTGTTGTTTGGATAGCTCACGGTAGGGATAGTAGTAGAGCGATCTCTAGGTCAAATAGTAGAAAAGTGATGGCAACTAGGAAAAACTTTATTGAGAATGGGATGCGAGCAGGATTTAGGGGATCAAATCCACACTCGTAGGGGTTAGTTTTTTCTGCATAGGAGTTGAGTTGGGGTAATCAGAATATGATAATTATTAGTAGCGAGGTTAAGAGGGTATTGATTATTAAGGCTAGTACTAGGTTGATTACTCTTTTTTGAATATTGTCAAAACTAATTGATTGGAAGTCAATTGTATTGGTTATACTAAAAGAGTAGGACCCTCATCAATAGATAGAAATATAGAGGAATAGTCAGACGACATCTACGAAGTGCCAGTATCAAGCGGCGGCCTCGAAGCCGAAATGGTGGTTTGATGTGAAATGGTATAGTAGTTGGCGAATGAGGCAAATAAAAAGGAATGTGGATCCAATAATAACGTGAAGCCCATGGAAGCCTGTGGCGACGAAAAATGTTGAACCGTAAATGCCATTGGAGATGGTGAAAGGTGCTTCAAAGTATTCTGAGATTTGTAGTAGAGTGAAGTAGGTGCCTAGTAGAATTGTAATAAGTAGGGCTTGGATTGTTTGTTTTCGGCTACTATTTATGAGGCTGTGATGGGCTCAGGTGATTGTGACTCCGGATGCGAGTAGTACGGAGGTGTTTAGGAGGGGTACTTCTAGGGGGTTTAAAGGGGTAATGCCTGTTGGTGGTCAATGGCCTCCCAAGCAGGGTGTTGGGGCAAGACTTGAGTGGTAAAATGCTCAGAAGAAGCTAATAAAGAAGAAGACTTCTGAGATGATGAACAATGTTATTCCATATCGAAGGCTTTTTTGGACGGGTGTTGTGTGGTGGCCTTGATATGTGCTCTCTCGTACAATATCACGTCACCATTGATATAAGGTTAGTGTGTTGGTTAGTAGGCCTAATACCAGTAGGGTGGTAGAGTAGAAGTGGAATCATATAACTAAGCCAGATGTTATCAGAAGAGCTGATAGGGCTCCTGTCAGTGGCCAGGGACTGGGTTTAACTATGTGATAGGCATGGAGTTGGTGAGTCATTAGGTGTTGTTGTGTAGATAGAGGCTGACTAAGAGTGTGAAGACGTAGGCTTGGATCAGGGCTACTGCAATTTCTAGGACGGTTAGTAGTGTTAGGAGTATAGTGGTTAGTAGGGCAATGGAGAAGTTGATGGTTAATAGTACTAGTACAGCGTTTCCAATTAGGTGCATTAGTAGATGGCCAGCTGTGATATTGGCGGTTAGTCGTACAGCTAGGGCTACTGGTTGAATAAGTAGGCTAATAGTTTCGATTATTACTAGTATAGGAATGAGTGGTGTGGGTGTACCTTGTGGTAGAAGATGAGCCAGGGAATTTTTAGTTTTAAAGCGAAGCCCTATGATCACTGTGCCAGCTCATAGGGGAATTGCTATGGCTAGGTTTATGGAAAGTTGGGTGGTTGGTGTAAATGAGTGGGGCAGGAGTCCTAAGAGGTTTGTTGTGGTAATAAAGGCAATTAGAGACGTTAGTATTAGAGATCAGGTTTGTCCTTTAACGTTGTGAATTATTATTATTTGTTTTAGAGTAAGTTGAGTTAGGTTTTGTTGAATGGTAATTAGTCGATTGTTAATAAGATATTTAGAGGTTGGGATTAGTAACATGGGGAATAGGATGATGGGGATTGTAGCGGGTTGGCCTAGGATTGTTGGAGTTGAGAATGGGGTAAACAGATTTTCGTTCAGGAAAATCTGAGATTCTGTCTCCACAAAAAAAAATATTGAGATTCTGTCTCCACAAAAAAAAATATTGAGATTCTGTCTCCACAAAAAAAAAAAAAAAAAAAAAAAAAAGGTCAGGCGCGGTGGCTGACGCCTGTAATCCTCAGCACTTTGGGAGGCCGAGGTGGGTGGATCACCTGAGGTCAGGAGTTCGAGACCAGCCTGGCCAATACAGTGAAACCCCGTCTCTACCAAAAATATAAAAACTAGCCAGGCGTGGTGGTGGGCGCCTGTAATCCCAGCTACTCGGGAGGCTGAGGCAGGAGAATTGTTTGAACCCAGGAGATGGAGGTTGTGGTGAGCCAACACGGTGCCACTGCACTCCAGCCTCGGCGACAGAGTGAGACTCCATCCCCCCACAAAAAAATTAGCCAGGCATAGTGGTGTTCACCTGTAGTTTCAGCGACTCAGGAAGCTGAGGTGGGAGGATCATTTAAGCCCAGAAGATTGAGGCTGCAGTGAGGTGCAGTGAGCTATAATTGCACCACTACACTCCACCCTCTCTCTCTATATATATATATATTCTGCACTCCACCCTCTCTCTATATACATATTCTCTCTCTCTCTAAAGAGAGAGAGAGAGATCCAGAGAGAGAAAGATTCAGACAGAAAACTTGTATGTATGGATGACTGGGCCTGGGTGAGAGAGACAGCAAGTGTGAGGTCCAGACAGAAGACATACATGTATGGATGATTTCAATATATTATAATTGATTTCAATATATTATGTCAAGCACTAAAATAAAGGTATAATGTAAGGGTGGAGGACTTATAAAGATATAAATGCAGAGGAAGGCATGATTGAGACTTTCTAGAGAAATAAAGGAATGTGTTTACAGATGAGGTAATATTTGAGCTGAATTTTGTGGTTGCATAGGAGCTTCCTAGGTTGGGAAGTTGGAGATGTCCTCACCTGGGCTCAGAGGGTGAGGTGTGTGCGAGGGCGAGGAGGTGCACTCAGGTGCTAGTGAGAGATTCTGTGGCTGCGGCAGATGATGGAAGGACGAGATGAAGCAAGATGCAGACCCTGATATGCTGTGCTAAGAAAATCAGATTCTATTCTCTGCACGATATAAAGTCATTGGAGATATTTCAGACTGAGAATGGCATGGTCAGCTGGGTGCAGTGGCTCATGCTTGTACCCAGCACTTCGTGAGGAGGATAAGGCAAGAGGACCACTTGAGGCCAGGGAGCAGGGAGCACTTGAGGCAGGGAGCCCGAACAACAAAGCAAGACCTTGTCTCCACAAAAAATAAAAAACATCAGCTGGGCATGCCAGCATGTGCCTGGAGTCTCTGTTACTTGGGAGGCTGAGGTGGGAGGATCACTTGAAACCAGGAGTTCAAGACCAGCCTGGGCAACATAACAAGACTCCATCTCTACGAAAAATACAAAAATTACCCTGGTGTGGTGGCACGTGTCTGTAGTCCTAGCTGTTCAGGAGGCTGAGGTAAGAGGATCGCTTGAGCCTAGGAGTTCAAGGCTGCATGATCATATCGCTGCACTCAAGCCTGGGTGACAAAGCGAGACCCTGTCCTCCCACCAAAAAGAAGGAAGGAAGGAAGGAAGGAGAAGAGAAGAGAGAGGAGAAAGAAGGAAGAAAGGGAAGAAAGAAAGAAAAAGAAAGAAAGAAAGAAAGAAAGAAAGAAAGAAAGAAAAGGAAGGAAGGAGAGAGAGGAAAAAAGGAAGGAAGGAGAGAGAGGAAAGAAGGAAGGAAGGGTGAAAGGAAGAAAAGAAGGAAAAAAATGAAAGGAAGAAAAATGAAAGGAAAGAAGAGAGAGAAAGGAAGGAGAAAGAGAGAAAGAAAGAAGAAAGAAAGTGAGAGAAAGGAAGGAAGGAAGGAAAAAAGAAAGAAAGAAAGGGAGGAAGGAAGGAAAAAATAAAGGAAGAATAAAGAAAGGAAGGAAGGAGAGAGAAAGGAAGGAGAAAGAAAGGGAAAAAGAGAAACAAAGTGAGAGAAAGAAAGGAAGAAAGAAAGAGAAGGAAAGAAGGAGAAAGAGAAAGAGAGAAAGAAAGAGAAAGAGAGAAAGAAAGAAAGAGAAAGAAAGACACTGGTGTTATCTAATTTGCTTTCAGGGCACAATGCTGGTGGCAGTGTGGTGCTTAGGTTGCAATGGGAGAGAGGGGAGGCTGGGGGCCACTTAGGACTCAGTTATCATTGCCCCGATGACAATGAAGGGTCCAATTTGAGGCAGTGCACAGTGACAATGGGAACCAAGCAAAGGATGGGAGTCTGAAGTTCAAGCTGCATCACTGGATGTGGGAGTGGGGAGTTGGGATGATCCTGCCCTCTCCGATTTGGTGCACTGGGTGGGTAGAGGTGGGCCTAGAGACAGAGAATTCAGGATGAAAATCAGGTTGAGGGAGCAGGATAACAGGGTGCCTTGAGAAAAGCTGTCCGCACAATCAACCGTTTGCAGGATATCTACTGTGGAGATATAAGAGTAGCCACTGTGTCTTTCAGGAACCATGCTCTCCGTTTTGCCTGTGAGAGACAGAGGAGAGGAGCGGGTGCAGGCACCAGATGCCAGAGGGTCACCAACAGGGGCTGAACAATGCTGAAAAGCGACCCCCTGTCTGTCTATGTCTGTCCGTCTCTGTCTCTGTCTCAGCACTGAGAGAATGTGGGCTTTGGGGCCGGGTCTGACTCCATCACTAGCTGGGCCTCCCCTCCGCTGTCTGCCCTGCTCTGTGCATACACCAGTTCGTCACAGCGCTTCTAAAACCCCACTGTAATCACCTACTTCTATGTCTCTGCAACTAGACCATAAACTCGAGCGGGGCGCGGTGGCTCATGCGTGTAATCCCAGCACTTTGGGAGGCTGAGGAGGGTGGATCACTTGAGGTCAGGAGTTCGAGTCCAGCCTGGCCAACATGGGTGAAACTGCATCCCTACTAAAATACAAAAATTAGCTGGGCGTGGTGGCACACACCTGTAATCCCAGCTACTCGGGAGGCTGAGGCAGAAGAATTGCTTGAACCCAGGAGGAAGAGTCTGCAATGAGCCAAGACTGGACTACTGCACTCCGGCCTGGGCGATAGAGCAAGACTCCATCTTAAAACAAACAAACAAACAAACAAACAAAAAACACAACAAAAAACCCTCTAAACAAATGCCTCTCATCCATTTTCCAGGCCAGAACTTTCCATCTTCCATAGACTTTAGTGCCTAGCATCTACCATGGCCCTACCTTGGCAGGCTGTCAATGGATATGTGTTCAATACAACTCATCAAAGAAAAATATCTGTTAATCTGAGGCCTCGTTTTGCAATAAGACTGGGATTTCGGTCTCTAAAAAGCCAGAGCAATTTTGGAGGAAAGTAGGTATGTGAAGTAGTTTCTGGAAAATGACTTTCGGTATATTTTCAGATTTCCCAAGGCTGCTTGCCTGCTACTAATCAGCACACTGTCCCTCAGCAAGAATGCTAACAACTGAAGTGAAATGCCCCTGTGGCAGCGTCTACTGCCAGGAGCCTGCATCTCCATTATTTGGGGATTAGAGGTGATGGGGCAGTGGGGAGAGGATGGCAGGGAGAAGTAAGTGGGGAGAGGAAAACTTTAAAAATGTTTCTGTTTAAAGGGCGTCCTCTCTGCTTTTAGGCCAGGCCACAAGCTTCATGCACAGGCCACAGCAGCGACGACCTCGCAGAACCCACTCCACAAGCCTTCCTGAGTGGCACCTGGAGCCATGGCTGTCTTTTGAAAAGCGGCACTGCAAGGCACTTCTTTAGCCACAGAACAAAGGAAGCCGTCGTGCAAAGTTCTGGCCAAGGCGCTGCCATATTGATGCCCCCTGGCAAGGATTATGGGTTAACTGAAAATCTCAGGCTGACGCTTCCAGTTTTGTAGTGAGCACCTGGCCCATGGGGACACTAAAATCGAGTAATACTGACTAAGCTTAGAGCAAATGAAATTTCTCAAAAAGAAATTTCCAGAGGTTCCAGTTTCCACACTAATTCCACTCTTTGGATAAAAATTGCAGACTTGTGTTTGAGACCTGCCACCTGTGTCCTCCTGCACGACAGCTGCTGTGGTTCACGTCAAAGGCTGGGTGTCCGATTGTTTATACTCACCCAGGAACGGAAAGTTTTATTTGTTATGCCTCCTGTGTCAAAACCAGTTTGATTTCCATAAATTTTGCTTTCCTTAAAATAAAATCAAAGTAACGGAAGCAAGCAGGTCTTTGGCAGAATCTCACAGGAAATGTTCCATAAAATAAAAGATGAGAAGGGGCATGTTGATGGGGCAGGCAGACAACCACAGGATGTGATCACAGAGATGACAGAAACGTTGCCATTTGGTTCCCTGAGGTCAGAAGGTAAGGCCAGCCCTCCACAAGGCTGGGGAGTGAAGGGCAGCACCCAGGGACAGCACAGGGGGGATGCCAGGGTGACTGGTGCCAGCCACTTTTGCAGACCGTGTGGCCTGTGGCAGGTCATGTCATGCTCAGCCTCAGTTCCTTCTGGTCTTGAGGGCCTTTTACACACCAGTGTTCTGGGAGATTGGGCTGGCATCTGCCATGGCCCCCAAGTTGCTCAGCTCCAGGAGGCACCTTTGGACCGTGTTCCATGCACATGGCCCATGCCTTTGGAGCTGTGCAATGTGCTGGTGCAGGGAACCTCCCTTTCCACAGCAACAGCCTTGGAGTTGTCCTGATTCCACATCAGGCATCTGGCTGGGAGTAGCACCAGGCTTCCTGGACTCTCCTTCCTCAAAGATAGGCTCTGCCATTGTTTTGTTTTAAAATAAAGTCAGGTTGGCCGGGCAAGGTGGCTCACACCTGTAATCCAACACTTTGCGAGTCCGAGGCGGGCAGATCACTTGAGATCAGGAGTTCGAGACCAGACTGGCCAACATGGCGAAACCCCGTCTCTACTAAAAATACAAAAATTAGCCAGGCATGGTGGTGCGCACCTGTAATCCCCGCTACTCAGGAGGCTGAGGCAGAAGAATCACTTGAACCTGGGAGGAGGAGGTTGCAGTGAACCAAGATCACGCCACTGCCCTCCAGCCTGGGGAACAAAGCAAGACTCTGTCTCAAAAAAGAAAAAAAAAATCATTAAGTTGTGTCCATTTGTGCCTTCCTAGGTCCTACGTGCCTCACCCTCCCTGCCTTGTTCCTGGGCACTATCCCGCTTTCCTTCCTCTGTGCCATGCTGTGGCTGACATGTTCATGGGACACAAAACATGGGTGGGGGGTCTGCCATCTTTGGATCTGGGCCCTAAGATGCAGACCAAACTGGGTATCACTCTTCAATTCTTTATTTTTAGGGACAGGGTCTCATTTTGCCACCCGGGCTGGAGTGCAGTGGTGCAAGCACAGCTCACTGGTAGCCTCAAACTCCTGGGCTCAGCTCCCCGAGTAGCTGGGACTACAGGCGCATGCCACCACAACAGCTAATTTTTGTATTTTTTGTAGAGATGGGGTCTTGCTATGTTGCCCAGGCTGGTCTTGAACTCTTGGGCTCAAGCAATCCTCTCACCTTGGCCTCCCAAAGTGTTGGGATTACAGGCATGAGCCACAGCGCACAGCTACGTCTGATTCTTTTCCTTAGATGTAAGTTGTGAATTCTGTTGCATTAGGAAACCCAGTCTTTCTAGGTGTTGAGGTGTATCTGGCTCAACGGTGTGATCTTGGCCCCTCTGTCCCAGGCTCCTACCTTGAGTGTTGTCCAGGCCTTCCCAGGACTTTGGCCAAAGAAAGCTGCCTGCAGTTGAAGCCTCCCTCTAGGGGGGGCCTTACCCAGCCAGGAGTTTCCCTTTGGGCATCTCCATGTTAAAAATGAAGACACCGAGACTGGGAGGGACCAGTAACCTGCCACAGGTACACAACCAGGGGGCTGCAGACCTGGGATCTGAACATAAGAATTCTTGTTTCAAAGCTCATTCTTTCCTCTGTGCCCACTACACTCACTAACTGACGTCTATTTCCAAACACCAAGTTGATGGAAACAACATAAAATCACAAGGAACACTGCCTGGGCTATTTTCCAATTACGACTCTGGGTGTATGTCACCTCCTTCTTAGTCAAACTGTCTGTGATTAAATGGGAGGCTAGAGCTTCACTAGGAAGTGACTGAGCCTAATGACTTGTAGGTGGCGTCATCAGGGCTGTAACGTAGCTGTGTGTGGTACAGTGACAACATTAGTTTCTCCATAAAACGACTTAGTAATTACTTGCTGCCCTTCTGACATTCAAATTAGACTTGCGGCCAGGCACTCTAATTCCGGCACTTTGGGAGGACAAGGCAGGAGGACTGCTTGAGCTCAGTAGTTTAAGACCAGTCTGAGTAACATATTGAGACCGCATTTCTATAAAAAATAGAAAAATTAGCCTGGCGTGGTGGTTCACACCTATAGTCCCAGCCACTCGGGTGAGGCGGGAAGATCGCTTGATTCTGGGAGGTTGAAGCTGCAGTGAGCCAAGATGGCACTGCTGCACTCCAGCCTAGGCAACAGAGTGACACCCCATCTCAAAAAAAGAGAAAAAGATCTAAAAACAAAACAAATTAGATTCTTTGGTAGAAAGTCCTCAGACACAGCTTTGATCCTAATTCATAGCTGTGTTCATAACCTCATGAAGCTCTTGGGTGAGGCTCTGGGGACCCGGGGGGAGTGGGACGGGTGGTTGTCACCTTGGCGCCTCCACACACAACCCCCGCCCCTCCCCCGACCCCCGCCACCCCACCCGCCCCTCCCCCGCCCCTCCCCCGCCCCTCCCCCGCCCCCCCCGCCCCTCCCCCGCCCCCCCCGCCCCTCCCCCGCCCCCCCCGCCCCTCCCCCGCCCCCACAGGTCTGGCTTCTCTTTTACCTTGTCTCCTTGCTCCCCCTTGTGGCAAAGAGTGAGGTGCACATTCAGAAGGCCCAGCACAAAGTCCAGGCTCGTGATTCCAGGAGCATTTCTCAATTTCTGGTGGAAATTCCCCATGGGATAGCACTGTCCTTCTCATACATCTAGGTACTTCCCCATCTTATGCAAGTGAGCCTCACTTTTTCAATTATAAAAGAAATGCATCCCCAAATCTTAGAAATGTTGGAAAATACAGAAAAGTATGAAGAAAATTAAAATCAGATATCTAGAAATTTTGGTAAAATTTTCCCAATTTTTTCTATGCAGTCATGTATACATATGTACATGCAGCATTTATTTATTTAATATACAATATAATTAATCTACCGTCAGCTCCAAAACTAGCCATTACTAATGCCTACATCTGCTCATGTGTGCCTCTTCTTCCCAATCCCTCTGTCTGCCTCCCCATTGGAGGTATACACTGAGATTGTTGTTTTTAGAGACGAGGTCTCACTATGTTGCCTGGGCTGGAGTGCAGTGGCCATTCACAGGCAGGATCAGCGTGCACTACAGCCTGGAACTTCTGGGCTCAAGTGATCCTCCCGCCTCAGCCTCCCAAGTAGCTGGGGATACAGGTGTGTACCACTGTACCCAACTTGATGTTTATGTTTATTGCTCCCTTGCTTCTTAAAGTAAAATTACAACGCGCGCACACACACACACACACACAATTGGGATTACACTGTACATACACTTTTGTTCCCTCCTTTTTCTTTTTTCACTGAGCCTTTCTTCAGGATCATCAAGTATTATCAGAACCCTTGGCTATACCACAACCCAGAATATGGATGTATTATAGTTCATTTAATGTCCTGTAGATGTTGGCCATTTGGGTTGTCTTTTGATTTTGTTTTGTTTTTGTTTTGAGATAGTGTCTCACTGTGTCACCCAGGCTGGAGTGCAGTGGCACCATCTCAGCTCACCGTAGCCTCAACCTCCCTGTCTCAAGCAATCCTCCCAGCACCTCCTGAGTAGCTGGGAACACAGGCGTGTGCCACCATGCTCAGCTAATTTTTTATTTTTTATAAAGATGGGGGTCTTGCTATGTTTTTCAAGCAGATCTTCAACTCCTGGCCTCAAGTGATCTTCCTGCCTCAACTTCCTAAGGTGCTGGCATTACAGGCATGAGCCACTATGCCAGACCAGCCCTTTTTCTTTAAAGAAATGGAATTGAATTACACAGCTGGCTTTAGAATCTTATCATATCCTACACTCATGGTAACTGAGCTATGAAATCTTTACAGAAGAGCTTCTGTTCCCAGCTGGTTTTTCAATCTCTGAGAGTAAAACTATACTAACCTTCCAAGAATTTTATCTGAACAAGGCCACAGGGGAAGACCAGAAGGTTACCTTGGCTCAGTGGGTGACCTGTGCTGGGAGCCTGCTCCCTTGGGGACGGCATCTCCCTGGGACTCTGCACTCGGACGCTGTGGGTGTCTCCCTGGATGGCAGCTCTGAGCACTGTCATCATGCCCTGGACACGAAAGGCGCTTAGCAAACATTCCTTAAAGGAAGGCATTGAGAGTCCCTTCCTAGCTCTAAAACTCTGATTCTATTGATTTGACAGGAGAATGCCATGGTATTTGTATCAGGATTTGGACCGAGAAAGCCCTTTCCACACTTCCCAAGAGTTTAGATCGCAGTGTGAGTGGGGAATGAGAATGTGAGAACCAGTGCATTATTTGGCTGTAGTTCTGAGGTGGTGAAGGCCAGTCTTTTTTTTTTCTCTCTCTCTTTTTTTTTTTTTTTGAGACAGAGTTTCATTCTTGTTTCCCAGACTGGAGTGCAATGGTGCAATGGCACGATCTCTGCTCAGGGCAATTGCCACCTCCTGGGTTCAAGCGATTCTCCTGACTCAACTTCTTGAGTAGCTGGGATTACTGGCAAGCTGGCAAGCTGAGATGCTTGCCACCATGCCAGCTAATTTTTTTTTTTTTTTTTTGTATTTTTAGTAGAGACAGGGTTTCACCATGTTGGCCAGGCTGGTCTCAAACTCCTGAGCTCAGGTGATCCACCCGCCTCAGCCTCCCAAAGTGTGATTACAGGCGTGAGCCACTGCGCCTGGCCAATGAAGGCCAGTCTTGATAAGGACATTAAGTGTGAATCTAGACCCAGCTAACTGGACAGGACTAGAGGGACGGGAAGCAAAGGACGGATCCTTCCTGCAGCAGCTGACTTCCTTCATGGTCTTCTCATCACCTTCTTGCTTCAGGTCTTTCTGGATTACCTGGGACTGGTGGTATTGGGTCCTTTCAGAAGAAAACCTTCAGATAACAGAATGTTGTGAAATTTCCATTAAAAACTTTTTTCTTAACAGATAAGGGTCTTGGTCTGTCACTCAGGCTGGGGTACAGTGTATGATCATAGTTCACTCTAGCCTTAGCCTCCCAGGCTCAAGCCATCCATCCTCCCACCTCTGCCTGCTCAGTAGTCAGGACTACAGAAGGCCACCATAACCCTCAGCTAATTAAAAATGATGTTTTTAGAGATGGGGTCTCACTATGTTGCTCAGCCTACACTTCTACTCCTGGCCTTACAGCATAGGCTGAAGTTGTGGCTCTAATATTCATATGTATATGAAAAATGTGAGTTTTGCCTGTATAGCTTTTAAACTCCTTTCTTTTCTTTCTTCTTTTTGTTTTGTTCTGTTTTGTTTGAGAGGGAGTTTCGTTCTGTAGCCCAGGCTAGAGTGAAGTGGGGCAATCTCAGCTCACTGCAACCTCCACCTCCCAGGTTCAAGCAATTCTCCTGCCTCAGTCTCCTGAGTAGCTGGGACTACAGGCATGTGCCCCCACACCCGGCTAATTTTTGTATTTTTAGTAGAGATGGGTTTTCACCATATTGGCCAGGCTGGTCTCGAACTTATCTCAGGTGATCCACCCGCCTGAGCCTCCTAAAGCACTAGGATTATAGGTGTGAACCACCGCATGTGGTCTACACTCCTTTCTTTTCTTTTCTTTTCTTTTTTTATTTAATTAATTAATTTATTTTTGAGACGGAGTCTCACTCTGTTGTCAGGCTAGAGTGCACTGACATGATCTTGGCTCAGTGCAACCACTGTCTCCCGGGTTCAAGCGATTCTCCTGCCTCAGCCTCCCGAGCAGCTGGGACTACAGGTGCCTGCCACCACGCCCAGCTAATTTTTGTATTTTTAGTAGAGATGGGGTTTCACCGTGTTGACCAGAATGGTCTCGACCTCTTGGCCTCGTGTTCTGCCCACCTTGGCCTCCCAAAGTGCTGGGATTACAGGCGTGAGCCACTGCGCCCAACCAACTCCTTTATTTTCACATGTTATTTACTGATGAGCATTCTCCATATGCCAGGTAAATTATGTGCTGTGGATACATTATTTATTTTTGGAGATGGTGCCTCCCTCTGTCGGCCAGGCTATAGTGCAGTGGTGCAATCACAGCTCACAGCACCCTTGACCTCCCTGGGCTCAAGTGATCATCCCAGCTCAGCCTCCCAAGTAGCTGGGACTACAGGCACAGGCCACCCGTGCCCGGTTAATTTTTGTATTTTTTGTAGAGATGGGGTTCAACATATTGCCTAGGCTTGTCTCAAACTCCTGGGCTCAAGCGATCCACTGCCTCGGTCTTCCAAACTGCTAGGATTACAGGAGTGAGCCGTGGCACCCGGCCTGGATACATTATTTAATATCCACTACAATCCTCTGAGTAGATATTAAGTTAGTTCTATTTCACAGATGTGGAAACTGAGGCAGAGAGAGGTTAATGCTTGCCTAAGACCACAGAGTTGGCAGAGCTGAGACACAAATTCAGCTCTTTGGACTCCTAAGCTCACTTTATTTCCGCTTCTAGGTTATACTACTTTGCTTATGACATTGACCATATTTGGCCTCATTCAGCAGATATTTGTCCAAGTCTTACATTATGAGTCTCTTGGGGACATGTGTCTTATCTCTTATCAACTTCAAATACCTTTCACACAGAGGGCAAATCTGATATTTGATTCAAGCAGCAACTTGGTATTGTGTACTGTGGAGCATCACAGAGTTTGTGCGGGCCTATTTCTTTTATTTCAAAAATACTTAAAACTCAGTGGAAATTTTCAAGAATAGTGCAATGAACACACATACGTTCCACCTCGATTGTTAACATTTTTTCATATTTGTTTTTTCTTTTTTCTGGACCATTTGAGGGTTAGTTGCAGATACATGTTATTTCACTTCTAAATACTTCAGCATGCGTCTCCTAAAATCAAGGCCATTTCTGCATAACCAAGGTACACTAACTTTAGGATTTTTTTATTTTTTAGAAGGAGTCTCACCCTGTCACTCAGGTTGGAGTGCAATGGCACAATCTTGGCTCACTGCAACGTCCACTTCCTGGGTTCAAGTGATTCTCCTGCTTCAGCCTCCCCAGTAGCTGGGATGACAGGCACCCACCACCATGCCCAGCTAATTTTCTGTATTTTTACTAGAGATGGAGTTTCACCATATTGGCTAGGCTGGTGTGGAACTCCTGACCTCAAGTGATCCGCCCCCCTCGACCTCCCAGAATGCTAGGATTACAGGCGTGAGCCACTGCACCCAGGGCCCCCTCAGAAAATTTTACATTGTTGCAATGATAATCTACTCTCTATTCAAATTTCCCCGATTGTCCCAATAACTCCTCAGTAGCTGGTTTTGTTTGTTTGGTTTTTATTCAGGGTCTAATTTAGGATCACACATTGCTTTTAGTGTCACGTGTTTGGCTTCCTTTAATCTAGAGCAGTTCATTAGCCTTTTTCTTAATCTTTCAAGAAACTGACATTTTTGAAGACTGGCAGTTGTCTTGCAGGTCTCTCAGTTTGGATTTGCCTGATTGTTTCGTCGTGAAGAGAGGCAAATTACACACTTTTACTAGAATATTATCTCTGTGTCCCTCTCTGTGCCTCACACCGGGGCATATGTCAGACCCTACCATCCCCCGTTTGATCAATCTCTCTGATGTGAAGGTAGCCTTTTCTCTTTAGTGAGTAATCTGTGGGGGTGATACTTTGAAACCATATGAACATCCTCAACGGTCCATTGATCATTTCAGCCTGAATCAATTATTATTATGGTGGTTCCAAGATGATGATTTTCTGTATCTATCATCTATTCTACCTTTATTAGTTGGTCTTCTCCTCTACGAAAGAGCTTTTTCTCCTCCACATCCTCTCCCCTTGGAATTATCATCTCTCTAGGGGTTCAACATATTGCCTAGGCTTGTCTCAAATAATAATTGAACCACCATAATAATAATTGATTCAGGCTGAAATGATCAATGGACCGTTGAGGATGTTCATATGGTTTCAAAGTATCACTCCCATAGATTACTCACTAAAGAGAAAAGGCTACCTTCACATCAGAGAGATTGATCACTACTTGTGGGATCTTGAATCAATCACTTACTCCCTTGGGACCTATGTATTCTCATCCTTAAGAGATGACCTAAGAGTGACACTCTTGAAGCCTGGTCAGTCTGAAATGAAATTCCCATAAGGGGCTGGGGTGGGCTCAGGCCTGTGATCCCCGCACTCTGCGAGGCGCAGGAGGGCGGATCACTTATGCCGTGGACTTCAAGACCAGCCTGGGAAACAGGGAGATTCCTGTCTTTACAAAAAAAAAAAAAAAAGTAAACTAGCCGGAAGTAGTGGCGCTCGCCTGTGGACCCTCCTACTCAGGAGGCTGAGGCAGGAGAATGGCTTGAGCCCAGGAGGTCGAGGCGCCAGTGAGCCAAGATCGTGCCACTACACTCCTGCCTGCGTCATGCCTCAACCAGGGATCCGGCACACCGCCGCCTTTTCCCGGCCGCGCCCATGGCAACAGTAACTAGCAACCTCGCGCATTCTCGCGAGATTGAGTCCCCTCGCGGGCACAGGTGCGGTCCCCGGCCTCTTGCGCCTCCAGTTAACCCCACTGTGCACACCGGACCCTCCTGCGCATGCGCGCCGCGGAGCCGGACAGTTGGTGGTGCTGGCTCTGCCCGGCTGTTCGTCTCCGCGCCTTGCTCCGTAGCGCGCGACCGTGGCTCAACACGCCGGCGCACTGGCGCTCTGGTGGAGGCGCGGCGCGCAGGCGCAGCTGGGGGTGCGAGGCCGCGCAGGCGCGGACGGCGTTGATTTGAAGACCTTCAGCGTTGCCCGGGCAGAGCGGAGACAGGCCCTCGGGGTGGAGGTGAGGAGAACCGAGGCCGCGTGGGCTCCAGGCCCGGAGAGCGGTGGGCCACGGCCGAGCAGAGTGCCAGGCGGGAGGCGGCCCTAACGGAGGCTCTGTGGGCAGAGAGCAGGCTACTGGGGCGCGGGCCGGGCGGGGCGCGGCGGACCGGGGCCGCTGGCTCCCGCCGGGACCCACCCCGGGCCACCTCAGGCGATGAAGCCGCAGCACGGCGGGGCAAGTGGCCTCCGGGCGCGGGCCGCGACCTCCCCCGCCGGCGTGTGGACCGCACTGTCCTCCCAGGGGTCAGCTAGAAAGGAGATCGGTTCTAGGGAAGTTGAATCCTCGAACCCCACACCCGTCCCCCTCCCGCCCCTGCCTTCCGGAATTGCTGTGGAGCATCAGGCCAGTCCTCCTCTCCTTACGGCCGACGGAGGGTGCCCTGCGTGCAATTCAAAACGGAGAAGCGAGGAACGAAACGGGCTCTGTACTGGCTGTCAAGTTAGTGGCTTTGTAAACCAGTAGTACCCGGCTAACGCCTCTCCCCGTCTGCGTCTCCTGCAGCCTCTGTGCAGTGTGCACATCTATGGGCAGGTGCATTCTGTAGAGCTGGTGGAGACGTGTGGTTGTAGCTTTACTCTCGAGGAACATGAAGTTTCTGTTCTCGATTTTTGCTTGATCATACTAGCAGTGCATTTCCCATCAGAGTCATAGGCCGGAAAAAGTCAGCTTGAACTAGGCAGAATTGAGGTCAGTTAGTAAACTAAACCAGCTGCGTGACTTTTGCATAGTATCTGGTACTGGTTTTGAAAAACAACAATATGCTGAAATATTTTAAATAGTCCCTAGACGTATATATGGTGCTTCTAAACACTTAAGTGTATCTTTTCTCGGCAGTATGAAAAACCAGACTGTAAAGCTTTAACATTTCTATTTCAATATATACTGCCTGCATTTCTATACTTACCTCCCAAATTACAGACTTCTGGCAAAATTTCAACAAATATCAACATCCGTTGTAATCATAAAGAGTAATATCAAATTGCAATTGGGATAATACTGGATAAAATTTCAACAAATATCAACATCCGTTGTAATCATAAAGAGTAATATCAAATTGCAATTGGGATAATATAAAAAGGCTAGAATTGATCACTTTAGTACAAAGGATTGAATTGTAAAATAATCGTTCCGTAAGTGAATTATGAAACCTTGTAGCTTAGAGCAAAGTTTTACTATGGAATGAGTCAGTATATTTATAGTACCCTTTGCTCTTTCATTTTTTTTCCTTTTTAGTTTTTTATACTAGTCTCTTTATATCATAGTGTCTGTCATATTTGATAGGTTTATGTTAAGGAACAAAATTTAAATGCATTCCCATTTAAGTGCATCATATCTATATGTTTGGTATGATGGGGTAGGCAGAAGCTTAGCAGGAGTCTAGATTAAGAGCTGGGCTATATATAAATAAATACGAGCTTAAATATGTAGATCATTCAGGCATAGCAATTGCAAGGGCTAGCTGATACTCTGGATTTTTCTGACTATGGGCTAATGGCACTGCTAGAGGTGGCTCTGTAACTGCTTAGACATAGCTTTTGAGTCTGCTAGAGGAATACAGAAGAACCTGCTGCAGGAAGATTTCCCATGATACAAAGAGGGCAAAGGAATGAGATATTCAGCAGTGTTGATAGCTCTCAGAATTTGATGTGAGGGTCATATTACCAGTAGCAAACCTGGGCAAATTTTTAGTAGGCAAGATGAAAACCCAAGGCACCTGAGATTTTTGAAGGCTTTAACTTCAGAGTTTACTACACTTTTGGTAAGCAGGTTGCTGCAGGTAGAATCTATCATATTTCTGGTTAATGGGTAAAATTATGGCACTTTTAAGAGCTTTGAGAGAAAATATATTCTAGATGAATACACTTCAATTCATATGGTAAATTCTTATTTTAAGAACTGAATTTCAGAGGAGAAAAATGTTAACCCTGAGGATTTTGATTGCATCTTTTAACAGTTTCTTCAAAAATTTCCATTGTTGTCTTATACAGGTCTTTGGTTTCATAAGAGCCTGAGAGAGATTTTTCTAAGGTAAATTTTGCATATATTTTTAAAAGAAGTCCAGTTTAACATAGCATCTTTTTCATCCTGTAAGAACTTACTTTTCTTTGAAATGCAATCAGAAAGATGACCTCTGAATCTCACGGGAAAACTGTTTTATTCTCAGTATTCTGGAAAGCTCTATTTTTTAAGGAGCAGATTGCCATCTCATACCTTTGATTGCGTTAAAGCATCAATGATACAAAGGAAGAGAACACTGTATACTTCTTCTCATAGGATGAAACAGCAGAACTGTGGGTGAATAAATACTAAATGGTTATTTTTATTCCTTTGCCCTGTTTTTCTTTATAAGATATGTGTAACACACCAACTTACTGTGACCTAGGAAAGGCTGCTAAGGATGTCTTCAACAAAGGATATGGTAAGTATGCTATTGTAACTTTACAATTTGGGGTAAAAGTTAGTGTTGAATGCCTACTGTGTGTAAATACTGTGCTAGTAAAATAAGGGTAAGTCAGCATTAATCCACTTCACAAGATTTAAGGGGATAACTATTAACAGGCTATTAGACCTCATTCTTTAGAGGTAGAACCCCTTTCAAGCGTTAAAAGCAATTATATACATATACAGATGGATATATATGTCCATATTTAATGTTACCTGTAATGTAGAATAATATATATAACATTTATGTCTTCTTTGTCTAGCCCTGGGGACAATTAAAGTAGGGGTAATACTTTTCCTCCCTCCAAACAATGGCATTGTTTTTATGAAAGTGACAACATAACTTTTGACTTATTTGAAGTAATGTGTATTGTGATCCTAAATATTATTTTTTAGGTTTTAAAATTTAACCTAAATTTTTGTGCTGTACATATTTGATTTTTTCTTATTAACTAGTAATGTTAGCTGTATATTTTGAGCAATATATACAGCAGCACACTATTTTCAGCAATTTTGATTCTTGGAATAGTGCATATTCCTTTCATTTATTTTTTTCTTTAACTTACATTTTAAAAGTATATCTTTATTCATTTTAAGGGCTTGAAAATTATACTGAATTTATTTGTTTATAATTCAGTTTCTTGAGGAACTCTCACCTAATGAAATTTTTCATATGAATGCATTTTTCATATGAAAGGTACTATAGGCTATTTCATAATTTCTGAGTTGCAAAAACTGTAGTGAATGTCACATTTTGTACATTACTGTGTTTTTGTGTGTGCGTGTATAGGCTTTGGCATGGTCAAGATAGACCTGAAAACCAAGTCTTGTAGTGGAGTGGTGAGTATCTAATATATTTTTAATGGATGTAACATAATTAACTTAAAGGAATCTGTGTAAAATCATGACAGTCTAGTTACTTGAACCAGCACCATGCTGTCTTACCCACAGCTTTGTCCTCTCAGATTCCAAACAGCATTCTTAGCCAATTAAAATAAACAACCAAGTTGAATTCTTGAAGAGACCTTTTGTGTTTCTCAGAGTATACTACAGCTTTCACTCAGAAAATGTAGAATATATATTTTTTGACATGGGTCAAGAAATGTCAAAAAATATATACTTTCATGAATATGTATATGGGCACCAAAAACCTTACTTCTATGATAATGGATTCATGGAAATTTTATTAAGCTTTTACAAAAACAAATTAACTTTACTTTGCCCCTTTATGATTAGTAGAAACAAAATATATAAAATGTATTTCTGCATGTATGCATGTACATTATTCTACAGTTTTTAACTTATGTTTATAAAGTATTTTTTATTGGAAGTAAAGACTATAGTAAAGGCTATGTTGGCATATTTTCAAAGTATCATTAACAATAGCTTTTGACTGGGCATGGTGGCTCACACCTGTAATCCCAGCACTTTGGGAGGCCAAGGTGGGCGGGTCACGAGATTAGGAGTTCGAGACCAGCCTGGCCAACATAGCAAAACCCCGTCTCTACTAAAAATACAAAAATTAGCTGGGTGTGGTGGTACGCGCATAGTCCCAGCTACTCGGGAGGCTGAGGCGGGAGAATCGTTTGAACCTAGGAGGTGGAGGTTGCAGTGAGCCGAGACCAAGCCATTGTACTCCAGCCTGGGTGACAGAGTGAGACTTCGTCTTAAAAAAAAAAAAAAAAAAAAAAAAGGGGCCGGGCATGGTGGGCGAATCACGAGGTCAGGAGATCGAGACCATCCTGCCTAACATGGTGAAATGCTGTCTCTACTAAAAATACAAAAAATTAGCCAGACGTAGTGGTGGGCACCTATAGTCCCGACTACTTGGGAGGCTGAGGCAGGAGAATGGCGTGAACCCGGGAGATGGAGCTTGCAGTGAGCAGAGATCGCGCCACTGCACTCCAGCCTGGGCGACAACGCGAGACTCCGTCTCCAAAACAAACAAACAAAATTGGTTTTATTCAGTAAATTTCAGCTAGTAGGTTAAGTTTTGATTCATCTTACTCTGATTTCTTCTCATTGGCTGCATTGTTTTTGGTATTTATCCATTCAAACCCATGCAGATTTTATTTCTGGATGTATAATTAGAAGGACAAAGGCATGTGGAATTCTAATGATACTGCATATAATTATGGTTCGTGACCATCATTCTTTCCCTGGGTTTCTCTAGAGTAAATAAATATATATGCACCTACCTTACTAAGATGGGCACGCTGTGTATATAGTTCTGTTAAAATAGAAGAATCATACTCACTTTGTGTAGGTTCCAGAATTTGCTCGTTAGGTTTGTGTTGCAAAAATTATCAACTAAAATTTTATCTCCCTTTCATGCTGCTGTTGTGTGGTAATATTCATTCAGATGGTAAGAAAAAAAAGCTTATTTGTATGCTTGTTTTTATGGCTGCTTTTGGTTTCTGGTATTGATTTAGGATAAATTTCAATCATTGTTCCAAATTTCTTAGATTGTGTCTTGATATTTTTCTCATATGCCATCTACTTCACAGTAACATTTTTGTTTGTTTTGTTGCTTACTAAGCATTTAATGTAGAGCTATATGCATGTTATATGCATGTTACAAATGTGTTTTGCACTTGTTTGAACAAATTATGAAATTGGCCACAAACTGAATTGTGAATCATGAGCCTGGAACTCAACTTAGAACAATTCTAGCCTTTGTTTTTGAGATTTGTACCTGTGGCATTTTAGATTTGTGACAGACCTTCAAACTAAGAATTGATGCTGACAAGGGAGAAATGTAGACTACCCCTCTACCTTAATTTTGTCCATAAGGTTTTTCTAACACCAAAATTAAGATTTGCATTTGTTATACTTGTCAAGTTTGTGAAAAGTAAATGTAAAAAATAAAACACTAGATAGTTGGATCTACTAAAAGAAAAATGATTGTCACATTAAAATAATTATGTGAACAGGTAAACATGATTAACACGTTATCATTTTCTTACTAAGGCCTTCCCCTAAATGTGCAGCATGATACTGTCTTTGAAACCATTCTGTGTGGTGTTGATAAACAGATCATAGCTTCCCAGTTGTCTCATCTGCCTGTAGAACTAGAGGTAGGGGGCAGGGTATTTGTTAAGGAGAGGATTCATGTTGCAGGCAGTGAAAAAGACTGGTCAGGGTTGGCAGCATCTCATTACTGTTGGCAGGATTTCAGAAATGCTCCCTAAAACAGGACCAATCAGAATGTTTTTTCTTGACAGTTCATAGATTGTCAGTGACAGGTGCTGACTGCTTTCTGCAGAAGGAGGTCTATTTCTAATTGCTTATTGTCATATGACTTAAAGGACACTGAACTAGGGCAAAGGATGTATTTTAAATCATTCATAGTAACTGTTTGATAGAAGGCACTCTTAAAGGTAGACAGGATATAAAGGGGGAAAGAAGGATAAATTATAGCATTCCACTTTATTTTGAAAAATGGGTAGTACTTTCAAATATTGAAATTGTCTAAGCAGAAGTTTTGCGGTTTTGCACACAAAAGCGTTAAAGTTTTCACAGCAGTGTGACTGTACTTAATGCCACTTCACTGTACACTTAAAACATTATTAAAATGGTAAAATTTATGTTAAATGTATTTACCACAATAAAATAATACATATTTTTTTAAAGGAAGTAGTAAAGTGTTGACCCTATTAAAAAGGAAGAGGGCAGTATTTTGGAATTTTTAAGGACCTTGAAATTAACTGATAGTTTGAAACATATAGCAGAGAACCGATAATCTTTTTTTAGGTCATGAAAGTAAAATGTTTAAGATGCAATATTTTTGGTCTTTTTAGTAAAGGCATTTGTTTTCAGTAAAGATACCTCTTTTTTAAAGGAGAGAATTTAGGATTTCCATTTAGTAAGAGAGTATATGGAAAAAGAAATATCAGTAAGAGAAGTAGAATAATGGAAAGATCTGAAACTGGTATTGAGACAGGTCTCACTCTGTTTCCCAGGCTAGGGTGAAGTGGCATGATCTCGGCTCACTGCAACCTCTGCCTCCTGGACTCAGGCTGGGACTATAGTCGTGTGCCATCATGCCTGGCTAATTTTTTGTGTCTTTTGTAGAGATGGGGTTTCGCCATGTTGCACAGGCTGATCTCGAGCTCCTGGACTCAAGGGATCCACTTGCCTTGGCCTCCTAACATGCTGGGATTACAGGCGTGAGCCACTGCGCCTGGCGGAACTGGTTAAAATATTTAGGGACTGGAAAAGCAAGGGGAAAGGAGGAAAGAAGTTTCTCTAGAATAGGGCTGTGGCAAACAGTAAATGGTATTGTTTCTGATGCATTGAACACTGCCTTCCAAAGTGAGTATTTTCTATTTGATGAGCTAATTTTAAAGTAATTATTTTTTCTTGCTTACCAGGAATTTTCTACTTCTGGTCATGCTTACACTGATACAGGGAAAGCATCAGGCAACCTAGAAACCAAATATAAGGTCTGTAACTATGGACTTACCTTCACCCAAAAATGGAACACGGACAATACTCTAGGGACAGAAATCTCTTGGGAGAATAAGGTAAGAGAAAGCATTAGAAGTTATTCATAGGTTCAATTTATCTTGTAGACTGAATGATGAACATACCTCAAATATAATCAAAAGAGATCTTACAACCTATCTAGTAGCCATATTTTTTCTCTGCATGTGGCCTTTTTTGATGTCTTATGTTTCTAGAAAATAAGGCTTTGTTTGTGACTACTCTGATTATTACATTACATCTTTGTTCTGACTGGTTCTGTGTTACACAGCTGAGCTTCTCCTGGGTAGAACAAACTATTTGCGGAAATTTGGTTTAGTTTTGTAATTGTTGTAAAATTGGCTTGACAGAAAAATTCTTCTAAAATGTTCTCATGTTTTCAAGGAGAAAATCTATTAGATATTTGTCAAGTGCCTACTCTGTACAGGGCACTGTTTTTGATATAGACGCCATGTATAGATAATGTACATGCAAAACTGAGCAAAATGACTTAGCTTGCTTGTTAAATGTCAGGTTATCTCATTGCCACTCTTTCAAGAAGGTATCAAGATGATTTTGTTGTATGAGAATTCTGTTTGGTTTTGAACTGTATTTTATGTAACTTGTTAAAATAGGATTTGCCCCATTTTTTGGTGAGAGAACCATGATGAAGGCTGGGGTGAGGGGACAGGAGGATGGAGAGCTCACTTATTACATAATTTAATATTTTGCTTTCTTGAATGACTTCTTTTTTTTGTTAAAGAACTTAGAGGAGACTTTAGAATTGGTTTCTTCAGTTGGATAAATGATTGAAAATTACTAATTATTTATTTTAAATCTTTGTTTTTCAGTTGGCTGAAGGGTTGAAACTGACTCTTGATACCATATTTGTACCGAACACAGGGTAATTGTTCAAATCCTATTTCCTGAAATGTTTTTGGAGGCTGAAGGGGTAGAGAACTTTAGAATAAGAAGATATAGTACAAAGTTCAGAGGCAGGAAGAACTTAGAAGGTTGCTATAAGGAATATTGGAGACCTTGTATATGTAGTACAGATAAAGGAAGATCCCTCCTCCCCAAGGCAGGATGAACAATTTGAAAACTGAATAGATGAACAAAAATGTATAAATCTATTTCAGAGAGACACATAGTAGAAAAAATTTAGGAGCTAGGAGAGTCTTGAGACCATAGATGAATCTTAAGCAATTCTGAAGTTTGATGGACGTGGTATTCTGCTGAAAAAGTTAATTCCTTTTGGCTGGGCGCGGTGGCTCATGCCTGTAATCCCAGCACTTTGGGAGGCCAAGACGGAAGGATCACGAGGTCAAGAGATCGAGACCATCCTGGCTATCAAGGTGAAACTAAATATCTACTAAAAAATACAAAAGCTTAGCCAGGAGTGGTGGTGGGCATCTGTAGTCCCAACTACTCAGGAGGCTGAGGCAGGAGAATGGTGTGAACCCCGAGAGGCGGAGCTTGCAGTGAGCTGAGATCGCGCCACTATACTCCAGCCTGGGTGACAGAGCAAGACTCCCTCTCAAAAAAAAAAAAAAAAAAAAAAAAAAAAAAAGAAAGTTAATTCCTTTTTTTTTTTTCTCACCCTATCTTATGGTGCTGAAAAGTTAATTTCTTAAGAGGGTGATCTCCTGGCTCTCAAATGCTATAATGATTAGTTCTGCTGCCTACTTGATTTCTTAGCCTCTGTAAATCCCCCAACGTCTTGGCCTCAATTTCCTCATGTGAAAAAAGGGGGATTGTGTCATTTCCTATCTGCCTAATGTGGGTCTATGCTATCTGAAGGATGGAGGTGCTAGGTGAATGCAAAGTGACATTTGTCTCAGCCGTAACAACAGGTGTGTTCTTTCTGTCACACACCTCAGTTATCTTTCGGACAAATATTATTTTCTTTTTTCTTTTTTTTTGAGATGGAATCTTGCTGTGTCGCCCCAGCTGGAGTGCAGTGGCGCTGTCTCAGCTCACTGCAACCTCTGCCTCCTGGGTTCAAGCAATTCTCCTGCCTCAGCCTGGGAGAGGAGCTGGGACTACAGGCACGCACCACCACACCCAGCTAATTTTTGTATTTTTAGTAGAGACGGAGTTTTACCATGTTGGCCAGGATGGTCTCGATCTCTTGACCTTGTGATCCACCCATCTCAGCCTCCCAGAGTGCTGGGAATACAGGTGTGAGCCACCGTGCCTGGCCTAATTTCATTTTTTTGATATCATCCTTCATAAAAGCACACTTCTCTCCATGATAGGTTAATAATGTGTATTGGGGATTAACTCTTTGTGGCATTTGGCATTTGGAAACATTTAAAGAGATTTGGCTTCTCATACGTCTGTATATGTACATCTTCAGATTATTAATTTGGCAGTGAAGTGTCTCATTCATTCTTGTTTTTTTTTTTTTTTTTTGAGATGGAGTGTTGCTCTGTCACCAGGCTGGAGTACAGTGGCATGATCCTGGCTCACTGCAACCTCTGCCTTCCAGGTTCAAGCGGTTCTCCTGCCTCAGCCTCCTGAGTAACTGGCACTACAGGCGTGTGCCACCACACCCAGCTAATTTTTGTATTTTTAGTAGAGACGGGGTTTCACCATGTTGGCCAGAATGGTCTCAATCTGACCTCGTCATCTGCCCACCTCGACCTCCCAAAGTGCTGGGATTACAGATGGGAGCCACTGCGCCCAGCCTCTTACTCATTCTTGTACTTTTGTTCATGCCTTTACGAAATAAATCATGAAGTATCCTGTCATTTGAACTTATAATGAGTAATATATTTGTAGAACTAGGTCATTTGAAATGTTTTTAATATATATGTGGCATGTAGCAAAACAATATTTACACTGGAAGATGAGAGAGAGGATCTTACTCCAAAAATTCTTAGACAATAGTAAAAACTCATGTTGTTTTCATCATTTTTGTTTGTTTGTTGGTTTGTTGCAGAAAGAAGAGTGGGAAATTGAAGGCTTCCTATAAACGGGATTGTTTTAGTGTTGGCAGTAATGTTGATATAGATTTTTCTGGACCAACCATCTATGGCTGGGCTGTGTTGGCCTTCGAAGGGTGGCTTGCTGGCTATCAGATGAGTTTTGACACAGCCAAATCCAAACTGTCACAGAATAATTTCGCCCTGGGTTACAAGGCTGCAGACTTCCAGCTGCACACACATGTGTGAGTGTTTATAATTTATTCCTTAGTGTCATTGCAGTTGCCCAAAAGATTGTTGCCATTAGCATACTGAGAGGTGATGGTGCTTAGATTTAGCATGTCTTGGTGAATATCTATCCTTGTGGTGCTATCCTCATAGCAAAACCTTGCCAGGAGGCTGGTGCATGTGGTGTGCAGGCTGTGCTGCTGGTGGTCACTGGCCCCTCAGCCTACACCCCAAACTTCAGGAAGCTCTAGTCTCTGTAGAAGAACCACTGGGATAGAGGGAGCCCAGAGCATGGCTTACCTCATGGTAAGATGACCCTTTGGAGATGTTACTGCTTCCTCTGCTCCCCTCTTATCTTGACAGTATGTGGAAGCAGGTCTGTTTGGGTCACCAACAACAACCACCAAATTGATTCGAGCATCCTGGGACATCCCAGTAATTCTGTGGAGGTTTCAGGTATTCTTGGTTGGAACCCAGGTACCGCTAATGCATTCAGAAGTAACAGGTGCTCTGAAAGAGTCCTGGGATTCAGCTATGTAGGCCGAACCATGTTGGCGGGATGAATCGGAACTTTTACATAGTATTTTATGTTGGGCCTACTGGACACTGCTCCTGTACCAGGAAGAAGAAGCAAAGGGCAAACTGTGTTTTTAAACTGTCGCAGATTCCTCTCTGCTAGATGCTCTAATTCACTTAATGATGGCTAAAACAAAGGCAAGCAGTGGTACAGACAGACAGACAGTGAAATTGATGAAACAGTATTACCAGGAAAACCGTGAAAACCCAAGGACTCATCTCTGGCATGCTTGGAAGCAATAACTAAGGTGGTTTGCTGGAGCAGTGCACCCTAGGTATTGTAGGAGGGTCCTTTGTAACTGTAGGATTGTGTTTCAAAGGAAATCCAGAATTGGTTTTATTCCTGTACCTCTACCTTTTTATTTTTTTTGCAGAATCTTTATTGAACTCTACTTTGAAGTTTCTAAGTTCTATGAACTTCTCAGAGACCTATAGATTATACTTACCTGAGGTGTCTGCCTTTGTGCTTAATTGAATTGTCTTAAGAAACTCACATCATGTGGAGGAGCCAAGTAAATGGATCAAGTGTTACGTTTTAATTAAGCAGTCATTACTGGCATAGCTGGATTTAGTTCTGTGTTTTGTTTAGTAGTCATTTATGCTAGAAATTTGCTGAAATCTATAGTTACAAAATGGGATCCTTGTTTAGATAGTCTTAGAATTTGTTTTCATACCATAATAACAATGGTACAAACTAGATATTTATGACGTTTTCTTATCTATGAAAACAGGAACGACGGCACTGAGTTTGGAGGTTCTATCTACCAGAAGGTTAATGAGAAGATTGAAACATCCATAAACCTTGCTTGGACGGCTGGGAGTAACAACACCCGTTTTGGCATTGCTGCTAAGTACAAGCTGGATTGTAGAACTTCTCTCTCTGTAAGAATGTGCTGCCAGATTGGATCTGCTCTTATGTTTGTGTCTAACTTTTCAGTGAATGTTGTGATATGAGTGTAGCTTGCTTGTTCTTTATTAACGTTAATAAGCCAGCTCATTGTGTAGTGAAAAGAATATAATATGGCCAGGCACAGTGGCGCACGCCTGTAATTCTAGCACTTTGGGAGGCCGAGGTGTGTGGATCACCTAAGCTCAGGAGTTCGAGACCAGCCTGGCCAACATGGTGAAACCCTATCTTTACTAAAAATACAAAAATTAGGTGGGCGTGGTAGGGGACACCTGTAGTCCCAGCTACTAGGGAGGCTGAGGCAGGAGAATTGCTTGAACCTGGCAGTTGCAAAGATTGCAGTGAGCCAAGATCACACCATTGCTCTCTAGCCTGGGTGACAGAGTGAGAGTCTATCTCAAAAAAAAAAAAAAAAAAAAATTATGCTTGAAGTCAGGACATAGGGGTTCTTCTGTGCCAAGCTCTTCCTGTATATTTGTTGTCTGACCTTCTCAAGTCATTTTATCACTTTGGCCTTAGAATTTTCTTATTTGGAAATTCATGAGATTAGATGACTATTTCTGTTGCTATAGTAACTCTTATTAAAAATAACACTGAGCTCTTAAATTTCATGTACTGTGCTAAAGGCTTTACGTATATTATATCATTTAACCCTCACAACCACTCCACGTGGCGAGTAGTGTTATCCTCATCCCTGTTATACTGATGAGAAAACTGAGCCTTAGAAAGGTCAGCTAACTTGCCCAAGGTCACGTAGTAACTGGCAGTGCCACAGTTTGAACCTAGATCTGTTTTTCTGTCACCCGAGTTCATGCTGTAACCACTGTGAGAGATTGTCAGCTGGTATCTCAGGGAATTCAGGGTGTTTGGTTGTGTAGTGTTTAAAAATTTTGCTGGAGGCCTTGAAGCATGCATTCTTAAGGTACGTCCCACCCATACAAGTCCTGCTGACTTAAAAGATCAGTAATTCTGGCCCGGCACGATGGCTCACGCCTGTAATCCCAGCACTTTGGGAGGCTGAGGTGGGGGATCACCTGAGGTCAGGAGTTTGAGACCAACCTGGCCAATATGGTGAAACCCCATCTCTACTAAAAATACAAAATTAGCTGGGCATGGGGATGCATGCCCGTAATCCCAGCTACTTGGGAGGCTGAGGCAGGAGAATGGCTTGGACCCGGGAGGCGGAGGTTGTAGTGAGCTGAGATCGTGCCATTGCACTCCAGCCTGGGTAACGAGAACGAAACTTCATCTCAAAAAAAAAAAAAAAAATCAGTAATTCCAGATTGGCCCTAGGGTGCTTTTAGCGTTGGAAACCTGATGCACAAAGTGATAGTTGTATTGGACTGATCTGTAATTCACTGTTTTATGTTATTATTCTATCTCTTAATCTTAGGCTAAAGTAAATAATGCCAGCCTGATTGGACTGGGTTATACTCAGACCCTTCGACCAGGTAAGTAAAGGAATTAGTAACAGAGGGTCTGGGGTGGAAAGTGATAGAGGAAAAAAATGAAAATAACCTGCAGAACAACCTATAGTCACTGTAAGTTGATTCGGACCATTTTGTAACATTTGGTTGTTCAGACAGAAAACAAAACAGATCAAATACTTTTTCATTAAAAAAGTATGTATTTCTGACTATAATGTGGTCACTCTGGCCTTTTGAGTTTGGTTGATCACTCATTGCCCTTAACCCTGAACTTCAGAGAAAGTTTGCCATGATCATGCGTTCCTCATTACACATCAGATGGTTATAAATAACCGATTGAGTAATAGCTGTTTGCTTATAGCTCTTATACCCAGCTACAATCCACACCATTGATTCCATCTGTTGTTTCTAGAAAGTTCAGATCTAATTGTTACTTGTTACAAGTGATTGTGGTGTTTTCTTCTTCCTAGGAGTCAAATTGACTTTATCAGCTTTAATCGATGGGAAGAACTTCAGTGCAGGAGGTCACAAGGTTGGCTTGGGATTTGAACTGGAAGCTTAATGTGGTTTGAGGAAAGCATCAGATTTGTCCCTGGAAGTGAAGAGAAATGAACCCACTGTGTTTTGGCCTTAAAATTCTTCTGTGAAATTTCAAAAGTGTGAACTTTTTATTCTTCCAAAGAATTGTAATCCTCCCCACACTGAAGTCTAGGGGTTGCGAATCCCTCCTGAGGGAGGCGCTTGAAGGCATGCCTGGAAGTTGTCATGTTTGTGCCATGTTTCAGTTCAGTTCTGCAGTGTTATTAAATGTGTTCCTCAGCGACAGTGTAGTGTCATGTTAGAGGAGACGATCTGACCCTCCAGTTTGTACATCACGTCCTGCATGTCCCACACCATTTTTTCATGACCTTGTAATATATTGGTCTCTGTGCTATAGTGGAATCTTTGGTTTTGCATCAGAGTAAAATAAAATAAACCCATCACATTTGGAACATAACTGCTCATCTGACTTGCTGGTGGTGGTTTTCTTACCTTTGATGTGATTTGTTTTAAGAAGCACTTTCACAGGCGAGATTTGTGTCTAAAGTGTCGGGGCTGCCGCCAGTCCCTTTCACTTCACTGAGCCCTGCTCTGTCTGCTCTTGCTCTCACAGGGCAGGCTGAGGAAGGAAGCAGTGAACATGGTTGTGCTGGGGAGCGGCACATCTGTTGTGCTTGTGGTGTGATAGGGTCGCATCACCCCAGGAGTTGTGTGCAGCTGCTGAGAAAGTGTGGGTGTGAGTGGGTGAAAAGATGGTTGAGGGAAGAGTGCATTTGGGGAAGCATGGGGAGGAGAGATGGGAGGAGGCCAGAGCTGGGTGGACACTTCTGGGGCTCCTCCTGGGCTGCAGAAACATCATTTTTTATTACTAGTATAGAAAAATGATAACCAAGGAATGAAGTACCAATTTAGAGAAGAAATGAGCAGACTATAATATCCTCAGGGATCACTGGTAAATCATCTTCCTAAAAGTAGAAGTCCTTTGAAAATCTTTTTTTTTTTTTTGAGTTTAAGAGCAGAGGTTTAATAGTTGAGAGAAAAGAGAAAAGCTCTTTTGCAGAGAGAGGGGTTCCTGAGTGGGTCTTCCGGTTTCGTGATGAAATGCATAGGGTTTTATAGGCTAGCTTGAGGAGGTGGTGTCTGATTTACATCGGGTCTGAGAGATTGATAGGACCAGGTGTGCTGTTAGCATGAAGAAGCTGGCCATCCCACCCTAATCTTTTATTATGCTGATGGGGTCTCTACCTGGCTAGTGCCATGTTGCCTGCCTTTTTACTGCACATGTGACAAAAGGGAAGAGGAAGCCTCCATGTTGAACATGCCTGGCCCGTCGATAGCCTTTTCCTACTGGCACAGCTGCTGGCATGTACCCATGCAAGCTTCCAGCTTGCTTAATCTATGTTTGCAGCTTGATTTTTTTCAGGGTGCTTCTTTGTTAGAAATGATTTGGGGGTTGCTTTTTATTAAAAGGAAACTTTACCAATGAGTCTCTTACTCTCACTATCTGCCTAAATAATTTCTTTCTAGCTCTGGTATCATTTCCCCTATAAGGAGTAGTAACTCACTGCTGTTAAGGGGGTATTGGATGATGACTCTTTCTGGCTACTTCCTGCTGAAGAGGGGTGTCATGTGGGGAACAGCAGTTAAGGCTTCTCCTGGGGTTGATTTAAGGGTCCTCGGAAGAAAGGTAGGTGTGTCCATGCGTGGCTCCATCTGTAGCACCATTTGGATGTTGCATCTTCAGCAACATTCTTTCCGATGAGTGCACTTTCCAATCCTGGACAGGGCCCCAAAATGAAGCGGCGTTGCTGTCTGGGGTAAATACCCGAGGTTTGTTGTCTCATGCCAAGGAAATCGAGGACATGGACACACAAGAAGTGAGTTTAAGAGTGGAGGTTTAATAGGCAAGAGAAAAGAGGAAAGAAAAGCACTCTCCTGCAGAGAGGGGCTCCTGAGTGGGTCTTCCCTGCATATCTCTTTTTTTAAAAAAGTACAGCAATGCAGTTTGCTGTTTGAGTTTGTTTCTAAACAAGTTCAATTTAGAAGTAAATAAAAGTGAAAATTCTCATTCTTCTCTCTTAATTCCTTTTCTTCTGCCACTGACAGTTTGATATGTCCTTGAAGATATGTTTCAGTATCTTTAGAGATTACGTAAATATCTATTTATATATACAAAACGTTAACACAGATACCTTGGCCGGGCGCGGTGGCTCATGCCTGTAATTCCAGCACTTTGGGAGGCCAAGGCAGGTGGATCACCTGAGGTCAGAAGTTTAAGACAAGCCTGGCCACATGGTGAAAAATACTAAAAATACAAGTTAGCTGGGCGTGGTGGCGGGCGCCTGTAATCCCAGCTACTCAGGAGGCTGAGGCAGGAGAATCGCTTGAAGCAGGAGGCGGAGGTGGCAGGGAGCTGAGATGGCGCCATTGCACTCCAGCCTGGGTGACAAGAGTGAGACTCCATCTAAAAAAAAAAAGAATTGGATATCTTGTTTTGCAGTATACTATTTGCTCACGTCTGCTTCATATTTTTGTTTTTTGCATGCTGTAGTATAAATGTGACATTACTTAACTATTCTCCTTTTTTGCTTATATTCAGTTTTTTGCTTTATAAACAATGCTGCATTGAATGTCCTTGTCTTTTTTTTTTTTTTTCTCTTTTTTGAGATTGAGTCTTGCTCTGTCTCCCAGGCTAGAGTACAGTGGCGCAATCTTGGCTCTCTGCAACCTCTGCCTCCTGGGTTCAGGCAATTATCCTGCCTCAGTCTCCTGAGTAGCTGGGACTACAGGCGTCTGCCATGATGCCTGGCTAATTTTTTTTTAGTAGAGATGGGGTTTCACCATGTTGGCCAGGCTGGTCTTGAACCCCTGACCTCAAGGAATCTGCCTGCCTTGGCCTCCCAAAGTGCTGGGATTACAGGTGTGTGTTACCGCGCCCGGCCCCTTGTCTATTTCTGTGACTGTTCCTGTGCCAGCACTGCCCAGCAGAGCTTTCTGGGTGACGAAGGTGATCTGTCTCTGCACTATCCTGTGTGGCAGGCACTAGCCACATAGGACTATGGATCACCTGAAATGCAACTAGGGGAAATGAAGAACTAAAATTTTAATTCAAATTAAATTAATTTTTTGAGACAGTCTTGCTGTGTTGCCTGGGCTGGAATGCAGTGGTGTGATCATGGCTCACTGCAGCCTCAACCTCCCCAGCCTCAGGTGATCCTCCCATCTCAGCTTCCTGAGTAGCTGGGACGACAGGCTCATGCCAGCACACCTGGCTAATTTTTGTATTTTTTTGTAGAGGTTGGGTTTCACCATGTTGCCCAGGCTTAATTTAATTTTAATTAAATTTAAATAACATGTGGCCAGTGGCTACTATATTGGATATTGGACAGTGTAGTTCTGTAGAATAGATTTCTAGAATTGAAATTGCTGAGCCATAGGGCATATGCATTTGCTAAGTAGTACAGACTTGCCCTCCAAAAATTTTGTACCAATTTCTATATCGATGGTGCTTGAGTGTCCGTTTCCCCACATCCTCAGTATTTTTTTTTTAATTTTAATTTTTATTTATTTTTTGATATGGAGTCTTGCAAATTGCTACTCCAGTTGCCCAGGCTGCAGTGCAATGGGGTAATCTTGGTTCACTGCAACCTCCGCTTCCTAGGTTCAAGCAATTCTGCTTCAGCCTCCTGAGTAGCTGGGATTATAGATGTGTGCCACCACGCTGGGCTAATTTTTGTATTTTTAGTGGAGACGGGGTTTCACCATGTTGGCCAGCCTGGTCTCGAACTCCTGACCTCATGATCCTCCCACCTTGGTCTCCCAAAGTGCTGGGATTATAGGCGTGAGCCACAGCGCCCGGCCCATCCTCAGCAATATTTTGACTGTTACCTAAGTTTGAAGTTTTTACGTTTTATGGGTGAGAATGATAGCTTGTTTTTTTTTGCTTTCCCTCCATTGCCAGTGAGATGGAACTGTGTTGACTGGTTATTTACAGTTCTTTGCCCCTTCAGATTCCTTGCTGCATTTCCACATGAGTTGTCTTACAAACAACTAGACACATTTGCTTTTTGGAAATGTCAGTGCAAGGTATCCTCCCTCAAAGATGATCTTAACTAGACAATATCCTTTACCCAAATTAGGGGTAACTGGGTAGGAACTAGATGGCATGTATGTCAGAAAACATCTATGATACCAACCACATGACAGTTCTATTTCTCTGATGTTATATTTGTGGGTTGAACCACCATTACCAGAGATAAAGTAAAACAAATGGAAAAGGGGTGAGAAGGGGTGAACTGTAACTTAGTATAATTCACCTTGTGTCTTTTACTGGAAGGCCCTTCCCTGCAGCGCGAGTGTGGAGGGGGCCCCGTGGGCCAACAGTGGCTGCCGGTGTCCCTCTGGGGTATGGGGGATGAATGAGCTGCCCGGGACCCTGGCTCTGTGTCAGAGGCAGGACTATTCCACCTGCAGGTAAGGGACAGAGAGGAAGGGGCAGCAGGGGAACCCTGAGGCCTCTGTTTCTTGGGTGGAAGTTATTTGTATTGATGGCTTGAAGTGGATGAAAGGGATATGCCTCTAGGTTTATATTAATATTTTATTTTTAAAAATGTGATTGCAAATATAGAAAATGCTCCAAAATGTTAATACTCATTATCTCAGGAAGGTGGAATTATAAATATCCTTATTTACTGTATACTTTTCCAGTTTTCTAAAGCAAGTTTCGCATTATTTCTGTAATCAGGAAAAAGCTCTTAGGACTCTTACAGTTTGGAGGAGGCGGAGGCCCAGCGGCTGCACTGGCTGGCGGGCGTCCCACGTGGAGCACGGTTCCGGCCTAGGGGAGACGCCCTGGTTTCCGCTCGCTGCCCTTAGCAAGGCTCCCCCGATGGAGGGTGACGCAGGAGGACGAGTGTTTCTTGTGGTAAGAGACTAACAAGCATGGGGTTTTTCTTTTCTTTTCTTTTTGTTTTTTTGAGGCGGAGTCTCACTGTGTCGCCCAGGCTGCACGATTTCGGTCCCTGCAACCTCCGCCTCCTGGGTTCAAGCGATTTTCCTGCCTCAGCCTCCCGAGTAGCTGGGATTACAGGTGCCAGCCACCACGCCCAGCTACTTTTTTGTGTTTTTAGTAGAGGGCGGGGTTTCACCATGCTGGCCAGGCTCATCTGGAACTCCTGACCTCAGGTGATCCACCCGCCTCGGCCTCCCAAAGTGCTGGGATTACAGGCGTGAGACAAATGTTAAGTGAACGCATGCTATTTTAACATACTAATTTTCCCGCAAGTGACCGGGACGATGTCGCGGTGCATCGCTGACTGTCGTCCTATGCCGAGGGTCTGCTTAAGGGACAGAGGAGGACAGTGCTGTCCTACGGTTTCGTCTGGTTTCCTGTGCCTGTTCTCGGAGGCTCGCTGTTACCTTTCTGAGCCTCAGCTTCTAGCGCGGGGACTCGGAAGGGAGCTCAGAAGGGGCCGGAGCCGCGCGGCCCTCTGAGCGTTCTCTGTAAACGCTTGGGGTCCCCACGCCAAGCCCGGCCTTCCGCATGGCGCTTCCTCGGCTGCCCTTGAGAAGCAAAGCCCCCTTTTCCCTTGCCCACCACACCAGTGCTGGCGCTCAGGTGCTGCCTCCCCTGTAACCCACACCCCGATTCTGGGTGAAGACGTGTGTGTTAGCACGAGGGGCATTTTCAGATCCCGCGCGCCCTTAATCGTGGGCCGCACTGCGCCCCAGCGGCCTCTCAGGGAAGGGTGGTGGGATACTAGCGCCGCCGGCCTTGCCCAGCTTTGAACAAATCATGGCCACGCGGTGTGGCCGCTGCGGTGGTTCACGCTGGGAATCCTAAAACTTTCGGAGGCCGAGGCTGGAGTAGCTCTTAAGCCTAGGAATTCGAGACCAGCCTGGGCAACATAAAGAGAGCCCCGTCTCTTAAAAAAAACAGCGAATTGTAAATTAGGACAGGGTGCTATTGGATAGACCTCCATGAATGTCGCTTTTCCCACCGAGAAAGGCCTGGTGAGGCTGTGGCTTAGCGTTAGTCACCGGCAATGTCGAGCCGGGCACGCCTCCCCTCCTGCAGAGGTTGGATGGCCCGGAGGAGACCGAAGCGCCTGTGTTCTGAGGTCAGCCTCCCTCCCAAGGGGGACAGACTCCAACACGCCCAGTTCCTTCTTCCCCAATAGTTACCAAATACACTCCTTTCCTCTGGCGGAGTGGATTAAAGGGGGTGGGAAGAAAAAGTGGATTCCAAATGGGGTCCAGTCACGTGGAAGGAAGGTTAAGGACGGGGCACAGCATTCCTGTGCAGCGTAGGCACAGTTGGCCCCGGCCCTCCCCGGGATCTGGCTGCCCACCTGCGGAGGGCGTCCAAGCCTGGGGCTAGGGGAGTGGAGCTTGTGCTTGCCGCCTTCCGGGGCTCATAACCCGCCCTGCTCGGTAAACTGCCACTCCCACCTGCCTCCTGGATAGCTGCCTCCTGAAGCTCTTTCCCGAAGCATTTCTCCATAGCAGAACTCACTCTTGAACTCCAAACCTTTATTTCGAGCTGCCTGGCAGATGTCTCTCCTCGGAAATTCTGCAGGCATCCAAAAGTCACCGTTCCCTAGGCGGAACCTGTGCGTTGGGTGCCCTTCGCACATGGAGTCTCGGCCGCATTGCCGCCTCTGTTCTGATAACTCCCGACCTCTCCCAGCTCCGGTGAACACAGCCTGGGCGGCAAGCGCTGTGCTGCAGCTGTGTGCCTGTCTCTCCTCTGCCCACGAGCACTGGAGGCCTCTCTGTCTTCCTTCCTGCAGCGGCCAGGCCGTCGCGTGCCAGGTGGTAGGCACTGGTGGATGATGTTTGCTGAACAGGAGCCCTCAGGCAGGCGAACCTTGGTCAGGCCTCCCAGGCAAGGGGATTTCTGTTTAGGGACCGAGGTTCTCCTTCGGCAGGCGATCACAGTTCCCTGTGACCACCAAAGAAACACAGACCATTCCTGGCACTTCTGAGCATTTCTTGGCAACTCTGAATTATGGTATAATTAACACTCAGTGAGGTGACTTCACTGCTGCAATCGAAAGGGACAGATAGTTATAGTTGCAATTAAACTCGACCCCACCAGGTGCCGCTGTTGTTGCTGCCAAACAGAGATGCCCACAGCTTCCTCGTCCGTGCTTTCTGCTTGGAGCCCTTTAAGACCCTCTTACTTTTGACCTCCTTGCCCCACTCCCTACCACTCATTGCAGTCTCTAATCAGGGTCTGGTTTAACCTCTAAATGGCAAGTCTCGGGAAAAGCAAGGAAATTCTCCATCTTACTCTGGCCCAAATCCCTTTTGCTGTGTAAGTAGATTTTGTTCTAGCCACACGGAGAGCAGATGCTCATCCTCACTGAGTCTGAAACCCTTCACTTAAGATCATATTGATTTCTCGTGTTTCATTTATAGAAACAGGCGGAATGAGCCCTCACCCTCTCTTCCTAGGCTTCCTTTCCAAGCTCCTAGCCACCTCTCGCAGTGCTCCTTCCTGGAACTTCCTCCTGGGCCTACCCACAGTCCCCTTTTATGGAGACCACAGCTGTGGACGGGCCTGGCTGTTGCTGAACCGGAAGACTCCAGATAAGGCCAGGAAGCCTGGGGCCTGCCCTGGCCCCAGACGAGTTGGCCCCGAAACTTTTTCTCATTCGGGGCTTTTGTGCCTGCAGTGGCCGGCCAGCTACAGGTGTTTCAAAGATCCAGTAAAATAAGGGAAATGAAAATGTTTCAGAAGAGTGCTGGCAGGATGATGGGATATAAGTGACTTTTTTTTTTTTTTTCATAATATGAGTCATGCTTTTTTTTTTTTTTTGAGATACAGTTTCGCTCTCCAGTTGCCCAGGTTGGAGTGCAATGGCATGATCTCGGCTCACTGCAACCTCTGCCTCCTGGGTTCAAGCAGTTCTGCCTCAGCCTCCTGAGTAGCTGGGATTATAGGTGTGTGCCACCACACCCGGCTAATTTTTTTTTTGTATTTTTAGTAGAGGGTTTCACCATTTTGTCCAGGCTGGTCTTGAACTTCTGATCTCAAGTGATCCACCTGCCTCAGCCTCCCAAAGTGCTGGGGTTACAGTTGTGAGCCACTGCGGCTGGCCTATTGTTTTTTCAATATAATAAAACATAAAAATATTTAAGAGGGTGACAGTTAATCCAAGAGTAGAGCTCCACTGCCCACTTATGTAACCACATTCTACAGGTCTCCCCAGTCCCCCATCATGCAGGAAACCGATTCGCTAGCGTTCTTGTCTCTAGTGGTTTTGTTTTAACTGTGGTCTCTTTTCTATTCCTTTTCTTGATCATCCCATTAATGCTGTCCTGAGAGTCGTCCTCCTGAGGGGAATCACCCATAAAAATAAAGGATTCACTCACGAGAGGGACAAATGCTTACCCAGGGAGCCCCTGCTTGGTGCCAGGCCCTGGGGTGATCCCTTTTTCATGCCGATGCCCTGATTCCTCACACTCCTGGGAAAGGGTCCCTTGGCCCATTTTGTACACAAGAAAACTGGCTCTAATAGGAGCAATGGAAGTGGCCCAGGGTTAGTGAAGCAGGAGCTGACCTCTGCGCCCGGTTCTGCCAGACTCCAGGACCCTTCAAGGCACTGGCAAGTGTGGTCTGCCCTGGACAAGCACAGTTCAGCAACAGCCTCGTCCTGGGATGCCTCAAAACTCACTGTGCCAGCTACACGGAGGCCCTTTTCGTCACCTCACTTTGTCATCAAATAAACCCAGAGGCCAGAGATCTTTACATGTCATCCTGAACGATGCTGATTTTAAATGTTTATTCTGCAGCTTGAGATCCCTACTGATTAAGAATTCAGCTTCTTTAAAGAAGGTGAGGTGGAGAGGGCTTATTTAAAAAAATTATCTTGTTGAAAATGAATCTGTTGTGTCTAGATATTTGCTCTGAAGTTCATTCCTGGCTGGGAGTGGTCACTCACACCTGTAATCCCAAATATCTTTGGGAGGCTGAGGTGGGTGGATCATGAGGTCAGGAGTTCAAGACCAGCCTGACCAAGATGGTGAAACCCCGTCTCTACTAAAAATACAAAAAAAAAAAAAAAAAAAAAAAAATAGCCAGGTGCGGTGGCAGGCACCTGTAGTCCCAGCTACTCAGGAGGCTGAGGCAGGCGAATTGCTTGAACCCTGGTGGCAGAGGTTGCAGTGAGCTGAGATCGTGCCATTGCACTCCAGCCTTGGCGACAGAGTGAGACTCCATCTCAACAAACAGACAGAAAAAAAAAAAAAAAAAGCCGGGTGTGGTGGCAGGTGCCTGTAGTCCCAGCTACTCGGGAGGCTGAGGCACAAGAATCACTTGAGCATGGGAGATAGAGGTTGCAGTGAGCTGAGATCGCGCCATTGTACTCCAGCTTGGGTTACAAAGACTGTCTAAAAAAAAAAAAGTTCATTCCCTTTGGAAAAGCAGTAATGAAGTTAAAAAAGACCATTGTCTTCGGAACTCAAGCTCCTCTGACAGCATCCAGACTTTGCCCTCAGAGAAGCCCAGACAGCAGGAAAGAGAGGAGTCTCTAGGCCTCCCCACGGTTCTCTCAGGTGGAGTAAAGGGATCCCATGAAAAGAATCGCAGTGAGCAGCAGGCCGGGGTTCCCTCTGTCTGAGGACTCTGCATTATCAGAGGACGAGGCTGGTGAACTCAGGAAAGATTCTCTGGGTAGAACTGTGGGCTGGTGGCCCAAGACAGGGAGCCTCTGCCAGCGTCCCCTCCGGCTTGGAGATGGTCCATGCTTGGCCTCAGCTGACCAAACTCTCCCACCACCTTGCTTGGCTCCCTGGGCACTCTGCTTTCCCGCCCTTGGCTTGCAGCACCCCCAGCCACCCACAGGAGCCACCTTGCAGGAGGGGTCCCAGGTGGAGTGACTTCTCTCCCTTGTCGGGGATTGGCTGGCCAGGCGGCCCTGTGTGTCAGATCACAGCGAGGCTGGGCAGGGGTGTGGGTAGGCGAGGCTTCTCCCAGAACTGCCACTGAGGCGCCTGTGCTCAGTCACAAGAATGCTCAACGTGGTGAGTGTGGCCTGTTCCCCTCTCATCCCAAGATGCTGCCCCTGCCGTCCTGCCTGTCCTGTCTGCCGGGCCGGGCTGGGGCTCCCAGGTGGCAGCCCTCCTCCCTGGACAGGGGTGGCTAACATGCCTCTGCCTGAATCCTGCACTGTTTGGGCTGCACAAGGTTCACCTGCATTGTGTTGTGCTATTACTTACATAGATTTGGGAGGAAAATCGATCTTTTCTTGAAGTGGGGAAATGAAGGGCTTAAGGTGCCATTTTAAACACCAGAAAGGGCAGGGCTCTTAGTGGAGATGCATTTTTTTTTTTTTTTTTTTTTGAGATGGAGTCTTTGTCACCAGGCTAGAGTGCAGTGGCACAATCTCGGCTCACTGCAACCTCTGCCTCCGGGGTTCAAGCAAATTCCCCTGCCTCAGCCTCCCAAGTAGCTGGGACTACAGGTGCACGCTACCATGCCGGTCTAATTTTTTTGTATTTTAGTAGAAATGGGGGTTTCACCATGTTGGTCAGGAAGGTCGCCATCTCCTGACCTCATGATCCACCCGCCTCAGCCTCACAAAGTGCTGGGATTACAGGCGTGAGCCACCGCGCCCAGTCACAAGATGCATTTTTTATACCTGCCACTTTGCTTCATCTGTCGCCTTCACAGCTCCTAAGGGAGTTGGAGCTTGTGCCGCCACCGCTGCAGAGGATTAAGGGGTTTCCCTCTGGGGGCTCCAGAAGCTGCAAGCCAGGGTGTTTTTGGCTGCTTGAGCAAAGGATAAGACCTGCACTTCCCTGCTTGGTCCTCAGCCCTGAACGTGGCAACCGACTGCTCCATGAGCTGCTGACTGTGGGTTTCTGAGTGCGGGGTGGGGATGCCATGCCTCCCTTTCCTGCTCACCTGTGTTTTCTGTACAAACCCGTACAGTAGTCAAATAAGGGAAATGAACAAAGGGTATGTGAAAAAATACAAGGACCAAATTTTATAGCTTTGGTTTTTGTGGAAACGCTGAAAGAAAAATTGTCAATATTGAGGAAAAGGCTTCAGAGGCAAACTTCCGAGGGGCATTTTTTATTATAAATTTAATATGGTTGATTAATGAAAAATCACAATGAAGTACCAAGAAAATGTTTGTCAATATAAAAATTTTAGCAGCATTTCCATAGTTTCAGGCTCCAACATTAGTCGTACTTCCTCCCTCCCGCTATCAAAAAAGAAGAGACTCCAATGGGATAGAGTAGAGCCTGGGGATGTCCAGCTTCGTGTGGGCCTCAGAGAAATACTCCATCCAGCGTCCAGGATTTCCCCTCCCTCCCATCCCTGAACTGCTAGAATGTCAAAGCACAGAAAAAGCCTCCTTTGTGCTGACATTTGAGACAAGGATCCATTCTTCGGGCTGCCGGGAGAATTGGGATGAAAACTGACCCTGGACTTGACATGTAGTGCTCAGCCGCATGCCCTCACCAACACCTGTGCATTCTCTACTCTGATGACAAGGAAAGGCCACTGCAGGGCGGGCGGGATCTGGGGTGTGGTGGCGGCGGTGGCACTGCTGGTGGGAGCCACGGCGTGGCGCATGCTGGGTGACGGTGTCACCGCCACACGCTGGTCCGGGGCAGGCATGATCAGTGAGGGTGGGAGACAGACAATGTGAAAATGTAACACTGGCCAACGATTCCCCTGCTTCTTTGGTACTTTCCAAAATTCTCTGATCAAAAAAGTATAAGGGAAGCACACCATTAAAAAATTACAGCTTTACGTATTTACAAAAGCAATGATGATATATTACACAAGAATCAATACACAATATATGAACAAATCTTCAGTGAAAGCACTTGTGAGCTCCCATCCCGCTGGCATCCCACGGCACGCAGCCTCTGCAGGGTCGTGTCGCCTGTCCTGAAGCTCATCACCTTATAGTATATCAGAAGGGAAAAACATCATTTGGAAAAAAATCATTTTCCAATCTACTCTTTCCTTTTAAAAGGCTTAACATTTGCCATCGAAATAGTTATGTACAAGATTTACTGAATATTGACTTCTAGGCAATGATTTCCACTTCCAACTTGAATATGTTTGAAATAACGCTGCCTATTCTATGGATACAATAGATATTTAATATATAAGTAACTGCACCACATTATATCACCAGGATACCAGTTTAATACATATTATTATGTACAGTAGTTAAGTTAGCTCGAGAAGGTGAGTCTCCGCAGCCCAGGTGAACGGTGTGGGATGGAGCCTCCTGGAAGGGAGGCGGAGAGCTGGTCATGAGAGCCGTGCAAGGCCAGGATGTGTATGTGTGGCACAAGGGCACGTGTTTCCCACACGCCCACACCAGACCATCCCTTTAGCTGTTTGCAGCTGGAAGAAGACAAATCACACATATGGAAGGATCCCATACATGAGAAGAGCCATGACAGCAGCGCTGAACAGCCCAGCCACAGGGACGGTCACGAACCAGGCCACGAAGATGTTCCGAAAAAGGCGCCAGTCCACAGCCTTGCGGGAGCGGATCCAGCCCACGGCCACCACCGAGCCCACCTGTGGGAGTACAGACATTGCAAAGTAAAAACAGGTGAGCCACAAAGGCTATACTCAACCAAGGTACGTGGGCTAATCTCAGAAACAAGCTCTACTACAACATTACCCAGTCCCCTACATTTGTTAAAGCTTGTAAAATAGCTTAGATTTTAGGTAGAATTGTTTGGGTATTCTTCTCTTCAGCATATAGCTCTTTATATAGTTTTTATATAGTTGTTTTGAGACAGAGTCTCATTCTGTCTCCCAGGCTGGAGTGCAGTGGCGTGATCTCAGCTTACTGCAACCTCCATCTTCCAGGTTCAAGCAATTCTCCTGCCTTAGCCTCCTGAGCAGCTGGGATTACAGGTGTGCGCCACCACCCTCGGCTAATTTTCATATTTTTAGTAGAGATGGAGTTTCACCATGTTGGCCAGGCTGATCTCAAACTCCTCACCTCAAGTGACCCTCCCTCCTCGGCCTCCTAAAGTGCTGAAGTGCAGTGGTGCAATCTCAGCTCACTGCAACCTCCGTCTCCCAGGTGCAAGTGATTCTCCTGTCTCAGCCTCCTGAGTAGCTGGGATTACAGGCAAGCGCCACCACATCCAGCTAATTTTCATATTTTTTAGTAGAGATGGGATTTTGTCATGTTGGTCAGGCTGGTCTCAAACTCCTGGCCTCAAGTGATCAGCCTGCCTCGACCTCCCAAAGTGCTGGGATTACAGGTGTGAGCCACTGTGCCCAGGCTGGATTTTGGCTTTAAAAATAATATTCCCGGCCGGGCGCAGTGGCTCACGCCTGTAATCCCAGCACTTTGGGAGGCTGAGGTGGGCGAATCATGAGGTCAGGAGATCGAGACCATCCTGGCTAATACGGTGAAAACCTGTCTCTACTAAAAATACAAAAAATTAGCCAGGCGTGGTGGCGGGCGCCTGTAGTCCCAGCTACTCAGGAGGCTGAGGCAAGAGAATGGCGTGAACCCGGGAGGCGGAGCTTGCAGTGAGCCAAGATCACGCCACTGCACTCCAGCCTGGGCGACAGAGCAAGACTCTGTCTCAAAAAAAAAAAAAATTCCCTGAAATCGACTGTAGTTAACAGGGAACATTTAAAATGTATCTTGAAATAATTTGAAACTTAGAGAAAAGCTGCAAGAACTCCTGTTTTCTCTTTACCCAAATTCACTAATTTTTGACATTTGCCACAATCTGTGAAGAGACATTTTAATATGATTAAAATATCCTGCATCTTATCAAACCTCACTTTCCCCTTCTGCTAAAGATTTCACAATCCAATGTTTATGATGATGGCTATAAAATGGTGATTTACCAGGCTGGGCGTGGTGGCTCATGCCTGTAATTCCAGCACTTCAGGAGGCCGAGGTGGGTGGATCACTTGAGGTCAGGAGTTCGAGACCAGCCTGACCAACATGGTGAAACCCCATCTCTACTAAAAATACAAAAATTAGCCGGGTGTGGTGGTGCACACCTGGAATCCCAGCTACTTGCAGTGAGCCAAGATCGCGATACTGCACTCCAGCCTGGGCAACAGAATGAGACTCAGTCTCAAAAAAATAAAATAAAAAGAAATAAAATAAAATAAAATGGTGCTTTACCAAACTCCATTCCAATTTCTCACATGGAGTTCTACTTCAAGGAAGAGCTCTTTCCTCTCCCAACATGTTTTAGGATCTTAATACCTAATGACAAATAGTTTTATAAACAGCTGTAAATGTAGTGTCATCCATAATCTGTGAATATCAGCGCATGATAAATATCATGTAAGTTGTTCTTTTTTTGGCTAATTAACCGGCAAAAAGATGCACTGTTGCTGCTTTAATTTGCGTATCTTTAATAACAATTAAGGCTGAACTTTTAAAAACATATTTACTGAATTTCACTCTCTCTAGCTTTGACATATACAAATTGTCGGCCAGGCACAGCGGCTCACACCTGTAATCCCAGCACTTTGGGAGGCCAAGGCGGGCGGATACGAGGTCAGAAGATCGAGACCATCCTGGCTAACATGGTGAAACCCTGTCTCTACCAAAAATACAAAAAATTAGCTGGGCATGGTGGCGCACACCTGTAGTCCCAGCTACTCAGAAGGCCGAGGCAGGAGAATCGCTTGAACTGGGGAGGCGGAGGTTGCAGTGAGCCGAGATTGTGCCACTGCACTCCAGCCTGGGCGACAGAGTGAGGCTTCGTCTCAAAAAAAAAAAAAAAAAAAATTGTCTCTTCATGTATTTTGTCCATTTACATAAAATCTAATGTGTTCCTTATTTATGTGTAGTCTTCACTGAATAATGATATTAACTCTGTGATACTGAATACACATATTTTCTCTAGGTAGTATTTTGCTTTGTTTCACTTTCAAGTTTCTAACTTCATGCAGTAAAATATGCTATAATTTTCTTCTGTGATTTATCTTTGGCTTGAATATTTGATAAATATTTAATTCCATTTTATTTTTCTAAAATAAAGTTCCATTTTACTCTAAATTTAAGAATATTTAAAAAATATTATTTAAGCCATCAGATTTACATTCATGTATTTTGAGAGTGGTCTAATTTTGTTTTTCTAGACTGACAGTCAGCTATCCAACCTTTCAAACACTTACTGGTTAAATTTTCCCTTTTTCAAAATATATGCTCATATGGAACAGGTTCCATCCATTGCTATCTACTCTGTTCTTATCCAGGTATCTACTTTTAAAAATTGTTGTGGTAAAATATACATAACATAAAACTTACAGTTTTAGTAATTTTTCAGCATACCATTTAGAGGCATTAAGTACCATCACATTGTTTTGCAGACCATCTCCACAATGTGTCTCCAGAACCTTTTCCATCATCCCACATGGAAACTGCCCCATAAAACACTAATGCCCAGTTCCCAACCCCTCCTCCCAGGACCTACTCTTGACTTTTGTTTCCTTATATGACATTACATGTCAGGTAAGGCTAGTTCCTCCTTTCAGTTTTCTTGTTAGATCATTTCTTGTTAGATCAGTTTTCTTGTTAGATCATTATATTGCTGATAATTTATTTCACCAAAATGTATTCTTTTTTTTTTTTTTTTTTTTTTTTGAGACGGAGTCTTGCTCTGTCGCCCGGGCTGGAGTGCAGTGGCCGGATCTCAGCTCACTGCAAGCTCCGCCTCCCGGGTTTACGCCATTCTCCTGCCTCAGCCTCCCGAGTAGCTGGGACTACGGGCGCCCGCCACCTCGCCCGGCTATTTTTTTGTATTTTTTAGTAGAGACGGGGTTTCACCGTGTTAGCCGGGATCGTCTCTCGATCTCCTGACCTCGTGATCCGCCCGTCTCGGCCTCCCAAAGTGCTGGGATTACAGGCTTGAGCCACCGTGCCCGGCCCCCAAAATGTATTCTTTAGTCTCATTTTGTAAAGTTCCAAGTAAATCCTGTTCAGGATGTATTTAGGGAGAAGTGACTTCATTACAACATCTGGTTTTCCCATCCAATAGCATGTTACGTCTCATATTCAGATTATCTTTTTATACCTCTGAGCAGTTTTATGCCTCTTCCACATATATCACTCACATTTCTTCTTTAAAAAATTATTTATTTAGTTATTTAGAGATGGGGTCTTACTATGTTGCCTAGACTGGTCTTGAACTCCTGGGTTCGGACTGTCCTCGTGCCCTCAGCCTCCTGAGTAGCTGGGACTACAGGAACACACCACTGTACCTGGTGCCACTCACAGTGCTTATTAGGATAATTCTGAGAGACCTTTTATTTTTGCTGCAATTATGATGGCAGTTTTTTTCCCTTCCGTTACATTTTCTAATTGGCTATTGTTGATGAGTAAGTGCTGGATTTTTCTATTTTTATCTTGGACTTGGTCACTCTTATGAACTCGAGTAGTGTTTTAGAAATACTGAATATTGGCCGGCCACGGTGGCTCACGCCTGTAATCCCAGCACTTTGGGAGGCCGAGGTGGGCAGACCACCTGAGGTCGGGAGTTCAAGACCAGCCTGACCAACATGGAGAAACCCTGTCTCTACTAAAAATACAAAATTAGCCGGGTGTGGTGCCGCACACCTGTAATCCCAGCTACTTGGGAGGCTGAGGGAGGAGAATTGCTTGAACCCGGGAGGCAGAGGTTGTGGTGAGCCAAGATCATGCCATTGCACTCCAGCCTGGGCAACAAGAGTGAAATGCTGTCTCAAAAAAAAAAAAAAAAGAAAGAAAAAAAAATAAAGAAAAATTGAGTATCATCAAATGTCTTTTTGGCTTATATCTCAACAGACATCTTTTTTTTTTTTTTTTTTCTTTTTAAGTGGATTGCTAAGGCATACTATACTGAAGCTGCCCATATACCCATCTTGAGCCCCTGCAAGGGCCTAGCCCTGCACAGGCGCTGGTGGTGGGTGATGCAGCCCTGCCCTGTCACGAAGGGAGCCCACCTTCTGGTAATCTTGATCAATTTGGTCCTGCTGAAAGGTTCTTGTATAGTATTGTTTTGTTTTGAGACGGAGTCTTGCTCTGTCGCCCAGGCTGAAGTGCAGTGGCATGATCTCAGCTCACTGCAACCTCTATCTCCTGGGTTCAAGCAATTCTCCTGCCTCAGCCTCCCTAGTAGCTGGGATTATAGGCGCCCGCCACCACACCTGGCTAATTTTTGTATTTTTAGTAGAGAGAGGGTTTTGCCATGTTGGCCAGGCTGGTCTTGAACTCCTGACCTAATGTGATCTGCCCACCTGAACCTCCAAAAGTGCTGGAATTACAGGCGTGAGCACCACGCCCAGCCAAATATTGTTGATGTCATTTATCAGCATCTTGCTTAAAGTTTTTACAATCAATATTCATCAGTAAACAGAGATACCATTGTTCGTGATAGTTTAAATTAGGTTTGGTGTTAGGGTTATTCGGTGTACGCCAGAGCACAAATGGGAGAGGTTTTCTAGTTTTGTTTTTCCTCCTACATGGTGGCAAAGTTTAGATCGTGTGAGAGCTGCTTTTTTTGTTTAAGTGGAAAAGATTCTAATTAATTGATCTAGTCAGCAGTATCCTCACCCACCCCACCCCTAGCAACTTTTTGCTTTTTTAGGTGAGAACAGTTATTTTTGGAGAACTCCCTTAATTTCATCCTATTGTTCTGGGTCAGATTTTCCACTTTTTTCTACTTCTTAGGCCAATATTTCTTTGTCATGTATATTGTTGCAGAAAATAATTCACAGGGGTTTTCAAATTCTTAGCATATAGCTGTGTGGTTTATTTAATAATGGAAACAATGGTCTTCTCTATCTGTCATCACAATGTCTTCCTCCTTCCCCCACTTAATTCCCTCCCTCTTTTCCTTGATGTGATCTGATATTTTATTAGTAGCCACTTTCCTCTCCCCTTATTTTGTTTTTACTTAATTTTGCTTCTATATTTCTTACAACCTGTTTCCTCAATTTTTATTGTCCTGGACTTTTTACAAAATCCTAATTTTAATACTTGGTTATTTTATTTTCCCTTTGATCAATTAAACCATTTAAAGATATGAATTTTCATCTTAGCATAACTTGGTTGCCACAGGTTTTGCTATTTGTATCCACCCACAGACACACACATTATTATAGCTTTTATTATTTTCTGAGAAAGCTATCATTGTATTTTTCTAAACTCCTTAATTCAATTGCTACCTTAAAACCCCATTAAAAAGTCTCCGTTGGGATACATTCTTATTTCAATATATAATTAATTTCTAGTTTAATTTTATTGTAATTAGAAATCATGGTTAGCACAATGTATGTTTAAAAATTGTTTTTTAATTTAAATTTTAATTTTTATAAAATAGAGACAGGGCCTCATTATGTTGCCCAGACTGGTTTCAAACTTCTGGGCTCAAGTGATCCTCCTACCTCAGCCTCCCAAAGTGCTGGGATTATAGGTGTGAGCCACGATGCCAGGCCTGTTTTTAAAATTTTATAGAGATTTTTATCATGGTTTTCTGATTTTAGGATTTTTATAAATGTTTCATGATGCTTGACAGGAAGGCATATGATCAGCAGGGTAAAAGCTTGTACGTAGTTATTAATTATGCTGCTCTAAATAAATGTTCAAATTCTTTATATTCCCACATACTTTTTCTATACTTCATTTATCATAGGCTAAGACAGTAATTTCTGAGTTCTTAACAATTTTATGTATTTAGTTATATGTTATTTGATTCATAAAAGATCCAGAGTACTATGTCTTTGTTACTGATCATGTCTTCTGTGGATGTAAAATGGTATTTTTTGCTGTGTTCTAACTTCCCTTTTAATAAATCGAGTGTGTTTCCAGTTTAAGGCCATCATCAGGTAGTTATAGCAAAAAAATTGTTGAGAAGAATGGGGACCAGAGAGCAAGAATTATAAATTAAATTAGAAATTATAATCCTACATCTGAAATAAGTAGTGTTCCCTATATGCTGTTCCAAATTGAAATGGTTGGTTGAATCATCATCTATGTCATCAGTGAAGATTGACAATGTGGGTGATCCACAAACAGGAATAATCTCAATCCACCCAGTATGGAATTAAAACATTCTGTAGAACATGACTTCCAAATTCCTATTAAAGAGCACACACAAGAGCGACTGTGCTCAGTAGCGGCACTGTGTGTTATCTGCTAGGGCTAAAGACCAAAGGTGATTAAGGATCACAGAATGGAAGAACGATGAACGAGTTGCTGAAACATAACGTCTGAGGATTCTTTTATTTTCAAGACCAGTTTCTATGTCTTCAATTAAGGCTTCTGTTTTTTTTTTGGGGGGGGGCGGGCAGGGGGTAGTTTTGCTCTTGTTGCCCAGGCTGGAGTGCAATGGTGCAATCTCCACTCACCACAACCTCCGCCTCCCAGGTTCAAGCGATTCTCCGGCCTCAGCCTCCCGAGTAGCTGGGATTACAGGCATGGGCCACTGTGCCTGGCCAATTAAGGCTTTTGACCCTACTCAAAGGAATTATTCCAGGAAAGTATCTGATAAACTGAGTCCTCTGATATGAAATACAAAATGTATGAAACCGGAACACATACAGGGTGAAACTCATCAAACAGACTGTCTTATATATGCCTTCTGGAATAAAATGTGATAACAGGACTTTTCTAATTGTTTTTTCCCAAGTTATACATTCAGCACATATATCACATAATATAGTATGGTTTCATAAATGTTTTGAAATAGGCTACAACCAAATTTAAACTATGCACTTAGGCCAGGCGCAGTGGCTCATGCCTGTAATTCCAGCACTTTGGAAGGCCGAGGCAGGCAGACCACTTGAGGTCAGGAGTTCAAGACCAGCCTGGCTAACATGGAGAAACCCCATTTCTACTAAAAATACAAAAATTAGCCAAGTGTGGTGGTGCATGCCTGTAATCTCAGCTACTCAGGAGGCTGAGGCAGGAGAACTGCTTGAACCCAGGACGCAGAGGTTGCAGTGAGCCAAGATCAAGCCTCTATACTCCAGCCTGGGCGTCAAAGCGAGACTCTGTCTCAAACAAAGCAAAACAAAATAAAACAAATCTATGCACTTAGCCATGTATACTTAGAAGGAAGCATAAATCAATAACATGTACCTAGATACATTCAAAAACTCATTTTAAACAATAGTTTCCATCTTATTTCCTGCCAAGTCCCCAACTTTTCCCTACCTTCTATTAGATGGCTCTAAGCAAGAAACTTAAAAATCAAACACAGGATAATTATCCTGAAAACTGATGCAATTCAACTATGACTCTATGTGGACATCAATACCCTTTGAATGTTTCCAGATTCACAGCCTCACTCACAGAGGGCCCCATTCTTCACGCCATCCCACGGCTCTCATAGTTCATCCCACATTTGCCATTTGGGGACTGTTGTGTGCAGGGGAAATATGTGATATGAGAGAATAAGTGTTGTGGAGTAACGACAACTGTGAACTCTTCTCAGCACTTCTATTATTTGGACTCTGATGAGAGCCATCTGCTCTCCAACTACACTGCAAGTTCCTGAGAGCTGAGGCTGTGTCCTTAGTGCTCACAGGGAATAGCTCTGGGCCTTGTCCAGAAGTCCATGATCAATGATATCGGACAAACTGACTCAAACCCAAGTTGTGACCTGTCTTGTCTATTTTACAGATGGCACCCCACTGCAGTCCCATTCAGGGAGACCTGCTTTAAGTGCCAACAAGCTATCCTAATACTACTCATCACCAGCTCAAAGGAAACAAAACTGGCCGGGCATGGTGGCTCATGTCTATAATCCCAGCACTTTGGGAGGCCAAGGCGGGTGGATCACGAGGTCAGGAGATCGAGACCATCCTGGCTAATATGGTGAAAACTCATCTCTACTAAAAATATAAAAAATTAGCCAGGCGTGGTGGCAGGCGCCTGGAGTCCCAGCTACTCAGGAGGCTGAGGCAGGAGAATGGCGTGAACCCAGGAGGCAGAGCTTGCAGTCAGCCAAGATCATGCCACTGCACTCCAGCCTGGGTGACAGAGTGAGACTCCATCTCAAAAAAAAAAAAAAAGCTATTTCAACTGGTGTGGAAGAGTTAGCCTTCAGCAGTCTTGCTTAAGTGTAGGTTAATCATTAAAAAGATGGCATTACATGTGTTTAAAAGCATTCCAAAAGACAACTGAGGCCTATAGAAAAGTCACAAGCCCGTGTCCTTGGAAAAAGAATATATTTAGCTACATGCGTCTCTTCCACGCTCCACACACCACAGTGAATGGAAGTAACGTGGAGTCCGGGGAAGATGTTACTTTTCATTCCTTATAGTGTTGTATTGTTTGAAATATTTCAGTGAATATGTACTTCTCTGGTAAGTTTTAAATAACCCACATTAGGAAATCACAATGAATGGGCGGCGGGCGCACCCGCACCTCTTCCTGCCTTCCTCCCCCATGCTTGCCAGGCGGAGCGGGGGAGGACAACGCTGGCTATGCTGTCCACGTGGGCGCCTCAGCTGGGCTGCTCCCTGGCTGTGTAATCTCGGGCACGTTACTTAACTTTCCTCTGCCTCAGTTTCCTCATCTGTGAAGCTGGGGAAGGTTCTTGGGGAGACTGAGGGAGCTCATGTTCATGGCGCCAGTGGAGTGCTTGCCCCAGGCACCTTGGCCATGGTTGGGCACCACAATGGTGCTGATGGGGACCTGAACGAGAAGGTGTGTGGCCTGAGGCGAAGATCTGAATCCTGGATCTACCACATGTGGCTGTGTGCACACAGCAAGCGGCCCAGCTCTGAGGGAACCCAGTCTCCTCACCTGTGGACTGGGAGTGACAGTTCCGCCCCCACAGGCTTGCTGTGGAGAGGAGGCGGCGCACCACGTGTGTGGTGTGGAGCACAGTACCAGCACTCTCCTGATAATCAGTGAGTAGGGGGATTTCTATACAGAAACTTTGTGGAAATTGAAATATTTCTGTATATGGTAGCAAAAAAGGAAAACACAAAACAAACTCTCCACTGAGGCTGATTCCGCATGCGCAGAGCCCCAGCTTGGAAACACGCTGCTGGGCCACTCCAGATACTCTTGTGAGGGCCACCTGACCTGGGTGTTTGAAGCATAAAGCCACTTGCCTTTGCTTGGAGTTTTCTTTTAAACATATTGGCTGGAATCTTAAAATTGTGAGTAAATATAAACATGGGTGGCTGTGTCTGTTATGAGGGCTCATATATTCCTTCTAGTGCCGAGGACTCTGCCCCCATGCAGCAAACGCCAATTAGTTTTTCTTGAATGATACAAATGAATGAACCTAGGAAAAATCTGGAAGTGACTTTCGCTTTGTTGAGACTGGTGAGTGTGTCTGTATACAGAGGCTCACCGGAGCTATTTTAGAAGTATCTGCAGATACTGGGCAGAGTGGGGTGATGAGACCCGGGCTCTGGTCCTCCCAACCCAGGTTCTGGTCCTCCCCACCCTGGCCACCTATGGATCACTCCCTGAAACTCCCAGAGCCCATTTCCTCTTCACTGGTCTTCAGGGCTCCTCCCTGCAGCTCCAACTTTCCACACCACGACCAGCAGCCCTCTCTCGTCCAGCTGTAGGTTTCAGAGCACTCCTCAGTGGTCGGTATCAGTCATTACCCCTCATGGGGAATTTATGGCAATATAGTCACTTTGAACATCATATAAGGAACAAAACCAGAAACAACCGTGCCCTACAATTCCACAGAGATGATTTTTGTTAATTGCTATTTCCACTGTCAACCCCCAGTCCCCTCAATGGCTGGACCAAGTGGCAGGCTCCCAAGTGAGCCCATAGGTATGCTCAGCGCACACAGGATGCCAATCAAACTTCACCGTGGAAGCAGTGGGAGGGCAGCAGGACAGTCCCAGGCAGACCAGCCCTAGCATTCATTCTGCCTTGGAAAAGCCAGGTCTGAACAAGGGATGGTGTTGTCCTACCGAGAGGAGGATGGTGGAGGGGGCAGATGGAGGAAAACAAGGTCTCAGAGACCCAGAGAACCTGGAGATGCGTTTTGCACAACCATCTACAGAGCCCTACAGCTTCCCTCGCATGTGGTCCGGTGGCCCTGACCCATCCCAGTGGCCTGGAGAAGGGCTCCCGGCTAGCAGGGGCCTACCTTGCAGTGCGTAGTGCTGACTGGAAGCCCAATGTTGGAGGCGATCACCACCGTGAAGGCTGAGGCCAGCTCGATCGTGAAGCCGCTGCGGGGGGAGCATGAGACACGTCACGGGCGTCCTCTGTATCGCCTCCCTGACACCCCGCGGGTGACAAAGGCTTGCCAGAACATTCTCTGGGGTGACTGCCGACTGCTGACTGGGCAAGATCAACTTTAACAGAACAAGAGGTCGCTGCTCAATGACAGCGATTCCCACCAAGGCTGCGTTTTCTTGTGCACGGCCCCCAGAAGCCTGGCTTTCTGATACGTTTCAAAGGCCACACACTGGGCCAGACATTCCTGCTGTGCAGTAAGATAGTAAATCAGTCATTTCTAAAACGCAAAGGAAAAACTATGCTCTCATTTAAAAAATGTGCACTTATTGCAAAAATGTATTTTTCTCAGATTACGAATTTTTCTTCAAATCAATATTCTAAAATATCTTTTATTGAAATTATTTTCAAATGAGAACTTAAAATTGGAAATTTATATAGGAGGCTCACTGGAGCTATTTTAGGTTTCTCTGCAGATGCAGGGCAGAGCTGCGTGATGAAACCTGGGTTCCGGTCCTCCCCACCCTGGGTGCCTTTGGATCACTTCCTGAAACTCCCAGAGCCTGTAGGAAAAGGAAACCTCCCGTATGTTTTAAAAAGAGAGAGATTTCCTACCACAGGTGGCTCCAATTTTTGGTCATGTTCTGAAAGTTCTGGAAGTTCCTTTAACCCCTGATGCAGCTAAAGGCTATGCAGTTGAGAGACTACATTTAAAGCCTCCAGAGCTCACCCATGATGACAGGGGGCGCCTCGCTGTCTGGCAGAGCAAGAGGAAAGTAACCCCAGCAGGGAGGTTGCTGAGAGCTGGGGTGGCCAGAGAACTTTCAGGAAAGGCCAGCCTGGGGGCTTGCTTAAGTCTGTGCCCTCCCTGCCCACCTGCCTCTGGCCCCCGTGCTGGCTAAGGGTGAGCTGCTTCTCTCCTCCCTGCCTGCTCTGCTCTGCTACCCCTGCTTGTCTGCCCTTCCCGCTCCTCATCTCAGGGACCCTGTGGCTGGGGGCCGGGACACAGTGAGGGAGGGCAAGGATAGGTGGCATGGTAAGTAGGGCCATTCTTGCCCACTGTCCCCTCCTCCCTGTGACTCGCTGCTGACTGCCGGTGCTGAGCAGGCTGTTCAGACACAGCCAGGCAGCTCTAGCCAGGCCTCGGATGACAAGACCTGCCCTTCCCGTGACCAGCCCAGGCTTACCTGGACGGCGTGATGGGAGTGAGGTCTTTCCCCATGGTCTGGATCACTCTTCTCCCCCAGACCCAGAGGCCTGTGCAGATTCCAACTCCTCCATAAAACAGCAGCCAGACGGGTGTAGCTGCTTCTTGCATTACCCCGCCTTGTTTGTAAATCAGCCACAAAGCTACCAGGGGACCGATGGCATTACTGGGAAAAATAAAAAGAGAAAAGATTAACGATATATGCAAAAAGAGAAAAGATTAACGATATATGTACATGACACAGGTGACTTTGTTTTATTGTGCTTCATTTTATTCACTTTATCACACTCCACAGATATGATGTTTTTTCTTTTTCTTTTTTTTTTTTTTTTTTTTTCTGAGACGGAGTCTTACTCTGTTGCCCAGGCTGGAGTGCAGTGGTGTGATCTCGGCTCACTGCAACCTCTGCCTCCCAGGTTCAAGCGATTCTCCTGCCTCAGCCTCCCGAGTAATTGAGACTACAGCTGTGGGCCACCACACCCGACTAATTTTTGTATTTTTAGTAGAGATGGGGTTTCACCATGTTGGCCAGGCTGGTCTCGAACCCCTGACCTTGTGATCTGCCCACTTTGGCCTCCCAAAGTGTTGGGATTACAGGCATGAGCCACTGCACCTGGCCTTCAGATACGACGTTTTTTTACGAATTTGAGGTTTGTGGCACCCCTGCATCGAGCAAGTCCACTGACGCGATTTTCCAGCGGTATGTGCTCACGTCATGTCTCTGTGTCACATTCTGGTAATTCTCATAGTATTCCTGACCTTTTCATTATTATCATGTCTGTTATGGTGATCTGTGATCAGTGATCTTTTATGTTACTATTATAATTGTTTTGGGGTGCCATGAACTGTTCCCATATGAGACGGTAAGCTTCACTGATAACTGCTATGTGTGTTCTCCCTGCTCCACTGACCGCTCACTCCCCTGTCTCTCTCCCTCTCCTCCTGCCTATTTCCTGAGATATTGCTATATTGAAATTAAGCCAATAAATTACCCTACAGTGGCCTCTAAGTGTTCAACTGAAAGGAAGAGTTGCATGTCTCTCAGTTTAAATCAAAAACTAGAAATGATTAAGCTTAGTGAGGAAGGCATATCAAAATCAGAGATAGGCCAAAAGCTAGGCCTCTTGGGCCAGTTAGCCAAGTTGTGAATGCAAAGGGAAAGCTTCTTGAAGGAAATTTAAAGTGCTACTCCAATGAACACATGAATAATAAGAAAGCAAAACAGCCCTAGTGCTGACATGCAGACAGTCTAAGTGGTCTGGATGGAAGATCTAACCAGCCACAACACTCCCTTAAGTCAAAGCCTAATCCAGAGCAAGGCCCTAGTTCTCTTCAATTCTGTGAAGGCTGAGAGAAGTCAGGAAGCTAAAGAAAAGCTGGAAGCTAGCAGAGGTTGCTTCAGGAGGTTTAAGGAAAGAAGCCATCTTTATAGCATAAAAGTGCAAGGTGAAGCAGCAAGTGCTGATGGAGAAGCTGCAGCGAGTTCTCCAGAAGATCCAGCTAAGATCATTGATGAAGGTGGTTACAGTAACAATAAATTTTCAATGTAGAAGAAACAGTCTTCTATTGGAAGAAGATGCCAGCTAGGACTTCCATAGCCAGAGAGAAGGCAATGCCTGCCTTCAAGGGACAGGCTGACTCTCTTCTCAGAGGCTAATGCAGCTGGTAACTTTAGTTGAAGCCAATGTTCACTTACTATTCCAAAAATCCTATTGCTCTTAGGAATGATGCTAAATCTACTCTGCCTGTGTTCTAGAAATGGAACAACAAAGCACATCTGTTTACAGCATGGTTTACTGAATATTTTAAGCCCACTGTTGAGACCTACTGCTCAGAAAAAAAATTAATATTTCAAAATATTACTGCTCATTGACAATGCACTTGGTCACCAGAGAGCTCTGATGGAGATATGCAAGGAGATGAATGTTGTTCTCCTGTCTGCAAATACAGCATCTGTTCTGCAGCCCATGGATCAAGGAGCAATTTGACTTTCAAGTCTTATTTTACTTAAGATATACACTTTGTAGGGCTAGAGCTGCCATAGATAGTGATTCCTCTGATGGGTCTAGGGAGTCCATTGAAACCTTCTGGAAAGGATTCCCCATTCTAGATGCCAATAGAACATTTGTGATTCATGGGAGGAAGTGAAAATACCAACATTAACAGGAGTTTGGAAGAAGGTGATTCCGACTCTCACATATGACTTTGAGAGATTCAAAACTTTAATGAAGGAAGCCACTGTAGATGTGGTGGAAATAGCAAGAGAACTAGAAGTGGAGTTTGGCGATGTGACTGAACTGCTGCAATCTCAAGACAAAACTTGAACAGATGAGGAGGTGCTTGGTATGGATGAGCAAAGAAAGCTTTTTGAGATGGAAGCTACTCCTGGTGAAGATGCTGTGAACATTGTTGAGATGACAACAAAGGATTTAGAATATTCCACAAACCCAGTTGTCAGAGCAGAGGCTGGGTGTGAGGGGACTGACTCCAATTTTGAAAGAAATTCTAGAGTGGGTAAAATGCTATCAAATTGCATTGCATGCTACAAAGAAATCTTTTGTGAAAGGAAGAGTTAATTGATGCAGCAAATTTCATGGCTGTCTTAATTTAAGAAATGGCCACAGCCACCCCAACCTTTAATCACCACCACCCTGATGAGTCAGCAGACATCAACATCAAGGCCCAGACCCTCCATCAGCAAAATTATGATTTGCTGAATGTTCACAGGGTTGCTAGCATTATTTTTTAGCAATAAAGTATTTTCAAGTTAAGGTATATACATTGTTTTTTAGACACATTTAATAGACTATGGTACACCATTACAGAAACATAACTTTTCTATGTGCTGGGACACCAAAAACTTCATGGGTATTGTGAAACTTGTTTTATTGCAGTGGTCTGGAACAGAACCCACAGTGTCTCCCAGGTATTCCCGTACATGGTGACTTTTGTCTTGAGCATAGCTCATCTTGGTGTATTTGAGGTTCATCTATATCATCTATTCATGGTCAAAATGATTTTTTTTTAAATTTTGGTAAAAAGCATAATATAATATTTACCATTGTAATCAATCTTATTTATAGTTCAGCAGTGTTAAGTATATTTACATTGTTGTGAAACAGATCTCCAGAGCTTGTTCATCTTGCAAATGTGAAACTCTGTACTCTTCAAACAAATTCCCACTGCCCCTCCCTGCAGCTAATGGCAACCACCATTCTACTTTCTAGTTCCAGGAATTTGACTGCTGTAGACAGCTCACAGGAATCATATTTATCTTTTTTTTGAGACGGAGTCTTGCTCGGTCGCCCAGGCTGGAGTGCAGCGACGTGATTTTGGCTCACTGCAACATCCACCTCCCGCGTTCAAGCAAGTCTCCTGCCTCAGCCTCCTGAGTAGCTGGGACTACAGGCATGTGCCACCATGCCTAGCTAATTTTTTGTATTTTTAGTACAGACAGGGTTTTACTATGTTAGCCAGGATGGTCTTGATCTCCTGACCTCATGATCCGCCCCTCAGCCTCCCAAAGTGCTGGGATTACAGGCATGAGTAGTATTTATCTTTTTGTGATGGTTTATTTAACTTAGCCTAATGTCCTCCAGGTTCATCCATGTTACAGCAGGTGACAGGACTTCCTTCTTTTTTAAGGCTAAATAATATTCCACTGTATGCACGGACACATTTTGTTTCCATTCAGTGGACATCTGGGTTGCTCTCCCCTCTTGCCTACAACAAACAGCAGTGCTTTGAACATGGGGTACAAATATCTCTTTGAGACTCTGCTTTCAATTCTTCTGTATGTATACCCAGAAGCAGGAATGCTGGATCATAGGGGAGGTCTGTTTAATTTTTTGAGGAGCCTCCATCCTGTTTTCCATAGTGGTTACACCATTTTACACCCCTACTAACAGTGCACAGGGTTACCATTTCTCTACATCCTTCACAACACTTGTTACTTTTTTTTTTTTAAGTGGTAGCCATCCTAATAGGTGTGTAATTTATTATTATTTTTGAGACAGAGTCTCCCTCTGTTGCCCAGGCTGGAGTGCAGTGGCGCAATCTCACCAGGGTGGAGTACAGTGGCGCAATCTCGGCTCACCGCAACCTCTGCCTCCTGGGTTCAAGTGATTCTCGTGCCTCAGCCTCCCGAGCAGCTGGGACCACAAGTGCCCAGCACCAGGCCTAGCTAATTTTTGTATTTTTAGTAGAGGTGGGGTTTCACCATGTTGTCTAGGCTGGTCTTGAACACCCAACCTCAGGTGATCTGCCCACCTTGGCCTCCGAAAGTGTTGAGATTATAGGTGTAAGCCATCGTGCCCGGTCTATTAAATTAATTGATTTTTTTTTTTTTTTTGAGACAGAGTTTCACTCTGTCTCCCAGGCTGGAGTACAATGGTGCGATCTTGGCTTACTGCAACCTCCACCTCCTGGGTTCAATTGATTCTCCTGCCTCAGCTTCCCGAGTAGTTAGGACAACAGGCACGTACCACCACACCCAGCTAATTTTTGTATTTTGAGTAGAGATGGGGTTTCACTTACCATGTTGGCCTGGCTGGTTTCGAACTCCTGACCTCAAGTGATCCACCCACCTCGGCCTCCCAAAGTGCTAGGATTACAGGCATGAGCCACCACGCCTGGCCAAAATTAATTTTTTAAACAACCAAGTTCACAACACAACAGCCAAGTTATTTTTTTCTTCCTTTTTTCCTCAAATTTCTATTTTCTCTGCCACCCCCTGCTGCTGGTACTAACATTAGCTGCCAGTTTGGGACAGACTGTCAGGCCCCATACTATGGGTGGCAACATTTTGCTAAGCAACCATTCCCATAGCTGCCCTGCACAGCAGGCACTGTTGCTCCCGTCTTACTGACAAGGAAACCGAGGCCAGGGTCCCACCTCTGAGGTGGCAGAGTGGGCACGGCCCAGGCTGCTTCAGGCCCTCCTGCATGGGCTCCAGTCCCTTCACTGCTTATGTCTGTCAGGCCCCTGGAGCCCATACAGGCCTCGAGGTGCTCTTCACAGCTTCCCTGGCTCTTGTCTCCTCCCCCAGCCAGCTATGTAGACTGGGTGTCACTGAGTCACTGGAACTGGCTTCCAAGTTGGCTTTGGTCTCGCTGCGTGACCCTGAGCATCAGATCCCATCTCTGAGAGATGCCCACCCCGGCTCAGAGGGGTGTTAGAGACGGGGTAGGATAGGCCATGGCAGCTCAGTGATGAGGCCTCGGAGCTCAACCTCATGCCGAATGCATGGACGCCTCTTCTCGGATGACTTCTAGAATGGTGCTTTCACTAGACACCCTCCCTGCTCCAAAGCCCCAGAATAGTCCCCACACTGCAAGCAACTGCTCGGAATTCTACAGTTACCTGAGCAGCCACTGCCTAGACGCTTCCTTTGAAATGAAACATGGTGTGTGTGAATGTGCATGAGTGCATGTGTGAATATGCATGAGTGCATGTGTGAATGTGCGTGTGTGAGTGCATGTGTGAGTGTGCGTGTGTGAGTGCATGTGTGAGTGTGCGTGAGTGCATGTGTGTGTGCGTGTGTGTGAGTGCATGTGTGAGTGTGCGTGTGTGAGTGCATGTGTGTGTGTGTGTGAGTGCATGTGTCAATGTGCATGTGTGTCTGTGCGTGTGTGTGTGCAGCTGAGTGTGTGAGTGGGAGAGAGTATGTTGTGATTTTTCCATGAATATGTTTTTCTCATCTCCCTAACTGGCGTTTAAACTTCTAATGGATGGGGGCCCAGTTTCTAGTGCTCTGCCAGTGCCAGGCCTTCCATCAAGAATGCTTGATGAGGAGGAAGCAGGACGGTGTGGGGCAGACAAAAAGTTACTAACGTAGGACAGAGCATGCTGTCTCCAAGAAAATACCAAATAAAATACCACAGAAACGCCCATGTGATGCTGAGCAGAACATAAGATGCCCAGGTTCGCCTGCAGCAAAGAGCAGAGACGCAGCTGCATGTGGGGAGGCGTTGTGCGCAGCCCATGGGGAGTCACTGACTGCAACAGAAGACGACAACGGCACAGTCCCCTGAACCGTCAGTGGCTGACCATGCCAGTGACAGCACAAGCAGAAACGGACGGAAACCGAGTGAGTGGGGAGCACCATCCTGAGCATGTTACACAGGGGAAGCCTGGGAGGTTGGGACTCGTTTTCCCGCATTTTACAGATTGGGAAACAGAGACTTCGGAAAAGCAAGTGCCTTGTCTAGGGGTTACACAGCTGGAAGACGACAGCAGAGACCCAAACTTGGGGCTCTGAGGCCCCAGGAGGCCGCCCTGCTTCTTGCACACCAGGCCTGGGCGTGGGGTGGGGCGGGTGGGGTTGGTGGGGTCAAGGTTGGAGGGTCATATCCGCCTGTCACTACACACTCATTTGCAGGATGCCTGTGACATTACCATGTGGGGTGACCTGCAGGCTCAGGTGGCAGCTCCAGCGGCTGCACCATGCAGTGGGGAGAACTAAAGCCCACGAGAGGGGTGGAGCCTTCTCACTGGGTTAAAGATGTCACTGAAGGATGGCTGGGCGCAGTGGCTCACACCTGTAATCCCAGCACTTTGGAAGGCTGAGGTGGGCGGATCACCTAAAGTCAGGAGATTTTTGTTGTTGTTGTTGTTGTTGTTTGAGATGGACTCTAACTTTGTCGCCCAGGCTGGAGTGCAGTGGCTGGATCTCAGTTCACTGCAACCTCCGCCTCCTGGGTTCACACCATTCTCCTGCCTCAGCCTCCCGAGTAGCTGGGACTACAGGGGCCTGCCACCATGCTCGGCTAATTTTTTTGTATTTTTAGTAGAGACGGGGTTTCACTGTGTTAGCCAGGATGGTCTCGATCTCCTGACCTCGTGATCCGCCTGCCTCGACCTCCCAAAGTGCTGGGATTACAGGCGTGAGCCACCGCGCCTGGCCGAGTTCAGGAGTTTGAGACCAGCCTGGTCAACATGGGAAACCCCGTCTCTACTAGAAATAGAAAAATTAGCTGGGCCGGGTGGTGAGCGTCTGCAATCCCAGTTGCTTGGGAAGGCTGAGACAGGAGAATCACTTGAACTTGGGAGGAGGAGGTTGAAGTGAGCCGAGATCAGGCCACTGCATTCCAGCCTGGGGAACAGAGTGAGATTCTGTCTTAAAAAAAAAAAAAAATTAAAATTAAATCACTTCCTAGAAGTTCTAGCATCCTGGTTCGGCACACCTTCTTGCTGTTTCCTCCATCCGTGCACTCTGCCTCCCGCCTGCCTGCCTCGCTGCCCCAGCGCTTCTCACCCAGGTAACCCATGTTACCTGCTCGGCATCCAGCCTGGCCTGTCCTGAACTCAGGTGTACACGGCCGCTGTCTGCTCAGCCTGAACAGCAGCATCGCTCCCTGGCTGCATCCAGGGCCTCGGTCATCCCTAACAGACAGCAGCTCTACTCTCGCCTTTGCCAAGGCCACGGCTCCAGTCGTGGCAGCTGCCTCTTTCCTTCTTCTCTCACATCCGTGTCCAGGCCGTTGTCCAAAGCCAGTGCCCCTGTCAAACGTGCCCTGTGTGGCCCCTGATCACATCTCCACTGCTCCCCTCTCCAGGTGAGACCTTCCTTCCTATGTCCATGGGCCACGCGCTCTGCATCCACAACCCGCAGACCGGCGACCCTATCCTAGCTCATCCTGGAGGCAGGCATCTTGTGCCCGCCTCAAGACTGCACCTGCCGTTTTCCTTCCTGCTAACGCCATGTGGCCGCCCCTGCACCTCCGTCACCGGCCAACCGTTCCCTGGGCAGCCCAGGTCGCATTGCCATCCCGGAGGCTCCTGCCCCGAGTCTACCTACCTTACTTTCCTGTTAACACTTCTCGCTGTCCTGCACGCAATGCTGACTTATGGATCTTTCCACCACCGCCTGTGCACCCCTACCCCGGGCAGGGGCTTCCATCGGTGCCGTTCACTGCTGGATCCCGGCACCCGCACAGCGCTGGCCCCTGGCAAAGCCTCAAGGACCGTTGTTGAATGAATGAACACACCCACCTCACGTCATTGCCGCCGTGAGCAAACGACCCGAAACAGGCGGTGAGGACTTGCAGGAAATGGAACAGGAGATGCACCTCGGGCGCGTCCTTCTCCTCCTTCTCCTCCTCCGCAGGGTCCTCTCGTGGCTGGTCAGGATCGGCCAGCTCTGACGCCAGTTTCATCTCCACGCCACCCTCCTCCGCCTCGATCTCCGCCTCTGCCACCGCGTTGCAGTAGCTCGAGTAGCTGTCGTAGCGCAGTCTCTTCTTGGAGTAGGACACGGTGTCGCCCACCAGCTTCTCGCTGTCCTCTGGGGCCGATGAGTCCGCAGCTCGGAAGGTGGCGTGCACTGGCAGCCCGCAGATGGCTGCGGTGTAGCAGGTGTAACTGTTGTTACGGCGCAGCAGCCTGTAGTTGCTTTCCTGGGCCGGCTTCTCCTCGGGGCCCCTGTCGATGTGGATTTTGTGCAGCAGGTCTTTGTAGAGCCCCGAGTCTTTGTGCACGGTGTGGTACACATGACCGTCGCTCCTGGTATGGCCGTCGAAGCCGAAGGTGCCGTTGGAGACGGGCGATTTCACAGAGCCATGGGTCATGGACAGCGCCCTTCCTGAAAAGGGTTAGAGAAGGTCTCATTTTCCAGTCTTTTTTTTTTTTTTTTTGAGGCGGAGCCTCGCTCTGTCCTCAGGCTGGAGTACAATGGCGCCATCTCGGCTCACTGCAACCTTTGCCTCCAGGGTTCAAGCGATTCTCCTCCCTCGGCCTCCTGAGTAGCCGGGACAAGCGCGACACCATGCCCAGCTAACTTTTTTTTGTATTTTTAGTAGAGACGGGGTTTCACCATGTTAGCCAGAATGGTCTCAAGTTCCTAACCTTGTGATCCGCCCGCTTGCCTTGGCCTCCCAAAGTGCTGGGATTACAGGTGTGAGACAACGTGCCCAACCCCAGCCTTTCAAATATAAGCAAAGGAAACACTCCCTACTATTTCATGGCACTTATCTCCGGAAGGTTGGGGATGACTTATTAACATATACTTTCTTTTCTAAGTTGGCCATAAAGGACATGTAATATGGTTACCACTAAAAATAATAATAATAATAATAATAATAATAAACGTGGAAACATACAATAAAAGGGTAAAACTAAGAATGTGGTATTTTCAAAACATCTTAAGTTCTGCTAAAAAGTGTCTTCCAGAAATTACTATGGCACTTGGCACTTGTTTTCTGTTTCTAGAAACCAACACAAGGAGAATGTTAAGAAACTCATCTTAGAAAAACTTCATACTTGAGACAAAACCCACTTCATGTAAGGTTGATATTCCAGGTACTTCTGTTTTGGTTTTGTTTTTAGAGACAGGGTCTCAGCTCTGTCACCCAGGCTGGAGTGCAGCGGTGCAATCATAGTTGCACACCAACTCCTGGACTCAAGTGATTCTCCCGCCTCAGCCTCCCAAGCATCTGGGATTACAGGTGTGCACCATCATCCCGGCTAATTTTTTAGGTGCATCTTAAAAGGTCAGTCATGACTGTCAAAGGCAGTATCTGAGATGAGTCAGGCAAAATGAATTTGCCTTCTCTGGGCCACATCTGAGACTGCACCTATGGCAGGCAGGTGCCAGAACCCACCGGGGCTGGCTTTGGTGAAGCTGTGCTCCCCTGGTACTGCCACAAACATTGAGAGTCTAAAGGACACAGAATGGTTTGGATGTTTTCTTTTCTTTTCTTTTTTTTTTTGAGATGGAGTCTCACTCTGTTGCCCAGGCTGGAGTGCAATGGCGCAATCTCGGCTCACTGCAACCTCCGCCTCCCAGGTTCAAGCGATTCTCCTGCCTCAGCCTCCTGAGTAGCAGGGATTACAGGCGCCCACCACCGTGCCCAGCTACTTTTTGTATTTTTAGTAGAGATGGAGTTTTATAATGTTGGTCAGGCTGGTCTTGAACTCCTGACCTCAGGTGATCCACCCACCTCGGCCTCCCAGTGTTGGGATTACAGGCGTGAGCCACCACCCAGCCAGTCTGGACATTTTCTAAGGTTTCTGTGATTTGATGGTGGGACCACCTCCTTGGTTACAAATTTAGCTTTCTCTTTGCATCTTCCATAGTAAGCTGGGTTAACCGATGTTCAGCAATTTGGTAACTCCTGGGGCATGGAGATCTGCATAAGTAGCTGAGTGGGTGCAGCACAGACATACAGTGTATGGCCCCAGCGCCTCCGGTGAGACTATAAACAGCTCTTGGAAGAAATCACAGGACAAGAGTGAGCCTGCTCTGCTGACTGGAATGGTTTCCTGAGGCCTCCCTAGCTCCTGGGTTTTCTCAAATTATAAAACCGAGGGATCCTTTTGTGCATTAAAACCAGATTGCCCACAGCCAGGCCCAGCTGGTCCTCCCCAGGGAACTTCTCTGTGCTGCCACGGAACCAAAGCTCTCCAGGCACATCTTACCGTATGCAGCCCGAGGGTGGCTGCCTGCAGAGGTGCCTTCTGAGGTCCCCGACGTCTCCCCTGCTGCTCCTGTGAGCGGGATGGTGCTGTCATCATTAGCCTTGGCACCTGGTAGCTCTTTAAATACTGGGGACTCTGCTTCCTGAACTTTACTGAGGCTTTCGTCAGATACTCGTGATAAAGCACCTTCTTTTTGTAATTTGCCTAAAAAAACAAAGTCATACCAAACATTCTGGAAGAGAATTCTTATTATTGAAACATGAATATTAAAAAGTGAATCTGTATCTTTATGCTTTAGCACTGATTTTGGAAAAAAACAAAAAAAGTTATAGCTAGATAGAAAAAATGAAGTCAAAACCAGGTATGGTGGCTCATACCTGTAATCCCAGCACTTTGGGAGGCCGAAGCAGGTGGATCACCAGGTCAGGAGTTTGAGACCAGCCTGGACAATATGGTCAAATCCTGTCTCCACTAAAAATATAAAAATTAGCCAGGCATGGTGGTGGGCGCCTGTAATTCCAGCTACTTGGGAGGCTGAGGCAGGAGAATCTCTTAAACCCAGGTGGCAGAGTTTGCAGTGAGCCAGGATTGTGCCACTGCACTCCAGCCTGGGTGACAGAGCGAGACTCTGTCAAAAAAAAAAAAAAAAAAAAAGAAAAGAAATAGAAAAAGAAAGTCAAAAGTTCAATTAGTTACCTGGAAAACTCTAGCTAGAAAATTCAGCAATTGAGGAAAAGATGGAAATTTAGGGCCTGAGTTATCATATCCAAAAACAACAACAAAAAGGGTTAGCTCCGAATACCACAGTTCCCTCCAGTGCTAATGTTCTGTAAATCTATAGTCACCTAGACTGGCCTTCTGTTTCTTAAACCTCAGAATAAGAAACTTCAATTTCTGAAAAACTACCTTTTTCAGAAAGTCACATAAATAAATAATAAAATATGTGATTTTTTAGACTGGCTTTTTCTACTCAGCATAATGCCTTTGAAATCCATCCATGTTGTTACATGGATCAATAATGTGTTCCTTTTAATTGCTGAGTAGTATTCAAATGTTCAAAGGCACCACAATTTATTTATTCTGTGAATAATGTGGGTTTTTGGAGATTGCATATAAAGGTGCTATAAACATTCATGTGCAGATTTCTGTGTGAATTTAAGTTTTCATTTTTCTAGGGAAGTATCTAGGAGTGGTTAAGAGTATATTTATGGCAAGTATTAGCCATATAAGAAGTTGACAAACAGTTTCCCTGTACCATTTGACATTCTCACCAGCAATGTACAAGGTTCCAGTTGCTCTTCATTCTTGTAAATACTGACAGCATTTAATACTGTCAGTTTCTTTCTCTCTCTTTCTTTCTCTTTCTCTCTCTCTCTTTTTCTTTCTCTCTTTCTCTCTCTCTCTCTTTCTCTCTTTCTCGGAATTTTGATCTCGGCTCACTGCAAGCTCCATCCCCCGGGTTCATGCCATTCTCCTGCCTCAGCCTCCCCAGTAGCCGGGACTACAGGCGCCCGCCACCACGCCCGACTAATTTTTTTGTATTTTTAGTAGAGACGGGGTTTCACCACGTTAGCCAGGATGGTCTTGATTTCCTGACCTTGTGATCTGCCTGCCTTGGCCTCCCAAAGTGCTGGGATTATGGGTGTGGGCCACCGCACCCGGCCTTTACTGTCAGTATTTTTAAAAAGACGTTCAAGTAGGTGGTAGTAGTACCTCGCTGTGATGTGAATTTGTACTTCCCGATGACTAGTGATGTTGAGCACCTTTTCATGGACTCATCTGCTATCCATCTATCTTTATTTTTTGAGACGGAGTCTCGCTCTGTCACCAGGCTGGAGTGTAGTGGCGCAATCTTGGCTCACTGTAACCTCTGCCTCCCAGGTTCAAGCGATTCTCCTGCCTCAGCCTCCCAAGTAGCTGGGACTATAGGCGCCCGCCACCACACCCGGCTAATTTTTGTATTTTTAGTAGAGACGGGGTTTCACCATGTTGGCCAGGATGGTCTTGATCTCTTGACCTCCTGAACTGCCCGCCTCAGCCTCCCAAAGTGCTGGGATTACAGGCGTGAGCCACCGTGTCTGGTCCCATCTATCTTCTTTGGTGAAGTGTCTATTCAAATATTTTGCTTTTTTTTTTTTTTTTTGAGATGGAGTTTCACTCTTTTTGCCCAGGCTGGAGTACACTGGAGTGCACTGGCATGATCTTGGCTCACTGCAACCTCCGCCTCCCAGGTTCAAGTGATTCCCCTGCCTCAGCCTCCTGAGTAGCTAGGATTAGAGGCGCCCGCCACCATATCCAATTAATTTTGTATATTTAGTAGAGATGGAGTTTCACCATGTTGGCCAGGCTTGTCTCAAAATCCTGACCTTGTGATCCGCCTGCTTCGGCCTCCCAAAGTGCTGGGATTACAGGCATGAGCCACCAAGCCCGGCCTATTTTGCTTTTTTTTTTTTTTTTGAGACAGAGTCTTGCTCTGTCACCAGGCTGGAGTGCTGTGGCGCGATCTGGGATCACCGCAACCTCTGATTCCCTGGTTCAAGCGATTCTCCTGGCTCAGTCTCCTGAATAGCTGGGATTACAGGCATGCACCACCACGCCCAGCTAATTTTTGTATTTTTAGTAGAGACGGGGTTTCACCATGTTGGCCAAGATGGTCTCGATCTCCTGACCTTGTGATCCGCCTGCCTCAGCCTCCCAAAGTGCTGGGATTACAGGTGTGTGCCACTGTGCCAGGCCTATTTTGCTCATTTTTTAATTGAGTTATTTGTTTTCTAAAATTTCTTTTTATTTTTTGAATGCAAGTCCTTTGTAGGTATGGGATTTGCAAACATTTTCTCCCATTCTATTCACAGTGCTTCTCACAGACCAGTAATTTCAAATTTTGATGATGTACAATTTATCAATTTGTCCTTTTTTCCCTTTTTTTTTTTTGAGACGGAGTTTTGCTCTTGTTGCCCAGGGTGGAGTGCAATGGCATGATCTCGCCTCACTGTAACCTCCGCCTCCCGGGTTCAAGCAATTCTCCTGCCTCAGCCTCCCGAGTAACTGGGATTACAGGCATGAGCCACCACACTCAGCTAATTTTGTATTTTTAATAGAGACAGGGTTTCTCCATGTTGGCCAGGCTGGTCTTGAACTCCTGACCTCAGGTGATCTGCCCGCCTTGGCCTCCCAAAGTTCTGGGATTACAGGCGTGAGCCACCGTGCCTGGCCCAACTTGTTCTTTTATAGAACATGTTTTTGGTGTCATATCTAAAATCTCTTTTCTTAACCCAAGGTCACAAAGTTTTCCCTTATATTTTTTTCCCCTAAAAGTCTTGTTTTTTTTTTAAATTTTGTATTTAGATCTATGATGCACTTTAAGCTAATTTTTAAAATAAGGTTTACGTTAAGGTTCTTATTTTGGCATATGGATGTCAAGTGCTCCAAAACCATTTGTTGAAAAGACTGTCCTTTCTCCAGTGAACTGTTTCTGTACCCTTGTCTAAAACCCACTGGCCACATTAGTGTGGGTCTATTTCTAGACTCTATTCTTGTTCCATTCATCTATGTGTTTCTCTCTTCCCGAATTCCACACTGCTTTGTGGCTTCATAACAAGTATTGAAGTCAGGTTAATATGAATCCTCCAACTTTTTTCTTTTCCAAAATTGTTCCAGCTCATCTAGTTTCTTTGACTTACTACATGAACTTTAAAAGTGGCTTGTCTAAATCTACAAAATATCCTGCTGGGATTTCTATTTAAATCGTCTAAAGTCTAGAGATGAATCTGAGAAGAACTGGCATCTCTACTATACTGTCTTCCAATTCAGGAGCATGCTTTGTCTCATGTATTTTGGTCTTCTTCGAAATGTGAATCTCCAAATGCAGATATATCCATACTGAAATGTGGTACATGCTGAGACCAAATGTAAATACTTGTTTTTTGAGAGCTCTGTAAAAAGCATGTGGCTTCAAGGCTTGAAATTCAAATATGGGGAATTGGGAATAGGAAAACAGCCCTGACTGACTTCCTAAGCCATATTCTTCCTCTTCTTAAAAACTGTCTTTCCTTTTAATAACATGTGTTTTATTTTTATTGTTTTGTTTTATTATATATATGTTATAATTACTATAACTATAATAATACAATTATTATAGTACTATACAGTAGAGTACTATATTGTATATTATACTATAGTTATTATATAGTATAATAATTATATTATTCCACAGTATAATTATTACAGTACTATAATAATACAATTATTGTTATAGGTTTTATATATAAATATAATACAATGCATATATATATTTTTTTGAGATGGAGTCGCGCTGTGTCGCCCAGGCTGGAGTGCAGTGGCTCACTGCAACCTCTGCCTCCTGGTTCAAGCAATTCTCCTGTTTCAGCCTCCTGCGTAGCTGGGACTACAGGCACCTGCCACCAGGGCCCGGCTAATTTTTGTATTTTCAGTAGAGACAGGGATTTATTTATCTTGTTGGTCAGGCTGGTCTCGAACTCCTCACCTCAGGTGATCCACCCAACTTGGCCTCCCAAAGTGCTGGGATTATAGGTGTAAGCCACCATGCCCAGTCAAAATTGCATACAGTTTAAGCACCCAGGTGATGACCTGCTGCAAGTGGGCACACCCTAAAGCCCCTTCCCCGATGAAAACAAAGACATTTTATGTCCCTGATAAGTTCCCGAGCTGCCTTTTCCAACCCCCACCCATCCCAGGCGATCAGTGCTTTCTGTTGCTACAGAAAAATTTTCCGTATTCTTAAATTTAATGGAAAGATCCATAAAACTTTTAAATGAAAATTTATGGAAATGCTATGAAAAATGCCAGCATGCAGAATAGCTACTCTTCTGGATCATGGGCTTCTGCTCGGTATCACGGCTGTGGGATGCCTTCCGATGTAGGGTCCCCAGCAGTTCATTCTCTCCATTGCTGCGTGGTCGTCCATCCCATTAATTTACTCAATTTGGTTACCCATTTGCCTGCTGACCAACACATGGGTTGTTTCCACTTTGGGCTTTTATGACGAAAAGATTTGTGTACAAGTTTTTTTATGAACACATGTTTTCATTTCTTTGGATAAATAGCTAGGAGTGAAATTACTGGCCCACATGGTAAGTGTAAGGTTAACTTTATAAAGAAACTGCAAACCTAACTTCCAAAGTGGTTGCACCATTTTACATTGCAGCATAAACCTGGGAGAGTTCCAATTATTTCACTTCTTCACCTACATACGGAATGGCGAGAACTTTTTACTCTTAGCCATTCATGTGGGTGGGAAACAAAATCTCCTTGTGGTGTTAATTTGCATTTCTATGAAGGCTAATGTTTTTCCACAGGCTGGCAGAACTGGACTGCACGGTTAACTTTCAGTTACTCATGGCAACTGGGACCTTACTGCCCACCTGGGTTACAACTTATCAAGAAAACATCTGAGCCAGAAAGCACTCAGGAACCGAGTGACAGAGGATGGGGTATGTTCGGGAGTCACCCACACTTCCTCTTCCTCCATTAGTAAGGATCATGGCGTATTACATGTGAGGTTTTGGAAATCAGGAGAATTTCTGTAAATCAGAAGAATCAAAAAGCCCATACCTGTTATTTTCCTCCGCATCCACGGACATACGAAGAGCCACACAAAGAAAGCGAACAGGAGGGCGACACCAAAGGAAATGAGGGCTATGGCCCACATGGGGAGAACCAGGCCGAGCACTGGGAAGGAAAATGAGAAGCAGTGTCATTACGGGAAACTTCTACAAGGTTAGGCCTCAGGGCAGTGGAGTTCCCACTCCCCAAATCGAGAATGAATCGCCTGGATTTTGTAGTAAATAAAACTCTCAACCAAAAAAACATGCTGTACTTTTTGGAGTAGAAAGCTGTATGTTCAAGACATCCTATATCTTGCGAATATGTGCTTAAACTAGTTAGTAAGCTAATTATTAAAATTTTACCAACTGGGGGCTGGGTGCTGTAATCCCAGCACTTTGGGAGGCCAAAGTGGGAGGATCACCTGAGGTCAGGAGTTCGAGATCAGCCTGGCCAATATGGTAAAACCCTGTCTCTACAAAAATTCAAAAATTAGCTGGGCACGATGGCGCATGCCTGTAATCCCAGCTACTCGGGAGGCTGAGGCAGAAGAATCGTTTGAACCCAGGAGGGGGAGGTTGCTGTGAGCCAAGATTGCACCATTGCACTCTAGCCTGGGCAATGGAGTGAGACTGCATCTCAAAACAAATAAATAAATAAAATAAAAATAAATAAATAAATAAAATTTTAACAACTGGGCACAAACAGCATATTTAAGTTGGGATGAAATCCATTTACATATTATTTCGATATCTAAATGGCTGCACGCACAAATGCGGCTGAGAGGGGAGTCAGCTGAGGTCGGGCATGATGGCTCACACCTGTAATCCCAGCACTCTGGAAGGCTGTGGTAGGGGGATCACCTGAGGTCAGGAGTTCGAGACCAGCCTGACCAACACGGTGAAACCCCATCTCTACTAAAAATATGAAAAATTAGCCGGGTGCAGTGGCAGGCGCCTGTAATCACAGCTACTCAGGAGGCTGAGGCAGGAAAATCGCTTGAACCTGTGAGGCGGAGGTTGCAGTGAACCGAGATCGTGCCATTGCACTCTAGTCTGGGCAACAAGAGTAAAACTCTGTCTCAAAAAAAAAAGAAAGAAGAAAAAAGAAAGGAGTCAGCTGTCTTCCATCCTGATGCCCACCCCAGCCCAGCCCACCTGTGGCAGGAAGCTGCTATCTGGACACTGCCTGGCTCCCACAACTGAGGCCTCTCCTAGTTCCTCAGCAGCCAGCAGCCCTACTTTAAACAGACATGTGCCCTAGCCACATACACAGAACTTCTTTGAAATCAGTTGAGAAATAAAAGGATTTTTGTTGTTGTTTGTTTATTTTTATTTTTAAGAGACAAGGTCTTGCGATGTTGCCCAGGCTGGTCTCAAACTCCTAGCCTCATGGGATGTTCCTGCTTTGGCCTCCCAAAGAGCTGGGATTACAGGCGTGAGCTACCTGGCCCAAGGAATAAGAGTTTTTTAAAAGGACATTAACCTCAAATTTAACTCTTCTTTGAAGCATCAACTTATGGAATTACAGTGCAGAAAAACTTCACTCAAATCCCATAATGCACACTTAGCAATAATAACATTAGTCAATCCAAGGGTGGACGTGCACATGGTATGAAAACGTCATCTTTTCATAGCACTGTCATATCTCCAGCACTCATCACCCTGAATTTTGTCCATCTGCTGTCAATGGTGACAATAGGCACATTCACACACATATATGCACAAGTTAAACACTCATGCTCGTACATAAACTCACTGGAAGATGTGCAAGAATACTCACCACAGCATTATTTGTAATAGCAAGAATTTGTAGAACAACTAATATATGCACCATTATGAAAATGTGAAATAATTATTGTAGACAGTCTTAAGAATTAGGTAGGTCTATATGTACTGATAAGGAAAGAGGCTCAAGATCCAATGAGTAATGCAGGCTAGTTGTATGATATACACATAGCATCATGCAATTTATGTTTGAAAAATAAAACATCCACCTTTCCACATTCCTGCCATATCTGCGAATTTACAGAAAAAGTTCTGGGAAGATACAGTGGTTTCCAATTTCTTTATGGAGAGATGGGAGACTGGAGTGGAAATTTCACTTTTTATTACATATACTTTTATAGTGGTAACTTAAAAAATATATACAACAAGATAAGGATCTGCGAGAATTTACTAAAAAAAAGTAAAAAACAAAATATAAAAAAGAAAAAGAAATAAAAATATATATACAGTAAGAATGTCACTTTTGTAAATTGTTAAAAAATTTAATTCAAAGGGGTTAACTATTTAACACTTTGCTCTTAAATAAATTTGCAGTCTTTGTTATATTGTTAACCATTTTATACATACAAAGCAGCACAAAGTTACTCAACTGAAGTACTATTAGGCTGGGCAGGGTGCCTCATGCCTGTAATCCCAGCACTTTGGGAGGCTGAGGTGAGAGGATCACTTGAAGCCAGGAGTTCAAGACCATCCTGAGCAACATAGTGACACCCTGTCTCTACAAAATAAAAATAAGAAGATTAGCTGGGAGTAGTGGTGCATGCCTGTAGTCCCAACTACTTGGGAGGCTAAGGTGGGAGGATTTATTGAGCCCTGGAGTTTGAGGCTGCAGTGAGCTATGATAGTGCCATGGAACTCCAGCCTGGGCAACAGAGTGAGATCCTGCCTCAACAAAACAAAACAAAACAAAACAAAAACACACACACACACAGAAAAACATACTATTAAACATTTGGGCTGGGCGCGGTGGGTCACACCTGTAATCCCAGCACTTTGGGAGGCCGAGGTGGGTGGATCATGAGGTCAGGAGATCAAGACCATCCTGGCTAACACGGTGAAACCCCGTCTCTACTAAAAATACAAAAAAATTAACTGGGCATGGTGACAGGCACCTGTAGTCCCAGCTACTCAGGAGGCTGAGGCAGGAGAATGGCGTGAACTCAGGGGGTGGAGTTGCAGTGAGCTGAGATCACACCACTGCACTCCAGCCTGGGCAACAGAGCAAGATACTGTCTCAGAAGAAAAAAAATTTTTTTTTTTATAATTGTAAGAGATTGTATTAATAGAATAGGTAGTTAATACTATATATAGTCAGAATTAATGTATATAAGTATTAAAAACAAAAATCCAGAATCACCTAGTTCAGTGATAGCGAAGGTCACTGGGGGAGGACAGACACTTAACTGCTCGGCTCCCACCCCCCTGACTACATTGGAGGGCTATGGACTTGGCCCTGCCACGCGGCTGCACTGACACCCAGCAGGCCCCATCCAACGCAGGCTCTGCGCCTGCACCCAAAGCTGAGAGCCGCTTGTGTGACCCCTCGGTTGGTTGCACTGGGCTGTGTCTGGGGCCAAGGCTTCCCAGCGTCTGCTGTCCAGCTTCACATAGGGGTTCATACCCGTGGCAAAGGATTGCACCAAAGCTGGTTCCTGCCAACTCGAATGGTACCTGCTCTTTACCAACCTCAAACTAACAACTGACACCAACACCAATCTCCCACACGGCTTCAAAGCATGGTTCCTGAAGAGGTTTTGCTGCTGCTTCTCTGGTTTTGCTGATGATAAAATTGCTAATTGTGCTACTTTGGCTTAGTGCTACCATGCCAAACTGATCTACGAGAGGCAAACCCTTCAGACCACAGGGAGAGAGAAGCAATCTGAAACACATATTTCAAAAATGAGTGAACACTGTTGCCATCAGGTCCTATTTTTACCATTCATGCTGAGCCGGGCCCGGAACAGAAGTCAAGAAGGGCTACTTGATGGGCTCCTTCTAGGACCACACCAGGCTCCCAGCAGGGTCACATGGGGTCCCAGATAGCGTCAGGACCAACACCAAAAGGGTGAACCTGAGGTCGGGGGCAAGACTTCTCACCCTGTGCTTAGACTTAAGATAATATCACCTGCCCTTTGCACCTTTGCCGTCACACCTGCCTCTACCACTGATGTGGCCTGGGAAATAGCCAGAAAACTCGAAAATCACCTCCCAGTCATGAGAAACTGGCAGATGAAGCAGGAGAGAAACACATCACCCAGGGGGAGTGGTGGGGAAACAGAGTAACACGTCATGGAGGAGGAAGAAGAGAGAAGGAACTTGGGAAAACAGGGGAAGCTGTTCACAGTAGTGAGAAGGGGAGCAGAATGGGGACAGGATCTTACTGAAGTATTCCAGCAGTTTGGTGATTTAGCAGAGAATCAGACGAGCACAAGGATTTACGTTTAAGGCCTGCATGTGAAAAACGTAAACTGACAATTACCTGTGTTACACAGCTCCAAATTGTACTAAGTATATAAAATCCAGTTTTGTGGATAAAAAACAATTCAATACAAAGATTCAGCACAGGACAGCACCTGAATCAATGCACACCCAAGGCAAACGGTTTTTCTCCTAAAAAGTCAAGACTGGCTTCTACACAACAACGTTTTTGACTAAAATACTTTCTATTAAATTGTCTTTCTGGTACGGATCTCAAATTGTTTCCAAACAATCATGCCTTCAGCAGGCAGTAAGACACGGCTGTCATTTCCCCCTGCGGATGGACATAGTGGGGCACAGCCTCAGTGGCTCATGTTCACTCAGCCAAAAGTGGCTGCCAGGAACCAGCACTGGGAGCTCTGGGTCTCCATTCTTGGCTCTAGCCACTAAATGGCCTTTCATGTCAAGCGCCTTTCATTTGCGGAGCAGCAAAGATACGATGAATAGTGATTTAGCTCTAACCTCAAGCATCTTTACAATTCTATTCCACATTCCCAAAAGATGAGATGAATATTCAAGCCATTTAGGGAGAAGTACATAGAACTTTTTCTACAAGCTCAGTCTCCATTGTTATTGCCTTGTACTTCTTGTTTTTCACATCTAACACTCATGACTAAGGATCTATAAACAAATAAAACTTATATGGGACCGATAAGGCTTTAGTCCATATCAGTTTCCTTATACCATGACCCATCATCTCCTCCCTACAACCTTCCTTCTCAGTGACTCAATGCACAGATTCTCTGTCTTCATTATATAAATAATCTATGCTCAGCGTAAAAATATCAGCAGTACCTACAGAAGTGTATGACGGACAAATATGAACCTTCCTCATCATCCTCCCCTCTTCAACTTATTTCCCAGGGAGACAGTAAGAACTATTTGGTGTGTATCTTTCCAGGCATTTTCTAGGTAGGCACGGACACCGTGTCGAATATTTATTTTTCTCTTTTCCTTTTATTAAACAGAAGCAGAATCCCACTATAAACTATTCTATGCTTTTGTCATATAACAATATACTATGAATATCTTCTCACAGTAAACATTCACACAGAGATTATCTCCTTTGCAGAACTGCTCTAATATCTTGCCTTATAAACTGAGCTTTGTCTTTTGCTCTAGATAGATCAAGATGTTCAAAGCATTAGAGGGGCTACCTATGTAACAGGAATCCTGAAACAACTTAGTTGAGAAAATAAAATTTTAAAAATGTGATTTCCTAATTTGCTCTATAAGAAAAAAAAAATATATATATATAGAGAGAGAGACAGAGAGATAGCAGATGGTATCAAGTTTCTTTTTGTGTTTTGTTTTTGAGACAGAGTCTTACTCTATTGCCCAGGCTGGAGTACAGTGGTGCCATCTCGGCTCACTGCAACCTCCACCTCCCAGGTTCAAGTGATTCTCTTGCCTCAGCCTCCCAAGTAGCTGGGATTACAGGCACATGCCACTATGCCAAGCTAATTTTTGTATTTTTAGTAGAGATGGGGTTTTGCCATGTTGGCCAACCTGGTCTCGAACTCCTGACCTCAGATGATCCACCCACCTCAGCCTCCCAAAAGTGCTGGGATTACAGGTGTGAGCCCCTGCGCCCGGCCTCTTTTTTTTTTTTTTTTTTTTTTTGAGATGGAGTCTCACTCTGTTGCCCAGGCTGGAATGCAGTGGCTCAATCTCCATTCACTGCAGCCTCCACCTCCCAGGTTCAAGCAATTCTCCCGCCTCAGCCTCCCAAGTAGCTGGGATTACAGGAACTCACCACCACACCCAGCTAATTTTGTATTTTTAGTAGAGACGGAGTTTCTCCATATTGGCTAAGCTGGTCTCTAACTCCTGACTTCAGGTGATCTGCCTGCCTCTGCCTCCCACAAGTGCTGGGATTACAGGTGTGAGCCACTGAGCCTGGCTGGTACCAACTTTTTCAAACCAGGGTACATTTGCAATAATTTTGAAAATGAGGTGAATTTAAATGACCTTGTTTTGAATCCAGCTCTTGGTAATAACTGGAGACTCTTCTCACCCCAGGGCTTCCCCAATCCAAGACTAGGAATCACTGTAATGGCAATTTCTGGCTTCTCCACAATCTGCACTTCACAATCACAGCATGGAAGAAAGAGGCCCTCTGAGTGCAGGGCTCCTTCTCACAAAGCCAACTGGGGGCCTGAGAGGTTTCTGATGTCCTGGTTTCCTAGAAACTGGATCAGAAGCAGCTGCAACTGGAGGAGAAACAGGGGGAGGAGGAAGAGATGGAAGAAGAGGAGGAGGAGGAAGATGAGAAGGAAGAGGAGAAACCAGAGGAGGGGGATGAGGAGAAGAAAGAGGGGGCAAAGAGGGAGGAGAAACAGGAAGAAGAGGAGGAGGACAGGGAAGAGAAGAGATGGAGGAGAAGGAAGAAATAAGGAGGAGGAGGAAGAGATGGAGAAGGAGGAAGAGATGGAGAAGGAGGAAGAGATGGAAGAGGACAAGATGAAGAGAAGAAGGAGGAAGAGATAGAGGAGGAGGAAGAGGAAGAGATGAAAAAGGAGGAAGATGGAGGAGGAAGAGGAAGAGATGAAGAGGAGGAGTAAGAGATGGAGGAGGAGGAGGAAGAGATGGAGGAGGAAGAGATGGAGATGGAGGAGAAGGAGGAGGAAGAGATGGAAGAGGAGGAAGAGATGAAGTGAAGGAGGAAGAGATAGAGGAGGAGGAAGAGATGAAACAGGAAGAGATGGAGAAGGAGGAGGAAGAAATGGAGGAGGAGGAAGAAATGGAGGAGGAGGAAGAGATAGAAGGAGGAAGAAATGGAGGAGGAAGAGATAAAGAGGAGAAGGAGGAAGAGATAAGAGGAGGAGGAAGAAGAGATGAAGAGAGAAAGAGGAGGAGGAAGAGATGAAGAGAACGAGGAAGAGATAGAGGAGGAGGAAGAAGTGATAAAGAGGAAGAGGAGGAGGAAGAGATGAAGAGGAGGAGTAAGAGATGGAGGAGGAGGAGGAAGAGATGGAGGAGGAAGAGATGGAGATGGAGGAGAAGGAGGAGGAAGAGATGGAAGAGGAGGAAGAGATGAAGTGAAGGAGGAAGAGATAGAGGAGGAGGAAGAGATGAAACAGGAAGAGATGGAGAAGGAGGAGGAAGAAATGGAGGAGGAGGAAGAAATGGAGGAGGAGGAAGAGATAGAAGGAGGAAGAAATGGAGGAGGAAGAGATAAAGAGGAGAAGGAGGAAGAGATAAGAGGAGGAGGAAGAAGAGATGAAGAGAGAAAGAGGAGGAGGAAGAGATGAAGAGAACGAGGAAGAGATAGAGGAGGAGGAAGAAGTGATAAAGAGGAAGAGGAGGAGGAAGAGATGAAGAGGAGGAGAAAGAAGAGATGGAGGAGGAGGAAGAGATGAAGAGGAGGAGGAGAGGGAAGAGATAAAGAGGAGGAGACAGAGATGGAAGAGCAGAAGGAGGAAAAGATGGAGGAGGGGGAGGAAGAGATGAAGAGGAAGAAGAGATGAAGAAGAGGAGGGGGAGGAGGAGGAGGGGAAGGAGGAGGGAGAAGAGGAGGGGAAGGAGGAGGAGGGGGAGGAGATGGGGGAGGAAGAGGATGGGGAGGAAGCCGCAGAGGCAGGGGCAGGCATGTCTCAGGTACAGACATGCTCTGGGGAAGTCAGGAACCAGGTCTGGTTAAGTTGGGAATTCCTTTGCTGGTGGAAAAGAGTGAGCAAAGGTTGGGTTAGGGTTAGAACTTTTGGGAGTACCCATTACATTAGAACAGTAATGAGGAAGTCATGTTTCTGCTAAGAGACGTGCCTAGAGCAGCGGTTCTCAAACTGTAACGTGCTTCCAAATCATTGAGGCTCCCCTATGAAACCACAGGGCACTGGGCTGCATTCAGTGGGTTCAGGGCTGGGCCTCAGAATCTGCATTTCGACAAGTTCCTGCATGCTGTTGCTGGCTAGGGACCACACATTGCCTTAGAAGGTGCTTTACCAGAGGCTTAACTGGGTGACCTGCTTTGACTGTTCAAAGGGGCGTGCCATGAACTTTAGCATTCACTGTTTAAACACTGAACAAAACCAGGCCCCACACAACTGAAGACTTTTTCATTAAAAATGAAGCTTAGGCTTGTATCTAATCCAAGTAAGCATTTTATTTCCTAAAGTTATTTTTTAGTCCTTGCAAGTCATTTTTTAAGAACAAAAAGGCAAAGACAATTTTTTAAAAGTGCGAACTTAGTCTCTGAAGTGTAAGAATGACTTTTGAGAAAAGTCATGTCAAATGTAACACAAATCAAACTAAGTAACCCTAAGAAATAATCAACTTCACAATAACTAAGAGTAGAGAAGCAGAGGAAATCAAAACAAAACACCAAAACCACGAACCAGGACACCACGGCTATTGATGACACAGCTGGACTCGCAGAGATACCCCACATGAGGAAACAGTATGTAATGAAAGTCTACATTGAAGGGCAAAAGACCTTCAAGGCTTACATAAAAATAAGATTTTGACTCACTCACTGGACATTCTAGAAACATTCCCCAGGAATCAAAATATTAGCAAAGTCCTTTTTTGACTCATTGGAGGAACAAAATGGTGGGACCTTCAGAGCCATGACCTTCTTCTCCTCTAGGCAAGCCCCTTGAAAAACTTCCAGTAAGAATTCTTCCATACAAACATGTGTGGAAAAACAGAAAGACAGGATGACTCAGGAACTTCTGGCAAGTTAAGGCCAAAAGACTGGGTTAGGTTAATTATGACTGAGGGTAACAAAATAGCCTCCAACAGGCACGGTTGGCCTTCTCCGTTCGTGGTTCAGCAGATACTGCCGGCCAACTTAAGGGACTTGAATATACATGGATTTTGGTATCTTTATTTATTTATTTATTTATTTTGAGACGGAGTCTCCCAGGCTGGAGTGCAGTGGTGTGATCTCAGCTCACTGCAAGCTCCGCCTCCTGGGTTCACGCAATTCTCCTGCCTCAGCCTCCCAAGTAGCTGGGACTACAGGCGCCTGCCACCTCGCCCGGCTAGTTTTTTGTATTTTTAGTAGAGACGGGGTTTCACCATGTTAGCAAGGATGGTCTCGATCTCCTGACCTCGTGATCCACCCGCCTTGGCCTCCCAAAGTGCTGGGATTACAGGCGTGAGCCACCATGCCCAGCTGGATTTTGGTATCTGTGGAGGTCCTAGGGCCAATCTCCAAGGAGAGGGCGGGACAATGACTGTATGAAGCACTGATGATGTGCTGGGCCCTGTGCCAGGTACCCTGCCTCCATTATCTCAGGGCTATAGTGTCCCTTGATTGGAGGTGCCACTCCTGGCCTTACTTTATAATCAGGAATAAGACTTAGGGAGGGGAGGGATGTCACATTCCTGACAGAACAGTCACCCAACTACAGAACCTAACGCTAACTTTAGGACTGGGAATACTGCTTGTGCTTCGAGGGAATAATGAACTTCAAGATCCTTATAAAGACTTTTTTTTTTTTGAGACAGGGCCTCGCTCTGTCCTCTGGCTTGAGTGCAGGACCACAATCATAGTTCATGACAGCCTTTACTCCCTTATACAGATTTTACAATTTTTATTATTATTCTTGTTATTTTTGTAGAGATGGGGTCTTGCTATGTTGCCAAGGCTGGTCTTGAACACCTGGCCTCAAGTGATGCTCCCTCTTCAGCCTTCTTAAGTGCTGGAATTACAGGTGTTAACCACCATGACCAGCCCAGATTTTTTATATTCCTAATTAAGAAGGTGGCTGCTGCTTCACACTAACTAGTATATTAAATATATACAAAAATAGCTGGGCATGGTGACTCACGCCTATAATCCCAGCACTTTGGGAGGCCGAGATGGGCGGATCACCTGAGGTTAGGGGTTTGAGACTAGCTTGGCCAACATGGTGAAACCCCGTCTCTACTAAAAATACAAAAAGTAGCCAGGTGTGGTGGCGTGCATCTATAGTCCCAGCTACTTGGGAGGCTGAGGCAGGAGAATCCCTGAACCCAGGAGACAGAGCTTGCAGTGAGGTGAGATCGCACCACTGCACTCCAGCCTGGGAGACAGAGCAAGACTCTGTCTAAAAAAAATAATAATAATTTTATATATATATATATAGAGAGAGAGAGAGAGAGAGAGAGACAGAGAGAGAGAGAAGGGGGGGAGAGAGAGAGAGAGCGAGAGTGAGTGAGAGACAGCGTGTGCCAGGTTCCCAAATATACCAGAAGACATTTTAAAGAGAGTTAAGAGAAGAGAGAGAATTTGTTAAGGTCGGGCGCAGTGGCTCACAGCTCTAATCCCAGTACTTTGGGAGGCCGAGGTGGGCGGATCACGAGGTCAGGAGTTCCAGACCATCCTGGCTAACACGGTGAAACCCCATCTCTACTAAAAATACAAAAAATTAGCCGGGCGTGGTGGCGGACGCCTGTAGTCCCAGCTACTCGGGAGGCTGAGGCAGGAGAATGGCATGAACCCAGGAGGCGGAGCTTGCAGTGAGCCAAGATTGCACCACTGCACTCCAGCCTGGGTGACAGAGCGACACTCTGTCCCAAAAAAAAAAAAAAGAATTTGTTAAGGTTGATGCAATTTTTATGGTCATTAACTGCAACATTACATACCAGGTATTATACGTGGTGTTTTAAACTACCTCCTGTATCTGTATAATGTCACATCTAAGACCCCAGGGCTCAGGACTGGAGGTGTGGTTCAAATTCTGGTTCTGCATCCTACTAGTTACAGGACCTTGGGTACTCAGCATTGCCCTGCCTCAGTTTCCCACCTATAAAATGAGGTTATTTGTATTGCCAATCACCAAGAGTAGTTGGGAGGACTAAAAGGATTAATCCACATAAAGCTCAGTTCAATACACTTACATTATTTATTTCTCACAACAACCCTATGAAGTATTTATATTAGTATTTATATTATTTTTAGAGTCTCATTCATCACAGTTTAATTTTCCCTAAGATAATTTACTCTCCCAGTAAGATGATATTTTTAGCGAATGTGCCAACTGCAGCCAAAAGATGGGGAAAAGAAGAGATGAAAAAAAAGGCCATGTATAGAAAAAGTCAGACTTTTATTAAAAATCATAATTGTCGTCTTCTGACAGTTGGAAGAAACAGGAAGCAAGAAGAATAGAGGGTGGAAAAAATAAAACACAGAAATGAAAAAACCCCATCCATATCAATGCCAATTCCCATGTTCAGGACTTGGCACCACAGAAGGTGTCCTCAGCTTTCACTGGCTCAGTCTCTTAAGTCAACAACCTGGGAGGTGTCTGGTGATTGCAGGAGGCTTTGCTTTCTGTTCAGCTAATTTGAGCTCTAAGAGCCCATATAAAATAAGAACAAGGGGCCAGGCACGATGGCTCACGTCTGTAATCTCGCTTTGAGGGGCCGAGGCAGGATGGCTCACGTCTGTAATCCCGCTTTGAGGGGCCGAGGCAGGCGGATCACGAGGTCAGGAGTTCGAGACCAGCCTGGCCAACGCAGTAAAATCCCATCTCTACTAAAAATGCAAAAAATTAGCCAGGTGTGGTGGCAGGTGCCTGTAATCCCAGCTACTCGGGAGGCTGAAGCAAGAGAATCGCTTGAACCCGGGAGGCAGAGGTTGCAGTGAGCTGAGATTGCGCCATTGCACTTCAGCCTGGGCGACAGTGCAAGAGTTCATCTCAAAAAAAAAAAAAACAAAACAAGGACTAAGATATCTCCCCCTATAGAGTTCACTTCCAACCCAGCGCTCCAGGCCTTCCAAGTGCCTGGCACTGAGATGTCTGAGGGATTCACACGCTAGGTGGTGCACTTAACTCCGGCTCCATGGTTTAGAACGGGGCTTTTCTTTGTCACTCACTTAAAAGAAATTGTTTTGTTTTGTTTTGTTTTTGAGATGGAGTCTTGCTTTGTCGACGAGGCTGGAGTGCAGTGGCGGGATCTCGGCTCACTGCAATCTCCACCTCCCAGGTTCAAGTGATTCTCCTGCCTCAGCCTCCCAGGTAGCCGGGACTCCAGGCGCCCGCCACCATGCCCAGCTAATTTTTGTATTTTTACTAGAGACGGGGTTTCACCATGTTGGCCACATTGCTTTAGAAATCTTGACCTCGTTCAAGAGGTCCACCTTTCTCAGCCTCCCAAACAGCAGGGATTACAGGCACAAGTCACTGCGCCCAGCCTCCTCACTTACAAGTTGATGGGTGCAGCACACCAACATGGCACAAGTATACATATGTAACAAACCTGCACGTTGTGCACATGTACCCTAGAACTTAAAGTACAATAAAAAAAAATTAAAAAAAAATTTATCCTGGGGCCCACGCTTCAAAAAGCTGTGACACACTTCCCAGTCCATGAATTATCAAACCTAAACGGGCAGCAGGTTGCTGTTACCTGTGACTGGATTTCACCTTCCTCCTGCTCTCCTCATCCCTCCAACCTTTGCTTCCTGCTTTCCTAGAACCCAAAGCAGCTCTGGCGCTCCCCCTTCCCTCATCCTCAAATCACCCAAAGTCTGGAAGCCCCACAGAGAGTATTTAAACCTTTTTTTTTTGAGACAGAGTCTCGCTCTGTCACCCAGGCTGGAGTGCAGTGGTGCAATCTTGGCTCACTGCAACCTCCACCTCCCGGGTTCAAGCAATTCTCCTGCCTCAGCCTCTCAAGTAGCTGGGACTACAGGTGCGCACCATCACGCCCAGCTAGTTTTTGTATTTTTAGTAGGTATGGGGTTTCACCATGTTGGCCAGGATGGTCTTGATCTCTTGACCTTGTGATCCACACACCTCGGCCTCCCAAAGTGTTGAGATTACAGGTGTGAGCCACTATGCCCAGTTGAGTATTTAAGCCTTTACAATCAATGTTCTGAATGCTGCACAGATGTCACAGTAAAAGGTTATATAATGTTAGAATCATTTAGAAATAATTTATTTGCAGTACTGAAATATACAAAATATAATTAGATATGTGTAATAAAATCTGAGGAACATTACATTGAGAAGTCCTAGTTTGAGAAAGTAATAAGGATTTCCACTATTTTGGAAGAGGCCACTTTTCAATTACGATAAGACATGTCAGTTAGCAGAAATTTCATCTTTAAAACACAGAGAGGGAGGCTTTTCTGTCAAATATGGCCAATAACCGAATCTTCATCTATAAAGGACATTAACAAGATGAAAACTAGCACAAATTAACCCATCTATTGTCACCACAGATCCCACAATCTGGCTGTAGGAGGCGCATCTCACAAATAGAAGAGGAATATTCTCTAGCAAACACGTACAGAAATACTTAACAGAATGCCAGCAGCTCATCAGTGCTGAAATGGGTGCAAATAAGAATACCATACATAAGTTTATTCCTTTTCCTATTCAAGGTCTAAAAGAAAAGAACTAGGCCAGGTGCAGTATGGCTCACACCTGTAATCCCAGCACTTTGGGAAGCTGAGGCAGGAGGATTACTTGAGGCCAGGAGTTCGATGCCAGCCTGGGCAATATAGAGTCCCCATCTCTACAAAAAATACAAAATTAGCTGGGCGTGGTGGTGCACACCTGTGGTCCCGGCTACTCAGGGAGCTGAGGTGGGAGGATTGCTTCAGCCCATGAGGTTGAACCTGCCGTGGGCTATGATTGCACCACTGCACTCCAGCCTGAACAATACAGAAAAAAAAAAAAAAAATCCGGGCACAGTGGCTCATGTCTGAAATCCCAGCACTTTGGGAGGCCAAGGTGGGTGGATCACGAGGTCAGGAGATCGAGACCATCCTGGCTAACATGGTGAAATCCTGTCTCTACTAAAAATACAAAAAATTAGCCGGCGTGGTGGCGGGCGCCTGTAGTCCCAGCTGCTTGGGAGGCTGAGGCAGGAGAATGGTGTGAACCTGGGAGGTGAAGGTTGCAGTGAGCCGAGATCGTGCCACTGCACTCCAGCCTGGGTGACAGAGCGAGACTCCATCTCAAAATAAATAAATAAATAAATAAAAATAAATAAATAATGTTTAACCCCCTCCACAAAAACCCTCTGAACCTTTATACAAAAAACAAAAGCGGCTGGGCACAGTGGCTCATGCCTGTAATCCCAGCACTTTGGGAGGTCAAGGCGGGCAGATCACAAGGTCAGGAGTTTGAGACCAGCCTGGCCAACATCGTGAAACCCTGTCTCTACTAAAAATACAAAAATTAGCCGGGTGTGGTGGTGGGCGTCTGTAATCCCAGTTACTCAGGAGGCTGAGGCAGGAGAATTGCTTGAACCTAGGAGGCGGAGGTTGCAGTTTGCCAAGATCACGCCATTGTACTCCAGCCTAGGTGACAGAGCGATACTCCGTCTCGAAACAACAACAACAACAACAACAACAATAACAACAACAACAACAATAACAACAACAAAACCCATGAGAATGACAAGAAAAGGAGTAATTCAGCAAAGAAAAGCATCATTGGCTTTGGTATCTAAAAAAACAAAGCATGGCTTCTAGTCTCTGGATTAACTGGTATGATATTTCCAGGGGGCTGTACTCTGTGCTGTGGATGGCTTTAGAGCTCCGCTGGGCATTGCTGTTGTATGGACTGTCCCACTCACTGGGTGCCAGGCGTGGCCCCAGGTGCTCCACACCCTCTCCTGACCCCTGCGCAACCCTGCAGGCATGTGGGATTAGATCAGGTTCTGAGGCTCAGAGGGGCTGAGTAAGCTGTGGGGGCAACACAGCTGCATAAACGGCAGAGTGGGGATTTAATTTTTTTTTCTAACTTCAAAAACTGCTGCCTTTGTACTCTACATATCTCTTGGGTATTTAACTAAGACAAGTAAATGCATTTACCACTCTTTTTACTATTCTATAATGACCATGAGTAATGTATTTTACTATCAGCCAACACCTCCAGCACCTATTCCATAATGACCATGAGTAATGCTTTTTACTGTCAGCCAACAATGCCAGCACCAAATAAACTGATACTGTTAGAATACAATGCCCTTTTCCTCTGGAGTGTGCTTCCAATGATCCTTACCTGGTGCTCCTGTGTACATGATGGAAAAGACATTGATTGCTATGGTAGCAGCATAGAACACTGGGAGTGCCCGGAGACCGTTGGGAACAGGGTCTTCCTGTGGGACAAGGAGATAGAGTGGGAGGTCAGGATCCCAGCAGCATTTGGAGCCAACACAGACACAATGATACAAAACACCATTACAAGAAACTCTTCCCAAACCCGTGTGGCCAAAAGGATGGGCGTTGTTACTGCCTATGATCTGCTCCACTTCTACAGAAATGGCATTGGCTGGGGCCATCTCTCCCACACAAATGCAATGTCAAAGAGCCCACTGTTGTGGCCAGTAGACACATTAAAGCACTGGAATCACATGAGCTGATGTCACACTTGGAAACAGAAAAGAACTGTTGGGTCAAGCCGGTTCCGGAGGACCAAAGCCCAGAGCTCAGCATCTCCTTCCTCAAAACCCGTTGTGCTCACTACAGCCAAATCCAGGTTTGGCCCTAACTGGCTACATTCAACAAATAATTTGAGATTCCAACTGCCAAGCATCCTCTAAGAGAGTCAGATTACTTCATGAGATTTTACAACACTCTATTACACAACGCATCTTAGCTACGTTACCATGTGCTATGAATTTCCGAATCTTTTCACAAGGTATAGTATTTAACCTTCAACTATTAGAAGTTAAAAAGAACTGCGGTTCCTTGTCAAATAACTTATTTGGCATTTGACATTTATTTACTACTTGAGGCTTCTGCTACAACATTCCCTAAATGTAGTAAGTTCCACAAGAATGGTACTGTGCATGTTTTCAGTTAAATAACATTTAAGAGAATATGAGACATTTAGAGTTTTTAGCAGATCTACAGAGAATTTTGAAGTAAAAATATGGGCCAGGAACTCCCATCAATGTAGCACTGGCACACAGATGTGGCTCAAATAATTCAAAAAGTGACTAACTTCTAATAACCACGAAGGCCACATTTACATGAACATGCTACCTGCCATGATAAAAGGAAAATTAGGTCTAAAAATTGATGAGAGCTGCAGAAGTATGGATAAGCATCTCAAAGACTGCTACTGCCACATGCAAACATACCTGGAAGTCAAGTATGTTTGCAGAACAGCACAGCCCATCAAGGAGCTGTTCTGGAATGTCTCAAGGAGCCAAGAGCACTTGTCAAGAGGCTCAAGTTGAATGCAGTGAGGCATGATGCAGCAAGAGCAGGGCAGAATGAGACTCAAGTGTGGGAGTGTCACACCAGACCAGGAAGGGGAGGCAGCCATGTGGCAAACACCGAGATTAATGCACTGGAGCCTGGCATGAGTGACACAGCCAGTTATGATCATCTGTGACATATCACGTGAAAAGAACCCAGGAGGAACTGAAAACAAAATGCTGGGAGGCTCAATTCCTGTAGCCTCTGGTTTCCACAGCATTATTTTCTTAGGGACAACAGTTGCTAAAGACAGATTCCCAACCAATAACTTCTGCAGGTGGACAATGCTGAGTCTGTGTTTTCAATTAAATCACCGTATGTTTTCTCAAATATCTTTTTTTTTTTTTTCTCTTGAGACAGAGTCTCACTCTGTCACCCAGACTGGAGTGCAGTGGTGCGATCTTGGCTCACTGCAACCTCTGCCTCCAGCATTCAAGCGATTCTCGTGTCTCTGCCTCCCAAGTAGCTGGGACTACAGGCATGAGCCACCACGCCGGGCTAACTTTTTGTATTTTTTAGTAGAGATGGGGTTTCGCGATGTCTGCCAGGCTGGTCTCGAACTCCTGACCTCAAGTGATCCACCGCGCCTGGCCTAAAATAACTTATTCTCGAAACTCATTGACAGACTTCTTGTTTGACCTGTCTTCTTTCTTCCCCCTACTTCCTTTCTCTCTCTCCCTCTCTCCTTTCCACCTATCCATCCCTCCATCATCTGCCACTCATCCAAGCATCGGTTATTCCCTCCTCCTAAATATTTACCAAGTGTCTTGTAAGTGCTAAGCACAGTGCTGGGCCCTGGAAAACAGAAGTGGCCAGGGCGGTCACGGTTTCTGCTCTCAGAGATCTTACAGTCAAATAGTGAACAGGCAACTAAGCAAGAAACGCAGGTGGACTGTGGCCAGAGCTCACAAGAGAGGGGACCAAGCGAATCTGGGGGAAGGGAGGAGAGGAGCAGCTTCCTGGGAAGTGACACCTAAGGGCTGAGTGGGGCTTGCCAGGTGAGCACGGATTCCAGAGACAGGAGGGGAGGGGTGAAGGCTGGCAGGCTACACAGGGGTGTGCCTTTAAGATGTGAATATGAGTGTGCCTGGTCCCAGGAGAAGCAAGTGTGAGAAACGGTGAGGGCAAGTTCGTGCTCTCTGAGAGAATGGACACTTCAGTAGACGGCCAAGCAAGGCTGCGAGAAAAGGGCTGCGCTAGCTTCCAAGCAAGGTACAGCCTGGAGGGTACGTCCCTGCCTGCAGAGAAAGAGCGCACTCGATGGTTATCAAACACTGCAGCAACCTCGTGACCGCCAAACAAAAAAAGATAGCCACATTTGTGTCTAGAACACTGATCTCAGTAAGCACTAATTTTTTTTTAGACAAGATGTACCCAATAGGTGTATTTCCTTCTTTTTATCCTTTCCTCAAATTGAGTCAGTGTTTCAGTCTTGCTCTATCCATTAAAAACAAAAAAAAAACAAACAAACAAAAAAAAGGAAAACACTTTCACATTTGGGTAAGGAAATTCTCCAGCTGTTTTTTAATGACAGTTTCAAAATCTTAACACTATCTCATTCTATTCTGCTTAACATTCAGGAAATAATTACCTTTCCTTTTTGAGTTCTCAGCACAATTTCTGGGAGTGTTGATTAATGAATTAAAGTACAGAGCCAAGAAACACTATTTACAGTGCTTGTTTCTGGGGGAATCTCTGGGTAATTTACCTTGGCTCTTTCTGGCTATTTATAATAACATCTGACGCTAACTGCAGGGTGCTGTTCCTTAACAATGTATGAATACAATTATTCCTCTCACCCCTCTCATTATTAATTTCTACTGAGCAGAGCCAAAATTAGTTCCTAGGATTTAATTAAACGTAGCAGCCCCACTTACCTTTTTTAAGATGAAAATTCTGATGAGTACAAACAGCAGGCCAGACATGAAACCAGACAACAGTGGAGATATAAACCAAGAAGCAACTGAATAATTAAAAAAAAAATCTAATGAATGTTCAAATTCATCCATAATCATGATCCTATTCATAGAACACAATGATAAACAAAATGTATTACATACAATCATAAATATCTCCAGAATTATTTACCTTTAATTCAGAACCTAACGAGCCCTGTGACTTGGCAGAGCTGACCTTCACGCATTTATGGCCACACTCAGACACCAATACACAGTCACACACCACTGACCACACTACCAGTGCAGGGTCAAGAAACCCCTGCCCCGAGTTCAGGCCTCAGAAGACAGCATCCTGAGTCCTGCCTCCCATGGAGTCTTTCTGCCTGCCCTTCTTATCAGCACATACGGAGACTCGGTCGCTGTTCCAACAGTAAGGGTTATTTAAAAGCTGGGTCAACTTCCATTTCCTGTGCCAAGGCCAGCCGGGTACTTTCATTCCTGCCATCTAACTGCTAGAACTCTGAAACTTTTAGCCTCTAGCCAAGTAGTTCCCGCCTCTGGCTGCACAGTGGAACCATCTGTGGCATTTTCAAAAACTAGTTTGGCTCTGGCTGGACCCCCAGAATTCTGATTTAAAAGGCTGGGAATGGGGTATGGGCATTAGCATTTTTAAATTGCTTCCTAGGTCATTCTACAGTGTAGCCAGAGTTGAGAACCACTGTTCTAGAAGCCTGGGATGGAAGGTGGGTTTCCTTGTGGTCTGTGCCCCTACCGGGCAGCTCAGGGATCCCGTTTGACCCAGGACTCCTAAGGCCATCATGATTCTTCTAAAAAACTGAGTAAGCCAGAATATGGAAATGGAGTGAAAGAGCACCGTTCACGATGGGTGGGTTGGTATTTGTGGAGTTGAATGGATTTACCTCTTGCTAAAAGCCGAGCCAGGCACTAACTTGTTAGACACCTGAGAATGGGTGCAGGTTTACGTCTTGGTCCCTGCCGGGCAGGCTTACAAGGTAGAGAGGACACTTGGCAGAGTGTTTCTTCCCAAAGGGCAGGCTGGATGACCTCTTTTTTTTTTTCTTTTTTTGAGACAGGGTCTTGCTCTGTCACCCAGGGGCTGGAGTGCAGTGGCATAATCACGGCTCACTGCAGCCTCAACCTCCGAGGCACAAGTGATCCTCCCAACTCAGCCTCCTGAGTAGCTGGGCTACAAGTGTGCACCATCATACCAGGCTAATTTTCCTTTTTTATTTTTATTTTTTTGTAAAGATGGGGTCTTGCTATGTTGCTCAGGCTGGTCTTGAACTCCTGGGTTAAAGCAATCCTCCTGCCTTGGTCTCCCAAAGTGTTGGAATTATAGGCCTGAGCCACTGCGCCTGGCCTGGATGATCTGTTGAATGCAGGGACATATCATGGGGCTCACTTTGAGGCTTCCCCAAGACTATGAACTCCTGGATTCCAGGCATCTCCCTCACCTGTGCCCAGTCTTTCTCTGACCTACAGATTGACTTAAGTCTAATACATTTCTTACCTGCCTGGGAAGAACAGAGGGTGATTTCCAAAGCTGGATGACAAGGTAACATTTCAAAAGAGTAGAGTTAAACAACTCTCTAGCACATAATAGTTCACTATCTCTATTAACAGGAATTTTGGCCAGGCGCGGTGGCTCACGCCTGTAATCCCAGCACTTTTGGAGGCCGAGGCAGGTGGATTGCCTGAGCTCAGGAGTTCAAGACCAGCCTGGGCAACATGATGAAACCCCGTCTGTACTAAAATGCAAAAGAAATTAGCTAGGTGTGGCAGCATGTGCCTGTAATCCTAGCTACTCAGGAGGGTGAGGCAGGAGAATTGCTTGAACTCAGGAGGCGGAGGTTGCAGTGAGCCGAGATTGCGCCACTGCACTCTAGTACTCCAGCCTGGGTGACAGAGCAAGACTCCATCTCTACAAAACAAAACAAAACAAAACAAAACAAAAAAACAGGAATTTTAAGGGAAAATGCATTACCCATACCATCTACGTCTTTTTTTTTTTTTTGAGACAGAGTCTTGCTCTGTTGCCCAGGCTAGAGTGCAGTGACTCGATCTCGGCTCACTGCAAACTCTGCCTCCCAGGTTAAAGTGATTCTCCTGCCTCAGCCTCCCGAGTAGGCACCTGCCATCATGCCCAGCTAATTTTTGTATTTTTGTAGAGATGGGGTTAAACCATGTTGGCCAGGCTGGTCTTGAATTCCTGACCTCAGGTGATCTGCCCACCTTGGCCTCCCAAAGTGCTGGGATTATAGGCGCGAGTCACCGCGTCTGGCCCATCGAGGTCTTTTAAACTTTAACATTTGAAGAAAAATATATAAAATTAACTTGTGGCTGGTGCGATGGCTCATGCCTGTAATCCCAGAGCTTTGGGAGGCTGAGGCAGGCGGATCATGAGGTCAAGAGATCAAGACCATCCTGGCCAACATGGTGAAACACCGTCTCTACTAAAAATACAAAAATTAGCAGGTGTGGTGGCACACGCCTGTAGTCCCAGGTACTCGGGAGGCTGAGGCAGGAGAATGGCTTGAACCCGGGAAGTAGAGATTGCAGTGAGCCGAAATTGCACCACTGCACTCTAGCCTGGCAACACAGTGAGACTCTGGGTCAAAAAAAAAAAGTAACTTGTAATAAAACTTACTCTAGAAAATGTAAACTTTCCTTCTTAAAGGTAAAATAAAATGCTAATTACCAATCTTGACAAGCTCCATCCACTGCACACCTTTGGTACCGATTGCGACCAGCGAGAATCCTATAGTAGAACCCACAATGCAGTGCGTTCCTGAGATTGGAAGCCTCAGGAAGGAAGCGATCAGCTGCCACACAGCGGAACCTACAGATTGAAGGACAAAAACCCATCAGATACAGAGTACAAAGGTGCAGACACCAAGGGAAGAAATCGAAATGTTCTCAATAACAACATCTTTCAGAGTTTAATTTTCTGTGAATTGTTTCTTTACAAAGTGCTAGAGCCTGGACAAAAATCATTCAATTAACTTCAGTTAAAGGAATGCTTCTCCCTTCCTCAACACAGAGGGGACAGGGATGTTGGTTATTTATTTATTTACTTATTTTTTGAAGCCAGTCCTGCTCTGTTGCCCAGGCTGGAGTGCAGTGGCCTGATCTCAGCTCACTGCAACCTCTGTCTCCTGGGTTCAAGCAAGCCCATCTGGCTAATTTTTGTATTTTTAGTAAAGATGGGGTTTCACTATGTTAGCCAGACTGGTCTCGAACTCCTAACCTCAAGTAATCTACCCGCCTTGGCCTCCCAAAGTGCTGGGATTACAGGCGTGAGGCACCATGTCCGGCCAGATGATGCATTTAAAGGCACGTCTCCTGGTGCTACACACTGGCTGCCCTTGTCACTTTTCAGTGAGGGTGCTGTGGATGAACTAGTTCTGGGGTGAAGTTTGGCCAAAACCAAGCAAGACATTAAAGTCTCGAATGAACACAGAAAGACAAGAAAGGCTATATATTGGGAAAAGATTTTGTTGTAGTTATGCCTTACAGTCACATAATGAAAAGGACTAGATATTGGCTAGGTTATATTATCTATATAAGAGAGTATAATACCGTGTTGCTTTTTTCTTTTCTTTTTTTCTTTTGTAGAGACAGGGTCTCACTCTTGCCCAGGCTGGAGTACAGTGGCACAATCTTGGCTCACTGCAGCCTTAAACTCCTGGACTCAAATGATCCTACTGTCTCAACCTCCCAAGTAGCTGAGATTACAAGTGTGCACCACCACACCTGGTTAATTTTAAAATTTTTTTGCAGAGACAGGATCTTGCTATGTTACCCAGGCTGGTTTTGAACTCCTGGCCTTAAGCAATCCTCCTGCTTCAGCCTCCCAAAGCCCTGGGATTACAGGCATGAGCTGCCACACTCAGCTAATTTTTAAAATTGTTTGCAGAGACAGGGGTCTTGCTATGTTGCCCTGGCTGGTCTTGAACTCCTGGGCTCAAGCCATTCTCCCGCCATGGCCTCCCAAAGTGCTGGGATGACAGGCTCACTGGATGCAGTGAGCCACTGCACCTAGCCCACACTGCTTTTTGATGGTGCCTCTCCTATGAGAAGTAACTATGATATTTAACCCAAATTTGGGCATCTGCTCTCAGATCCTGCCCAGAATGTTGGACCTTTTATTTGTATGTCTGATTCCTCATTGTTAAGAGGTTCTCATTAGTGTTGGCTTTGTGTCCTTTTACCTCAATTTCACCAACTCTTTTCTAGGTTTAATGTTTTTCTAGGCTACAGTTCACTTCAGATATTTTCATAAGCAGATCAGATTTTGTAGTGAGTATTCAAAGCATCAACTGGGAGAGATCACTTTCAGAAGCAGTTGTTGAAAAGCTCCCATGGAACTGTAGGGGAACAAAGGGCCTGGCTGATAAGCTGGGCACGTTATTAATCCCGAATGTTAATTCTGGAAACCTGGTTGCCTGGCAGCAGCAGCACTTTTCAGGGAACCCTTGGTATTTCCTTCAAAGGCATCTGAGTTGCAGAAGGATCATTTATGGCTGTGCAGGACCCAGTTTATGAAGCAACACACACAGCTGCTCCCATGAGTGCTAGGCGTGCTGACCTTTGAGCTGAGGCTGGCTGTGACCCTGTGTCAATCCCTAAGGCGTGCTTTGGGAGGAGAAGGGGCCAGCCTGGTGCTGCCAAACCCATATTAGGCTCCATGGCAGCGCCAGGCCTACCCGCGGACACGTCCTTAAGCCTCCACATCTGAGCCCTGGGCTCCTCGGGGACTAGTGGTTTTAAAAAGAGAGCCAGGGTTTGGAGCATGTTTCATAGCACAGATTCATAGCTTAGAAAATACATGATACGGTTTATATTCTTTTTTTTTTTTTATTTGATTCGGAGTCCCACTCTGTCACCCAGGCTGGAGTGCAGTGATGCAATCTTGGCTCACTGCAAGCTCTGCCTCCTGGGTTCACGCCATTCTCCTGCCTCAGCCTCCCGAGTAGCTGGGACTACAGGCACCCGCCACCATGCCCAGCTAGTAAAGATGGGGTTTCACCGTGTTAGCCAAGATGGTCTGGATCTCCTGACCTCGTGATCCACCCACCTTGGCCTCCCAAAGTGCTGGGATTACAGGTGTAAGCCACCGTGCCTGGCCTAGATTCTTACAATTGAAATAATCTCATGATGTGAAACAATGATATCAACCTGCCCAGTTGAATTCAGACCATAAGATTTGTCCTTCCTGAAAGCTGTTCTATTTTCTGTGGCTGACTTTACAAAATATATCCTGGAGCAGGAGAGTTTGTAAAGAAAGGTAGGGAGTAATGGGACCACCTGTGAGGCTAGCAGGGAGGGGAGGAGAGAGGGGGCAGCTGAGGGAGGGCCTGGCGGGGCCAGGAAAAACCTGCAAGAGGGCCTGGGAGTAGGTGATAGCACTTTAGCCTCAGGGATGTCTGAAGATAAATGGGATCACGTTAGTGTCAGGAAGAACAGAGGGAAAAAGATACTTTAATGTAAGATAATGGCATCTGACAGAGGAAAGAGATGAAGCATGGGATAAGAGTGCAAGACACAACCTAGGGAAAGTGGGGAGATGGGCATCTCAGAGGCCACCATTCCCGTGCAGAGGAAAGAAACGGCAGAGCAAAGGCTCAGGCTCCAGGGAGGTTGCCGGGCAGGTGTGAGGTGGCAGAGTGTGGCTGGGCAGAGGGAGCTGGAAGAGGGCTGTGTGCTTCTTAAGGGGTTCGAGGAGCTGGCTCGTTTGTGCTAGTGTGGGTCTTTCCACAAAAAGATGCAGAGTTTTGAATTCTCAGACTTTTGGAACCATTGCTGGTTTCCTACAAAATGGACAGACTACTGCTTTAGGGCTGAGCTAGTCCCACATGATGACTTGTTCAGGACGTTTTGCTGGCAGCAATAATTTCTACCCAACCACCTTAACTCTAACACAACTCTGTCAGGAAGCACAGATGCTCAGGGGCTTGGGGAGAAGTGACTAAAACAGAAAACAAAAGAATCAAACAGAATAGAATTAAGGACAGGGGGAGAGAGGGAGAAGAAAAAAGGACTGTTGGATTTAGAAGCAGAAGACTGGAGAATTCAGGCATCTGGACAGAATCAGCTGTGGTTTTGGCCAATGGTAATTACGCCACCACCTTAAATTTATAGCTCCCAGGGCAAAGACCCCAATTTTACAAATCTAGGTAACTCACACAAATTCCCAACAAAATAAGCTTTGAGATTCATTTAACCACATAACAAAAAAAAAAAGTTTAAAAACCAAAGCAAACAAAATCAAGTTATTCAAGCAAAACCCCAAATTGCTTTGGTAAACCCAAATTCTAGTTGAGGTAAGTATCCTTCATTCTTTCAGTAAAGAGCCAAACGGCAGGGGTGGGGAACGGAGAAGTGAAAAAAGTTATCCTGTCCACAGGAAGAGTCAGCAGATGAGGCCCTGTTCATGAACCCTCCAGTCACACGGAGGTCTTAAGTGTGGCCTCCCTAACAAATTTCTTTAATAAGCAGCACCATGCCTCTAAGGTTTATCCATCAAAAGGAAAAAAACTTAGTTAAGATTTAACTTTGTGGCCAGGCATGGTGGCTCACGCCTGTAATCCCAGCACCCTGGGAGGCTGAGGTGGGAAGATCACGAGATTAGGAGTTCGAGACCAGCCTGACCAACATGGTGAAACCCCGTCTCTACCAAAAATATAAAAATTAGCTGGTTGTGATGGTGGGTGCCTGTAATCCCAGCTACTCAGGAGGCTGAGACAGGAGAATCGCTTGAACCAGGGAGGCGGAGGTTGCAGGTGAGCCGAGATCACGCCATTGCATTCTAGCCTGGGCAACAGAGCGAGATTCCATCTCAAAAAAAAAAAAAGAAAGAAAAAGATTTAATTTTGTCAGTGTTTTTCTTGATTTGTCCCATACTTTCAACACATCTAGTCAGATTTTCCTGACTAGAAAAATCTTAATTTCCGCTTGATGGAATTAAATCTTAGATATCTATCACAACTAAAAAGGTGAATTTTACAAATAACGGTTATTTTTCTAAGGTAAATTTCCATTATATCTGACTATGCTGAGATATACATACGTTCCGTGAAGGTAAGTAAAATTCAATAATGACTATAGTTGCTGGAATAAAGGTGATCTTGAACCTGATTTTTTTTTTTTTTCTTTTGAGACAGGGTCTGACTGTGTCACCCACGCTGGAGTGCAGTGGCACAATCACAGCTCACTGCAGCCTCAATCTCCTGGGCTCAAGCAATCCTCCCACCTCAGCCTCCCAAGCAGCTAGGACTATAGGCATATGCCACCATGCCCAGCTAATTTTTTAATTTTTTTTGTAGAGACAGGGTCTCCCTATGTTGCCCAGGCTGGTCTCAAACTCCTGGGATCAAGAGGCCCCCATCTTGGGGGGCCTCCCAAAGTTGAACCTGACATCTTTACAACACAAAGCATCAAGCTGAGAAGTAGGAGCTCCTTGGCATGTGTTACCGGCCTACAGTGCTTGGGACATATGGAATTTCTTAGTACACCAGGCTGCTTCTGATCAAATGCCTTCGGAACAAAATGAGATTGGGCCATTGTAAACTTGGTCAATAATCTCTAAATTCTGGGTGTTTAAGAAATGCAAGTGACAGGCCAGGCGTGGTGGCTCATGCCTATAATCCTAGCACTTTGGGAGGCGAAGGTGGGTAGATTGCTTGAGTTCAGGAGTTCAACGCTAGCCTGGCCAACAAGGTGAAACCCTGTCTCTACTAAAAATACAAAAATTAGCCAGGTGTGGTGGCACATGCCTGTAGTCTCAGCTACTCCGGAGGCTGAGGTGAAAAAATAGCTTGAACCCGGGAGGCAGAGGTTGTAGTGAGCGGAGATCATGCCATTGCACTCTAGCCTAGGCCACAGAGCAAGACTCTGTCTCAAAAAAAAAAGAAAAAGAAAAAGAAAAAAAAGATAAAATGTAAGTGACAAAATAAAGAACTCGGGAATCGTGGAATGTGGCTGTATTCTCAGTATACCAGCATCTTACCTCCTGCTGCAGGACTCTTCCTACAAGAGGATATGTCCTGTTGAAAGCAGAAGGTGGTAGAATTCCTCTCTAACCCTCTTCTCCCTAACCAAATTACCCGTATACATCAGCTGTCTGTTGTGCCGTCATCTCTACCTAGAGGCAAGCAGAGAAAGAATCCTGTCAGCTGCACTTAACACACGCCTGCCCGGAAGGTTCTTTTCTGTCGTAGCGAGGGAGGTGATGGGAGGACCCACAGGGCTGGGATCTGTGTCTGCCTAGGCCATGGGGAAATCACTCTGTCCAACCAGCCACTCTGCTTATTCACACAGTTCACACACCTCCACACTTCATCTAGACAACTTGAAACTGCAATAAAAGGTCACGCTATCACCAGGCAACACGTACATTATTTTTTGGCCAGAAAACAAAACAAACATACCAAATGGAGCTCCCAGAGGTAGAATCAGAAAATCAAAACAAAAGTCGACAAAAGGATGACAAATAATGTAAGAGACCAGAATTTCTTGAAACACACGCACTTAAGATTTATTTGGTAACTTCTTTAGAACTTAAACTGTGAATATAAAAGTTAGACTAATAAATATTATTTTTGACATCCAAGTTTTCAAAACATTGCCTCCTAATTGATGAAAAACCTTAAGAAAAAAATCTAAATCAACCTTCCTGGAAACTTAGACAACTTTCAAAGAACTCTAAAATAATAAAGCGCTGTTCTACAAGATCTTTTTCTGTATTTTCTGAAAATTATTCACTTAGCTGAAATGTATTTTAGCAACCAAATTTGCTCAAAAGTTGAGAAAATAAATGGTTGCCTGATATTTAAACACTTTAAAAATCATAAATTAATATGCAGAAAGCAAAAATAAGAAAGTAAATATGAAACATCCAACCAGTTTTTGAAAAGCCAAAGCAAAAATCACATTTATGGATATGGGCAAAGTACTGTAGGGAAGCGGGTCAGTGGGCGGATGTCCCATCGGCGTAGAGAAGAGGCTACTCACCAACCATGGCACTAACTTCCCCAGCCATGAGCGTCTCCACCGTCTCGTTGTACAGGTTCACGTCAATGATACCTTTGCGAATGGTTTCTCCTACTTTGGCTCCTAGTAATACGGAGCCGGTGGTTTCAAATATTGAAGCTAAAATGCACGCCTGCCTCAAGGTCACCACACCAGAGCCCACGGCCGTACCAAAGGAGTTGGCAACATCGTTTGCACCAACAGAAAAGGCCAAGATGAAAGCTATGATGAAACCCAAAATGACCATCCACAAATACTCATCCATGGCCATTTTGGAAAGTGGGTGCCGGGTACTTTTCTTTTGCAGGAATATTTTAAATAAACAAAGCTTGAGGTTATAAACTTCGTAAGGCCAAGAGTTCTTGTAAACAGTGAGTTTGCTCTGGAAAGTGCTGGACAATGTTAGAGGCTGGACAAACTGCTAGCTGCTGGTTTGCAAACTACTGTCAGGACAGTTCATTTGGTTGTGTTCAGTCAGCGGTAAAACACATTCCATATTTTTCCTCCTGATCTGGGAAAGCTGTGATGTCTCCTCCTGTAGCAGAAAGGAAACAAAAGAAATCAATTATACTCAGCAACCTGTAACAGTTTGTTCTTTCAGAAATAAATGTTTTAAGCCTGCTAATGGGATCTAACTTTGGCATGTGACGGACCTAACCATAAAGCAATTCAAGGAAGATTATAATTAGGATAACCACCCCCAACCAAAAACAACAAAAAAACCTGGTTTCTAGAACTGTCAGGAGTTGAAGCATGCTTAATAACTACAGACTAATAGTAATCCTTACTAGGTTACATTGTTTTATGCAATTGGAAAAACATATTTGATCATTATTTTCAGCAAGGCACAATTGCCTCAAATGAGCAAAAGATTAAGAAATGAGAAATTTAGTTGCATGGTTTTTCAAATATGTGGAATGTGCCCAGTTTCCTGGAACAGCAATAACCAAATCTGAGTCTGTGATACCACTGGGTGTGGCCAACGACCCACCTCCACATTTATGCATACGCAATGAACACAGTATGTTATCATGCATGTGTCTGGTAGAGTTTACAGGCCTGGCGAGAGGTCACTTATCTGGAGGGTGACCAAGGCAGGAACTGATGGGCCCCAGAGAGGAACACAGAAGCCGGGAGAATGAGGCAATCCTATCACGATGCCACTATCCCATCTCACTAGGAGGAAAAGTTAGAGGCCCCACCAGGGTCAGGAAGACCCTTCAGGCCTCCTTGCAGCTCACTGGCCTCAGCTCCTCTCCCCTCCCCCATGATGCCCTGGTGTCACTGTCCCCTTGCAATCCCTTGGAAAGACCAGGCACATTCTCATCTCAGGGCTTTTGTACCTGAGGATCCCTCTGCAGGAAGAATCTTCCCCCACAGCTGCACGGCTCCCTCCTCCCTGCATTCAGGTGCCTGCTCAAATGTCAAATGTAAGAGAGGCCTCCCCTGACCCCAGAAGGAGCAGCCCTTCCCCCACGCCACTGTTCCTGCTTCTGAGAGGGAAAGGAGATGCCACAAGATACATCCATGAAGTAAAAATGTCACTGCAAGCTTCGTAATTATGGTATTCTATTATTGGAGAGCCAAGGCACTGTATATTTTCTTTGAATGGTATCAAGCATATAAACGCTTGAGTTGAACTGAATAAATACCACACCATATACAATATAATAATCTGACCCATCAATAACATTATTTAAAGGGAAAAATCAGGACACACAATTTTATGTACACTGTGATTATGGCAATGTTGAAAATGCATATAAAAGGCTGGGTGCGACGGCTCACGCCAGTAATCTCAGAACTTTGGGAGGCCGAGGTGGTTGAATCACTTGAGGTCAGGAGTTCAAGACCAGCCTGGCCAACATGTGAAACCCCATCTTTACTAAAACTACAAAAATTAGCTGGGCCTGGTGGCAGATGCTTGTAATCCCAGCCACTCGGGAGGCTGAGGCAGGAGAATTGCTTGAACTTGGGAGGCAGGGGTTGCAGTGAGCCAAGATCATGCCACTGCACTCCAGCCTGGGTGACAAAGCGAGACTCCATCTCAAAAATAAAAAATAAAAATAAAAAATAATAATGCATATAAAAATACCAAAGAATATATACTAAAATTATAACAGAGGTTGAACAGCAAGGTTATAGACAATTTTTTCCCTTTCCTCCCCAAACTATATACTGTGGTTACATGTTTTTCAAATGAAAATAATAAACAAATATACAAATATATTGAGCATCATCAATGTGCAATGCTATAAGCACACAATGAAACAGAAAATATACACTGATAGTTGTTATCATTTCTAAGATTTTTCAGCCTATGCAATTTTGGAGATTCAGATCCCAAGTGAGACAAATGAAAAGACCACTCTAAGGGCAAAAGACAACATTCCACTGAAAGAGTATTTTATTAATATGACAGGCACACTAAATCTATACATGAAAATCAAAACTTTAAAAATTGGGGGCCAGTATGATCTATCTCAAGATATAAACAAATTCTTGATAAAATCTTGTTTGCCGGGCTACCTTGCCAATAGGGCAAACATGAACAATATTCAATTACTGACTGTGAAATATGGCAATGAACAAAAATGGATGTGGTCCTGGCACATCTGGGAAGTCCAGTGAAGGAAACAGACACTAATCATATCAACACATAAATGTCTATAAACTGGTGACAAGAACTATGCAGGTAGGAGATGGTGCCACACAGTGTTGTGAGAGCACAGCCGGTGGGACGTGGTGTAGCAGGCAGCAAAGGCTCACCTGAGACCTCAGACGGCCAGAGTCATGCTGGGCCTGGTGTGGGAGGTGCGGGGGGAACACTCATTCCAGATGGTTCTCATGGTGGGAAGGAGGGGCCTGGAGGCAGGCCAGGGTGAGAGGAACCAGGATGAAGGTCGGGTGGGTCTGGTTAAAGACTGGCCACCATGTGGACAGTGGGATGCCACTGAAGGGTTTTAATCAGAGAGGGGTACTGGCGTGACCAGACTTGGCTTTTCTTTTTTTTGCTCTGTCACCCAGGCTGGAATGCAGTGGCACAAGCATGGCTCACTGCAGCCTTAACCTCCCAGGCTCAAGCGATCCTCCTGCCTCAGCCTTCTCAGTAGTTGGGACTACAGGCATGTGCCACCATACCCTGCTAATTTTTAAATCTTTTGTAGAGATGGGGGTTGCCCTATGCTGCCACGGCTGGTCTCAAACTCCTATCCTCAAGTGATCCTCCTACCTTGGCCTCCCAAAGTGCTGGGATCACAGGTGTGAGACACCATGCCCGGCCCAGACTTAGGAATTTTTCTGTTGTTTTGAGACAAAACAGAGTCTCACTCTGTCGCCCAGGCTGGAGTGCAGTGGCGCAATCTTGGCTCACTACAACCTCTGCCTCCCGGGTTCAAGAGATTCTCCTGCCTCAGCCTCCTGAGTAGCTGGGATTACAGGCACCCGCCATCATGCCTGGCTAATTTTTTTGTATTTTTGTAGAGATGGCATTTCACCACGTTGGCCAGGCTGATCTTGAACTCCTGACCTCAGGTGATCCACCCCACTTGGCCTCCCAAAGTGCTGGGATTACAGGCGTGAGCCACCACACCAGGGCCCAGAAGATCCTTCTGGCTGCAGTGTGGTGACCACATTGGATAGAAGGCAAGCAAAAACATGGAGGATGAGTCAGGAGCCCGTTGCATGGCTTAGGCATGAGACGAAGCATCTGGGACCAGGGTGGATGGTGGTGGGTGGGAGGGAATACCATGATTTAAGAGAACTGCAGTGGCAAAATCCAACAGGACCAGATGGTGGATTAAACATGGGGGTGGAGAGAGGATAGATGGTTTATGGAACTGAACTGAAAAATACCAAGTAGGTTTTTCTTCTCTTTCACATTGTTTTCAGTTTTGCTTTTTGGGGCTAGGATAGGGTCTGACCACAGGTGGGCTTTTCAATGGGTGAACCAGGCGGGTTTACTGTGTGTGTTTTTTTTTGTTTTTTTTTTGAGATGAAGTTTTACTCTGTCGCCCACGCTGGAGTGCAGTGGCGTGATCTCTGCTCACTGCAAGCTCCGCCTCCCAGGTTCACACCATTCTCCTGCCTCAGCCTCCCAAGTAGCTGGGACTATAGGTGCCCGCCACCACGCCCAGCTAATTTTTGTTTTTTCAGTAGAGACGGGGGTTTCACCATGTTAGCCAGGATAGTCTTGATCTCCTGACCTCGTGATTCGCCCGCCTCAGCCTCCCAAAGTGCTGGGATTATAGGCTTGAGCCACCGTGCCCGGCCGGTTTACTGTGTCTTAATGGACGATTCCCTTGCTGTGCACCTTGAATATGGCAGTGGCTGTACTACTGTACATGTTGTCAAAACTCGTGAAACTCACACAGGTGAACCACAGGACCGCCGTGGGTGGGAAGAGTGGCGGGCACAAGCCCCCGGGCAGCTTCGCCCTGGCCTGGTTCTGCTTGGGGAGGTTGTTAATCACTTTGATGTTCCCCTTGGCACTGTGTCAGCCCAGAGATCCCCTCTCCTACTTAAACAGTCTTAGACAACTCATTTCCACAATTGTGCCTATGCTCTTTAACGCGGCTTTTCTCCTTCACACTCACACCCTCAGCCCACCAGCTTAAGTCCAGCAAGCACCTGCCTAAGGAGAAAGGCTTGCCACCTTCTTTCCTCTCTGTGGTTACAAAAGGAGCATTTGTTTCTCCTGTGTGGAGAAGGGCAATGAGCACAGGACCTGCAATCAGGGACTCTAGGTCCATTCCCGTCCGGCCAGCTCCTGGCTATGCAACCCTGGGTAAGTCACCTCAATGACTCACCTGAACCGTGGAGACTGTGGCAGATGCCTCGCCACCGGTTACATGCAAAGAAGGCCCAAGCTCAATTCCAGCAATCAATACGTGGTGACTATTACCATTCTTAGCAGATAAAGCCCTGGGGTGAAGGTCAGGAAGCATAAGGTCCTGTCGCAGTTCTGTTCCTCTCTAGTGGCTGACCCTGGGTACCTCACACACACTTTTTGAATTGCGGCATCTATAAAATGGGGATAGTGACAGCGCATGCACTTTACAGAATTATTGTGAGGATCAAACTTAATTGCGCAGAAGTGTTTCGCCTCAAGCAACTTGAAGTTACTGGCATCACTGTTGTCACAGGAAGAATAACAAACAAGAGGTTCCCAAATCCTTCTGAAAGGATCTTTCTCAGGCAGCCCTGTGCCCCACTCTCTTCCCAGTCCTGTGGGTTTCTCCAGCCTCCTCCCTTAGACCTGCTCTTCTTCCTCAACATGCAGACTCTGACCTTGTTTTTGGTTAAAGACTGACACACGTTGTGAGGGATAGGGACTTTCTTTCTTTTTGAGATGGAGTCTTGCTCTGTGGCCCAGGCTGGAGTGCAGTGGCGCAATCTCGGCTCACTGCAACCTCCATCTCCCGGGTTCAAACAATTCTCCTGTCTCAGCTTCCCAAGTAGCTGGGATTACAGGCACGCCCCACCATGCCCAGCTAATTTTTGTATTTTTAGTAGAGACAAGGCTTCACCATATGGGTTGGTCAGGTTGGTCTTGAACTCCTGACCTCGTGAACTGCCTGCCTCGGTTGGCCTCCCAAAGTGCTGGGATTACAGGCACGAGCCACTGCACCCAGCCTGGACAGGGACTTTTTAAGGGAAGAAGGGAGGCAAAGAGAAACACTAAAAGGGTGCTAAGAAAAAAACCACTCAACATGGTAAAGACACTTTGGAAAGCTATTGGCAATTTGTTTTTCTTTTTTTTCTTTTTTTCTTTTTGAGATGGAGCCTTGCCCTGTCACAGGCTAAAGTACAGTGGCATGATCTCGGCTCACTGCAATCTCCACCTCCTGGGTTCAAGCAATTCTCCTGCCTCAGCCTCCCGAGTAGCTGGGACCATAGGTGCGCACCACCACGCCCAGCTAATTTTTGTATTTTTAGTAGAGACGGGGTTTCACCATGTTGGCCAGGATGGTCTCGATCTCTTGACCTTGTGATCCACCCGCCTTGGCCTCCCAAAGGGCTGAGATTACAGGTATGAGCCACCGTCCCCAGCCAATTGGCAATTTCTTTTCTTTCTTTTTTTTGAGATGTAGTCTCACTCTGTCGCCCAGGCTGGAGTGCAATGGTGCGATCTCTGCTCACTACAACCTTTGCCTCCCAGGTTCAAGTGATTCTCCTGTCTCAGCCTCCCCAGTAGCCAGGCCTGCACTACCTCCTCTGGCTAATTTTTGTACTTTTAGTAGAGACAGGGTTTCACCATGTTGGCCAGGCTGGTCTTGAACTCCTGACCTCAAGTGATCCACCCACCTTGGCCTCCCAGAGTGCTGGGATTACAGGCGTGAGCCACTGCGCCTGGCCAACTATTGGCAATTTCTTAAAAGTGCAGTGCACACTCACCACATGACCCAGCAGCCCCAATCTGGTGTGTAGTTACCCAAGAGAAACAACAACCCATGTCTACACAGGGAGTGCTCTGCTGTGCACCTTGAGTATGGTGGTAGCTGTGTTACTGCACGTGTTGTCAAAACTCACGAAACTGTTCACTCACAACTGCTGAGCTTTATTTACTGAGGTATATACAGTCTACCTCAAAAAAAGTGATCAGAAAAAATACTGGTCATAAAAGGTAATGTTCACTTTTGATATTTTCCCTTATCTATATTGCAAGCATTGCCCCCCACCTCCACCAAGTCCCCTAGGATGGTATGTAGATTACACAGTGAAAAAAAGAAAGAAAAAAAACGGTTCTCTTTTCAATGAGAAAAGGAATCTTCCACTGAGACACAGAAAACCCAGCCAGTTCACTCAGTCAAGTAAGGACTCAGGGAGGGGTGATGTACGTCACAGCACATTTGAAACAATGGCAGCGAGGAGACCGATCGAGGGGGCGCTGACTTAGTGCTGCAGACATGAAGCCCACAGAGAGGGGCTCGGGACGTGACTCTTCCGGGACCAGGGAAGAGAGGAAAGGCCTGCTCCAGAGCCAGCCTACAGACCTCTCTTCAAATCCACAAGGAAAAGAAAAGCCGGCTTTCCACAGACAAGCCTTCCAGATGGCTTCTAGAGGATCTCACGGTAGAAACCCATTTGTTAGTATTAAGTTTACGCAAATATAAACATTTCAGCTGAAAATCATTCCCATGGGGAATCACAGACTGAAGATCCTTTAAACCTGAAGTTCTGGGCACTTCATAGACCAAGACCTGCAAGGACGTCACTCAGAGAAAGTCTGAGTGTGGGCAAGCTACAATCACAGGGTCACTCTGAATCTGTGACCCCAAAGTCAACTCTGAAATCAGTTCTGCAAGGGTAACTGTCATGAATCTGTGATGAGAGGTTCTGTAATGGTATCTACCTAAGTACAGTTAGAAATGGTTTATACAGTTCTTTAAAATAATAATAATTTAAAAAGTAGCTATCTTCCTACTGAAATGGCTCTTAGCTGGGTGCAGTGGCTCATGCCTGTAATCTCAACACTTTGGGAGGCCCGAGGCGGGCCCATCACTTGAGGTCAGGAGTTTAAGACCAGCCTGGCCCACACAGCAAAACCCTGCCTCTACTAAAAATACAAAAATTAGCCGGCATGGCAGTGTGCATCTGTAATCCCAGCCACTCGGGAGGCTGAGGCAGGAGCATCACTTGAACCCGGGAGGCAGAGGTTGCAGCGACCTGAGATTGAATCACTGTACTCCAGCCTGGGTGACAGAGTGAGACCTTGTCTGGGAAAAAAAAAAAAAAAAAGAAAAGAAAAGAAAATGGTTCTTGTCCACTGACCAGGTCAGATGTACGGCAACTCCAGGGCCCTACTGTGAATGAGGAGCACTCAGTGGGGTATGGGTGCTCTTCATGACATCAGCCTCAACTGCTCAAGAAAATAGGCAAAGACTTTGAAATGTGGGCAAATAATGCAGACGTGGAATATAGTGTCATTTATTATGATCATAAAAAAGAAGAAACATCTAAATGTTCCCAGTCAGGGGTGTGGCTAAGGCAACTTCTTCTAAAAGATGAAATATTAGGTAGCCACTGCAATGATGTAACTTGAGAGATTTTCATGACACTGGAACATGGTGATCCTAGGGGAAACATGGGAACACACAATGACATCAGCCACATGGCCTCCGCTGTGTTTAAGAGAGTGTGGGCTAAGAGTTTCAGGAAATAAGCCCACAGGTTAATTGCACTTCTCTCTAGGTCTCTTTTTATTTTTTTGACGTTATCCAAAATTTTCTACGATGTGCAATGACCACTTTATCACTGGAAGACCCTTCAAAACACTACATTTTTTTAAAAAAAGTTAGGAACATCACGCCTGTAATCCCAGCACTTTGGGAGGCCGAGGCGAGTGGATCACGAGGTCAGGAAATCGAGACCATCCTGGCAAACACGGTGAAACCCCGTCTCTACTAAAAATACAAAAAATTAGCCGGGCGTGGTGGCAGGCACCTGTAGTCCCAGGTACTCGGGAGGCTGAGGCAGGAGAATGGCGTGAACCCAGGAGACGGAGCTTGCAGTGAGCCGAGATCGCGCCACTGCACTCCAGCCTGGGTGACAGAGCAAGACTCTGTCTCAAAAAAAAAAAAAAAAAGTTAGGAACATATCACAAAAATAGGCTTAGTTTTCTTAAATAAACAAAATGAATTCACCATTAATCTATTTATGTTTTCAGCCAGGGCCTCAATTTTTCTCCAGGCTTACTACCTACGATGTAAAACGTAAAACACATTTTGTATTCTCTTTATTTATCTTTTTCACCATCAAGAATATCCTTTAGTATTGGAGCGCTTAGTAAAAAGGTCTCTGCATGGTGTGGCGTCTTCTACTATATTCCAATTATTTATTTATTCCTTTGTTTTTATTTTTGAGGCAGAGTCTCAGTCTATTGTCTAGGCTGGAGTGCAGTGGCACGATCATGGCTCACTGCAGCCTTAAGCTCTTGGGATCAAGTAATCCTCCTGTCTCAGCCTCCTGAGTAGCTGGGACTAGAGGCAAGCGCCACCACACCCAGTAATTTTTATTTTATTTTTTTACAGGTTGGAGGGGTCTCCCTATGTTGCCCAGGCTGGTCTCAAACTCCTGGGCTCAAGCAATCCTTCTACCTCAGCCTCTCTAGTAGCTGGGACTATGGGCACACGCCATCATGCTTGGATAATTTTGTTTTCTTTTTGGTAGAGACAAGGTCTCACTATGTTGCCCAGGCTGGTCTCAAACTCCTGGGCTCAACTGATTCTCCTGCCTCAGCCTCCCAAAGTGCTGGGATTACAGACGTGAGCCACTGTGCCCAGCCCTGTATTCAATTTATATTCCAAAGGGCCCACGATCAGTCACAAAGAGTCTTTCTCAGTTCTTCCCTCATCCTCCTTATGCTTCTCTTGAGGTTTGGCCCTCAGGACTGAACTGAATAGAAAATATCTCGATGATGCCAAGGACTCTGCTGGCCTCTTTTCTCCTGAAACTGTTTGAAGCTAATGCTTACAAGAAGCAACCTATAATTACGCTTTTATTCCTGTTTTGGTTTACAGAGTTAGAAGATCATAGAACATTAGGGTATGAAGGGACTTTAGCAGTAATCGAGTCCAATTTTGGTCATTTTAAAGATGTGGCTGCATCACTGAAAGTAGATTTAAACAATGAGTCCCTAAATGCACTATCTCCTTCCCATGAGTCCACACCACACCACACCACAGTAGGAGGCACTGAAATGAAAGCAATGCTGAGAAACTAGGAAGTGATGCTCCTGGCTGACACTTGCCAGGCCCTGATGATACGAGGTTCAACTCTGGGTGCTGAGGCTCCCTGGGTTCCTGGCCTAAGCTAGGGGTGGGCAGGGAGAGACATGGGAAGGAGGGAGGCTAATAAAGAGAATGGACTCACAAGAATGCTGCCGGGCCCTCACCCTTCAAAATTGTCAATATCAGATGACATCTTCTGGTCCTGTCCAAGTCTATTATTCTACATCAACCAGAGACCACAGGGCCAGGAAGAGGCCGTTTAGCCTGAAACTGTGAGCCACAGGATTGTCCTGTGGGGAGGGGTGGAAAATTCTGACCCTGTCTCGAGCAGTGCAGTCAACGGCCTTCGTGGACTTATGGAACATGAACAGACTTACTTTGCCATTTGGTTCTCTAGCTAAGATTCCTGCTTCGGACCCTGAGGGTTCAGCCTTCCCTGCCCTTTTTCCTTCCAGGTCTCATTCCTGCTCCATCCACGCTCCCTCTGCATTCTTCTCATTCCTACAGGGAAGTTTCTTCCCAGCCCTAAAGCTTCTGTGATATTTAGATGTTTTCCACACAGCCTCTTATTCTCTGGGAAGGCATTGCATAAATCTACAATAAATAAATCTAAGTGCATATATTTTTAAAGGAAAAGGAAATAAACAGCAAAAAATAATTAAAATGAGATAAAGTCAGAGGAGTTAGGATGATTTGGCCTGAAGAGGAAAAGATTTCCAAGGTCCGACATGACTTACAAGGAAAATATTTTCTTTTTTAGTGGAAAGGCTGCCTCAGGATATCTAAGTGCCATCCTTGGTGACGTTCAAATGGAATCTGAATGACCGTATGACAGGTAATTATAAGATTTTATTTGTCATTTTCCTTTTACATTTATAATTCAATGAGTCAATGAAAAAGTTATTATTAGGAAATATATCAGCCTCTCTTTATCTAATTTGAGGACACAGCACAAGGAAACAGTCTTTCATGTAAGAAAAAAGACTATTATTTAGGCTGGGCAAGGTGGTTCATGCCTGCAATCCCAGTAGTTTGGGAGGTCAAGGTGGGCGGATCACTTGAGCCCAGGAGTTTGAGACCAGCCTGGACATCATGGCGAAACCCCATCCCTACTAAAAATACAAAAATTACCTACCTACCCAGGAGGCTGAGATGGGAAGATCACCTGAGCCTGGGAGGTCGAGGTTACAGTGAGACTGGAGTGTTGTCACTGCACTCAGCCTGGACGACAGAGTAGGACCCTGTCTTAAAAAAAACAAAACTGTATTTGGCTGGGCACAGTGGCTCATGCCTGTAATCCCAGCACTTTGGGAGGCCAAAGCAAGTGGATCACCTGAGGTCAGGGGTTCGAGACCAGCCTGGCCAACACAGTGGAAATCTCTCTACATGGTGAAAATTCATCTCTACTGAAAATACAAAAAATTAGCCAGGCGTGGTGGCGGGCCCCTGTAATCCCAGCTACTCAGGGGACTGAGGCAGGAGAATCACTTGAACCTGGGAGGCAGAGGTTGCAGTGAGCTGAGATTGTGCCATTGCACTCCAGCCTGGGCAACAAGAGTGAAACTCAGTCTCTTTAAAAAAAAAAAAAAAAAAAAAAATTGGGTCGGGCACGGTGGCTCACGCCTGTAATCCCAGCACTTTGGGAGGCCAAGGTGGGTGGATCACTTCAGGTCAGGAGTTTGAGACCACCCTGGCCAACATGGTGAGACTCCGTCTCTACTAAAAATACAAAAATTAGCCGGGCAGGGTGGCGGGTGCCTATAATCTCAGCTACCAGGGAGGTTGAGGTAGAGGAATTGGTTGAACCCAGGAGGCAGAGGTTGCAGTGAGGCGAGATCATGCCACTGCACTCCAGCCTGGGTGACAAGAGCAAAACTCCATCTTAAAAACAAACAAACAAACAAACTGTATTTGGATAGGAGAAACACATTTATAACAGAATAGGTTGCAGCCCACCGAAGTGAGCTCCCACTGGAAATGTGGACTCCCCAGCAGTAGAGACTTTTAAAGTAGATCATCGCCTTGCTGGAGAGTCTGAGGCACGCTACTGTCTGGAAGCAAGGGACAAGAACAGCCAAGCTTTATGAATTTATTCCCACTCTCTAACATAGAAAAGGCTCTTCAACATTTTCTCCTTTCTTCCTTTCCATATGTACCATAGATGGATTCCTCGCCCTCCCAGATATTCTAGATATTTTCTTCACTCATAACCAAAAATAGGGAGATATTCGTGAGCAAATTGCTTAACATACGAAACTTCTATCAAATGACAAACCTAGGATCACTGGTTCCAATTCTGTGCCCTGAAATGTTGGACTGTTTGGCTAAGTTCCAAGAGCTATATTAGGGAAATACTTTCCCTTCAGCGACAGTTTAAAATGGAACCATGTATGAAAATAGATATGGCTCTTACATGTTTATTTGCTAACTTTGTTTTGATTCTATTAGAGGTTCAATAAAAATATGGATGGTACTTATAAAACTTTTTGTTCCTGGTAAGACCGCATATTCTTTCCATTAATGCAACATTAATATAAACAGAGGAGCTGACAAATGAAATTATCTTAACTCCTTTCCATGCTCAACTTACAGCCCCATATTTCTTGTTATCATTCCAGAGATTCTTAAGCAATTGTTCTTAGCCAGCAGAAAAAGCAACAGAGGACAAATGATTATTAAGTTGATCTAGGCAGCCTCTTCCTCTTTGCCATTCTCCCAACAGATTTGGAAGAATCTGTTCAAGTCTCTGAAGTGCTTCATCAGAAATCTGAAAACCTGATTCCACTCCACTAATAACTTGCTAAATTGGCAGTATAAACAGGCTAAACAAGGCAATATAGTCCCAAGAACGTTCATTTGATCGGTAAGTCAGGTAGAAATTTAGCAGCTCCTCTCATCTTCTGTGGAGACTACTAAGAGTGAAATCTTTTTACTAAATTAAGAAACCATGAACACTGGTTTGATATTATTAATACCTTCACAAAACCGTGGGATGACAGTTAAAAAACACAATACAGAAAAGACATTTTATAAGATTTCTTTGAAAACTATTTCCTCACTCTGAGAATGCTCATGGCTCTTAATTCCTTATGCACGATAAAGATCATCTCTCTTGCACTCTGTGCTTTCCAAGCTATCTTCGAGCTTTGCAGGAGAGGCCATGGGGGCAGAATGGGGTGTAGTCCCACGGTGTCCCCTGACAGATACAGTGTGCAGTCTGATGAAGTGTGGGTGGGTGTGGTCTATGGCTGGCAGCCACCATGATCCAAGAGAGCCTGACTTGGGAGGGCAGCCAGGCAGCTAAAGGCTGCTCCCAGATCATGCAGGAGCGCTTGGGTCTGGCCTTCCAGACCCCCAGGGCATTCAGCCAGCCGGGTGCTCTGCTTGCTGGTCTACATGCAGCCACTAAGCATCTCGGCCACACAGCTGGCCCTGAGACATCAGCAGTACAAAAATGCCTCCAGGCCAAGAGTGAAACAGGGCACAGGACTAAGCACAAGGCCTGCATTTGGACCAAAGGGCACCCTGGCAAACCTAGGCCCGGAGTGAGCCCTCGAAACTGTGGGTGGGAGGTGCTAACAGCCCAGCCTCCAGCCTACCTTTCCTCCTTCCCCAGAGGTCAGGACAATCACAGCCCTTCCCTTCTCCCACCCACTGTGCCTGTAAAGGGGGGCTGAGATGACCAGGCATCAGAGTCACTCATTTATTTCCTCACCGCTTCTCTCACTGCATGGAATGTTCAGGGAGGTCAGCTGATTTCCCTAGGTACACTCATGGGGTGATGGACCCAATGCATACAAATAAAAGACCCAGAAAGCACCCCCCTCCAAAAAAAGGGGAGCTTGTCAAGCTCCCTGTGCCTGCATTTTTCCTTCAGAAAACTTGGGGCTAGGCCGAACGCAGTGGCTCACGCCTGTAATTCCAGCACTTTGGGAAGTCAAGGCGGGTGAATCGCCTGAGGTCAGGAGTTCGAGACCAGCCTGGCCAACATGGTGAAACCTCATCTTTACTAAAAATACAAAAATTAGCCAGGTGTAGTGGCAGGCACCTGTAATCCCAGCTACTCAGGAGGTTGAGGCAGGAGAATCGCTTGAACCTGGGAGGCAGAGGTTGCAGTGAGCCGAGACTGTGTCACTGCATTCCAGCCTGGGCGACAAGAACAAAACTCATCTCAAAAAAAAAAAAAAAAAAGGCCAGATGCGGTGGCTCACACCTGTAATCCTAGCACTTTGGGAGGTCAAGGCGGGCAGATCACAAGATCAAGAGATTGAGACCATCCTGCCCAACATGGTAAAACCTCATCTCCACTAAAAATAGAAAAATTGGCTGGGCATGGTGGCGTGGCGCATGCCTGTAATCCCAGTCACTCGAGAGGCTGAGGCAGGAGAATCACTTGAACCTGGGAGGCAGAGGTTGCAGTGAGCCGAGATCATGCTGCTGCACTCCAGCCTGGCGACAGCAAGACTCAGTCTCAAAAAAAAAAAGAAAAGAAAAGAAAAGAAAACTTGAGTCTAGAGAGATTGTTTCAAGAACAGCATACAACTTTCTTATAGACTGGAGGGCAACCAGACAGAAGGTGCTCTTTCATGATATTTTAAATTAGTTAAGAAAGAAAAAGGAATATGTAATTATATTGTCTTTTATCATTAACTACTTATCTTTAGCAGAGCTGTGTGTGTGTATGTGTGGACTCAAATCACTGTCTAGTGTCACTTCCTTTCAGCCTAAAGAACCTCCTTTAGTATTTTTATTTACTTTTTTCTTTTTTGACACCCAGGTTGGAGTGCAGTGGCACGATCATGATGATCATGGCTCACTGCAGCCTTGATCCTCCTGCCTCAGCCTCCCAACTAGGTGGGACTACAGGTGTGTGCCAATGTGCCTCGCTGGTTTTTTTGGTACAGATGGGGTTTCACTATGTTGTCCAGGCTGGCCTAGAGCTCCTGGGCTCAAGCGATCCTCTGGCCTTGGCCTCCCACAATACTGGGATTCCAGGCATGAGCTGCCGCATCTGCCTTCCTCTAGTGAGGTAGGTCTGCTAGTTATTTGTGTGGCAGTGTTTTTATTTTGTCTTACTTTTGAAAGACAGTTTTGCTGGATGTAGGATTTTTTTTTTTTTTTTTTTTGAGACGGAGTCTCGCTGTGTCTCCCAGGCTGGAGTGCAGTGGCGTGATCTCGGCTCACTGCAAGCTCCGCCTCCCAGGTTCACGCCATTCTCCCGCCTCAGCCTCCCAAGTAGCTGAGACTACAGGCGCCTGCCACCACGCCTGGCTAGTTTTTTGTATTTTTAGTAGAGACGGGGTTTCACCATGTTAGCCAGGATAGTCTCGATCTCCTGACCTCGTGATCCACCCGCCTCGGCCTCCCAAAGTGCTGGGATTACAGGCTTGAGCCACTGCACCCGGCCTGGATGTAGGATTCTTTCAGCACTTTAATATGTCATCCACTGCCTCCCAGTCTCACTGCCTCTGATGGAAGTCAGCTGTCCATCTTCCTTGAGTTACACTGGACTTGACAGTCACTTCTCTCTTGCGGGTTCCAAGAGTTTTTCTTTGTCTCTTAAATTTCTGACTGCAGTATGTCTGTGTCTATCCTAACTGAATTTGGCTAAGCTGTCTGGATGTGTACATTAGTGTTCTTCATCAAATTTGGGAAGTTAAATTACTACAGAACATTTTTATTTTTTATCTTTTTGAGACAGAGTCTTGCTCTGTCGCCCAGGCTGGAGTGCAATGGTATGATCTCAGCCCACTACAACCTCCACCTCCTGGGTTCAAGCGATTCTCCTGCCTCAGCCTCCTGGGCAGCTGGGATTACAGACATGTGCCACGACGTCGGGCTAATTTTTGTATTTTTGTAGAAACAGGGTTTCACTATGTTAGCCAGGCTGGTCTGGAACTCCTGACCTCAAGTGATCCACCCACCTTGGCCTCCCAAAGTGTTGGGATTATAGGCGTGAGCCACCGCGCCTGGCCATGATTATTTTTAAGTGTTGAAATATTGTTTTCTGCACCTTCTCTGTTGGTTCTCCCGCTGATGCACTGAATGGTGGCCCACATTTCTCTGGCTCTGTTCATTTTTCTTCATTCCTTACAGCAACATCTCTATTGCTTCATTCCTTACAGCAACATCTCTATTGCTTCATTCCTTACAGCAACATCTCTTTCTTCTGACAACTCTAATTTACTGCAGAACCTCTCTAGCGAATTTTTCATCTTGGTTATCATACTTTTCAACTGCAGAGTTTCTTTTAAAAAATGTTTTTAAATTGTGGTAAAATATACATTGCATAACATTTACCATCTTAACCATTTGAAAGTGTATGGTTCAGTGGCATTAGGTATATTCACATTGCTGTGCAACCACTGCCACCATCCAGCCACAGAACTCCTTTCATTTTCAAAACTGAAACTCTGTACCCATTAAACAATGAGTTGCCATTCTCGCCTTTCCCCAACCCCTAGCCACCAACATTCCAACCTCGGCCTCTATGAATCTCACTGCCTAAGGACCTCAGATGAGTGGAACGACACAGCATTTGTCCTTTTGTGACTAGTTTATTTCACTTAGGGTTCATCCACGTTGCAGCATGTATGAGGATTTCCTTCCTTTTTGAGACCGAGCAATATTTCCTTGTAGATGTAGACCACACTGTGTTTATCTATTCATCCATCAGCGGGCATTTGTGCTGCGACTTTTGGCGACCGTGAATAACACTGCTTTTTTTTTTTTTTTTTTTGAGACAGAGTCTCCCTCTGTCGCCCAGGCTGGAGTACAGTGGGTTGATCTTGGCTCACTGCAACCTCCGCCTCCTGGGTTCAAGCAATTCTGAGTAGCTAGGAGTACAGGCGCACGCCACCACGCCCGGCCATTTTTTTTTTTTTTTTTTTGGTATTTTTAGTAGAGACGGGGTGTCAGCACGTTGGTCAGGCTGGTCTCGAACTCCTGACCTCGTGATCCGCCTGTCTCAGCCTCCCAAAGTGCTGGGATTACAGACGAACACTGCTATTAAAATGGGTATACAAATATCTCTCCGAGACCAGACTTTCAGTCCTTTTGGATACATACCCAGAAGTGGAATTGCTGGATGTGGTAATTCTAAGTTTAAGTTTTTGAGGAACTGTCATACTGTTTTTGACAGCAGCCTCACCATTTAGTATTCTCACCAATAGTGTACAAGGGTTCCAATTTCTCATTACCCTCATCAACACCTGTTATCTTCTGTAGGTTTTATCTTTTTATATGATAGCCATCCTAATGGGTGGAGGTGGTATCTCACTGCGGTTTGATTTTCATTTCCCAAATAATTTGTGATATTGGGCATCTTTTCACATGCTTATTGGTCGTCTGTATTGTCTTCTTTGGGGAAATGTCTATTAAAGTCCTGTGCCCATTTAAAAAATCAGGTCATTTGCTTTTTGTTTTTGACTTATAGGAGTTCTTTTTTTTTTTTTTTTTGAGACGGAGTCTTGCTCCGTCTCCCAGATTGGAATGCAATGGCGCAATCTCGGCTCACAACAACCTCCGCCTCCTAGGTTCAAGGAATTCTCCTGCCTCAGCTCCCAAGTAGGTGGGATTACAGGCATCTGCTACCATGGCCAGCTAATTTTGCATTTTTAGTAGAGACAGAGTTTTGCCATGTTGGCCAAGCTGGTCTCAAACTCCTGACTTCAGGTGATACACCCACTTCGGCCTCCCAAAGTGCTGGGACTACAAGCGTGAGCCACCACGCCTGGCCGAGTTGTAGGAGTTCTTTATGTATTCTGGGTCCTTATTAGGTATAAATTTGTAAATATTTTCTCCCATTTGAAAGGTTGCCTTTTCACTCTGTGGTATCGTTTGATACACATAAGCTTTTAATTTTGATATAGTCCAATATTCCTACTTTTGTTGCCTTGTGCTTTTGGTGTCTCCAAATGGTTTTTGTTGTTGTTGTGTTTTGAGACAGAGTCTCGCTTTGTTTCCCAGGCTGGAGTGCAGTGGCACAATCTCAGCTCACTGCAACCTCCACCTCCCGAGTTCAAGTGATTCTCCTGCCTCAGCCTCTCAAGTAGCTGGGATTAAGGTGCGTGCCACCACACCTGGCTCATTTTTGTCTTTTCAGTAGAGACAGGGTTTCACCATGTTGGTCAGGCTGGTCTCGAACTCCTGACCTCAGGATCCGCCTGCCTCGGCCTCCCAAAGTGCTGGGATTACAGGCATGAGCCACCGCGCCCGGCCAGATTCTTTTTTTATTTTATAATTTCTATCTCTTCATGAATATTCTCTATTTGATGAGTCTGCCAGCATACCTTCTTTTCATTATTTAAACATGGTTTCCTTTAGTCTGTGAACGTATGTGTAATGGCTGCTCTGAAGACTGTCTGTTAAGTTCAGTATCTGGGCCCCCTCAAAAGCCGTCTCCACTGTCTGCCCCCCAACCCGCCCTGTGTGTGTTTCACACGAGCTAGTTTCTTTACATGTCTTATAATTTTTCATTGAAAACTGGATCTTTTAAATAATAAACTATAACAATTCTGCTCACTCATACTCCCACTTCCCAGAGGCCTGCAGCTGTCACTTGATTGTGTGGGTACTTGGTTGAACTATTAATGATTCTCTGAAGTCTATTCCCCTACAGTGTGCAGCTGCCAGCCCCGCTCAGATTTTCCCCTTGTTTTTATATTTTAGTGCAATTTGCTAGGGATTACTTGTGGGACAGCACAAGCCACTTAGTGGCCAGAGGTTGCGCTTAAGCCCCCGTAGCCTGCAAAGTTTCACCCTTGACCACGGCTGTGTGTGGCTCGAAGACTCCTTCCACAGTTCAGGGAGTAAGGGTTGAAGGCAGGGTCTGAATAAAGGGGCAGCTCAAGAGGGGTCTTCAGGGAGCTGAAGTTATTGTGTATCCTGTTTGTGGTGGTGGTCACAAAAATCTGTGCATGTGTACAAACTCACAAAACTGTATACCAGAAAAAGCAAATTCTACCATGTGCAAATAAAAAAAAAAAAAACAGGATTTGCTGTTAGAAAAATATACTTTTATATCTGTATTGGTCTTACAAAGCTGGATTCAATTTGATTGCTTGAGTTCTTAGAAGTTCACTGCTTACTAGTTAGTGGGGACATAGAAAACAGAAGCTTTCTTATACCACTGCTCGCTGAGGATAACTTCTTCTCAGAATACAATACAAATATAAACTTAAAAAATTATCATTATAATAGTTAATAGTATGATACTGTCAGGCTTTTATATCTGACCAGGAGACATTTCTTCTGGATGAGGCTTTTGAGTCTTTTCTCTTCAAGTAAAAACTCTGGATTTTGGCTGGGTGTGGTGGCTCATGTCTGCAATCCCAACACTTTGAGAGGCCCAGGTGGGTGGGTCACTTGAGGTCAGGAGTTCAAGACCAGCCTGGCCAAAATGGTGAAACCCTGTCTGTACTGAAAATACAAAAATTAGCCGGGCATGGTGGCATCCACCTGTAATCTCAGCTTCTCAGGAGGCTGAGGCGGGAGAATTGTTTGAACCCGGGAGGTGGAGGTTGCAGTGAGCCAAGATCCTGCCACTGTACTCCAGCCTGAGAGACAGAGTGAGACTCCGTTTCAAAAACAAAAACAAAAAACCCCAAAACTCTGGATTTACTTAATTGTTGCTGACATGCCTCACGGGCCTGAAGACACTATGCTTAAAGATTAGGGGGAAACCAAACAAATGTAAAAAAAAGCAGAGGTGGCAAAAATCAGGCCCAAGAGAAGGAGGTGCGTTGCCAGGCGCTCTGCCCTCTAAGTCCCTAGGGACACTTAACCACACAGCAGCCAAGGCAGAAAGTGACAGAACATCCCAGTGATTCCCTCTTCCTCTGACAGCTGCCACTTTAATTTCAAGTCAGGTCTCAGGCAATCACTCTTTTAAAAACCTTTATAACAAATGAGCTCTTTCATAACTCCTAACACCTATGTTAACTACATTCATCTCTCTTACTTTTGCTTTTAGTCTTCAGAGTAAAGATAAAAACAAATAAGCAAAAAACAAGTAAACAAAAAAAAGATAAAAAAGAGGGAAATAAATGCAATTCAAGTTTTTAAGTTGAGATCCACTCTCTTCTTCCTCTTATAAAAGTCACCCTCTTTCAGGCTAGTGTGGTGGCTCACGCCTATAATCCCAGCACTTTGGGAGGCCAAGACGGGCAGATCACCTGAAGTCAGGGGTTAGAGATCAGCCTGGCCAACATGGCGAAACCCCGTCTCTATCAAAAATACAAAAATTGGCCGGGCACGGTGACCCACGCCTGTAATCCCAGAACTTTGGGAGGCTGAGGCGGGCGACTCACGAGGTTAGGAGTTCAAGACCAGCCTGGCCAACAGTGAAACCCCGTCTCTACTAAAATAAAATTAGCCAGGCACGGTGGCACATGCCTGTAGTCTCAGCTACTCAGAAGGCTAAGGCGGGAGAATCGCTTAAACCAGGGAGGTGTAGGTTGCAGTGAGCCGAGATCCCACCACTGCACTGCAGCTTGGGCAACAGAGTGCGACTTTGTCTCAAAAAAAAAAAAAAAAAAATTAGCTGGGCATGGTGGCAGGCACCTGTAATCCCACCTACTTGGGAGGCTGAGGCAGGAGAATCGCTTGAACGTGGAAGGCAGAGGTCGCAGTGAGCCGAGATCGTGCCACTGCACTCCAGCCTGGGTGACAGAGTGAGACTCCATCTCAAAAAAAAAAAAAAAAAAGTCACTCTCTTTCTCTTGATGACCACCAGTTTTCCTGCCTTGTCCAACATAGTCTACAGTCTCAGAAAATCCTTTTTATCTGGCTCTATCCCTTCTAAGGAAGTAAGAAGACTCCTTCTTCTTTTAAGGCATTCAACTTGCCAAGTAACCAAATTTTAACACCTACTATTCCATCGTGATGTGGCGTTGTGCACGTCTACACTCACATGGTGTGCAGGAGAGCTTTGGGACTCAACTCAGTTGGAACTACTTGGCAGCCAGGACATGCTGATGTCCTAGGAACTGTCCCCCCACAATCTCACTGGGAACAGTACTCGATTCATTGAATATCTGACTGATGAGTGAAGGTGTTCACCCACACCTCTTTCTTCCCCCCAGAGAAAATGAAGATGCACCTGGCCGGGCGCAGTGGCTCAGGACTATAATCCCAGCACATGGGAGGCCGAGGCGGGCGGATCACGAGGTCAGGAGTTCAAGACCAGCCTAGCCAGCATGGTGAGACCCTGTCTCTTCTAAAGATACAAAAAATTAGCTGGGCGTGGTAGTGGGCGCCTGTAATCCCAGCTACTCAGGAGGCTGAGGCAAGAGAACTGCTTGAACCCAGGAGGCAAAGGTTGCAGTGAGCTGAGATCGTGCCATTGCACTCCAGCCTGGGTGACAGAGCAGGACTCTGCCTCAGAAAAAAAAAAAAAGAAAAAAGAAAACGAAGATGCGCCCATGCAAGGTGTGTCTTCACTTCCTAAGGAAGTAATACGGCAGAGAGGAATGTCATGACTACTCCTCTCGTATACTTGCAGTAGAAAGACACAGGACGATGAAGAAAGGAAGGGGAGCATAAAAAGAAGAGCATTCCTCATATGGATGACAAATGTAAAGATGAAACTTGAAAAACCAGCTTTCTCAGTTCCGAGCATTCCAGGAAACACTCTTCTATGAGTAACAAAGGCTCTAAACTAAAGGCTAGGCCAAAACATGGTAGCACATGATTCCAGATTCCTTTTAGTTTATCAAGGCACTTGGTTTTCTTTTCTTTTTTTTTTTTTTCCGAGATGGAATCTCGCTCTGTCGCCCAGACTGGTGCGCAGTGGTGCCATCTCAGCTCACTGCAAGCTCCGCCTCCCGGGTTCATGCCGTTCTCCTGCCTCAGCCTCCCAAGTAGCGGGACTACAGGCGCCTGCCACCATGCGCCCTGCTAATTTTTTGTATTTTTAGTAGAGACGGGGTTTCACCGTGTTAGCCAGGATGGTCTCGATCTCCTGACCTCATGATCTGCCCGCCTCGGCCTCCCGAAGTGCTGGGATTACAGGCGTGAGCCACCGCGCCCGGCCTTGGTTTTCAATTAAGTTTAAGGTCTTAGTCCTGTTGAAAGCAGATTCAATTCAGTCTGAATTTCAGCCTCAATGCCCAAAGGAAACCTAGTGACAAATGCCATTTTGCTCCAGGCCCAGGCTTAGGAGAGCCTCTCTCAATGACCATCAAAAGTACTTACTCTCATGCGGCACTGTGTAAAGCAGGTGGAAACGGGGCCTGCTTTGGTGGGAAGCCCCACTTTGTTCAAGATTTTCTACAATCTTTGTTCCAGATTTTCTTAAATCAAGTGCCACAAGCACCAAAACGGTTACCCAAAATAACCTTCTGATTAAGGCCATGAGGACATCCTGGCAGCGTCTGGCAGAAGTGACTGAGGGAGCCAGGACTTTCTTAAAGTGTTCTCACATGTAGTGAACACTGGTGAGATACACCACGATACTACACAGATAAGTGCCCTGGAAACACTGGCTAGGGGATGCGTTCTTTCCATCATCCCTCATCAATGTCACTCAAAATTGTATTACCTGAGGCCTACTGCACATGGTTCCACCGTTCACTGCTTTGAATTTAACATTCTGAACTCTGGGCCCTTCTGAAATTTTAATGGATAATCATAACACCAGAAGTGTTATTTTAATTGACTTCAAAATATCCTAAAGTCCCCAGCTTGCTGCCATTGCTCTCCAAATAATACTGGGTCTGAGATCCTGGCCAATTTGAGATCAGATTATAGAGTTTGTTAAGATCCAATATGGTAATGAAAGCAGACACTTGCTGGATACCTCTAATACTCCAGAATTAACAGAATTTAACCTTTTTCAGTGACCACTACACATCAGTTTATGTGGGTGTCTTTCCAAAAGCCATGATCCCAAGTCTCTGCCTTAGAAATGAATCAGATTTTTCCAGTGTAAAAATAATATTGGCTGGGCATGGTGGCTCACCTCTGTAACCACAGCACTTTGGGAGAGTAAGGCAGGAGGATTGTTTCAGTTCAGGAGTTCAAGACCAGTCTGGGCAACATAGTGAGACCCCATCTCTATAAAACATTTAAAAAAATTAGCCAGGTGTGGTGGTGTGTGCCGGTAGTCCCAGCTACTTGGCAGGCTGAGGTGGGAGGATCACTCGAGTCGGGGAAGTCAAGGCTGCCGTGAGCCCTGATGGCCCCTCTCACTCCAGCCTGGATGACAGAATGAGACCCTGTCTCAAAACTAATAATAATAATAATATGTGCTCACAAAAAATTTGATAAATATAGAAAATGGGAAAGTAAAACAAGGAAAAATGCTACTGGCCCATTACTGCAAAAAAACCACAATTAATGTATTGGTATACTAGCTTTATCGGCTGGACTAGGCACTACTTATATGAGCCAACTGAGAGGCCACTGCCGAATTAAAGTCAAAATAAAAATGAATTAAAATAGTTCTTTTTTAAAAAGAAAGTTTTCTATTATTACATAAGTAATCTATGCTCACTGAAGAAAAAAATTAACATACAGGTAACCAAAAAGAAGGGTTGAAAATCACATATAAGCTCACCTCCTAGAGATAGTTATTGCTCATAATAAATGCAACATTCTTTTCTCAGGTATATACATACATGTGCCTTGCTTTTATAAAAATGGGGTCATAAACACATAATGTTTTGTAACCTGCTGGTTTTTACTTGATATACATCTAACGCCATCATTTTGAATGGCTGCATAGTGTTCTATGCTATGGAAATACCATAAATTATTTAATCAGTAACTTACTAGGTTGTTTCTGGGGATATTGTATTCAATTATTAGGTCCATAAATCTTGTACAGTCTAATAATAAGTAAAATATATTTTTTTACCTTTTTCTTCAAGTTTAATTTTTTTTGACTGGACAGCTATAATGAGACAAAGTTTATCCCAAATCACTTAACCACTCTTATTTATTTATTTTTTTTGAGATGGAGTCTTGCTCTGTCACCCAGGCTGGAGTGCAATGGTGCAATCTCGGCTCCCTGCAACCTCTGTTTCACGGGTTCAAGCGATTCTCCTGCCCTAGCCTCCCGACTAGCTGGGACTACAGGCACGTGACACCACACTTGGCTAATTTTGTTTTTTGTTTTTTGTTTTTTTTTTTTAGTAGAGATGGGGTTTCACTGTGTTAACCAGAATGATCTCGATCTCCTGACTCGTGATCCGCCCACCTTGGCCTCCCAAAGTGCTGGGATTACAGCTGTGAGCCACCGTGCCCGGCCACCTCTCTTATTTTTAATGACACATTTGTGAACTAGCTACAGATTGATTTTAGAAACGTGATTTTTCCAAGGAAGAAATACCAAGAAAAGAATGACTATTTGTAATTCCTCTTTGTACAGAAATGAAAATAGCTTTTTGGCTGCCATTATTAAGAACCAAATTAAACAGACACATGGAATGTTACCTACTGGCTATATAGTTATTGGAAGTTCATGGGTTTCACAGACTCTACTTATATTGAAAGGCTCATTCAGGGTTAAGATCAGCTCCCGGTGCTCTCTGGAGTGAGGAGACACGTCGATCTTATCTCTGTACAGCCACCATGTTCACTGGGCCTCATATGTTCTGAAAACAGACACAGATGTAGAAATAACAGTGCATGCAGCCTCATGTCTGAGAGGTCAGTTGTTTGAAACATAATGAGGTTGAAAGATTGAAAGACTGAATAGTAACATCAATATCTTATGACCAGGCAAACTAGAGTTTGGCTCAAACTGTCCTCACCAGTCTTTTCTCATCTGAGGCAATTTTCAATACTCTGCAAACATGTAATTAACTATGCTATAAAAGCCAAGGATTCTACAGATCCCTCCTTTTTTTTTTTTTTTTTTTCCAGACAGAGTCTTGTTCTGTTGCCCAGGCTGGCGTGTAGTGACGCGATCTTGGCTCACTGCAACCTCCACCTCCCAGGTTCAAGCTATTCTCCTGCCTCAGCCTCCCGAGTAGCTGGGATTACAGGTGTGCACCACCACGCCTGGCTAATTTTTGTATTTTTGGTAGAGAGGGGGTTTCACCACGTTGGTCTGGCTGGTGTTGAACTCCTGACCCCAAGTAATCCGCCTGCCGTGGCTTCCCAAAGTGCTGGGAATACAGGCGTGAGCCACCGCACCTGGTAAGATCCCATTTTCAAGTGCTGAAATATTAGGGCCAAAATTCCCTGGCTAAGGTAAGGCGGGTCTTTTTCAGACATGGCAGTGCGTTACTTGTGTGACAGTTTTTATTTTTATCTTTATTATTTTTAAAAACCTAGCTCCTGCAGGAAGTGTAACACTTTTTAAACAGCACTGGCAAAACGTCCTCAGAGAGCCCTTTCTTCATTATGATCACAAAAAGGTTTTATTGTCCTAAATGCTATACAAAGTATAACGAATAGACACTCTCAGCGGCCTGTGTTTTCAACCGGAGACACTTCTGTCAAGCGAAAGCACAAAGGAAAATAAACATACAAAAGGGCACAGGCGTAACTAAATTCAGATGCATTTCTATTATGTGCAAATAAAGGTGGGTGGAAGAGAGAGCAGAGAGATGAATAGGGGACTCCTAGGAGTAACAGTTTTGATCGGGAAAGGTGAGAATGGCCACCTTCCTGACTCTAGAGAACTGATTACAGATGAGAAGGCAGAGCACTTACTTGTGGCCTTAGCCATTCCAATGGGATTAGAATTTATTTGTATTAAGTCCATCCTATGTGTGCCACTGGGCTATTTGTTGTAGATACAAAATGTTGAGATAAAATGTGTCCCTCTCCTCTATCTCTAGTGGAGAGCTGACACACAGATAATACATTCCACTGTGCTTGGATTTGTTAGGGCATTCTATGTTGCTTCCTGCTCCTAGGGTGTGGTGGGTAGGGTCCAACTTTCCCTGCAGCTCCCCCTCTTCTGAAATGGGCTCTGTGAAGACAGGGACCAACCTGGCCGCAGTCTGTGATATAAAGTGCTCATGAGCCAACATTAAGCTCCCCACCCCTCATATGGGCTACTCACTAACACTGCCCAGAACCCCTTCAGGTGGCTGTGAGGTCAGATGGGGAGGAGAGAGTCTATCTGGTAACACTGATGATAAAATACAGTAGATCCATATGCTAACACAATATTATTCTCACATTATCTCAGGTGAGCCTCATTTGAGAGGAACACTGTCTTAGCTCAGAAAAGTAATTGCAAAATTTTCTTGGTTAATTATTAATCTTCTCTAAGTGACAAAAGGAAATCCAGAGCAAAGTCAGGGCTGGAAGGGACTCTGCGAGGTCATTTATCTCCTGGCTTTAGAGAGTACATTGAAAATACTGCAAACAAATATAATACCATGTTTAGATGACTTCAGGAAAAAGGGTTACATTTTTTGGCATCCAGATTCCCCATTTTATAATACCCTCCATCTTTGCATCTCATCCAGCAGAATCACTTGGGAGACTTTTTTAACACAGGCTGCCGGCCCCACCCCGTGGTTTCTGATTCAGCAGGGCCTGGGTGGGGCCTGAGATTCTGCATTTCTCACATGTTTCCAGGCTGTGCTGATGCTGAAGGAACAGGGTCCCCACTGTCAGCACCTCTGTTCCAGCCTAACCTTTGCTGGACCTGACCCTTTCATTCTCGATGGAAATAGATACCAGTGGGTCACCATTCTTTGGCACTGAGACACACATATACTTGAAGAACAATCTAAGAGTCTCCCGGTCATTCATTTCCTCTTTCAGGCTACATAACACTAAATAACAGAAGTTCCCTACCCTCTTATCATAGGTATCATTTTCCAACCCTCAATTGGTTTTTGGTTTTGTGTTGTTTTGTTTTGTTTTTTGGGGGGTTCTTTGTGGAGCCCTCTCCCAGTCTCTTTTCATTGTGGAGCCATGAACTAGACCCAGAATCTTAGAGACTGGCTGAGGTTGGGCACCGGGAGGGGAGGGACTCACAGACTCACAGAACCACGCAGGCCGCTCACGTTATTACTCTCCAGTACCCAAGTCTGCCTATCAGCCCTTCTTCTGATTCATGTGCTTCTAACTCCTTTACGAGCTGCAGTAATGCTCAGTAGACCTTCATAATGCCTTTCTTCTGAGAAGCTGAAGGCATTTCCCTAGCTAATGTTACAGTTGACTCAATATCCTAAACCAGTGCAGGGTTAAGTAACTTGTTGAAGTGCAAACCAGTTCAGGAAGGGAGAATCCGGAACTCCAGATTTCTACCTAAATATCATTTTATGGAGAAAGATGCTTTGATATTTATTGGACTTTATAACAAGTCTATCCCCTCCACATAATAATAATAGTTTCAGGTGCAAGTGAAACTGTGAAGCTTCTCCTCTTTGCAGGAGGATTGCAACAGAGGACTGAGAGTGGGGGGCAAGGCTTCTGCAGTCAGTCTTGTCACTTGTCCCCATCACTTCCCAGCTATGGAAGAGAAAGGGAAGGCACAGCCCAGGTGGCAAAAGCCCAGAGGAGCTGAATGCTGAAGTACCCTCAACCCACCCCACTCATTTTGTTTCCCTTTTCTTCATTTTCACATTTTTTTCTGCCAGTGTAGTTACTGAATGTCAGCGGCCCAGTTTCTGTGTCCTGCCTTGTTGTAGCATGTGGGTTGGAACTATGCTTTCCTTGTGCACTGCGTGTGCTGTGGGGTGCTTAACACATGCTAAATTATGACAGCAGTCCTCTGTATGCCCGAGAAGTCAGTCTTCCTCCCGAGGGCCATATCCCATTATGTTACACTTGTGTTTAAGACGGTCGGAAGCTGAAGGCATCCCTCCTGCTCCTTCCACTTTAGGAGCAGGTGCTCCTTCCACTTTAGATGAACAGCTGGAACTCACATAACATAGCCTCTTCCGACAAGATTTCTTTTAGAGAAAGAACATTCTAGGGATGTGATCACTGAGCATCCCAGCTCCAAGCCAAAAGGCAACCTGTTACATAGCGCAGTTCCCATTTAGCCATGCAGGCAAGGGACCCATTAAAACCTTGTGTGAGTCAAGGGGTCCCAGAGAAAAAGTTCCTCTCTGCGTTCCTGAGAAACCCCTCAAAGCTTCCGAGCAGAAGGCTATCCCTCTAGGCAGAAAGTAACAGTGAAATAAATCTCCTGCAACCGGCAGCGGTTCTGTCAGAGCCTCTGGGTCTGTAACTATTTTAAGACGTGGAGGAGTAGGATAAGAGCACGGGCAGCTGGAGAGAGTGGCTCCAACAGGGCTGCAGGGGAGACGTGTGGTCACCTGCCGCGTGGGGACAGCAGGGCAAGGGCAGGCGGGCTCGGCTCCTGGACTCCTCCTGAAGCCACAAGGCTGACCTGTTTCTCAGCACCTGGGCCCGCCGTGTGTGACTCTGCATAGAGCTCATCATGATTTGTCGCCCAAGGTCATAACCAGTCACGGTCAGCATCATTTCACCAGGCACACGGGGTAGAAGCAGCAAAGAGAATCGCAGCACCGGCAAACACTTACATAATGAAAACTATCTCCCTCTCACTCACCGCTGCCACTCTCAGCACGTAAATCATTAAAACAAACACTCCGCAAGTGTTTATGTGCATTTTAGCAACTCGTCATAAAGCACACGCTTCCTAGTAGTAGAAAAACCTACAGAAATGTCTGTGAAATTAAACAATGGATAAATTCGAATCAGCTTTTCTCTTTTTGCAGGACTAAAAATACAATAAGTCAAGTGAATACTGGCTTGAAAACTAATACCCAACTACAGTGTACCTTTAAAAATGCTCCACTGAGATTCTGATGGTGCCTTATTAACAATTAAAACTAAGAAGTAACAGCAGTAAGTCAGAATTTTTTGGATAAACGTATTCTTTATAAAGGATTACTGGAACGAAACCCTTTTTACTGCTGAAGATGACATTAGAGGCTTCTGTTATCATTATAATTCATCTGGACAGCAAATTTCTCTGCAGCTCAGTAAAAAACTAAGTATGAAGTAAGTTTCTTTCTAAAAATAGCCCAAGAATTCAGTACTGCTTTTCTTTCTTTCGTTCTTTTCCTATTAAATGGAACACTGAAATATTTCCTTTCATTGTTGACACTTTATGTCATTTGCATTTAAAATCAGACAATACATAGTAACAAAGAAGTCTTTAACTACATCTTTTCAAAATAGGAAAACGGCATTCACAATACTAACCGAGGACCTGCCTCCTTCCGTGCTCTAGAGTTGACAGGCACAGATAGCTGGTAAGCACCTATCCTACTGCCTAGGAGAATTGTTTCATTAACATCTATATTCCTAAAGCTGATACATGTACTTGCTAATTGATGAAGAAATTCCTGCCTGGTTCCCTGCTGTAAGCAGACTGTTTGGCATGAAGTCAGTCCACACTGCAAACACACTTCTAAATAAGCAAGGTGATTCAAATGTAGTTTAAAATACTCAATATCAAAATTTTTTGTGTTCTTCAGTACAAATTTAAGTTGGCAATAACGTGTTAGATGAACTGCAGTTAAGGTTACAGAATCCCATGGTCTTTGGTTACTTTTGATAACTAACTCAGTCTAAAAGAGGATGCTTTAAATTATTCTCTAAAACCTTCCTCCTAAATTAATTTTTAAAAGTGCTTCTCTTTAGGCGTATATGGCTTTATTTTGTAGCACAAAATTCCCCTTAAAAAGATAAAAAACTGTCCATCTGTACATTAAAGAAAATTACATTTGACACTCCATTATTTCTACAAAATAAACTTGTAGCACAGAGTATGACAGGAATGAACTTTTAACATTTTTTTTCTCAAGAGTTAGGTTACCATAGTAGAAAATAAGCTCAATGACACAATACAATGTTTCTGTATTTACAGAAACCATATCCATTAGTCAAATATTTTAACATAAAATAATAATCTACAGATTGCTTTTGCAAAAATAAGAAAGAATCGAAAACTTTTTCTTGGGAAAATTGAATGAGGCAGATTTATTGCACTAGGAGATATTTAAAGAAAAACCTTTTGCCACCTTTCTTAGCTTTCTCTAACGTACCAACCTCAAAGCTTCCAGTTTTCCCAAGAGATAAACATTACTACGATGGTAACATTAGGAAGATTTAAGGAGAAAAGAACAAAGAGAAGTCTTAAAATTCCACCCAGTACTTACAAGTAGTTTCCAAGAAAACTGAGCCACAATTCTTCAGAAGACTGCTCTCCTGATCATAAACACAATCTGAAGTCTAAAATAGATATCCTATCACCTTAGGCCGAGAAGTCACATTTCAGCTTGCTAACTTCTACTTTTACAACTCATAGAACTAACCCCGGCTAAAATTAACCGCAGCCAAGCGGCAGGCAGGAACACGCTGATTTGCATCATGTGTGCCGGGATTTATTCACTAGGACAACATCGGTGTCCTCTTAATGGGAAATGCGGCCAAGGGGCGTGCCCTGGTGAACAATACATAGCATCATGATTATGCTAATTACTGAATTCAGTCCAATAATGCTAACTTCTTTTAAGTTGTTTTTGCAAGTACTGACAAGGAGAAGGAGTAAGCTTTTTCCTAACAGGCATTCACTTGATTTCTAAGCACATTCAAATCAGACCAAACTTTGGCAACAAGGTGGCAGTGCTGTGTGCTCTTTACAAGCAAAAGCAAAGCAAAAGGACATTCTATTCGATTAAACAGCGTGATTAGATGCAGCACTACATGAAATTAAATAGACACAGAACATACATATCGGAAAGTCTATCCACCAGAACCCTGAAATAACAGCTTTTTCTTTCTCTATAATGAACTGATTGCAGGGACTTGCTTTCTGGCTCTGCCTCCTTCTGCACCTCCCAAGGAGTAGCTATGAAGACACAGATTCAGTAATAAATCACAACTGAGAATAAACATCTCAAATATTTGCAAAGGCATTGTCCTTGGCAAGAAGCATTTTAAGGTGGATTTACTGCTTGGCTAGAAAAATTGTCCTCTGTAGGTGACTGACCATCTACAGAGCATGTTGGAACTCAAGCTAACAGGTAAAGACACCAAGCATACAGCTGATACTTAAAAGAAAATCAGAACATGAAAAACTTTCTCTCAAAAATATAAGTACAACTTATAACGAAGACATTAACTGCTTAGTATCTACTCAAGATGGTTTAGAATAGTTTGCTTTAGACTAAGTTCTGATGACACATTTTGCTCTTATTGGACACTCTATGAAAGATATCAAAGCACTTTACAAACGTCAATCAAATCTCCAAGCATCTTTGGGAGATGTCGTTTTCCTCTTTTTTTCCACAGATGGGTAAAAGACAGGGTGATCCAATGTCAATGACTTCAACCAACCCTGGATCACCCCATCACCTCCTGAGCCCTTTATAACATCTTCCATATTAACCACTTATCTATAATCCTATAGACCTTTTCAGAGCTGTTTGTTTTCCTCATTTTAAAATGTCATGTTAGTTTGGACTTCAGGAGGTTCACTCTACTTGACACCCAGACGCCAGGCCTGAACTCCAGGGGCTTAAAAAGCATTCCTAGACTCTCTCTTGCAGGCAGGCATCCTACAACATGGATCCCTAAAACATGGCGATGCCCTCAGGAGGCACTGTCTATCTGCAGCCTGCTGCCCAAAGTGCAAACGGTTGATCTTCATTGGTGTGAGTTGGACATCACCAGCACAATCTCCCTCCTGTTGTTTACAAACACTGCCGGCTGCTGGCCTGAGACTGCATCCCCTCGGCCTAACCTGAGGCTCTATGCCAGCACCCGTCCCACCTCTGCAAGAGGGTGGCTGGTATGCATTCCCCTTCACTCCAACCCAGAGTCATGGGAGGCAGCCATTTCCCACTCTGTGCTGAAAGGAGAGAAGTCAGCACTCATCAAAGATGGCTAGCTGCTAATGAACAGAACTGTTCTCAATAATCTACCGCAAACTCACTCCGGAAGTCTTAATGCCAAAAAGGACCTTGTAAGGCTATTTTTGACACAATATTCTTATCCTATTATGTCATAGTTCAGGAGAAAAGTCTCTAAGCCAAAATATTATTTCTGCCCTAAACCACAAAGTAAGAAAAAGCAACGACACCAAGTGCTTTTCTGCATCAGAGTTTGTATTGGAGAGGAGCAATCTGATGTATGATGGATCCTACATCCATTCATCGGAAGGCAGGGGACCCTGAGCAATGCTCCGGTTCCTCACACATCAGATATGCCTAGTATGACTCTGCTGTTTCAACTGCAGCCACACTTGTTCCACAGTGGAAGAACCAAAGCATTCCAAATAAAACAGTGCCTCCTCCAATTTACATTAGTCATTCTGCTGCTTCCTTTTCATTAGTGAAACGACTTGAGTCAACAGTGCTTTTGTTCTAGGTATACTTATGACAGTAGAGAAAAATCTGTATCAGAGTACCTTTAAAAGCAGAGTAAATTTTTCCCGTTTGTCCTCATTAATTTTTGGTGGTAGAGGAGGGACAGGGAAGGCGGTGACCTATGGGATCTTTAGTTCAACGAATCCATGAAATTAAAGAAAATTACTGTGTTTATGAATCTACACTAATGAATTAACCCGGATACCAACCTTCTATGAGCAACTACATGTATAATTTAAAATTTTCTAGTAGCTGCTTTCAGAAAAGTAACAATAAAGAGGTAAAATTAATTTAATAATATATTTTAACTCAATATAGATTTCAATGTGTAATAATCATAAAAACTATTAATGAGATATCTTCATTCTTTTGTTTGTACTGCCCCAAGCCTGTGCAATCCAGTGCATATTTTACAATTAGTACATTCCAATCTGGACAATCCACATTTCCAATGCTCAGTACCCACATGTGCCTGGTGACTATAATAGTGGAAAGCCTGAGTGTACAAATATCTTCCTGACAACAGCTTTTCTACAACATATACTAATATTTACGTGTTTGTGGGCAAGTGCACACTTACATACACTCGATAAACATCAACTAAGATACTAGGCATATAAGATGAAAAAAACCTAGTTTTTGTCCTCAAGGAGCTCAAAGTTTAGACACTTGGCATTCTTTGTTTTTTAGAGCTAGGGTCTCATTCTGTCACCCAGGCTGGAGTGCAGTGGCACAGTCACGGCTTACTGGAGCCTCAACCTCCTGAGCTCAAGCAATCCACCCACCTCAGCCTCCTGAGTAGCTGGGACTACAGGCATGTGCCAGCACACCTGGCTAATTTTTAAATTTTTTTGTAGAGACGAGGTCTCACCATGTTGCCCAGGCCAGCCTCAAACTCCTGGCCTCAAGTGATTCTTCCACCCCAGCCTCCCAAAGTGCTGGGATCACAGGCATGAACTACTGCCCCTGGCTTCTTGGCATTCTTTACCTTTGAAATAATAGCAAAATATTCTGTGTTCTCTGTGTGTCTTCTTCTGGAGAGAGAAATTTCTTCATCACTTCATTAAAAGAGTCTGTGTCTCAAAAAGGTTAAGAGCCAGGAGACTAGACTAGCAGCAGATGCTGGGAGAAATGGAGAGCTATGGAAAACGAAGGAACTGACATAGATAGAAGGGGAAAGATCTGAGGAGAAAGAAAGGACTAAAAGGAAGATAAATAAACAAAGAAGACAGAAGAATTTCACTGCTAGACATGAAATTTTAGTTATAAAATCATACAATAAAAATTGGCGGCAAGGCATGGTGGTTCATGCCTGTAATCCCAGCACTCTGGGAGGCCGAGGTGGGTGGATCACGAGGTCAGGAGTTTGCGACCAGCCTGACCAACATGGTGAAACCCCGTCTCTACTAAAAATACAAAAAAAATTAGCCAGGCATGGTGTTGCACGCCTGTAGTTCCAGCTACTCAGGAGACTGAGGCAGGAGAATCCTCTTGAACCCGGGAGGCAGAGGCTGCAGTGAGCCAAGATCGCGCCACTGCCAAGATCACACCAGCCTAGGCAACAAAGTGAGACGTCTCAAAAAAAAAAAAAAAAAAAAATTGGCATGTTCCAGTTACTATGACAGGTGCTGGGGACAGATACAGAGATGAAAGACAAGGTCTCTATGTCCAAGGAGTTCACCTTTTAGCGACAGGAACAGACTCACCCAGGCAGATACAATACTTGGGTCAAGTATAAGACGCAGTTTATGTGTGATGTGCTATGGCTGCAGCAGGGAGAGGAGGGAGGGTGCCACACAAGAGGGACACAGTACCCTTTCTTTTCTTCTTTTTTTAATTGAGAAGATGTCTCACTCTGTTGTCCAGGCAGGAGTGCAGTGGCACAATCTTGGCTCATGCAACCTCCACCTCCCAGGCTCAAGCGATCCTCCCACCTTAGCCTCCCAAGTAGCCGGAACTACAGGTGTACACCACCACACCTGGCTAATTTTTATATTTTTTGTAGAGACGGAGGAGTTTTGCTATGTTGCCCCGGCTGGTCTCAAGCCTATGATAGGACAGTAAATAAATAGGCTGGGCTCGAGTGATCCACCTAACTTGGCCTCCCAAAGTGCTGGGATTACAGGCGTTAGCCACCATACCTGGTCCCTCATTTCTTAAATGAAGGTTATTTTCTGATTAAATTTTAAATTTATGTTCTGGAATGACTCAAGATTCTGCATTTTACTTTGGAACCTTAGAAAAGCATGGATAGGTCATGGAGAAATCAGGTATTCTAAAATATTTTAAAATGACATTTGGAAATAGCAGTGAAGTTTCTATTCTGAGCTATTTATCAACAAATTCAACCTGGTTATTTGATCTAACTATTTAAGGTTGAGGCAGGAGGATCACTTGAGGTCAAGAGTTCAAGACCAGCCTGGCTAATGTAGCGAAACCCCATCTCTACAAAAAACTTAGCCGGGCATGGTGGCACGCACCTGTAGTCCCAGCTACTTGGGAGGCTGAGGCATGAGAATCAATTGAACCTGGGAGGCAGGGGATGCAGTGAGCCGAGATCACGCCACCACTCCAGCCTGGATGACAGAGTGAGACTCTATCTCAAAGGGAAAAAAAGCCACCAAAAAATGAACATTGAAGAAAAAACTCAACTTGTTAGGAATTCTCTGTATTTATTTATTTTGAGAAAAAGTCTCGCTCTACCACAGTAGTGCAATCTTGGCTCACTGCAACCTCCGCCTCCTGTGTTCAAGGATTCTCCTGCCTCAGCCTCCTGAGTAGCTGAGATTATAGGTGTGTGCCACCATGACCGGCTGATTTTTGTATTTTTAGTAGAGACAGAGTTTCACCATGTTGGCCAGGCTGGTCTCAAACTCCTGACTTCAAGCAATCCACCCACCTCGGCCTCCCAAAGTGCTGGGATAACAGGCGTGAACCAAATGTGCCTGGCCTATGTTAGGAATTCTTTGGATTGTAGCTGTGGACTCACAAAGACCTGGGTTCAAAATGTACCCCACCACCTACTAGCTGTTTGACCTTGAGTAACTGAGCTCACCTCCGTGACTCGGCTTCCTCGCCTGTAAAATGGGGATAATTATGCTGACATCAAGGGTCGGTGTTGGAAGGAAGTGAGATGTATATAGCACAGGCACACAAAGAGTCTCAATAAACGGCCGGAGCCATTATGCTCACAGCAGGTCTAGCAGCAGTGTGGTACTTGCTGAAGGGCAATTTGGGATATTGACTGAGTGTGGATTAAAGGCTCCCTGTTTTTATAGCATGAAGCTTCTTCAAAAAATAAAATGTTGAAAGGAACTTCAAATGGTTGTTAAGTATTTCAGGAAAACCAAGGTCTGTTAACTCCTTTGGAAAACTCTGTAGCTGCGCCAGCCTGTTTCATTTTCTCCATGATATGGCCTCATGTCCCCAACCAGAGGTTAGCACAGGATTCAAGGACACTGACTGAAGAACACAGGCGAATCACGTGTCTGGGCAGACAGCTGCTGTAAAGTCCCCCTATTCCTTCCTTACCCCAGGGAGTCCCTTCCCGCACTGACTCTGGGCTTGGCCAGTAGAACAAGAGCAAACATAATGCTGGGCCCTGGAAAGTGCTGGCGTGTGGGGGCTCACCCTCTCTTGCGACTCCAAAATGCCCTGCCCTGGCTTCCCTACTGCATATGAGAAGGCCACATGGAGTGGGGACACGCCATCACTGCTAAGTCCCTGCTGCCGATCAGCCCACTGAGTGCTGATGGGTGGGTCAGGCCATCTTAAACCACACAGCCAACCAGCTGCCAGCTAACTGCAAAGTCCAGCCAGGCTCGCTCAAGCCAGAATCACTCCGGTGCCGTACAGAACTGTGAGGTACAGAAATAAATGTTTGGTTTTTTGAGCCACTAGTAGCAGGTGGTTTGTTATGCAGCAAAAGCTGACTCATACATACTCTCCAAAAAGGCTGCATGCTCAGGAGGGCTACACCAGTGTGATCCACAGCGATGCAGTCTTCACACTTCAGAAATGGACTCTATTCACATACATATGAACAGAGAGTTCTAACTCTACACAGAAGAAATTGTTATCTTCTTCAGCTAAAAAAAAAAAAAAGACGTAAACTCTTCAAGACAGTGATTTTAAAAACCCTGATAAATAGCTAATTCAGCATAATTTTATGACAGTTTTGATCAGGATTGTGAAAGTAAAGGCAGCATTATGACTGCTGTTGTTTGAATACTCATTTTAACATAGTTGATTTTAAAAATTATATTAGAATTCTCTTGGGGTTTTCATACTGCTCTACATTCAGAACAGCCATCGATTTAACAAACATTTGTTAAAGCACCATCAGGAAACTCCCAAGCATTTGCAAGATTTGTATAAGTGGCAGGATGCCCATGACCACAACAGAAAGTGGTGTCAACGACAGTTCTGCCTTTAAGAGGCTCATAATATGATAAGAGTCATGACACTGGCCATAAACTTATCATATAAGGGAGTAATTAGTAAGCATCCCAAAAGTTAAAAGTTCATTCCAATAGGAACATAAGTAATGAAGAGGCTTCCAGTTGTGTTAATCAAGAAAGGTTGGCCGGGCGCAGTGGCTAACGCCTGTCATCCCAGCACTTTGGGAGGCCGAGGCGGGTGGATCACCTGAGGTCAGGAGTTCGAGACCAGCCTGGCCAACATGGTGAAACCCCGCCTCTATTAAAAATACAAAAAAAAGTAGCCAGGCATGGTGGCACACACCTGTAGTCCCAAGCTATTCAGGAGACCGAGGCAGGAGAATCCGCTTGAACCCAGGAGGCAGAGGCTGCAGTGAGCCAAGATCGTGCCACTGCACTCCACCCTGGGCAACAGAGCAAGACTCTGTCTCAAAAAAAAAAAAAGAAAAAAAAGAAAGGTATCTTCAGCCAGGTGCAGTGGCTCACACCTGTAATGTAATCCCAACACTTTGGGAGGCTGAGGTGGGAGGATCGCCTGAGGCCAGGAGTCCCAGACCAGCCTCAGCACCATATCGAGAGCCCATCTCCATTTTCAAAAAAGGGATCTTGGAGGGAGTGGTATTTGTTTTTGTTTGTTTTGAGATGGAGTCTTGCTCTGTAACTCCAGGCTGGAGTGCAGTGGCATGACCTCAGCTCACTGCAGCCTCCACCTCCCAGGTTCAAGTGATACTCCTGCCTCAGCCTCCCAAGTAGCTGGGATTACAGGCATCTGCTACCATGCCTGGCTAATTTTTGTATTTTAGTAGAGATGGGGTTTCACCAAGTTATCCAGGCTGGTCTTGAACTCCTGACCTCAGGGGATCCATCTGCCTCGGCCTCCCAAAGTGCTGGGATTACAGCCCACCACACCCAACCTGGGAGTGGCATTTGAAGGGAACCTTCTCCTAAGCTCTCAACAGTGGCAGGAGTAGAAAGAACACTATACAGAAGCAACACACAAGCAAAGATGGAGAAAAAGGAAAGCTATGTTTGTCTAGGGGACAGCTTGTACTGAGATTCAAGCTCCATCAAGTAATAGCTGCTTTGATGACTAAATTACTTAATTTTTCCAAATCTAGGCTATAAAGTATCCAATGAAAGTGGCATCTGCAGCAAGGTTGCCTGGTTCAAATGCCAGCTTCATCACTTTGTAGTTGTCTTGGGAAATTACTTTCTCACTGTGCCTTCATCACTTTTAAAATGGGAATAATAATTATACATGCCTCATGGGGTTATTATGAAGACTAAATGAGTTTTCTATTTGTAAAGTATGTAGAATAGTGTCTGGTATAAACGTTTTGTTAAATAAACTTATATGTTTATGCACATACAGCAAACAGATAGATATATATAGAAAGGCATGCATAAGTGTAGATATATAGATACAGCTTTATCACCAAGAACAGTACCTGGTATGTAGAAAATGCTAAACATATTTAAATGTTTCCCTTCCTCCTCCTTTGTCTGGAGTCCATAGAGATCTAGAGCACCAAGTCAGACACATTTCATGCACCCCAACATCATCCTCCACTCAGTTAAAAGAACACAGGCTGTCCTTCCTCTACTTTCACACTGGAAGCTTTCTCCTTTCTCTTGGGGGTAATAATTCTGCACTTGCTGATACAAGATGCTAGGCTTAGCCAGGCACAATGTCATGCCTATAATCCCAGCACTTTGGGAGGCCAAGGGCGTAGGATTGCTTGAACCCAGGAATTTGAAAACAGTCTGGGCAACATAGTGAGATTTTTTGTCTCTAAAAATTAAAAAAAAAAAAAAAATTTTTAAAAAATTAGCAGGTGCAGTGGTACCTGCCTGCAGTCCCAGGTACTTGGGAGGCTGAGGTGGTAGGATCTCTTGAGTCCAGGAGTTTGAGGCTGCAGTGAGCTATGATTGTGCCAATGCATTCCAGCCTGGGCAACAGAGCGAGAACTTGTCTCAACAAAACAAAATAAAACAAAACAAAAAGATGCTAGGCTTGAAACCACTAGAGACAGATACAACACGGCCACTAGCTTCAAAACAAAAGAGCACTAATACCTTATGTGATAAATGCACCTCAAATGGAAAAACAAGCACAGGCTTATTAAGTGCAACCTTCACTTCTATAATTTATTACTATGCAAGCTAATCTAAAACAAGAAACCCTGAATGCAGTAAGATTTTGGAGAAAAAGTCAAACATTAGATTTACAGCCACAGTAATTTGAAAGTTAGGTTAACAAAAACCTTACTAATCCCAGACTAATTTGGCTTGAACTAGATATACATCTAAACTGAAAATACTTCTAAATGCAGTTTTATTACTTGAATCAACACAATGTTAAACTGAGTTTCCTCCGTTTTTAAAAGGAAAGTACTAAGGATAGTTACTGGATTATACTAAAAACAAAACCAAAAAAAAAAAAAACCCACCAAAAGTGCTTGAAAATATTCTACTATGTTGAAATAAGTAACATTTTCCTGCAATTTTATAGTATTTACTTCTTTAGAAACCACTTTTTCATAGGTGTCACCAAGGTAAACTTTACCCATCACAAACAAAACCTTATTGCCAATTTTGTATTGGGTAGAATGTGAAATAATGAGTTGTGCTAAACTGCTAATCATAAACATCCACTTCTCAGTTTATTCCCTCCGATAACAGGAAAACTATTAAGTATCAGGCAACAAGCTACTGATTGCCTAAATCTTTTGATACATGGTATAAAATAAGAATTTTTGTGATTTAAACCTATACTGTTTCACAATCATTCAAGTCTGTTTCAAGAGCACTTAGAGTCTTTAGGTAAGGATTACCCTACTTTTAACTTGAAATTTAAGACTTTCTGAGGAACAGAGGGCTGTAGGAGTCTTTTAATAGAGCCATATTCCTGGGTTCAGTCAAACTGAACCAACCGCTAGCTTTGAGACAGCAGGCAAATTATTTGACAGAGTTCTCCCTGCCCATCTGTAAAATGAGGATAAGGATTCATCCACCTTCTAGGACTGTTGCAAAAATGACTTAATGCACATAAAGCACTTACATCAGAGCTTGGCATGGATTTTTGAAAAAAAAAAATATATTTTATACATGGATTTTTTTAAAAAAGAAAATATACATATAATATATATATTTTATATGTAAGCTATAAAATATACGTATTTTATATGTAAGCCCTATTTCAGGTAGACAGGGAACTTGCAGGGTATGCCTGAAAGGACCCTCATAATGACAGCCAAGAGCCTCCAGCTTCACTGTGAATAATTTCAAGTCTATTCTCAAGGCTCCTGCTCAAGTCTCTGAGCATCTGTGAGAGGCGCCTGAAGGGCAGATGCCCACGTGTGTGGTGGAAGACAACACTTGATACCAATTTTCCAAGAGACATGGAAATCAAGAATTTGTTTTCTAATTTGTAAGTTTTGCTGTAAATGGGTATGATCTGTTTTCAAACAGATAAACTAAGAAGTGGTCACTTTTGGCCAGGTGCAGTGGCTCACACCTGTAATCCCAGCACTTGGGAGGCCAAGGCAGGTGGATCACAAGGTCAGAAGTTCAAGACCAGCTTGGCCAACATAGTGAAATCCCATCTCTACTAAAAATACAAAAATTAGCTGGGCATGATAGTGGGCACCTGTAATCCCCGCTGCTCGGGAGGCTGAGGCAGGAGAATCGCTTGAACCTGGGAGGCAAAGGCTGCAGTGAGCCGAGATAGCGCCACTGCACTCCAGCCTAGGTGACAGAGCAAGACTCCATCTCAAAAAAAAAAAAAAAAAAAAGTGGTCACTTTTAGGGTAAGCAGTTCAAAGTCAAGCTCAAATTAAGAAACAAAATATTCATAAGAGGATCTAGTTGCACTTTGCTATAAGAACACAGCAGGTGGCTACTTCCACAGGTCTCCTGATAAACGTACGTGATTGTATCCTTAGGTACTAAGTCTTTCATTTAAAAAGTACTAAAAACATGAGTGTTCGTTTTCAAAGTAGCTGAGATAAGCAAAAAACAAAGAAAAAAAAACCACCAAAAAACCATAAAACCAAACCCAGAAGGATCAACAACTCGGCTCTCAGAACTATAATAGCCCAATAATTATAATAATCCAAGAGACCATTCTGAGAAATGCCAGAGACCAGTTCCTTTATCATACAGGGGGATGGTTCACAAAAGAGGAGTGGACAAACAGTACTGGGATAGTCATGGTTGATTGTAAACCGCAAAATAAAAGCCAATTATCCATTTTAGACATTAATGCTTTCATTGTAAGAGTTGGTTTCTTCTTTTTGACATTATATTCTTGCCTCTCCAATTGCCAGGACAGGATGCATTTCCCACTTCTTTGACTCAGATCTGTTTTTTAAAAATGCTCTTTAAAAACAACTGAAAATTCTCCTTTTTTGTTTCCCAAACTAAGAACCTTTTATATAAACCATAAGGAACAGCTCTGGATAGATCCAGATTTCTTTACAGTTAAAAAAAAAAAAAAAAACCTCAAAAAACTCTTTTTCTTTTCTTTTTTTTTGGAGATGGAGTCTCACTGCTATGCTCAGGCTGGAGTGCAGTGGCACGATCTCAACTTACTGTAACCTCCGCTTCCCGGGTTCAAGCGATTCTCCTGTCTCAGCCTCTCGACTAGGTGGGACTACAGGTGTGCACTACCACACCCAGCTAATATTTGCATTTTTAGTACAGATGGGGTTTCACCATATTGGCCAGGCTGGTCTCGAACTCCTGATCTCAAGTAATCTGCCCGCCTTGGCCTCCCAAAGTGCTGGGAATACAGGCCTGAGCCACCACACCCAGCCCAAAAATATTTTTCAATAAGATGGATACAAATGTAAAAGCACAGCATATTTATAAGGTCCAACCAACATTGTGGCTTTGAAAAAGAAAACTCTTGCCCTTCTTATTTAAAATTATTAAAGTAATAAGCAGCTAGTTAGATAAAGAGCATTCAGGTTGCTCATACACAGCAGATCAGAACTATGCATGCCCAAATCACAACATCAGATTAGTAGTCACTGTTCTTTGTATCAGCTTTAAATACACCATCTCTTCTCATAAGAGTGTTGTGGTAGTCAGTGCTCAGGAAAATAATTAAGATAAGGAACGAATAACACAAAACACCCCTCAAACAATATCCAACAGAGTATCTCTGAGATCATTTACTAAAGTAATCTCTCTCAAAACCACTTTTATGCTTAAACTAATCCTAGGCACTGAAAAAACAGGAAGAATAAATTACATTTAACTTGCCATTCTTTAGAATGCTGGACAATTCTGAGATGCATGGAGGAAAAAAAGTATTAAAAATAGCCAAGAGAAGGATTAGACAGCAGCTAAAACACAAAGGCCAGGGGTGAGATCAAAATTAGAAACATATAATGTCTGGAGAACTGTCCATATAAGGGCATCTTCATATCAGTAACTCAGTTGGAATAATCCACCGGGCAGAATTAACAGCTGCCACTATCACAGTGGCTGCCTCTCCACCTCTCATTCAGAAACCGCTGGAGTCTTGGGAGACACATATGACATGACTTTATGCTGTTATATTCAGACAGTCAATGTTTGGGGGTATTTTAAAAGCTGGTCTGAACTTTCCTCATCCTAGATGATAAACTTCATATATTTAGATCTTTCCTTTTCACACAAGTATGAAAAAGCAATAGAAGAGGATAAAACTTTGCTGAGCACTTTTAACCACTCCTATACCACATTGACTTGCATTCCCTAACCCCATAGATTTCCTGACTCCCCTGAGTAGGCGGCTGGTTGTACATTCTCATGTGTTCATTTATCCATCAGGCTCTCAGGGAGCTTCCCAACCTGGTGACAAGTGCTTGAGAAAAGAAATGAATAGGATCTTATCTTCCAGGAGTTCAGTGTACCCTGGAAGACAGGTACATAAATAATAACGCAGGTAAATCCTGTAACAGAAGTAAGGGATGCAATTCTCTCTGGGGCTTGGGGAGATTGTGCGATGGAAATACCCAGGCAGAAAAACAGTGAAAGGCATTCTAGGAAGAGCAATCAGTACAGGCAAAGGCTCAGGGCTAGAAAACAATGTAGCAGGTTCTGGGAATAGCAAGAAGTATGTGTTTTGAATACAAGTGATGGGATATGAATGGGAGAAGAGGTAGAAGATTAGCTTGCAAAAATAGATTGGTGCTAGATTGCTGGGGTCTATAAGCACCATGCTAAGGAGTGGGTCCATTATCCTGTAGCTCTGAGGCTCTCAACTCTGGATACAAATTAAAATATCCTGAGAAGCTTTAGAACAAAATGCTGATGGCCTGTTATTTGTTAGCAATAATAATTGGGTCCAGGCATCAGCAGTTTTTAAAAACTCCCATGTAGCAATTCTAACCTGTGGGCAAGAACCACTCCGGTGGGCAACAGGGAGTCAACACCACTGCATCAGCTTAGGATAGCAATAGAAAAACATTAAAACAATAGTTAATTGGGTAACAGTGTGAAGAGCAGATTAGAAACAGAGATTAGGGGAGAAATGTCCGTTAGTTTATACGCTACTGGAAACAGGCAAGAGATAAAAGTAATTATTAGCCTTTTTTGGGTTACTGACTTGCATGAATGCCAACGATAAAAGTTAAAAAGCCCTTCCCCGGCTGGGCGCTGTGGCTCATGCCTGTAATCCCAGCACTTGGGGAGGCCAAGGCAGGTGGATCATTTGAGGTCAGGAGTTAGAGACCAGCCTGGCTAACATGGTGAAACCCCATCTCTACTAAAAATACAAAAATTACCTGGGCATGGTGGTACGCGCCTGTAGTCCCAGCTACTTAGGAGGCTGAGGCAGAAGCATTGCTTGAACTCAGGAGGTAGAGGTTGCAGTGAGCTGAGATCACACCACTGCACTCCAGCCTGGGCAATGGAGTAATACTCCGTTAAAAAAAAAAAGAAAGGCCCTTTTTCTAAGAAACATGCACATATGTCAAAAAACATACATGTAATTTCTGGGGCTGATAAAGCTCTGTGAGTGATGGATTCAGCTTAGGGAAGCCTGGTGTAAAGGCAGTGATGGAAAAAGAGAGACTGGAGGTAGAATCATAGCATTGATGACTTCAGTGGGGAAAAGAAGAGGAATTCAGGATGACACTATCACTTCTAGTGTGAGAATTATAAATAATAAACATGTACTGTGCACCTAAGTGTCAAGAACTGTACAAAGCACTTAACGTGTATTGATCTCACTGATTTTTCCCAATTCTTTAAGACAGACTGATATCACATCTGTTTCATAGCTGAAGAATCTGAGATTTACAGACGTTAAATTGGCTTGTCCAAGGTCACATGGAGATAAGTAGTGGGGCAGAATTGAATCCCAGTTTTGACTCCGGAGCTTGTGGTATTAACCTCTCCCCATGCTACCTCTGACGAATGGTACCTGTGTATTAAACAGGGGTGACAGGAGAGTATGGCAGGAGTAGGTTTAGGATGAGCAAGGTGGAGTAGGGATATAAAAAATCAGTTTTAGACATGCTGTGTTCAAGATAATACAAGATATACAGATGACAGTATCTGTTAAATCAGAAAAAATCGGAAAGAGATCAAGAGGTGAGAGAAGAAAGTATGGTAACAGAATATAGTATTTCTGAGTTCTCTCCGGCGCCAGCGCTGTGCTGAATGCTTACTCACAATGGCAAAAGTCTATCACTATCTTTCTTCTGCAAGTGAGAGAACAGACCTGGGAAACCAGGGTCACATAGCCACTAAGTGCTAAAGCCAGATTTGAATCCATGAGGCTACCTTCCTAACCTCTAACCCACCCCCTGGCACTCTAAAAAGTAGAAATCCTGGGGTCATAAGTGGCTGTAGCCTCCCAACTATTCTAAGACTGCTAGTGTGTCTTGGAACAGGGGTCTAAAATACAGGGTTTTTTAAAAAAAGTTTTACATAAAAATGTTTGACAATATTTATGTATTTCCACAACCTCAAGGATTTTTATATTGTTTCAATTACCAAAGGGTCATAAGGGATAGCTTAGTCTCAACCAGCTTCAACAAATATTGGCGGTGTACTTCCACAGGTCGGTATGCAAGCTTGGGTGCAAACCCATGGGCATGACACAGCATGACACCAGTTTTATATAAAACACAGAGCTGCTACGCAAGTCAGAAGCCAGGACAACTGGTCTAGTGGAGACTGTGCTTCCTGAAGCCATAGCAAGGGCAGGAAGTGATGAAATTTCCTTTTTTAGTCATTTTTGTAATTTGGAAAATTGTGATTCTTCTCCTCTCTAAAGTAACCAAAATGAAATCTTAAACACTATCCTACAAGTCCAGACTAGTTACTTCAGGTAGAACAGCGGAGTAACTTATGCACTGCAGTTTCAGATAAAAATCGGTTATATTTCAATTCTCAGCACCTCTGAAAAACCTGTACTGACAATCACGTAGCCTTTGAGTCAAAAATACTCCTTCCATAAAAGTACTTTTAAAGGGAACACAATATTATCCTAGAATCTTTTCCTGTTTTAGAATTAAAGTACCTAAGAGAAGAAATGTAAAACTCCAGTTAAGAACTTCTGAAGTCCTGTTGTACAACCCTTCACTTAGAGCAGGAATCTGGTCTGGAGCTCGGACTAGTCCATGGCTGGGCTTGAAGGGTTCCCCGACCTGGGAGGTCATTGCTGTCCAGGGCAGCACATCCCATTGCTGGAGAGCTCTTACCACCGCAAGAATCTGTCTTAGACCAAGTCAAAATCCTTTGCCTTATAATCTTCACTCATTCATTCAGTTACTGAGCACAGAAGAGCTACATACCACCCTCTGGTCTTCCTATTCCCTAGTCTATAAGGGCTGCTACAACTCTCCTTTTATACCATCCTTCATATCCAACCACCAAACTCCTTTAGCAGCAGTTCCTGATATGACTTCCTTTCTCCATCCACCACTAGTCCTGCCTCCCTCATTTGCCAATGTCTCATCTAAACTGTGGTTCAGAGACTAAAACACAATTCATCAAGGGTGCTCTAACTAGCCCACAAAACAGGACAACAGACTCGATGTAATCTAGGCACGCATCAGTGCAACCTGAGCTTGCTGTTTTTAGCAGCCACATCACAGAGATGCCTCACATAAGTCTGTGCCCCAATAAACTCTGAGCTATTTTTCATCTCGTGCACTTGAGACAGTCCACCACCCCCAAGCATTTCTCAACTCCTGGAGATGATTTATCCTTAGTATCTCATGTTGCTGATTTTAGAACATTATTACAACCTATTCAGATTATTCTGAAACTAGAATCTGCTATCTATAGTATTAGGCATCTCTCCTAATTTTATGTGACCTGGAAATTAGATAAACTTATTTTGATCCAGGTCTTTACAGAAAGAGGATACTGTGATTCAAAATGTGCCACTGAGGCTGGGCGAGGTGGCTCACGCCTGTAATCCCAGCACTTTGGGAGGGCGAGGTGGGAGGATCACCTGAACCTGGGAAGTTGAGGCTGCAGTGGGCCGTGTTCATGCCACTGCACTCCAGCCTGGGCAACTGCAGTGAGAGCCTGTCTCAAAAAATAATAATAATAAAATAAATAAATAAATAATAAAATAAAAATGTGCTATTGATGGGAACTTAAGAGTACCTTACAGGTTTTTTAGGCTTAGTAATATTCTCTAATTGACAATATAAATATATTATCAATTTTAACCATATCTGCAGCAAAAGCCCCTTTGAAAATCTAATGAAAGCCATAAAATGTCCAAGTGCACACCATTTTGCAATCAATACCATGTGGTTGACGGACCTCCACGAAGACCACCATGGGCCTTCTGTTAAGGAGCCCCAACCTAGGGATTGTAGGGCCTCTGGAGAACATCTTGGTTGCCAGGATTCATCGGTATCCAAATATTCCTAACATAGTTGATTTTCCTATTAAAGCCCAACTTAATACCCAGAAAGAGTCAATTAACTGGAAATCAACTGACACTAATTCATTTATTCTAATAGAGAAGACATCCAGAAACTAAGAAATCTGACCAAAACAAAATCATGGATTGTAAGAATACTTTAGGAAAAAAAGCACAAGTCCCTAAGGTTGTATGTACAAAAACATTGTTTGTAGTGGCAAATTTTTTTTTAAGATTTATTTATTTATTTATTTTTGAGACGGAGTCTCGTTCTGTCACCCGGCTGGAGTGCAGTAGTGCAATCTCGGCTCACTGCAACCTCCGCGTCCCGGGTTCAAGGGATTCTCCTGCCTCAGCCTCCACAGTAGCTGGGACTATAGGTGCGTGCCACCACGCCCAGCTAATTTTTGGTATTTTTAGTAGAGATGGGGTTTCGCCATGTTAGCCAGGATGGTCTCGATCTCTTGACCTCATGATCCACCCACCTCGGCCTCCCAAAGTGCTGGGATTACAGGCGTGAGCCACTGCAACCGGCCAACCTTTTTTTTTTTTTTTTTTTTAAAGAAAGGAAACATCCTAAATGTCCATTTAATGTCCATTCACAGGGAAATGGTTGACTATATTATTTTACATAAAGTCATACCAAATGGCTATTCATATTTTATTCATAATGGCTATCAAATTTTATTCACATTTTTTAAACAAGAGTTAAATCTGTTTCTATTGACCTGGAGGCATATCTATGATATACTGAGGAGGAAAATCCGGCTTCAGAATCATGTTCAGAGTTTGAGCCTATTTGAAAAACAAAAATCTCACAAACCCTACGTCATTATACACACTTTTGAGTACAGAAACAAATGGGGAGGAATTCCCATCAGGCTATGAACATGGGTGGGACATTAACTCTTATATTTTATTCATCTGTGTATACTTTCTCTTGTTACAAGTAAATATTGTTTTACAAAGTAAAAAATTAAGCTAGAAAAAGAGAAGAATGTGGCCCACAATAGGCTCTGTCAGTACTCAGATGGCTCAGTCCCACACTCCACACAAGTTTTCTAAATGCTCTATTTCCCAAAAAGTTTCCCACCCATAGTGTATCCTAGATGAAGCCCACTCTCCTTTTTGACTACTCAATGATTCTGAATTGCTCACTGTTTTGGGTATTTGATTCCACTTCATAAGCACTATTCTGCTGTACATATTAAAGCTGTGATCTGAAGTTTAAATGTGTCCACCATTCACAAATGTGATTTTCCCCACCCTCAGGAAAATACTAATCTCAGCAGAGCCATAAATAAAAGCTATGTGGAACGCACAGTAGTCCAATGTGCAGAGGACAGATGCAGGCAGTGTACTCAAACTGTAAGGCACTGAAATTTGAGCATAGATGCTGTTCCTGTTAGTTCAATGGTTCTCGATCTTGGCTCAACAGAAGTATCACCTTGGAAGCATTTTTTAAAAATACTGGCCGGGTGCAGTAGCTCACGCCTGTAATCCCAGCACTTTGGGAAGCCGAGGCAGGTGGATCACAAGGTCAAGGGATCTAGGCCATCCTGGCCAACATGGTGAAAGCCTGTCTCTACTAAAAATACAAAAATTAGCTGGCCATGGTAGCGTGCATCTGTAGTCCCAGCTACTCAAGAAGCTGAGGCAGGAGAATGGCTTGAACCCGGGAGGCGGAGGTTGCAGTAAGCCGAGATTGCACCACTGCACTCCAGACTGGCAACAGAGCGAGACTCCAACTTAAAAAACAAAACAAAACAAAAACAAACAAAACAAAACAAAACAAAAAAACCAACACCTGGGCGCCACTTTCAGAGATTTTAATTGAACTGGCCCAGCATAGATACTTGCTTTGTTTTTAAAGCTACATTTTGAATATTTTGAATATGCAGTTGGGGTCAAGAACTACTGCTTTTTATATTTCACTCTTTTCCTTCTCTTTTTCTAACTTCTTACAAAGAGCACTTCCTTTATCAGTTATGTAAAGGCTAGTCAGATACATCTGGGAAAGCCAAAACCTATGGACCAGCCCCTGCCTGTCTCCCATCCATAACCTGGACTGTCCTTACGTTGGCTTTTGATGCCCAACTTAAAGTGACTTAAATTTATGGCTGTCATAGTTAGGAGCCCCTCGCATTCAAAAGAATATTTGTAGCCTCACTCTAATAATTTATCATGTATTAGCCTGGGACACAATGATTTTATAAAACATATTAGGACCCCAAACATTTTAGAAAACAAAAGTGCCAGTGCTACTCTACCAATAAGTTGAAATGCTGTTGGACATTAGTCAATTAATGAGCTTCCCAATTTCCCACCTCTTTATGCTAATCTTTTTTTTTTAAGACAGAGCCTCACTCTGTTGCCCAGGCTGGAGTGCAGTGACATGATCTCGGCTCACTACAACCTCCATCTCTTGGGTTCAAGCAATTCTCCTGCCTCAGCCTCCCAAGCAGCTGGGATTACAGGCACCCACCAGCACACTTGGCTAATTTTTATAATTTTAGTAGAAAAGGGGCTTCACCATGTTGGCCAGGCTGGTCTCAAACTCCTGACTTCAAGTGATCTGCCCGCCTCAGCCTCCCAAAGTGCTGGGATTACAGGCATGAGCCATCGCGCCCAGCCTCTTTATGCTAATCTTCGTAAGTATTTTAAAAATTCTTCACGTCCACCCAGGAACACCAAAAAAATAAATAAATAAAAATTAACCTCTACCACATTACAAGTAATTGATTTTTTAAAAACTCATTACTTGAAATATTTTTCCCATCCAAATGTACTATCTGAGAATGGTTATTATTCCCCACAAGAAAAAGCTCAATAAAACATTAAAAGGGATTCATTAACAAAAGGAAATAATATTTGAGTACGTGTTGTCTTACAGTATACATAAGACAGGATTCTATATTTTGGACTCAGCTGCAAATTATACAGAAAGATATTTTAAAACAAGGGGCAATGTATATTATTTATAATGGCTGCCATTAAGAAATGACTGTTTATACATGCTGACTGCACTAGCATGTATATTCAAAAAAGCCTAATGTTCCATTTTTTAAAAATTTGATCTAGCAATCACACTCTTCAGCATTTCTCCCACAGAAATGAAAACTCAGGTCCACAGAAAAACCTGTACACAAATGTTCATAGCAATACTATTTGTAAAAACTGAAAATAACCCAAATGTCCTTCAATGGACAAATGGCTAGGCTGTGGTATATCTGCATCATGGAATACTACTCAGCAATAAAAAGTAACACACTGTTGATACTCAGGAGTCAATGCGTACTCAATACTCAATGGATCTCAAGTGTATTATGCTGAGTGAAAAAAGCCAATCTCAAAAGGTTGCATTTTGCATGATTCCAGTTATATAGTATTCTAAAAATGATAAAATTACAGAGATAAGAACAGATTAGTGGTTACCAGAGGTTAGGGGCTTGCTATGAAGGGGTAGCAAAGGGAAAGCCTTGGGGTGATGAATCGATTCTGTATTTTTCTTCTTGAGACAGGGTCTCCCTCTGTTGCCCAGGCTAGAGTACAATGGCATCGTCATTGCTCACTGCAGCCTCAACCTCCTGGGTTCAAGTGATGCTCCCACCTCAGCCTCCTGAGTAGCTGGGACTACAGGTGCACCGCCACCACATCTGGCTAATTTTTGTACTTTTTGTAGAGATGAGGTTTTGCCATGTTGCCCAGGCTGGTCTCAAACTCCTGGGCTCAAGCGATCCTCCTGCGTCAGCCTCCCAAAGGGCTGGGGTTACAAGTATGAACCACTATGTCCAACCAATTCTGTATCTTGATCGTGGTAGTGGTGACACAAATCTACACGTGATCAAACTGTACAGAACTATGCAAACAGTTCGCCAATGAGTGCATGTAAAACAGGGAAATCTGAATAACCTCTGTGGGTTATCCAGATTTATGGCAATTTTCTGGGTTTTTGGGGAAAACTGAGTAGAAGGTAAACAGGACCTCTCCGTACTACTTTTGTAACTTCCTGTGAGTCTGTAATCATTTAAAAACAAAAAGTTTTTAAAAGTTTGTGAAGAGGGTCACCTATTTAGGAGACATAAACCATTTTCCCTAACCTAAGTGAAGGTACAAACATGTAAGGGAGGAAAGATACAAATGGATGGCTAGAGAAGACAAGACTGCCAGAATAATAGTGAGCAAGCAGCTGTCATGTGCCAGGTACTAGAGCCTATCTCATTTAACTCAACAGGCAATCCAATGAGGTGGTGGCTGATAATATCCTTACTTTTCAGAGGAGGACACTGAAGGATGGAGAAGACAAGAAAGTCATTCAACCTCCGCTGGCAAGTAGCCAAGGTGTCAAAGTTAAGAAAGTAATACAATTTCAAAGCAAAAAGGATTAAGACAAAGCACTACTGGCTGGGCATGGTGGCTCACGCCTGTAATCCCACCACTTTGGGAGACCGAGGTGGGCGGATTACCTTAGGTCAGCAGTTCGAGACCAGCCTGGCCAACACGCTCCACTAAAAATACAAAAACCAGCCGGGTGTGGTGGCAGGTGCCTGTAATTCCAGCTACTTGGGAGGCTGAGACAGGAGAATCACTTGAACCTGGGAGGCGGAGGTTGCAGTGAGCCAAGATCGTGTCACTGCACTCCAGCCTGGGCGACAGAGTGGGACTCCATCTCAAAAAAAAAAAAAAGGTATTATTGTAGCAAAAAGGGTTCTTCTCTTCTTTTCTCTTTAGAGACTTGTTCTGTCACCCAGGCTGGAGTGTGGTGGTGCGAGCATAGCTCACTACACCTTTGAATTCCTGGGCCCAGGCGAGCCTCCTGCCTCAACCTCCAAAGTAGCTATGACTGTAGGTATGCACCACCTGGCTAATAAAAAAAAAAAAATTTGTAGGGATAGGAGTCTCGCTATGTTGCCCAGGTTAGTCTTGAACTCCTGGCCTCAAGCAATTCTCCCACTTTGGCCTCCGAAAGTGCTGGGACTGTGGGCATGCACCACTGCACCCAGCAAAAAGGGGGTTTAAAAGTAGCTTATAGGCTAGGCGCAGTGGCTAATGCCTGTAATCCCAGCACTTTGAGAGGCCAAGGCCGGCGGATCATGAGGTCAGGAGTTCGAGACCAGTCTGGCCAATATGGTGAAACCCAGTTTCTACTAAAAATACAAAAATTAGCTGGGCGTGGTGGCGCACGCCTGTAGTCCCAGCAGTGCATAGGCTGAAACAGGAGAATCGCTTGAACCCAGGAGGCAGAGGTTGCATTGAGCCGAGATCGCGCCACTGCACTCCAGCCTGGCCCACAGAGCAAGACTCTGTCTCAAAAAAAAAAAAAAAAAAAAAGGTAGCTTAGAATAGATAGAGTAGGTAAAAATGCTATAGAACTGAATCTTAAATATGCCCATAATTCACATACAGCATGCAGGAGGAACACTGTCTCCCAAGAACCTCAAATCCATATTATACTTCAGCCTATAATAACTGAATACACTTGACCAGGGATATATTTGAAACTGTGGCTATTTTTATTAATCTTTCAAATTTTACTCAGAAACAAAAAGAAAACTAGCATTGATTTCTCCTTTTCAAAAGGTATCCACTGAATGGAAATAAATAGATAAAAGCTAAAATTCATAAATAATACAAAGAGGGTGCTCAAAATGGGAGGGAAAAAGCTAATCAAGTATAACAAAGCCTGTTCAAGAAAGAAAACAGGGAAAAGGAAAGTCAGCAATGTTGTCAAAAGCAAAAGGTTTTGACATTTGAAAGGTTGGACTTTTCCAACCTTAGGTTAGAGTAAAACACAAATCTGTGTATAATGAACAATACTGGCTAGCAAATGAATATTTCCAATAAAAGTTTTAAATAAAATCATGCAGTTAAGATTGTTTTCATCTTTCTTAGAAAAAGCAAGAGGAAAATTTCTGCCTTTTTCACCTAATCTCCAATTTAGACATTTAAACTGCATATTTTAACAGTATGTGAACAGACAGAGGCAATTATAGCATATACTCAATGCAAGTAAATGGGTATTTAAAAGGAAATTTGCTGTTCTGGTTGTAAAGCTTTTGAGACAGGACTAGTAGCTCACTTAATTTTAAAGATCAAGTGAAACCCCAGGAAAAGACAATATTTAAAACATCGAGAGTAGTAATCATCCTTTTAAGTCATAAACAGTCAAGTAATCCAATTAATGTGCTGACTGAAGAAAACAGAATAATCACTGTCCATTCTGCCTTTAGGTTCATCTCTGATATCAAGGGTATTCTTTCCTCTGAAGTCATCTTCTTAAAAACAAATGCAAAATCAACATGTTGGTTTTCTTAGAAGATCTGTAAAGTCCCAATGCAGGAAATTACACGTAAGAATCTTACTTGACCTTCAGAAATCCCTCACAGAAGATCAGAGTGGAACAGCTCCACTGCCACATTCCAATCAGTGGCTTCGGCTAGTGGCGAAATCTGAAAAATAATTCTTCTTGTGATATGTCCTTGGAATTTCTTCCTCACGGACAAAGCTTAAGAGTTAATTAAGGTAAAAAAGCAACAATATATAGTCAGGAGAGATGGGCCATACAGTCATTATCAATCTTTCAGCCTCGGAAGAACTCAAATAGGAGATTAATTTATTTATTTCAACTAAGACCCTCAGACAGCAGATTTTGATAAAAGCTGTAACCCAGGCCATTCTGCTGGTGGACAGAATCTCTCCCTAATTGCTGGGAGGGTATACCAAGGAACTGTATTTTCACTAAAGCCACATTTTAATTCAGGATAAACACAACTTCTGGAAATTTTTACAACTAAATATTCTTAAGTAGAAATGCTTTTAAGGTATGAAAATGGTATTATGGTTATGCTTTGAAAAAAGTTTTTTCCTTTTGAATATACTGAAATATTTATAGTGATTTAATATGTGGGATTTACTTCAAAGTAACATGGTAATGGGGGGAGTAGGTAGAAGTTTTAACATGATTGGCCACAAATTGATAAAGCTGGGGGGTGGGGACATGATTAATTACACTATTTTGTCTTCTTTATGTTTAAAAATTTCCAACATAAAAAATTGTGTATATCCTTGCATGAGATATAAAATATATCCATGCAGGCTGGGCGCTGTGGCTCACTCCTGTAATCCCAGCACTTTGGGAGGCCAAGGCAGGCAGAAAACAAGGTCAGGAGTTTGAGACCAGCCTGGCCAACATGGTGAAACCCTGTCTCTACTAAAAATACAAAAATGAGCCAGCTGTGGTGGCGAGCGCCTGTAATCCCAGCCACTTGGGAGGCTGAGGCAGGAGAATCGCCTGAACCCGGGAGGTTGCAGTGAGCCGAGATTGCGCCATTGCACTCCAGCCTGGGCAACAAGAGCAAAACTCCATCTCAAATAAATAAATAAATAAATAAATAAATAAAAATAAAATAAAATAAAATATACCCATGTAACAAGAAATTCTGAGACTTAGGCAGAAATCCAGATTCTTAAATGTTTTTGCTAATGCATAATTCCAGGCAAACCATCTCACCTAATAAAAAGTTTCCTGTTTCTAAAACCCATGGTTGAGGCATGATGATTTCTAAGGTTGCTTCCAGGTCTAATATTTTTACTCTGAGAATGCTGTTCGTTTTTTCCTGAATTGAGTTTTAATTCATCTTTTGTTAGCTGTCTACAGTAGCTGACTCTATAGTGAGAAGGCACAGGTGTCTCAGAAAAGTGTGATCTCAAAGCAGCTCTTTAGGACTGTTGGTGCCACACCCACCATCACCCCCTCGCTAAAGAAAACACAGAAAAAGGAAGAAAGGCAACTCTGGTGACAGATATGCCTCTATTTTTCGTGAGAATGCTCACGCCTCTGAAATCTGCTTAGGTATTGTTAAGAGTCACATATCACATAAAATGTAAAATGGCTGGGCATGGTGGCTCACCCCTATCATCCCAGCACTTTGGGAGACCGAGGTGGGTGGATCGCTTGAGGTCGGAAGTTTGAGACCAGTCTGACCAACATGGTGAAACCCCGTCTCTACCACAAATATAAAAATTAGCTGGGCGTGGTGGAGAGCACCTGTAATCCCAACTACTCAAGAGGCTGAGGCAGGAGAATTGCTTACACCTGGGAGGCGGAGGTTGCAGTGAGCCAAGATCGCACCACTGCACTCCAGCCTAGGCAACAGAGCAAGACTCCGTCTCAAAAAAAAAAAAAAAGTAAAATGGGCAGACCTTTCTGAATACATGAACGTTTTCATAAATGTCTTCTGAAGACTGCTTATCACAGTATTGTTTACAACTGATCTGATACCTAAATTACCATCAATAAGGGATTGGTTAAATTATAGTAGAGTACATTCTTACAATGGAGTACCATGCAGATATTTAAAAAATTAAGACATAAACCCACGATGATAGGATATGGCAAGGGGGCACAGGAACAAACTGAAATAGCTCCCAATAACAAAAGCTAGAACAATATGAGCAATAAATAAAGCAGCATTGGATTCTAACCCAGGGTATATTCACTAGTATATACAGATATAAATGTTGAATAAAGAAATGGAGGAGACAGATACAGCTCCTGTACAGAACTCCAAATCATCTACATAGATATTCTGCCCTCAAGGAGGTAGGCATAACTTCCCACTCCTGATGCGTGGGCTGCCTTCCCAAAAGGGAAGCACAGAAACACATAAGGAGGAGAAACAGGTAAACTCTGCAGTGGAGAAACCGGGCAAACACGACCCCAGCAGACTGACTAAGGTCAACATCAACACTGATGAGTCATGTTGACTGTATATATCTCTGAAATGATGTGATGAAAACGGCCTGCTGCCTCTCCCTCCCTGAAACTCCTAACCCCAGCATAACCATGAGAAAAACAACAAACGAATCTCAACTGAGCAACATTCTACAAAATATCTGACTGAAAACTGTCAAGGTCATTAAAAAAAAAGAAGCCTCAGAAACTGTCACAGTCAATGACTGAAATCTGAATAAAGTATGACATTTTGATAATAATAATGTATTGATATTGGTTCATTAATTTTAGCATATGTATGACATGAATGTAAAATCTTAACAATAGGAGAAACTGACAACAGGCGCACTGGCTTCCACCTGGAGTCTCAGCACTTTGGGGGGTCACGGTGGGTGGATCACGTAAGTCCCAGAGTTTGAGAACTGACTGAGCAACATAGCAGGACCACGCCTTTACAAAAAAATAGAAAAACTTGCCATGCATGGTGGTGTCCGCCTGTAGTACCAGCTACTTGGGAAGCTGAGGTGGAAGGACTGGTTGAGCCTGAGAATCGAGGCTGCAGTTAGCTGAGTTCCTACCACTGCACTCCAGTCTAAGTGACAGAGCAAGAGCCTGTCTCACAAAAAAAAAAAAAAAAAAAAAAAAAAAAAGGTGGGCCGGGAGTGGTGGCTTACGCCTGTAATCCCAGCACTTTGGGAGGCAGAGGCTGGTGGATCACGAGGTCGGGAGTGCGAGACCAGGCTGGCCAATATGGTGAAACCCCGTGGCTACTAAAAATATAAAAACTAGCCGGGTGTGCTGGGGCGTGCCTGTAATCTCAGTTACTGGGTAGGCTAAGGTTGCGGTGAGCCAAGATCGTGCCATGGCACTCCAGCCTGAGGGACAGAGCAAGATTCCACTTCAAAAAAACAAAAGAAAAAAGAAACTAGATGTGCAGTATACAGGAGCTCTCTCTATTAATCTTTGCAACTTTTCTGTAAATTTAAAACTTTTCTTAAAAACAGTTTATTTTTAAAAATGGGGAAAAGGCCGGGTGCCCAGTGGCTCAGACCTGTAATCCCAGCACTTTGGGAGGCCAAGGCAGGCGGATCACCTGAGGTCGGGAGTTCAAGGCCAGCCTGACCAACATGGAGAAACCCCATCTCTACTAAAAATACAAAATTAGCCAGGCGTTGTGGCGCATACCTGTAATCCTAGCTACTCAGGAGCTAAAACAGGAGAATCGCTTGAACCCAGGAGGTGGAGGTTGCGGTGAGCCGAGATCATGCCATTGCACTCCAGCTTGGGCAACAAGAGCGAAACTCCATCTCAAAAAAAAAAAAAAAAAAAAAAAAGGAGGAAAAAAATTTAAATGAAGATATAAATGTATAATGACATAGAATAATGGCCAAAATATAATAAATGAAATTAGAATTATAAACAACATGCCTGTTATAAATCTATTTGTATTTTTAAAACATTATGTGTATGTGTTTATACACCAAAAAGTCAGCGAGACCATACATCAAAATGTTAACCTCTGGGTGGTAGAATTACTAGTCATTTTCACCACTCTCTTCTTTATAGCTTTCTGTATTACCTGATTTTCTATTACCACTAAGCACTGATTACTCTTAACAATGAACCTCATTACTTCTACAACCGGGAACAAAGATATGTTATTTTGGGAAAAAAAACAGGAGTATACCACAGGGTTGATAGAGTACTCCTTAGCTCAAAAGAATGTGCATTTATATGGCAGGGCACAGAGGCTCATGCCTGTAATCCCAGCACTTTGTGAGGCCGAGGCGAGTGGATCATGAGGTCAGGAGATCGAGACCATCCTGGCTAACACGGCGAAACCCTGTCTCTACTAAAAATACAAAAAATTAGCCGCGTGTGGTGGCGGGCGCCTTTAGTCCCAGCTACTTGGGAGGCTGAGGCAGGAGAATGGCGTTGAGGCAGGAAAATGGCGTGAACCCAGGAGGCGGAGGTTGCAGTGAGCAGAGACTGTGCCACTGCGCTCCAGCCTGGGTGACAGAGCGAGACTCCGTCTCAAAAACAAAAACAAAAACAAAAACAAAAACACAAAAAGAAAAAAATATGCATTTAAAAAACAGCCAAATTTTACTTTTTCAAGGGGAAATATTTGAAAAGGCAGTACAGAAAACTGGTTGAAAGCACAGGATTTAATCAGACTTAGATTAAAACCCTGGTTTAATCATTTACTTTCTGCACAATCTTGGGCAATTCCATCATATCCTCCCTCAAAGTCCCCTTTATTTATTTTTTGTTAATTTTTGTTGAGATGGAGTTTCGCTCGTCACCCAGGCTGGAGTGTGGTGGTGCGATCTCGGCTCACCGCGAGCTTGGCTCACCGTGACCTCTGCCTCCCAGGTTCAAGTGATTCTCCTGCCTCAGCCTCCTGAGTAGCTGGGATTACAGGCATGCACCACCATGCCCGACTAATTTTTGTATTTTTAGTAGAGACGGGGTTTCTCCATGTCGGTCAGGCTGGTCTCAAACTCCTGATCTCAGGTGATCCCCCGCCCTTGGCCTCCCAAAGTGCTGGGATTACAGGTGTGAGCCACTGAGCCCGGCCTATTATTATTATTATTATTATTTTGAGACAGGATCTTACCCCTGTCACACAGGCTGGAGTGCAGTGGCGTGATCATACCTCACCATAACCACAAACTCTTTGGCTCAAGCAATCCTTCCACTTCACCTTCCCAAGCAGATGGGACTACAGGCACATGCCACCATACCCAGCTACATTTTTTTTGAAGAGATGGAGTCTTGCTATGTTAACTAGGCTACTCTCGAACTCCAAGGCTCAAGTGATCCTCCTGCCTTGGCCTCTGAAAGCACTGGAATTACATGTGTGAGCTACCTCACCTGGCCCATTTCCTCATTTTTTAAAATGTAATAAATAAGAAATTTTAAAATTAAAAGAATAAAAAAAATGTAATACAACCAATCTGGAGGACTCCCCCAACATCTATTTATTTACTTATAACCATATATTCTATGAGTATATTACAGAAAATATATTTTATCACATCAAGTTTTATTAGAAAATTACATAAGTAATAGCCATGGGTTAATGTATGTCAAGAACCTACTAAGGCTCCATAATGGAAACTGTTACTATTAATAGCATTAATATCCAAGAAAAACTAAACACTGTCAGGAAAAGCTCAGTTTCTCAAAAAACATAATAGGGAGCCATGAAAGACAAAATCAGTACCTCAGCTCATTCTGCATCTCAGCAATGCCTCAGACATTTCTGCTAACAAGACATTCATTATGGAGATTATACATGCTGTTGTTCACATGCCCACAGGACTACTGAGAATCTTCTAGAGAACACAAATGAAAGCCACTTTTCTAATCATCACCAGCTTAAACTAAGCTTTGGAATATTAATGCACCATGTCTCCCTTTCTATGGGAATGCAGTTTTCCTATCTCTGAATAGATACAAAATACTAATAATCATAAAATATACACTAAACTTATTTAAACCTTTTGATTATAAGTGAAATAATAACTTTTTAAAAAGAAACTTTAGATACAATATATATTTTGATTTTTATCAAAATCCTGGGCTGGTAGTTCTATCCAAATACCAACATTTTAAAATTACCCCAGTTATAATCCTTATAACGTGCAAAATCACAATCTAATGGACAAGTTTAATCATGCAATGAATATGTGATTTTTTTTTTTCCAAGCCATACAACCTGGGTCAGAAGAATGAATTTTTTCAGGTGAAAAATTTACCCAACCTAATTTATCAGATGGTATACAGGCCAGAGACCCATATTTCAAAGAACCGATAACTTAGGAAGATAATAAACCATAAACAAAATATCAAATCACTGTGCCATATTTTTTCTACATTAGAAATGCAGATTGTTTAGTCTGGTTCTGTTAAAGGAAGTTAGTTTAAGCAGCACCTTTTAAAAAAGCAAAAAAGTTAACTTTGTCCAAGTCTCCAAAAAAGATATTATTCAGGAAATATACTCAGGTTGGTATTAAATATATATAACCCAGTGTTGGGATTACAACTATAAAAAGACTTAGTAATTTCCTAACATACTCCAAAACTTCTGTATCCATAAATTTTACTCCAATCTTCCCAAAAGCAGTCATCGCGAAGACCTACTCCAATAATGCTGACATGCTTCTTCTTGAATAGGCTTCAGAAGCCTGTGGCACATTTTGGTCAAATACGCTCAACTGTTGCAAATTTTGAGAATGGATTTATGGAAGAGACAAAAGTCACTGAAAAAGACATCTGGTAAACTGATCAGGCTAAATAAACTTCTTTTAACTAAAAAAAGGGGTTTTTTTTTTTAGTTAAAAAACTATAGTCTGAGGGGACAGACTATAAAGTAATATGGTTAGTTTTTTTCGTTTTGTATTTGAGACAGTCTTATTCTGTCGCCCAGGCTGAAGTGCAGTGGCATGATCTCAGCTCACTGCAACCTCCGCCTCCCGGGTTCAAGGAATTCTCCTGCCTCAGCCTCCCCAGTAGCTGGGATTACAGATGCCCGCCACCACGCCTGGCTAATTTTCTTTGTATTTTTAGTAGAGACAGGGTTTATACCATGTTGGGCAGGCTGGTCTCAAACTCCTGACCTCAAGTGATCTGCCCGCCTAGGCCTCCCAAAGTGCTGGGATTACAGGCGTGAGCCACCGAGCCTGGCCAGACTCTCCCTATTAATCAGTTTTCCTGTAATAGCTGCTACATGCATATATTTTAGCATTTGCCACACTGTACTGCAATCATTCATGTATTAATATTCCCTATTCAATTGTGACCCTCCAGAGAGAAAGGACCATACCTCATTCATCTCTATAGTTCCAGAACACAGGCCGGACCTGGCATATCTACGTAAGTTCCTTGTTAGTAGCCTCACTGTGGCTTTGCGACCATTCTTTACTAACTGCTCAGGGATGGTAAACACTACAGGACCATTAGTGGACTCTTAGCCATTCTTTTAGCTCCAAGATACCCAAACCACCACCCTCACAATTAAGGCAGGCTCAGCAGAAAGAATATTCAATACAATCATCCCCTCTTTGTAGGGCTGTTCTTATATCTTAAACACCACAAATGTGATATATAAGGGTTTTTAAGTTGAAGAACTGTACTCACATCAGTCTACCTCCAGCAGTTCACATACATTATAATAATTCAATGACAGGACAGCACCATATTCATAGAATACAGAAGTATAAAAGAAAAATATGAGACAATGTGAGTCAACAGCATAATACAAAGTTTTACCAAAAGCTCCATTTTCACTATGCTACAACTACAGGGTCCAGAGGGGCAAGACCACATAATTTATAAGCTTTCCCACACAAGAAACGAAAAGGGTTGGTTGTTAATGGCATTCTGACACTATTACAGTATAATTACAAAATGCCACAGGTTAATATTTAAGGAGACATCGAGCCTCTCAAAAATAAAATGAGTATTTACAAGATTAAGTCTCTATTTATTTTATTTTTTATTTTTTGAGTCTCGTTGTCACCCAGGCTGGAGTGCAATGGTGTGATCTCAGCTCACTGCAACCTCCACCTCCCGGGTTCAAGCGATTCGCCTGCCTCAGTCTCCCCAGTAGCTGGCACTACAGGTGCCCGCCATAGGCCCAGCTAATTTTTTTTTGTATTTTTAGTAGAGACGGGTTTCACCATGTTGGCCAGGATGGTTTCAATCTCCTGACCTTGTGATCCGCCCACCTCGGCCTCCCAAAGTGCTGGGATGACAGGTGTGAGCCACTGTGCCTGGTCAGTCTCTGCTTCGTTAAACACTGAAGGTCTTAAAACTTAAAGGAGAATGTCAACTACAAATGACCCAATACTAAAACTAGTTAACAGAAGTATGGATACTTTTTATTCTTTTCAGGGATCTTCTATCTAAAAAATGTTAAGGCTTCTGCTTTCAGATTTCAGTCCAATTTCTAGAAATTAACAATGAGTCCTTTCATAGCACTTACCTTTCTCTTCCTGCCCTTCCCCACCTCCACCCCAAACTTGCTTTGGGTGTTCTTTAATCTTTTAAGGGAGTGAGAAATGTCACAAACTCTAGAATAAAGGGCTGAAATGGTAGAGTATGACTATCTTGACTGTCTTTAAAGTTGTATTAGTCTTCTAGAATACTAATCTAATTCTTAGAAGCAGAAAACACAGGAAGCTCAATGTTGGAAGGAAAGTTAATAAAAATTGATTCATCCCGGCTACCCAGGAAATGCACATTAAGGATGTGTGTTCTATGTAAAGGCAGACAACAAATCCATCTAGTAATACCTATTAATAGAAAAAGAGCTCAAGGACCAAGTGCACAAGGACTAACAAGCACAGAAAGAAAACAAAATAAATGTGGAGACGAGAAGGGACCAGAGCTAGATAAAAACACATGGGAGACCGAAGCAGTGGAGAACGGAGCAGGACTGACCGGGCTGAGTGGTATGCGAGTGGACCACAGGCGAGGGTGAAGCGGCAGGTGAGCAGGCAGGAGGGCTAACAGCAGCAAAAGATGAGGTGGCCCACAGGAAGGAGGCACACCCAAATCCAGAGAGGGCGGAAAGACTAGGCTGAATCATGGAGAAGGGAGGGAGTAGGCAAAATACAAGAAACTAAACAAGAAATTCTGGACTGAAGAGGAAAAATATAAAAGTGGGACCAAGTGATAAACAGGGCAAAAGGAAGCTAAAAGAATGATGCAGAAGAGGCCTATCAGGGAAAGAAACACTATTTTTAAAATGACGTATGGAATTTTGCTTCATTAAATTAAAAATACGTTTCTTTGTTTATACTTCTCCCTGCTGGGTAAGACTTCATTCATAAAAGTAAAAATTGTCCTCAATTTACAGAAGAAAAAAATGTTGATGAGGTTGACTTAGCCATAATAGCTAAAAACAACGACATGGCAAGTGCTGTTCATTCTAATCAACAAACTACTTACTAAAAATGTGTCTATTAGGCCAGCTGCAGTGGCTCACACCTATAATCCCAGCACTTTGGGAGGGTGAGGCAGGCGCATCACTTGAGGCCAGGAGTTCAAGACCAGCCTGGCCAACATGGTAAAACCCCATCTCTACTAAAAATACAAAAATTAGCTGGGCGTGGTGGCGCATGCCTGTGATCCCAGCTACTTGGGAGGCTGAAGCACGAGAATCGCTTGAGCCCAGGAGGTGGAGGTTGCAGAGCAGGTTTATATTTACCGAGACTGAGTAATCACACTCCAGCCTGGGCAACGGGGTAAGACTCCATCTCAAAAAAACTGTCCATGCACATTAATGGCCTTAATGATCGACTTTTTTTTTTTTTTTTTTTTTTGAGACAGAGTCTCGCTCTGTCGCCCAGCTGGAGTGCAGTGGCGTGATCTCAGCTCACTACAACCTCCACCTCCCAGGTTCAAGCGATTCTCCTGCCTCAGCCTCCTGACTAGCTGGGATTACAGGCGTGTACCACCATGCCTGGCTAATTTTTGTATTTCTAGTAGAGGCAGGGTTTCACCATGTTGCTCAGGCTGGTCTCGAACTCCTGACCTTGTGATCTGCCCACCTTGGCGTCTCACGCCACCATGCCTGGCCCTGTTCATTTGTTAATTACAAAAACTTCTTCCTCTCTCTCTTTGTGCTTACTAGCATTTGAAGAAATCCCTGCTTCTTACTGCCTGCCCCTCAAAACAACAAAAGGGGCCGGGCATGGTGGCTCACGCCTTAATCCCAACACTTTGGGAGGCTGAGGTGGGTGGATCACCTCAGGTTGGGAGTTCAAGACCAACCTAGCCAATATGGTGAAGCCTGGTCTCTACTAAATATCCCAGCTACTCGTGAGCCCAAGGCATGAGAATTACTTGTACCTGGGAGGCAGAGGTTGCAGTAAGCCATGATTGCATCATCACACTCCAACCAGTCTGGGAGACAGAATGAGACTCTGTCTATAAATAAATAAATAAAAAGGAAAGAAGAGGTAACACTGACATCAATATTGTTAAAAAAGAAGCTTAATGCAAGTTTAACACAATGGTTAAGAGACCTTGTAAATTTTCCATACATTTCTATTACCCATGTTTTTCTGATCTCCCAGAAAACTGAAAATAGAACATAGAGACTACCCTTCATTTTCACCTAGAATATGAGAACAACAAAACACTGAACAAGAACATATGATTAGTAAAGAATAATGCTGGAAAGAACAGAAATTGTTCTATTCTTGATCCTAGAAAATAACCTAGGGTAAAATGCAACTATACCAAAGGTCTATTTGTGAAGATATAATTTTTAAATTGAAAAAATATGGTAATCAGATCTTTAGTGCCAAAAATTATTCAAAAAAAAGTAGGCATATACCGAGGCTGGGAGTAGATAAAGGAAGGTGAAATTAAAGTCATATGGGTATGAACAAGCAGCAGCACATCACCATGAAAAAGCAATTCAGCACACCACACCCTTTAGGAATTATTCAATAAAAGCCAATTTCTGGGGACCAACATCCCAGTGAACTGTTCCTATTTGTTCTCCCACTGTTGGTACCTCCTGTGTTTCTGTCCATACAGAGTAAAACTCTGAGCCTAAGTAAATTATTAGCCATTGCAGTAGTGGAAAATAACTCAAATATTATACACAAAAGCGGATGGGTTAACAAAGATAATGTAAGAAACAACTAAAAAAACATGCTGGAGAACTGTCACTCATATTTTCAGAACTTTCTTCTTTAGCTGCTCAAAAATCCTCGATGGAATTGAAGGTGCTTCTATAATGTGCCTTTTCTTTGTTTTTTGACTATTCTTCCGTGAATATCTTCATGAGTCATTTGGCCAGGCAGTCCACTCACAGGCATCTGACACATTATTATTTAGTCCTGGAAATGGTTGCCGCGCCACAGGCTTTAGGCGGCTTCCTGTGGGAATAAGCCTGATGCACTGGTCTCTGCTGCAGATATGCTGAAACTAGGTTTATCTCTCACATTCAAAGATGGCATTGTTTCCAAGGAGATGCCTTTAAAAAAGAAAAGTTGAAAATCAACTAGATTAAAAAAAAAAAAAACTAATAATGCAGTGCAAATTTTCATACAATATTATATTTCAGCTAAGACTGAAAAATAATTCTAATAAGAAATTTTAATGTTTTACTTCAGTTTTAAGTATATAATATTTCCAAAAAAACTTAAAAGGGCATCACAGGGTATACAATAAAAGTACTGCAAATAATTGACAAGCATGGTTTATAATCCACTGTAAGATGAACTACTGAATTGATGACTTGGTAAACTTCTTCCAGCCATAGGATTCTGAAACTGTATTATCTGGTGATTAAATCTTCGTACCACTGAACCAAATCTAGGCAAGTCATTTGTTTGCCCAGGTCTTCTTAAATATAAAATACAGGACTGGTTTTTCTTACGGGAGAAGAGGCACCAGAATCACTTAAGGATGGTTTAATACTGATGTCCAGGGCCTGTGGCAGCAGCTCTACCAAATCTGCATCTCAAGGGTTAAGTGTTACTTTCAGGATAAACCCTGGGTCATTCTGCTGTACATTCCTAGTTAAAGAATAGATCATGTCCAGAATCTAGCTCTCCAACCCTAAAATTCATAACATGGCACTAGTAGAGATTTCATTAAATTATCCTAGCTTTGTAGGCTAAAAATAAATTAATCAGTATATCACTCTCTCTTTCCCTAAAAGTTTTCCATTCAGGGAAGAGCCTGAAATGAAGATTAGGGCTAACGTGCAAATTGGATAAAAACTTCAATATAGATTATTTTAATTCAAGTTTTCCAAATTACTTCCTCAGATACTTAAACAGAACACAAGGTGTAGGTCAATATTCATTATCACAAGTTTCTTTTACGCAGGCCATCCCAAAATATGTAATGTTCTTCTTACGGGAGCATAACGAAAGCAGCACGTCATTTCATCACTGACTCAAATTCTGAAGCTACCCTCAAGATAAATGACATAACAGCCTTCCCAGTGGAAACAATCTGTGTAATACAGAATACTGTACCTGCAACGTGTATGTGTGTCCTCCCTGGCTGCTAACCAGGCTTGCAGCCCATGCTTCATTCAAGGGTACTTCCTCCTGATTCTTGGACAGCTGGTATGGTGATGTATATACTCCCCTATCTGTGGAGCCATTTAGATTCAGTGACCGTTGATGCCCAATGCCCCCCAAAATCATACTGTCAGCTCCCAACAAAAGGGAGACATACTGACGCTTTCAGAGAAATACCACTGTTCTTAATCTTGCTGATATTTGTAGGCCCTCATCTAATTCTAAACAGCTTCAAACTGACTTTATTCCAGGTGTGTCACCAAATCAACCATGCAATTTTACATTTTTTTCCACCACAGTATTACTTGGTTTGAAGAGACCTCCTGACCCCAACAGTGTTCTCTATTGCTCAATACAACCTGAAAGAGTGGATCAAGATTCTACAAAAAAGCTGGGCATGGTGGCTCACACCTGTAATCCCAGCAGTTTAGGAGGCCAAGGTGGGTGGATCACCTGAGGTCAGCAGTTTGAGACCAGCCTGGCCAACATGGTGAAACCCTGTCTTCTATTAAAAATACAAAAATTAGGCCGGGCGCGGTGGCTCAAGCCTGTAATCCCAGCACTTTGGGAGGCCGAGACGGGCGGATCATGAGGGCAGGAGATCGAGTCCATCCTGGCTAACACGGTGAAACCCCGTCTCTACTAAAAAATACAAAAAACTAGCCGGGCGAGGTGGCGGGCGCCTGTAGTCCCAGCTACTCGGGAGGCTGAGGCAGGAGAATGGCGTAAACCCGGGAGGCGGAGCTTGCAGTGAGCCAAGATCGCGCCACTGCACTCCAGCCTGGGCGTAGGAGCGAGACTCCGTCTCAAAAAAAAAAAAAAATTAGCTGGTGTGGTGGCAAGTGCCTATAATCACAACTACTCAGAAGGCTGAGGCAGGAGAATCACTTGAACCCGGGAGGCGGAGGCTGCAGTGAGGCGAGATGGTGCTGCTGCACTCCGGCCTGGGCGACAAAGCCAGATCCTGTCTAAAAAAAAATAAATTATACAAAAAGGCCAGGCACAATGGCTCACTGACGTACCCAGCATTTTGGGACGCTGAGGAGGAGGGTTGTTTGAGCCCAGGAGTTCAAGACTGGCTTGGGCAGTATAGTGAGACCTCATCTCTACACAAAATTTAAAAATTAGTTGAGCACAGTGGTGCGTGCTTGTAGCCCCAGCTACTCTGGAGGCTGAGGTGGGAGGATTGCTTGAGGCAGAGGCTGCAGTGAGATCACACTACTGCACTCTAACCTGGACGACAGAGTGAGAACCTGTCTCAAAAAAAAAAAAAAAATTTTTTTTTCACAAAAAGACAAAGCAAATGGACAGAAGTGTATAGGAAACCTTTAGTAATACCCACATTAAGGTAAATTACTACCGCTAGGGCATCAAATCTGGTAAGCGTTTAAAAAAAGAAATGCAGTAAGATATCCAGTGTCATTCAATATTATTTTATTTGGCATAAGTTTTTTGATACTAAATTAGTAACAAGCAGTCATTGTCCTATGTCCTGGTGAATCACTGTTCTAGAATTCAGCATCTATAAAGAATTATAATCCTCAGCTTTGAGATTCAAACTTCAGTTTCTCTCCCCCATCTTTAGTCATTTCAATATATAATGTCCCCTTAACCATTCCATTATCAATGTCCTCTCTATAGAAAATCCAGCATTCCTTCTGCAGTTTAGAGACACTGCAATCTCTTACGCTACTTTGAAATTTTTAAAAGAGCATCTCTTACAGCTGCAAAAGTAGTGCTTAGATCTCCCTTCGAAGTATAAAGTAAATATCCCCAGAGAAACCACACTGCCTCTGGAGCCAGACTGCCTCCTTATGATTTCCGGTACGATCTTGAGCAAGAAACTTAATTACTTTGCTGTGTCTCCATTTCTTCCTCTGAAAAATGAGGAAATAATTGTACCTACTTCAAAGGATTGTTGTGAGGTTCACATTTTAAGCACAACATAAGTATTAACTCTTATTTAGCTCCAAATTCTAGTACTGTTTCACATGTGTACACTAGGTTTGCCTAACTAAAATATTACCTACCATTTTGAATATCTTTGATGTTTCCCCACAGTAACATTCATTTAATAGGTAAATATAAACCTACTCTCTCTATATATATAATATATATTACATCTATTCTATATAATATTATTACATATATAATATATAACATATAATAGATGTAATATATATTATATAAAATAGATGTAATATTATATTATATGTAATATATATTATATATTATAGATGTAATATATAATATATATTATAGATGTAATATATAATATTATATACTATACCGGATACCAAGGCAATTCTCAAAAATAGGACATCCCATAGCATTGAAGAGCTTATATTTTGGGTGAGGAAACAAAATACATGAAACACTCATGTATCAATATAAAGCTATAAAAGATTAACTGTCACAGAGTGTGGTATACACAGTAAATGTTCAAAGAGTCATTGTGGGCTGCAGATTGCAGAGAAAGTGAGGCTGGAGTGGCCCTGCACCTAAAGGCAGGTGGGATCTTCACTAGTGGAAAGTGGAACGTGCTCATTCTACAAAGGTTTACGTAGCACTGTTTGCCAGGTTCTGTTCTAGGCCCCAGGGAAAAGACAATGAGTGAAACAGAAGAAGTCCCTGCATTCAGGGAGCTTAAAGGGCACTCCATCTGAGAGCCAAATTTTGAAGGAATGAGAAAGGCTTGTCTTCCTGTCATAGGAAACACATCATTTAAACGCCTTATGAACAGGAGCCAATGCTGTTACTACACTCACTATGGCTTTCCAACAGTGACAACCATACAGAAATTCCAAAATTTTTTCATGTACTGTAATATACTGTATTCTAAATCAGTGCCATCTTTAAAAAGCACATAGGCCGGGCACAGTGGCTCACACCTGTAATCCCAGCACTTTGGGAGGCTGAGGCGGGCGGATCATGAGGTCAGGAGATCGAGACCATCCTGGCTAACACGATGAAACCCCATCTCCAGTCACAAATTCACTCCAAAAGAAAACATGTACATCTTTTTCATTCTAAGATCCTTCCATTGATGACAACTCTCAACTCCTCCCCTCCCCAAAGAAAATGACTTTAAGTAAAGAAACCCTTTTGTAAATACTGACTAGCAAAGCATTCTTAATCTCTTCCTCTTCCCAAAGACGGACCACCAGAATCTTCTGATAGCTAAGTTCCATATGCTTTTTAATTACAAAGAAGACACACATCCAACTCTCCAGTCCTTTCAACTCCCAAGAAAATGTGAACTGTTAAGTTAAACCCTACGCTCATCTCAGAATCATTGTTAATTGGAACTGTTATGCCTACACAAATCATTAAATTCTATCTTCAAACTAAAATTAAGGAAGCCAAAACTATTCAATTAAATCCAATCAAAAACTTACTATTAATGCACAAAGTACTGGACTCAATACTAAGCATATGTTCAAGACATTTAAAGGCAAACCAAAAACTTAGACACACAAATCTTTCACAACTACCTACAATGTAAATAACATCCTTAACATTCAAATGCCCAGTAAAACTGCGCTAGACTCATCAACAAATAGCCAGTCCAGTGTTTTTTGTTTTTTTTTTTAGTTTGGTATTAGAAAATTAGTCTTGTTTCATTATGTTTGTTTACCCTTAATTAGGAATGTCACTTAGAAATTAAATATGGAAAGAGGGGGCCATTTAACAAAGGACCATTAGGGCTTTCTCAATATTTACCTTTTTCCAATGTGGCCTGTTCACTGGGCAACAATGTTATATAATGGAGACTTTGATAAATAAGAGACACAGGGCTTTGGAAACTATTCAGCACCTAAATAAAGGGACTAATTGTACTTTTATGAATTTTTAAAGCCATATTCCAACTTGAAACAACACATTAATTTACTCTATGGGTAACATTTTATATTGCCAACACTCTTATTTTACAAAAGCAGAAACAAGTATTTAATGTACACGTTTGCTGGGAGCGGTGGCTGTGGCTCACGCCTGTAATCCCAGCATTTTGGGAGGCCAAGGCAGGCGGATCACCTGAGGTCTGGAGTTCGAGACCAGCCTAGCCAACATGGTGAAACCCCGTCTTTACTAAAAATACAAAACTTAGCTGGGCGTGGTGGCGGGCGCCTGTAATCCCAGCTACCTGGGAGGCTAAGGCAGGAGAATCGCTTGAACCCGGGAGGCGGAGGTCACAGTGAGTCAAGATAGTGCCATTGAACTCCAGCCTGGACAACAAAAGCAAAACCCCGTCTCAAAAAAACAAAACAATAACAATAATGTACACGTTTCACACGTGGACACACTGAAATCAAACTCATGTATTCAAATCTTTTGAGATTAAGTGACATAAAGCATGCACACCATTTGGCACAGGCCACGCAAACAATCAGTACTCAACATCACCTGTTATTTTCCTCATTTTCCAACTTTAGAGTCAAACTAAATGTTATACAACTATATATATATGATTATATATACACTATATATAAATACATATAAATACCGTAAATTAAGCTAGTATGTTTTTGCGTAAACTAATGGTCTTACCCTAGACAAAAGTGAGTTTAATTGTAACAGATGAAACAAAGAATAGAAAAACTTGTTAAGTGTTCAATGTTAGCTCTCATCTCTGCAGGGTTTCCTGTGACTTATAATTACCAGTCAGCTGGTCCTAGAGAACTTGCTCAAAATGTATAAAGACGAACTACGTGGACCAGTGGCCATTTATTTGCAAGGTGGCACCAACCACTGACATCTGATCACTTCCATACTGATGCTGAAATCCTATGCAAATTCATTACCTTTGTCAAGCTGGGAAACACTTCTGTCAAGTCACCACACAATTAAATAAAAATAGCCAAAAGGCACTTACACTGACAATGCTATAGCATCCTGGCCAAATCCAGTTTTGAAAACACTACGGTGTCAGCCACGCACCATTTAGGACGGGGAGAATAGAAAGCCAGTTTGGAGAACAGACGCTTTCTTAAGAGTACACGTGAATAGGAAAAGGGACTCTATGCCCTCAAGACTAAAAAAGAAATCCTCTGTGCTGCCCAGCTTCATCGCGCCAGGTGGGACAACATACACGACCCCTCCCCCTCCGAGTCCCGCCCCACGCGCGCACAGCGGAGCAGGAGGCGCCCGGCATTCGCAGGTAATCCCGGGTCCCTGACACTTCCGTCGAGTTTTCGCAAAGGCGCCGCACGGCAAGCGACGGCCAGGTCCACGTGGGCCAGCAGGCGCGTGGGACGCAACCCGCCGCCGCCTCTAGCCCCGCCGGCGCCCGCCAGCCCGGCCCCCACCCGCGGGAGCCCGGGAGTCCGGGCAGGGGGCTTGCGGGGGGCGGTGCGCGCAGCCCGGGCGGGGGTCGCGGCGGGGGAGGGGAAAGGAGCCCGGCTCCACTCACGCGCCCGGGGGCGGCACGGGGACCGCAGCTGCGTCTCTCCGGCTCAAAAAACTGAAAAGGGGAAAGGGAGGGGGGGAAGGAAAAAAAAAAAAAAAAAAAAAAAAAAAAAGACCTGGCTCCTCGTTTCATCCGGAAACCGATCGGCCGGCAGGAAATGACGAAGGCAGAGGGCGTCCAGGTCCGCTCGGTAACCGGTTCCCGCGCGCCCGGCCCCGACTCCGGGGGAAAGAGCCCCGGAGCGGAGCAGCGCTGGCCGCGTGCCGCCTCCGGAGCTGGCAGCGTGAGTGGCCCCGCGTCCCCGCGCCTCCCAGTCCCCGGCGGGGCCGCGTCACCCGGCCCCGCCCCGCGCCGCCCGCCCCGCCCCGGACGCGAGAGTAAGGGGGGGGTCGCCGCCCGCCCGCCCCAGGTCCCGTGCGGTCCCCGAAGCTCCGACCACCTGCCCGGTCCAGGCGCGGAGCTCCTCGGCGTCGCGTGGAGCAGCCAGTCGCCCGCTTCCGGAAGCGCACACGGCCCAGTCGCGGCGGCCCATCTGCCAGGGCGGTGGGGGCTCAGCGGGAGGGTTGAGGCTGAATCACGCGCAGCCTGCGGGCGGCGGAAACGTCCCTAGAGCCTGGCCGCCCCGGGACCCGGGCCGCTTCCTGGGAGAGGATTACATTTTCTCCCTGCTCCACTTGACTTTCTTCCGGAAGGAGCAGGTCTCCCAGGATCGGGGCCAAGGCTGGAAGAGTTCAGGTTTGGGAGTCGTGTGTGTAACAGCCCCGCGCCTCCACGCCCTGGCCCGTGTGGCTTTGGGCAAGTTATATAACCACCGCCGCCACCCCAGCTTCTTTTCCTGTAAAATGGAGCTTTAGTGCCGCCCAGCAGGGTTGTTGGGATGATTCAGTGACTCTGTGTACTGCCCAGCACCTGTGAATTGCTTTCCTCGATGTTGGGTGCAGGCCTGTGAGCTTGTATGTACTCTTCTGCTTCAGGATGCCAAGCCTTTAGTGTTTCAGAGGGATGAGAGAAAGAAATCCCATTTATTGATGCAGAGGATTTTGTTGTAAGGGACTCTAGGAACTAAGTGGTTCCAATGTGAATTTGTATCAAAATAACAAAGTTCTAAGTGAGAGACAAAAATGGTAACATGAATGTACGATGACAAGCGGTGGTCAGTTTTAGAACCACCTAGACGTGGCATGAGGAACCCAAAATCACGACACAGATTTTAAAGCCTATGATACAGTGACCTAGTCCCTAGAAAAAGTAGTTCTCGGCTGGGCATGGTGGCTCACGCCTGTAATCCAGCCCTTTGGGAGGCTGAGGCGGGCAGATTGCCTGAGCTCAGGAGTTTTGAAACCAGCCTGGGTAGTATAGTGAGAGGACCCCCCACTCCCCCGACTTTAAAAAACAAAAAAAAAATTACCCAGGCATGGTGGCACTTGCCTGTATTCCCAACTACTTGGGAGGCTGAGGCAGGAGAATCCCTCTATTCCGGGAGGTGGAGGCTGCAGTGAGCCGAGATCGCACCACTGCCCTCCAGCCTGGGTGGCAGAGCGAGACCCTGTTTTTAAAAAAAAAAGAAAAGAAAAGAAAGGAAAGAAAACGTAGTTCTCATCCTGAAAGTTTGGCAACCTAAAACCAACTCGTAGTTGTCATATATTGGCAACTTTAGATACACATGTTTACTTGGAACTTAATTCAGCCCATCCTAGCCTCTCCTTACTGAAATAGTTCAAGCATTACATTACAGGAAAATGTGAAAAAAGGTATCTTGCTTTAGATTCCAGAGGAAGGCTGTGGTGGTACACAGTAAGCACGCAACAGGTGTATGTGTGTACACTTGGTTACACTGTGGCATGCCGAGAAGGAGGGGACGGGGTCATAGTTCAGGCTGCATGTGGGCTGTGGGTCTGTACTGTGACTCAGGACCAGAGCACTCCTTACTCCTGGCAGCCTTACAAAGTCATGCCATTGATCATGATTGAGGACTGGGAGGGAAAGGCCTCCCCTCTGCAAATCTTTCACAACTACACTCCTAAAAATAACTCAAGTGCATGTCCCTGGAAGCACAGAAGAGTGACCTCATGACATACCAATCATGTTGTATAATATAGGTTGTATAATTCACGTTTAATTTTACCGTTCTGTGTCAGCAGTAATTAGAAATTTTTTCCTAAGTGTAATTAAAGACCTGCATATTTGGGGCAGGAGGAAGTAGCGCTTTGAGTAGGAATATACCATTTACTGTGGTACATGTATATACATTCCATGTGGCACATTAACAACATCTTGTGAAAAATTAAAGCAAGAAATTAACCTGATTCTGATCCATTTTGTCATTAGAAAATAGGAAACATTTTGTAATTTGTCAGATAAATGACACTGATGAAATGTTCTAGTGGCCAGTGCTGTATGGCTCCCCGTTTCTTGCCTAATTTGTTAATAGCTCTCAATCCCGAAAGCTGCCTCCCTGCTGCATAATTGTCCTGGGGCTTCTGCAGCATCTCAAATCAAGACACATAAAGTCATCTTTTTTTTGCCAAACACGGTGGTGGTGGTTGCTATTTTACACTTTGGCACCAACGAAGTTTGAGATTCCATAAATTATACAGACAGTTATAGTGTCTGGGCTTCCAAAAGTTTCCATGTCTGAAGTAGGCTGATTACTTACTATAAACCATAAAGTTACATTCAGAGGAACTCTGGAATTTAGTTTTGAGGAATAAGAATTCAAACTGTCAATATGCCAAATACCTCTGTACCTCTCACTCAAAAAAAAATCCACAGCCAGTCTTCAGTATCTAGGAATTGGGTATAGTCTAGTGTTTAAATAATATTTAGATAGTGCATCTACAAATGTTTACAATTTAAGTTCTGTTTTTATTGTTCCTGGCTAATTTTCACGAGACCAATCTTTATATTCAGCAGACACCCATAGTTATTTTAGTGAAATCACTCCTGCCTTCAGTGTGAAGAGTTGAAGTTAAATGGCTGTTCATGATACTCACTTTATGCTAAAGGAGTACAGTATGTCCCCAAACTTCTGACAAAGACAAGTTGTCAGAAAGGCAAAAACATGCCACGTGGCTTAGGAACAGACCTCTCTGTTCTTAATGAAACTGCATTCTTCTTATATAGAGGCAAGCTAGAAGAAAGAACTCTGCCCTCAGTACATATATATTAACTAGCTGGCCAAATCTACACTAATGAACACTTCGGAGGCTTACAGCATGGACTCCTGCAAGACATTTTAGTGGAAGAATTTTTGCAATGCCTTCATTATTGTAGGCAGCGTAGAAAAAGTCACCGAAAACTTTTTAGACTCTTTTTCTTGGTATTAGAAAATGACTGATTCTCAGAAACTACAGTGCAGCTATCACCTATATTTGTCCATTTTTCTCCTGTATATAGAGTGTCTAAAACAACACTTCTGGATTTTCTTTACGTATTAGGTCATTTTACTTAGCCTTACCTTTTATGTCCCAACACAAGGGAGGAACTTTCTCTTTAAGGAAAAATTCAGTGAACTTCTCTAACACAAAGAAGAAGTCATTACTTTTACTTGCTATTTGATGCACTTGCTGTGACCACTCTAACTTTCTGTGGGAATGTCCAAAGAATGCATTTCCTAGGGTAGATGTCACAGCTGTGTCAATAGCAAAATGTATCTTTTCATCCCATAGCTTCTTTCAACCAAATTTGTCCAGCAGGCCAAAGCTAGATAAAGCTCCAAACCTTTCCCAGTATGGGAGGCATGGGGGGTGAGAGAGCCGTGTTCTGGCTGTCACATCCTTGCTAGGCTGCTGTGCAACACTTTTGTAGCAGCACAGCCAGGTGTTGAGTCTCTGTGTTTTTTGTTTTTGTTTTTTTGAATAGAGTCCCACTCTGTCACCCAGGCTGCAGTGCAGTGGCCTGACCTTGGCTCACTGCAACCTCCGCTTCCCAGGTTCAAGCGATTCTTCTGCCTCATCCTCCCGGGTAACTGGAAATACAGGCACCTGCCATCATGCCCAGCTAATTTTTTGTATTTTTAGTAGAAACAGGGTTTCACCATGTTAGCCAGGCTGGTCTTGAACTCCTGACCTCAGGTGATCGCCCACCTCGGCCTCCCAGAGTGCTGGGATTACAGGCACCAGCGAAGTCTCTGTTTTAAAGTATTCTGTTACTTTCCTCTGGGTGTTACAATTTGGAAGCTGCAATAACATTTCAAGCTCAGTCCTTTTAGTAATATTATTTTTTATCCCAAGTTTCTTAAGGGGCCAGATTGTAAATATTTTAGGTTTTGTGGACTTTGAAACAAAATCAATATTGTGTAGGTGCAGTCCTTGGTATTCGGGAGATTGGTGCCAGGACCCCCTCAGATATCAAAATCCATAGATGCCCAAGTCCCGATATAAAGTGGCATAGTATTTGCATATAACCTAAGCACATCCTCTGTGTACTTTAAATCATCTCTAAGCACTTATAATACCTAGTACAATGTAAATGCTATGTTAATAGTTGGTATAATGTATTTTTTTAAATTTGTATTGTTTTTGCAAATATTTTCCTTTCACGGTTGATTATGCGGATGCAGAACTGTCAGATAGAGAGGGCCAACTGCACCATTTAAAATGTGCCACTTAGAAATGTAAATCCCATTCTTGGCTCACGGGCCACACACAAACAGGCAGTGGACTGGATTTGGCCAGTAGGCCATATGTTTGCCAGCCCTTCTCCAGACAGTGCTACCATCATTAATTAAAAGAAACCCTACTTTCTTTTCTCTCTTACAGCCCCATGGCTGGGGGTTATGGAGTGATGGGTGACGATGGTTCTATTGATTATACTGTTCACGAAGCCTGGAATGAAGCCACCAATGTTTACTTGATAGTTATCCTTGTTAGCTTCGGTCTCTTCATGTATGCCAAAAGGTAAATTTTTGTTTCTCAGGGTAGATAAAAACTGTGCATTTACAAGTTTTGCAAGTTTAAGAAATATGAAATGAATACATAAAAGTAATTGCATCAGGCTGGGTGCAGTGGCTCACACTTGTAATCCCAGCACTTTGGGAGGCCAAGATGGGTGGATCACGAGGTCAGGAAATTGAGACAATCCTGGACAACATGGTGAAACCCTGTCTCTACTAAAAATACAAAAAGTATCTGGACGTGGTGGCACGTGCCTGTAATCCCAGCTACTTGGGAGGCTGAGGCAGGAGAATCACGAACCAGGGAGTTGGAGGTTGCCGTGAGCCGAGATCGCACCACTGCACTCCAGCCTGGTGACAGAGCGAGACTCCATCTCAAAAAATAAATAAATAAAATAAATTTCATTATAATTTTTGTTCTAGTGCTGACAGACACTGTCCACTCTGGTCTCAAGCATTGGTGGCCAAGGTTTGGCTCTGAAAACCCCATTGCTGACCAGACCTGGTGACTCACACCGGTAATCCCAGCACTTTGGGAGGCTGAGGCAGGTGGATCTCCTGAGATCAGGAGTTCAAGACCAGCCTGGCCAACATGGTGAAACCCCGTCTCTACTAAAAATACAAAAATTAGCTGGGCGTGATGGCGCGATCCTGTAATGCCAGCTACTCAGGAGGCCGAGGCAGGAGCATCACTTGAACCTGGGAGGAGGATGCAGTGAGCCAAGATCGTGCCACTGCACTCCAGCCTGGGCAACAAAGTAAGACTCCATCACAAAAACAAAAAAAATCCATTGCTTTAAGAAATAGAGAGTTAAGTACCACTCTTAGCCCCCAGGCCAGCTGCACTAAACTCTCAATTCTGTAATTTCTAATATAGCCCAATTTTATCATCCAGCCTGGGTTCATTGTCACCCTTCATTGAGCACATTGTTTTGGCTTAAGTCCCTGAATGCAGAAACACTGACTCCTATGTATTCAGCAAATCTCCCTTCAACCAGTATAAGCTTTTCCTTGTTTTTTGTGCATGACTGTATGATAGCACTTATTAAACAGCGTTAGTCTTATCTGATTACTTGTTTGTCCTTTCTACAACATGTCTTTATTGTCTTTTACCTTTGGGTCCCTGGTGTGCCGTATAGTGTAAATCTTCAATGAATATTTCCTGCCTTAATTCCAGATGTTGTAGCTTAATTTAACTGCTTTTCCACATTCCCTGGCTCCTTTCCCAGAAGTACAGTAAAAAGGGGGAGGTGCAGGGATGCTTTAAAAAGAGGAAGAGCAGTGTTACATTGGGATACTTCTGCAGACACATACTTTACAGGTATCCTCTCCCAAGGTAAAAAGGCATTCGAGAGTTCAAGGTAATTAGTAATCCAGAAATAATTTAAGTTTGGCCTGAGGAATCATTCAGAGCCCCCACTTGCACCCAGATCTCAGCTGAACCCTCCTGGAGCAGCTGGCCTGTTGGCTCATGAACTCTAGGGGTGGTGAGAGGAGGCTCCCTGACCATCACTGATGACCTGGCAGGTGACCATTTTCCTCTAAGCCACCACCGCCTCCCCATGTTTCTTTTAAAAGCGGAGGCACGCTGTTCTTAATTTTAAAAAGATGTCTCCACTAAGGCCATGCTATTGTATTTAAGAAATATGTTTATTCATTACTTTCTAAAATTAAGGTCTGCTCACATTCAATTTATTCTCCAGCTCAGTCATTTAGCTTTATCTGGATGACGGGAAAGGAAGGAAAAATCAGCTGTTTTCTTGTTTGTGATTTTCTCATAGGATATTTGGCTTTTGGGGATTGAGGAGAATCACAATGGAGGAACTTCACTTTGTTGTGTTAATTGGATGTGTTCAGCTACTTACTTTTCTCACGGCCTCATACTTTTTAATGAAAGAAATAATACTTTGAGCCAAGGAAGCAGCTCTCAAAGACAAAATAGAAAGTAAAATGGGCTTGTTGTCATTTAAGTCCTTTTGCCACAGCTGCTGATGACCAGGATTATAAGCATATTACAACTCTATAGACGTTAATACAAAACTGCATGGATTTTGTGTTTAGGAACAAAAGGAGAATTATGAGGATATTCAGCGTGCCACCTACAGAGGAAACTTTGTCAGAGCCCAACTTTTATGACACAATAAGCAAGATTCGTTTGAGACAACAACTGGAAATGTATTCCATTTGTAAGTGTATTCTGTGCTGAAAGATACACATATGCATGTTTAAAATAGATTTTCTGGAATTGAGTTCATTTAGCAAAATGTTATTAGAAATCGTAAGTAATGAAAACTTAGTACTTTTTTCAGATGTTTAATATGTTTTTCAGATACTTATCCTTTTCCTTTTGTATTTTATGCCATTTGCATGTGATACTGGCTCAAAATAAGGCATATAACTTAATTCAACATAGCAGCATTATTCACTATAGTCAAAAGGTGGAAATCACCCACATGTCCTCAGCAGATGAATGAATAAACAAAGTGTGGTGCATACAATAGAATGTTATTCAGCCCTTAAAAGGAAGGACATTCTGGCTGGGAGCGGTGGCTCACACCTACAATCTCAGCACTTTGGGAGACTGAGGTAGGTGAATCACAAGGTCAGGAGTTCAAGACCAGGCTGGCCAAGATGGCGAAACCCCATCTCTACCAAAAATACAAAAATTAGCTGGGCGCATTGGTGGGTGCCTGTAATCCCAGCTACTTGGGAGGCTGAGGCAGGAGAATCACTTGAACCCAGGAGGCGGAGGTTGCAGTGACCTGAGATCACGCCACTGGACTCTAGCCTGGGCGACAGAGCAAGACTCCGTCTCAAAAAAAGAAAAAAAGGAAGTCCATTCTGACATGCTACACGTGGATGAACCTCAAAGATGGTATACTAAGTGAAATAAGTCAGTCACAACAGAACAAATATTGGATTATTTCACTTACATGAGGCAAATCATAGAGATACAAAGTAGAATGGTGGTTGCCAGGGGCTGCAGAAGAGGGGAATAGGGAGTTTAATGGGTCCAGAGTTCAGTTGGGGATGATGAGAAGAGCTCTGTGGATAGATGGTGGTGATGGTCACAGCAATGCGAGTACATGAAATACCACTGAAGTGTACACTTAAAAATGGTTAAAGCGGTAAAGTTTATGTTATGTATATTTTACCACATTAAAAAAATTCTTTTAAAGAAACATAAGTATTGCTAAAAAAAAAAAAAAAAAAAAAAGTACAGAGCCTGGGACCAGGCATGGTGGCTCATGCCTGTAATCCTAGCACTTTGGGAGGCTGAGACGGGCGGATCACTTGAGGTCAGGAGTTCGAGACCAGCTAGCCAACGTGGTGAAACCCCGTCTTTACTAAAAGTACAAAAATTAGCTGGACGTGGTGGTGGGCACCTGTAATCCCAACTACTCAGGAGGCTGAGGCAGGAGAATCGCTTGAACCCAGGAGGCAGAGGTTGCAGTGAGCAGAGATCACGCCATTACACTCCAGGCTGGGGGACAAGAGTGAAACTTCATCTCACAAAAAAAAAAAAAAAAAAAAAAATACAGAGCCAGGAGCTCTGTATGAAAAATTCTAAGTAAAGAACTAAGTTTTTATTGACACATACGCAAAACAAGTTATCCACTGTCAGTAATATGCTCAGTAACACAGCAGATACATTATAAACCCACAGTTTATTTCTTTTTTGATGGGAATGATGTAAAATAAAATTGATCCGAATTTCTGTTTGCAAGGTATATTAGTTTTCTGTGCTAATTGCTGCTGTAACGAATTACCACAAATGTAGTGGCTTAAACCACACGAACATGTTGTCTTACAGTTGTGTGGGTTAGAAGCTCCACAGCAGCTGTACTGTGCTAACTTTAGGGTGCCTGCATGGTTCTGTTATTCTAGAGCCTCTAAGGAAAATCCCTGTCTTTGCCTCCTCCAGCTTCTCAGGACCATCCACACTCCTTGGGTCACAGTCCCTTCCTCCATCTGCAAAGCATTGCATCTTTCTGACTATTTCATGTCCACATCTCCTTCTCTCAGAACTTAGGCAGGAAAAAAACTGTAATTTTAAGGGCCCATCTGATTATATTGGGCAGATAATCCAGAGTCATCTCCCCATGCCAAGGTCCCTACCTTAATCACATCTTCAGAGTCCCTTTTGTCCTGTGAGGTAACATAGGCACAGATTATGGGACAAGATGTGGACATCTTTGGGAGCCATTATGCTTATAAGCAGTGAGCACATGTGTGGATTTGCACATTTAATGAATCCCAGCATAAAGGGTCCTTAGTGCTCGTGATGTATCTTGTCCTGACAGAATCTGGTGCTTCCAGAAGAAACAGGCAACAGAATTCTTTTTTTAAATAGAAGACTCCTGAAGTTGTACGCTTTGGGCTACAAAAATCTGAATCTACCCTGAGTAGCATAAACAAATAATATCTCCTTATTGGCTGGTGAAAAACTTAGAAGAGAGTGGCCAGGCGCGGTGGCTCACCCCTGTAATCTCAGCACTTTGGGAGGCCAAGGCGGGTGGATCACGAGGTCAGGAGATCAAGACCATCCTGGCTAACACAGTGAAAACTCATCTGTACTAAAAATACAAAAAATGAACAGGGCAGGGTGGCGGGCACCTGTAGTCCCAGCTACTCGGGAGGCTGAGGCAGGAGAATGGCGTGAACCCAGGAGGCAGACCTTGCAGTGAGCCCAGATTGTGCACTGCGCTCCAGCCTGGGCAACAGAGTGAGACTCCGTCTCAAAAAAACAAGAACTCAGAAGAAATTGAAAGTTTTAAAGCTAAGCAGTGGATGACACAAAGATTTTTAGCCCTGTATTTTCTCTAGTTTCAGGTTAAGACAGTTTTTCTTCAATAAACATTTCTTAGAAGTACAAAAAGAAGACAGAATTGCATATCTATTTTTTCTTCTAGTTTATATTGAAGACATTATATGTTTAATCAACAATAAGCCTGTTAGATTTATAAGTTAAAATATAGTCAAATTCCTTATGGTGTGGACAAAAGCATTATTATTAACTTTAAGATGGAAGTGACAGGTAATAAAGGAAGAAATTACAAAACATTAATTTTAATAGCTTAGATCAGGCATGATGGCTCACACCTGTAATCCCAGCACTTTGGGAGGCCAAGGCAGAATGATCGTTTGAGCCCAGGAGTTCAAGACCAGTCTGGGCAACATGGTGAAACCCTGTCTCTACTAAAAATACAAAAAATTAGCAGGGCGTGGTGACGTTAGCCAGTAGTCTCAGCTACTTGGGAGGCTGAGGTGGCAGGATTGTTTGAGCCTGGGAGGTCAAAGCAGCAGTGAGCCATGATTGTGCCACTGCACTCCATCCTTGGTGACAGAGTGAGACACTGTCTCAAAAATTAATATAATTTTGAAGTTTTAATAGCTTAATGTTTATATTTTAAAGCTCTGAATAATCCTGATACATGAATAATAATAAACATATAAAAATGGGCATCAGCAGTGTTGAGAAATTAGAGGATCATGAAGTGTAATACATCTTTTCCAAAGAAACAAAATTGTTTTAATTCTAGACTAATTACTTAGCCGGGTGCAGTGGCTCGTATCTGTAATCCCAGCACTTTAAGAGGCCGAGGCGAGAGGATCCCTTGAGGCCAGGAGTTCAAGACCAGCCTGGACAACATGGCGAGACCCCATCTCTGCAAAAAAAAAAAAAATTAGCAGGGTGTGGTGGTGTCTGTCTGTGGTCTCAGCTACCTGGGAAGCTGAGGTGGGAGGATTGCTTGAGCCCAATAGGTTGAAGCTGCAGTGAGCTGTGTTTGTGCCACTGCACCACAGCCTGGGCATCAGAGGGAGACTCTATCTCTGAAACAGACAAAACTATTTCTTTATTAAGAATCATGACTTGACTGTAATTTAATGATATTAAGTAGTAATCATTTTGCAGTTTTATTAATTTTATCTCTTCTTTTTCTTGTTGTTTTTGTGAATAGCAAGAAAGTACGACTATCAGCAGCCACAAAACCAAGCTGACAGTGTGCAGCTCTCATTGGAATGAAGCCTCAGAAAATGAGCAACAGAAGTAATTGTTGCAAGCTCCTGATTCTTTCTACTAATCGTGAACAGCTTTAAAAACATTTCTGTCTGCATAAAATTATTTTACTTGTGACTTTTCCCCAATTGTTTTGTGCATTGTTTTGCTTTTTTAAATTGCATCTCCAAGTCATTGTTAGGTAAATACAAGTGGCTCAAAAGGCCTTGACACAGGGAACCTGCACATATCCAGGATATATGTAACCAGCGATGGTGACTTGACCTTGCAAAGACCTGTGATTCCTTCAGGATACAATCAGTGAGAAATAAAAACACATCTTGGGAAGTGGGAATCCTGGAGTTTATACCATTTACAATATTAAAAAATAAAAATGCAACCATTGGAATAACTTCCTGTTCGATTGTATTCTGTGAGTGATAAGTATCAGATCAGATCAATAACATTAATTTATTGTTAACAGCTCTTTTTTTTTTTTTTGGAGACAGAGTCTGTCACCCAGGCTGGAGTGCAGTGGCACAATCTCTGCTCACTGCAACTTCCACCTCCCAGGTTTAAGCAATTCTCCTGCTGCAGCCTCCTGAATATGCTGTTAACAGCTCTTTAATTAATGACCTTTGCTTCTTCAGAACTTGTATGGTAGACTGTCCTTTCTACATCATGATGCATTCTCCTGTGCTAATTTTAAAAGCTTTCTGTAACTAGATTTTTTCCTCATTATGCTCCCAGGAGCGAGTTTGTTTTTTCCCCCAGTTTCATTTCCACCAGGTAGCTCTACTTTAGGCCATACTGGGCCCCTGCTGTTGAATAAATGGATGCCTCTATGTTGGTGTTGGCAACTGTGCGGTAATAGTACTACCACTGGCGAATGTTGCCGTCTGGTTACTTGGCATGCCAAGCTTTCCCAAAGAGCTTCATCTCTTTTTCTTGTTCTGTACTATACAATGAAATGTTTTTACCTAATTTTTCATATTTATTTAAATAAAAACTGACTGGGTAGTAGTGGGGAAGTTTAATTGTCCACGTAAGTCAAAAGAATCCATTTTTGAACTAGAGCTATTTTCAATTATAAGAATTAGTTGGCTGGGCCCGGTGGCTCATGCCTGAAATCCCAGCACTTTAGGAGGCCAAGATGGGAGGATCACGAAGTCAGGAGTTGGAGACCAGCCTGGCCAACATGGTTAAACCCCATCTCTACTAAAAATACAAAATTAGAAGGGTGTGGTGGCTTGCGCCTATAATCCCAGCCACTCGGGAGGCTGAGGCAGAATTGCGTGAATCTGAGAGGTGGAGGTTGCAGTGAGCTGAGATCATGCCACTGCATTCCAGCCTAGGCGACAGAGCAAGACTTCATCTCAGAAAAAAAAAAAAAAAGTTAATAATGACTTCAAGTATTATTTTCTTTTCCCCTTATTGTGAAATAAAATATACATTTTAAATGAAAATTAAGGTTTAGATCAAATAAAATCATTCAGGGAAATTACACTTACTTTAAAAAATGTGTTGTTCAAAAATGTATTGTACAAAGTGAACTGACCAAATAGAATAATTCTTAACTCACAAAGGAGTTTGAGCGCACTGCCTATATATCGAATTTAAATCTGACTAAAGGATTGTAAACAGTTGTAATTATGGGTTGTAGTAGCAAAGCAGCAAGGGGACAATCTTCTAAACTTGCCTTTGCCTAGGAGAACTACTGTATATTTCCATGAGCGAATTTAATCAGCAGTAGGAGTGGTTTACTTGTCACTGACGTGGCACAATCTCAACAAATTACACAAACTGGCTATCAGATTTGTAAAATTAATGTACATAAATAAATATAAGTCACACAATGAAATGAATTGTTTTCTTTGTGTCCACTAGATAGAGATGGTCATAACTACAAACTAGTAGATCGTTTGATGAGCATCAAACCCTGGCAAGTGAGAGATGAATTCCTCTCCGTTTTTTCCTTAAAGCAAACCGATGGGAATTGCACACACCCCACTGGCAGAAACAACAGCAAGCTGGCTTTGAAGTCTCTTCCCTGCTTCAACAGCTGAACTGGGGAGAGTGCAAGCCCTGCAACCACACTTCAAAGCGGCGCGGTCTGGCTGTCCTGCTTCTACCCAACATCCACCTGAGACTCAACGGAACTGTTTTCTTTGGAAGAAAAGTGGAACGACTAATAAGCTAGTAATTAACCCTTGTATTCTTCTGGTTTCATCTTCCCTTTTTAATGCATAAGATATTCAGCAGTAAGCACTGGTCAGTCTGCCCTGGTGCTCGGCTTGAGTGTGTTAAATAACTGGCTATTTAGCTGATGCCAGCCAGCTGCGTGAAGGGGAGAAGGCCGTCTCCAAGGGCACAGATGTTTGCTGTTGACCTCACGCTGTGTCTGGTTGAGTTACTCATGATTCATCGGAAAACGACATGCAAGGTTTATGGTAAAACTGCTGTAACATCAGAAGTATTTTAAGTGTTCACTAAAAGTAAGATAAAATAGTAATAAAAAATAGTTTCAGATGTTAAGATGATATAAGAATAAATTTAACCTAGAAAATGGAGAAGGAACAAAAGAACATTGTATAGAGCCAAGTAATTCATTCAATGGTTGGTTCTAGAGTGTTTCCCCTGTGCTTGCTCTATGTGATCCTTTTCCATAGGCTATTCTAATAGCAGAAGTAGAATAAGAGGTGCCAGAAAACTAACGGAAATAGGAAGGGCACTGAGCTAACCTCCAACATGTTCACAATAGTGAGGACCAGAGGGCAGGGGCTGGTGCTCCTGTACTTCCCACTTGGCTCCTTAATGAAGCCAAAGCCAAACTTAGACAAAGCTATAAAGCAGGAAAAATGTCCCACCTCTCCCATTTACATCCCTCTTTATCCTCCCATAAGCCTGTGAGTGAGACAGGTCTTGAATGAGGATTTAAGAATGGGAATGAGGAACTCAGAACTAAAGTGGTGAACCCTACACATCACAACAGACATGCAAACTTTCTTTGACCTCTAACAAAATAAGTGGCATTCAGCATTGGACCTTATACTAATGAAACCGCTACTTTTATTTTATTTTTATCTTATTTTATTTTATTTTATTTGAGACGGAGTCTTAATCTGTCATCCAGGCTGGAGTGCAGTGGCGCCATCTCGGCTCACTGCAACCTCTGCCTCCTGGGTTCGAGTGATTCTCCTGCCTCAGCCTCCCGAGTAGCTGGGATTACTGGCATGTGCCACCACACTGGGCTAATTGGTATAGTTTTCATAGAGATGGGGTTTCACCATGTTGGCCAGGCTGGTCTCGAATTCCTGACCTCAGGTAATCCACCCACCTCGGCCTCCCAAAGTGAGATTATAGGTATGAGCCACTACGTCCAGCCTTACCTTTATTTTATTTAGATATAGTAAAAAACTAAGACCATTTGTGGAGGTTAGTAACATTCCACAATCCAGATTGGAAGGTGGGGTAAATGAAAGGGGAGGCCCCTCCCTGGTGCCGGTTTTGATGCTGAAGGAGCACTGTGCTTTCACCTCCTTCAGGGTGATGTTTCTAGCTCCAGAATTTCTTTTCTTCCAAATGGAGAAGTGACAGAGGTCTCACTGTTAGGAAAGAGTGGCTCTATCTCTGGGGTTTTTATGAATATATATTTTGACAAATTTCAAACTAGTCAAAGGAAATTGAGAATGTTTAACTACAGCTGATTTGGTGGTGGTAACTGCAAATGCTGCAATCAGAATTTCTTGAGAAAATGAACCATGAAAGTGTAAAATGTCTATGAGAAAACAAGTAAATGTACATGGTATTCATTTAGTGGGTAGGGAGAAGGGATTGTAATGTCTCTGAATAACATCTTTATTTTGAAGTCTAAAGAACCAGGCCCATTCAAGTTGACTTTAGTTTTATATAATTCTTTATATCTGAAAGGATTTCTAGCACCTAATATTGGCATAGTAACTAGCCCAAAGTAAATGCTCAATAACTACTTGTTGAATTAATTAATTTACTTGTAATAGTTTATAGAGGTGATTTTTTTATGTGTGTTTTTTAAAAGTGTAGTCTCCACTTCTGGTAATGGCAGAGTAATTGTGTCAGACTAACTCTTGGAGATAGTGACAATAAGTTCAGGACAAAATATTTAGAAAACAACTATTTGGGCTGGGTGCAGTGGCTCACGCCTGTAATCCCAGCACTTTGGGAGGCCGAGGTAGGTGGATCACGAGGTCAGGGGTTCGAGACCAGCCTGGCCAATATGGTGAAACCCCATCTCTACTAATACAAAACTCACACGCCTGGAGTCCCAGCTACTCAGGATGCCAAGACAGGAGAATTGCTTGCACCTGGGAGGCAGAGGTTGCAGTGAGCCGAGATCGCACCGCTACACTCCAGCCTGGGCATTAGAGAGTGACTCCATCTCGAAACACATAATGGAAGAACCCCCCCTCCCCCCCGCCAACAACTATATGGAAGTAACTCTATGTAGACAAACCAGAAGGAAGATGACCTTTAAGAGAAGGGCACCGGTTGAGATTCTCATTTCTACAGTTTTTTGCCTGAAGGCATTTCCCAGTCCACAGCTCAGGACTATGGGGAAACACAGGCAGAAAGCCATGGTCTCTGAGGACAGAACTCAGGGCTCTGGAGAGATGACAGGGACAGGACATCCCAGAAAGAAGTGAACCACAGAAGAACTGCATGTAAATTTGGGCAAGTTTTTGGCTGATCCTTGAACTATGGTCTGTAGTCTCTCAGGAGCCTAGCAGGAAGCAAATGGCTAAAAAGGTGAAAGAAGCTGAGGTTGCAGTGAGATGAGATTGTGCCACCGCACTCCAGCAGCCTGGGAAACAGAGCAAAAGTCTATCTCAGGCCGGGCGCGGTGGCTCAAGCCTGTAATCCCAGCACTTTGGGAGGCCGAGACGGGCGGATCACGAGGTCAGGAGATCGAGACTATCCTGGCTAACACGGTGAAACCCCGTAAAATACAAAAAACTAGCCGGGCGAGGTGGTGGGCGCCTGTAGTCCCAGCTACTCGGGAGGCTGAGGCAGGAGAATGGCGGGAACCCGGGAGGCGGAGCTTGCAGTGAGCTGAGATCCAGCCACTACACTCCAGCCTGGGTGACAGAGCAAGACTCCGTCTCAAAAAAAAAAAAAAAAAAAAAGTCTATCTCAAAAAAAAAAAAGCTGAAAGAACTGAGCAGTTTTCAGCTGCTGCCACCACAGGAATTGCCATTCAAGTCTTGCCAAATTAATTTTGCTTGCTAGAACAAAAATCAACACTTTTCAGAGAAAGATAACAGAATCTAGAGACTTTGTATCATTCACAATGTCCAATATGTAATAAAAAAATTACAGGAATTTGAGAAGAACAGGCAAATGAGAACAGAAAGAACAGGAAAATGAGACTATAGTCAAAGAGAAAAAAATGTGATGATGCAGTCCGTAGCCGAGAAAAAGCAGTCAATGGAAACTGACTTCAAAATTACCCAGATATTGGATTGGCAGATAATAACTTTGTTTAATTTTTATTGATTTTTTTTATTTTTTTGAGTCAGGGTCTCACTCCGTCACCCAGGCTGGGGTGCAGTGGCACAATCACAACTCACTGCAGCCTTGACCTCCCGGGCTCTGGCGATCCTCCAAACTCTACCTCTTGAGTAGCTGGGACTACAGTCACACACCACCATGCTGAGCTAATTTTTTGTATTTTTAGTAGAGACGGAGTTTTGCCCATGTTGCCCAGGCTGATCTCGAACTCCTGAACTCAAGCCATCTGCCCACCTCGGCCTCCCAAAGTGCTAGCATTACAGGCACATGTGCTACCTACCATGCCCAGCTAACAGATAAGAACTTTAAAGCAGCTATTACATATATGTTTAGAGAAACGAAATACTTTCAGATAAATGATCATTGAAAGGATTTATCAGCAGCAGATCTTTTCTACAAGAAATACTAAAGGAAACTATTTGGCCTGAAGAGAAGTGACAGCGGATGGAAAGTCAGTTCTCAGCAAACTACAGGCATATGAGTGAACAGATGAGGAGAGACACGGATGGAGCAAGTGGGGCTTTTACCAAGTGGGGATCAAAAGCATATAGGAGTTTCTTGCACTGGAATAACTTTTTCTATAAGCTTGGAGTTTGTTAATTTATAGAAAAAGCATTTATGCATCCATTTCTTATTTAACCAGGTTTTGTTTTTCCTCTCATACCAATCATCAGTAAAACTGAAAAACAGGCGAGGTGTCTAAGGTGTCTTAGACAAGCTTACGCTTCTTTATTCTCTACTTAGTCCCATAGTATCTAATATCCTCCTGTTCCCTATCAAAATCTACTTCCAGAAAGGAATCTAAAACACACTTCCACAAAAGTCTGGATGACTGACAACAGTCAAAGCGTTACACTTACAGGGTGTTTGGTCTGCATTTTAACAGAGAGAGGTTTCAATAGGAGGGAAAGGAAGTTTTTAGACATTAGAGAGCAGTGGTAATTTTTAGAGATAAGAAAGTGTTTATGGCTTCTGAAATCACATCATGTAAGCAATTAACTTCGCCTTCTTGTCTGGCCACCACTTCCAATTCTGCTCTCCTCTATCATCTTTTTTTGTTTTTTTCTCCTCCTGCCCCAAGACAGTTTCACTCTTGTTGCTCAGGCTGGAGTGCAGCCGCAATCTCGGTTTACTGCAACCTCTGCCTCCTGGGTTCACGCCATTCTCCTGCCTTAGTCTCCTGTGTAGCTGGGATTACAGATGTGCGCCACCACACCCTTTTTTACATTTTTAGTAGAGATGGGGTTTCACCATGTTGGTCAGGCTGGTCTCCATTGATCTCAGGTGATCCACCTACCCCAGCCTCCCAAGGTGCTGGGATTATAGGTGTGAGCCACCACGCCTGGCCCTCCTCTATCATCTTAAACTTTAACAATCAGAGTGTCAACTGTTCCCCATCAAAATTATTAAATGCACTGGAACTCCTAAAAAAAAAAAAAAAAAAAAAAAAGTGATTCTGGCCGGGCACAGTGGCTCACGCCTGTAATCCCAGCACTTTGGGAGGTTGAGATGGGAGGATCCCCTAAGGTCTAGAGTTTGAGACCAGCCTGACCAACACGGAAAAACCCCCTCTGTACTAAAAATACAAAATTAACTGGGCTTGGTGGCGCAGGCCTGTAATCCCAGCTACTCTGGAGGCTAAGGCAGGAGGATCACTTGAACCCGGAAGGCAGAGGTTGTGGTGAGCCAAGATCGCCCCATTGCACTCCAGCCTGGGCCACAAGAGCAAAACTCCTTCTCAAAAAAAGGTGATTTTACAGTTTTGAATCCATTTAAAACAGGGCTGTCAACTCTATTGTCTTATCCCCTTGAGACAGGAAGACAGAATGTGTCCAGAACTGGTTCCTTCTGGTGGGTTCTTGGTCTCATTGGCTTCAAGAATGAAGCCGCAGACCCTCGTGGTGAGTGTTACAGTTATTAAAGATGGTGTGTCCGGAGTTTGTTCCTTCAGATGTTCAGATGTGTCTGGAGTTTCTTCCTTCTGGTGGGTTCGTGGTCTCACTGACTTCAGGAGTGAAGTTGCAGACCTCCACAGTGAGTGTTACAGCTCTTAAAGGTAGTACAGACCCAAAGAATGAGCAGCAGCAACATTTATTGTGAAGAACGAAAGAACAAAGTTTCCACAGCATGGAAGGGGACCCGAGCAGGTTGCTCCTGCTGGCTCAGGTGGCCGGCTTTTATTCCCTTATTTGGCCCCGCCCACATCCTGCTGATTGGTCCATTTTACAGAGTGCTGATTGGTGCATTTACAAACCTTTAGCTAGACATAGAGTGCTGACTGGCATGTTTACAATCCTTTAGCTAGACAGAAAAGTTCTCCAAGTCCCATAAGCCCAGAGTTGACACTCTGACCCATAAGCCCAGCTGGCTTCACCTCTCAAAGCCCCTCTAAACAGGACACCCCAACTGCTGTTGGGAATTGGGTGATGACTGCTCTAGCTACTTCCTGCTGGATAGGGGCAAAGAAGGAGCCCTGCAGTTGTAGTGTCCTCCAGAGGGGAACTCTCTAGGCCAGTGAAAGGGCCAGCGGGTTGGTCCAGGGGTCCTTGGTAGAAGCTGTTAGTTGAGCTCATTTGGGGTTCCATTTGTAAAACCATCTGTAACTTGATGGCCTTGATCCTAGAGGAAACAAATTTGACAAAGAGGTTAAAAATACGGGGCCTGAAGGCAAGTAATAGCAAGATGGCTGCCATGGGACCTAGAAAGGGGAGAAGCCATGTTGCCCAACTCCAGAGGTTGGTATAAGAGTTTGAAAGGCATCTGATTTCAGAAGCCTTTTCCTGTAAACACCAGGCGGCATCTCGTACTATCCCTGACTGGCTAGTGTAAACACAACACTCTTCCCCTAAGAGGTGCAGAGTCCTCCTTTCTCAGCAGTGAGGAGGTCTAGACCTCGGTAGTTTTGGAGAGTCACTGCTCCCAAAAAGTCTACTTGGGATTGTAGAGTAAGGATAGATTTCATTATTTCTTACAAACTGTCTGAGAAATCCTTTGAGAGTGTGTGGGTAGTAGGATAATGAAGTAGACAAACTGGCTATTCTGGTTCCTGTAGTAGTAGCCATTCCTAACCGTATAAGTAGGGGTATTAGTTGTATGGCTCTGTGCTGATGGACTTGAGCTTTGAGGGGTACTGATAGGGTCTGATTTCCTGGGACAATGTTAATGTTGGGACTTAGAAAGACTAAGGTGCAGGTGCCTGTCCAGTTAGTGGGGAGGCAGATATAAGTTGACGTTCCACATAAGAAGAATATACCTTGGCTGGGTAGACAGAACTGGTTGTGTATGTTAAAAAGGTGTGTGAATTTGTTGTTTTCATTTTCCCATACTACTAGAGTACTTGCCAAGGTAGCTCTGGTGAGTGGCTGGAAAGGGGTGTTGGGAGCATACTGAGTGGCTCCCTGCGTTCTATTTCATTTTCATCCTGGCAGGAGCTACAGTATATAGTCCTGTCGCAAAGAGTATGGTTAGTATGCTGCTTAATAATATGATGAAATAGTAAAAGGATTCCATTGAAGGGGCAAGGAGAGGTGTTAAAGATAAAGATTATTTTTCACTTATCTAAGGAGGATGGGGTTTTTCTTCAGGATCAGTGGTAGGAGCCTCTTTAGTCTGGGATGTTTCCTTCCGAAATAGGAGATGAAGTCCTCCAATGGTTCGCGGGTGTATCGAGGCTGGTCTGGCTGATCTTGGGACTCCTGAGCTGACGGTCCCACAGGTTCCTCAGGGGTGTCCAAAATTTGACTCGGATGTGGTGAATCCAAGATTCCACTCCTGACACCTTAACTGTAGTGGGGGTAGAGAGGATTACTGAGTATGGTCCTTCCCACAAAAAGTCCATAGATGGGGAGGTAGAGGGGAGAGATTTGACCAACACTATATCTCCTGGTTGAAACAACTCTATTCCTTTTTCTCTGTAACATCCTTCAGGTAGGTTTTTAAGGTTTTGTTGATATTTTGCCAAAGAAGTTATATCTTTGACAAAGTTGGCTGATTCCTGATCAAGTAGGAGGTTATTTGTGAGAAAAGGTCGTCCACACAGCATTTCATATGTACTGAGCCCTATTTTGTGAGGGTGAAGATAAGTGAGGAGAATTTCGAATTCTCAACAAGGCCATGGGCAAAATAGTAGGCCATGGGAGATGAGCTTCTTGTGTTAGTTTCCTTAAATGTCTCTCGAGCGTTTCATTTGCCTTCTCAACCCTCCCTGAGGATTGTGGCCTCCAGGCACAGTGAAGGTGATATTGTATCCCTAGCATCCTGGACATTCCCTGAGTTATTATGGCTTTAAAAGTCAGACCATTGTCCCTCTGTAAGCTTTGGGGAAGCCCAAATCTAGGAATTATTTCATGAATTAGGACTTTAATCACTTCCTGAGCCTTCTCTGTCTTGCAGGGGAAAGCTTCTACCCAATTTGTAAAAGTATCAGCACAGACCAACAAATATTGAAATCCCTTTGACTTAGGCAAATGGGTGAAGTCTAACTGCCAGTGCTCTCCAGGATAGTGACCTATTCTTTGTTCCCCCAAAGGGGCCTTATGATGGACCAAGGGATTATTCCTTTGGAACACCTCACAGGGTTTGACTACCTGTCAAATAGTACGGAGGAGACTTGGCCCTGTAAATAGGAATTTGGCCATTTGATGAGTGTTTTCAATACTCATACGAAAAGTTTGGTGGAGGGTTTTAAGCATTTTTCCACTGGCTGGCTTTGGGTATAAGTACCTTTCCTTCTTCTGTCATTAACCACCCCGAGGTGAGAAAACTATGCCCCCGTGAAAGTCCCTATTCTGTTTCAGTTGGGGAATACTGGCGCTTAATCTCTTAGAGGGGGTTGTTCCATACCAAGGGTCCTTCCATAGGTATTTCTAATGGAAGGTTCCACCTGGCAGCAATTTTGGCCTCAGCATCTGCCTGATGGTTTCCTTCTGCCTTTTCTCCTTCACCTTTCCGATGGCTTTGGCAGTGTAACACTGCCACTTCCTTGGGTTTTTGCACTGTGTGCAATAACTCCATAATTTCCTTGTGGTATTTAATGGGGGTTCCCCCAGAGGTTAGGAACTCCCTTTCTTTCCATATTGCAGCATGGGCATGTAGAATTAGATAAGCATACTTGCTATCTGTATACACATTTATTCTTTTTCCCTTTCCCAGTTCTAAGGCTTGGGTAGTTGCCACTAGTTCTGCTAACTGGGCGTTGGTCCCTGCGGGAAGAGGCTTACTTTCAAGTACAGTTACATCACTAACTATGGCATAATCTGCCCTTCTATCCCATTCTCCACAAATGAACTTCCATCACTATATAGGTTAAGGTCAGGATTAGCTAAGGGGACTTCTAAGAGATCATCTCAGTTGACATAAGTCTGGACTATAATTTGTTGACAGTCATGCTCGATTGGTTCCCCATCTTCTGGGAGAAAAGTGGCAGGGTTGAGGGCCATGCATGTACGTATTTGAAGCACCAGTCCCTCAAGGAGTAGCACCTGGTATCTAAGTAGGCAGTTGTCTGATAGCCACAAACTTCCTTTGGCACCTAGTATGCCATTTACATCATGAGTAGTCCAGACAGTGAGATCCTTTCCATGTATTATTTTGATAGCCTCTGACACTAAGACGGTCACCACTGCAACTGCCCATAAACAGTGAGGCCAGCCTTTTGCTACTACATCAATTTCCTTACTTAGGTATGCCACTGGTTGTGGGGTTGTCCCACAAGTCTGAGTAAGGACTCTGAGAGCTATCCCTGCTCTCTCTGTGACGTTATAAAGAGAAATTTTGTCCTGTGGGAAGGCTTAAAGCTGGAGCTTGTACTAGGGCCTGCTTTAAGGTTTTGAAGGCTGTTTCTGTGCCTGGCTCCCGTTCTACTAGATGAGTATTTGCCCTCTGAGTCTCCTTGATTTGAGTATAGAGGGGCCTGGCTATCTCATTGTATCCTGGGATTCATAGTCGGCAAAAGCCGGTAATTCCAAGGAACCCCCACAACTGTTTTAATGTCTTAGGGTGAAGATAAGTCAGTATAGGCTGTATTCATTCCTTGCCGAGGGCCCTGGTTTCTCTGGCTAAGATTAGGCTTAGATATTTGACCTGCTGTAAGCAAACCTGGGCCTTCGACCTAGACGCCTTGTACCCTTGATTAACTAGAAAGTTCAAGAGATCTAGAGTAGCCTGCTGGCATGAGGTTTCCAAACTGGTAGCCAAAAGTAAATCATCCACATACTGAAGGACCAGAGTGCCTGGACTTGAGAAGTGGCCTAGATCTTGGGTCAGTGCCTGACCAAACAGATGAAGGCTATCCCTAAATCCTTGGGGCAAGAAAGTCCATGTAATTTGGGACGTGTGTAATTTGGGACGTGAGGACCTGTGGGATCCTCAAAGGCAAAGAGAAACTGCAAGTCAGAGTGCAGGGGAATACAGAAGAAGGCATCCTTGAGGTCCAGAACAGTGAACCATTCTGCTTCCTCTGGTATTTGAGAGAGCAGGGTATAGGGGTTGGGTACAACTGGATATAGAGGAATTACTGCCTCATTGATGAGTCTAAGATCTTGCACTAGTCTCCACTGACTGTTTGGTTTTTGTACTCCTAGAATTGGGGTGTTGCAGGAACTGCTGCATTTCCTTACTAAGCTTTGAACTTTTAAATGTTTAACAATATCCTGTAATCCTTTATGAGTTTCAGACCTTAAGGGATATTGCCTTTGATAAGGAAAAGTGGTGGGGTATTTTAGCCTGATTTGGACTGGGTGGGCATTTTTTGCCCTTCCAAATTGTCCTTCCAATGCCCAGACCTCAGGGTTGATTCCCTCCTCAAGTAGGGGACAAGAAATGGGTAACTTGTTCCCCCTATTCATGTAGATAACAGCTCCAGCTTTGGCTAATATATCCCTCCCCAATAAGGGTGTGGGACTTTCAGGCATGACAAGAAAGGCATGTGAAAAGAGCAAAGTCCCCCAATTACAACTGAGGAGGTGAGAGAAATACCTGGTTACAGGCTGTCCCAGGATTCCTCAGATGGTAACAGATCTTGAGGACGGTCATCCAGTACAGGAGATTAACATTGAGAAGGCTGCGCCAGTGTCCAGGAGGAAGTCAATTTCCTGGCCCTCAATGGTTAAACGTACCTGGGACTCAGTGAGGCTGATGACATAAGCTGGCACTTGCCCCTGGCTCCCTCAGTCCTGTTGTTGGATCATCTGGTTGGGGGCTTCTGGCCTAGAAAACCATTGCATTCTGGGGCAGTGTGCCTTCCAGTGATTGCCTCAGCATAGTAGACATGGTCGAGGGGAGGCTTGTTTCTCGCTGGACAATCTTTTTAAAGTGTCCTTGTAAACCACACTGATAACGAGCCCTACCGGGTGATTGGCCTGCTCCATTTTGTGTCCTCTCTGAATCACCAAGGTTTGTTTGTCTGAGGGCCATGACTAAGGCTATGGCCTTTCTCTGATCTTGCTTTTCCTTTTGGGCCTGTTCCTATTATAGAACACCAAGGTAGCCAGGTTTAATAAGGCCTCCAGATTTTGTTCAGGGCCCAGGACTCACCTTTGGAGCTTTCTCCTGGTATCTGCAGCTGAAAGGGTAACAAACTTATCTTTTAGAATCAATTGACCCTCAGCCGGGCGTAGTGGCTCGTGCCTTTAATCCCAGCACTTTGGGAGGCCAAGGTGGGCGGATCACGAGCTCAGGAGATTGAGACCATCCTGGCTAACATGGTGAAACCCCGTCTCTACCAAAAATACAAAAAAAAAATTAGCCGGGTGTGGTGGCAGGTGCCTGTAGTTCCAGCTAATTGGGAGGCTGAGGCAGGAGATGGCATGAACCCAGGAGGCAGAGCTTGCAGTGGGCCGAGATCGCACCATTGAACTCCAGCCTGGCCAACAGAGCAAGACTCCATCTCAAAAAAGAAAAATCAACTGACTCTCAAGTGATTCAGGTGACAGGGGAGTATATTTTCTTAAGGCCTCCCATGGCTGCTAGAGGAAGGCAGAAGGATTTTCTTCATTTCCCTGAGTTATGGTGGACATCATTGAATAATTCATGGGCTTTTTCCTAATTCTCCTTAGTCCTTCTAGAACACAGGTCAACAGATATTTGTGACTCCAGTCCCTATGATCTGAGTCGAGGTCCAAGTGGGGATCAATACTGGAGACGGCTTTCTGACTGGTAGGGAATTTGTCCCTTTCTTTGGTTATCATTCTATCATTTACTTGACTAAGATACCAGGTATCTCCAAACTCTTGGGCTGCCCTTTCATTAACGGCCAGGGTTTGATCTAACAATAGCATGACATCTCTCCAAGTGTGATTGAAGGTTTGCCCTAGACCCTGTAGGACATCCATATACCTATCAGGATTATCTGAAAGCTTTCCCAGATCTGCCTTGATCTGCTTTAAATCAGAGAGGGAGAAGGGGACATGTACCTGAGTTGGGCCAAATTCCCCTCCCCCTACAGCTTGAAGGGGACAAAACTGATAACCTGGGGGTTTCTGTGGTCCTTTGGAGATTTCTTTGCTCATTTCCTTCTGGGTGGGGGAGATTAGAGGAGGCTTATTAATAGAAAGGGGAGCTATATGGAGACTAAGTTATGGGGGTAAGCTGAGAGGTCCTCCTGTGGGATGTAAATTGCAAGCTTTGCAAAGTTGTGGATTGTCCTTCAATGAAAAGAAAGCTTAGACATAAGGTATTTCACTCCATTTGCCTTCACTCTTACAGAAAATGTCAAACTGCAGGATAGCATTGTAATTTGTACTTCCCTCAGGTGGCCATTTTTCCCCATCAGAGAGAGAATATTGGGGCCAGGCCATAGTGCAGAAAAAAATGAGCCACCTCTTTTTCAGGGTTTGCAGGTCAAATTTGTCCCAATGGCTTAGGACGCATTTCAAGGGTGTGCTTGTTGATGCCTGAGTGTTTCCCATCTGAAAGACAAAACCACCTGCAATTTTGGTTTGCTTGTTTCTCTCCCTGCCCAAGAACATGCAACAGTCCCTGGATCCTGCTAATTGGAATAGTTGCACCGACTGACGCAGCAGCAGAAACACCCCTTGCCCAAGAACCCGCAACAGTCCCTGGACCCTGCTGATCAGAATAGTTGCACTCACTGACGCAGCGGCAGAAACACTAGTTTTCCTCCTAGACCACAAGGAGGACCAAGGAATGTCGGATTTAGTGATCCTTACTGACGCATTCTCAAAAACCTGCACCCTTGCCTGTCCTCCTAGACCACAAGGAGGACCAAGAAAAATCGGATTTAGTGGCCCTTACCGAATGCATTCTCAAAAACGTGTTAGAGTCCTAAGCGTTCTCCTGTTAGTATTGGGACTTTACCCGTGTCCTATAAAGATGTTATGTCCCAAAAATGAAGTGGAGGGCCATACCCTGAGGGAAGGAAGGGATCTCCAGAGTTGGAAGGGTGATGCCTTTTGTCCTCACTTATATGTATAGGAAGGATACAATTTATGAATCTCCCCATATCCTAGCTTCAGGAATAGCTTTTGTTAGGCCTGCTTGTCTGAGGAGGGATCCTAAAATTCCAGAGAAGATTGTCCCCCCGCCAATGGGGCTTTGGGCAAAAATTATGTCTTTCTGATCAGTGAGGAGCCCGGGTGCCTAAAGAAGGCAAGAGAGTCCTGGAGTTTATACTAGAAATCATTCTTATAGAAGAAACTAGAAAAGCACCAGAGACAGGGACAGTGGTTTTTAGAAGCAGGACTAGCCTCGGAGAAGAGAAGCAATAGGAAGTTTGTCTGACAGGCATTAGGACCCAGAAGGCAAGGGTCAGGATAGATAGGCGAGTCTCACTTGGGCAAAGTGACTTTGAGAGTTCCACTCATGGCCTCAGGGTCAACCAACTTGCTGTTGGGACCCTGAAGCTGAATGGCTTTCCTCTCTGTTGACCCTAGGCTCAGCTCAGAAGTACAGGAAAAGCAGAAGCTGGTTCCAGGAAAACCAATGCTCCCAACTCCTGACTACACTAGTTGCTTTTAACTGGCCAACAGGTGCCCGGTATTTAGCTTCCAAATTCTAAGGAAAAATAGGACAGAATAGCAAGCGAAAGGGCTCTGATGGTACTCACCGCTTGGTGATAGTCAATAGTCCCTTTGTGGTTGCCAAAATGTGTCCAGAATTGGTTCCTTCCAGTGGGTTCTTGGTCTTGCTGACTTCAAGAATGAAGCCGCAGACTCTTGTGGTGAGTGTTACAGTTCTTAAAGAAGGTGTGTCTGGAGTTTGTTCCTTCAGATGTTCAGATGTGTTCGGAGTTTCTTCCTTCTGGTGGGTTAATTGTCTCGTTGACTCCAGGAGTGAAGCCACAGACATTCATAGTGAGTATTACAGCTCTTAAAGGTGGCGCGTCCAGAGTTGTTTGTTCCTTCCGGTGGGTTCCTGGTCTCACTGACTTCAGGAGTGAAGCCGTAGACCTTTGCAGTGAGTGTTAGAGCTCTTAAAGGTAGTGCAGACCCAAAGATTTAGCAGCAGCAAGATTTATTGTGAAGAGCAAAAGAACGAAGCTTCCACAGTGTGGAAGGGGACCCAAGTGGGTTGCCGCTGCTGGCTCGGGTGGCCAGCTTTTATTCCCTTATTTGGCCCTGCCTACATCCTGCTGATTGGTCCATTTTACAGAGCACTGATTGGTCTATTTTACAGAGTGCTGATTGGTGCATTTACAAACCTTTAGCTAGACACAGAGTGCTGATTGGTGTGTTTACAATCCTTTAGCTAGACAGAAAAGTTCTCCAAGTCCAACCCAACCCAGAAGCCCAGCTGGCTTCATCTCTCAAGAGGACAGCAGATAATAATCATTTTTTTCTTTTTCTTTTGGGAGATGGAGTCTCACTCTCTCACCCAGGCTGGAGTGCAGTGGCATGATTTCAGCTAACTGTAACTTCCGCCTCCCAGGTTTGAGCAGTTCTCTGCCTCAGCCTCCTGAGTAGCTGGGATTACCAGCACCTGCCAGCACGCCCGGCTAATTTTTGTATTTTTAGCAGAGACAGGGTTTCAGCATGTTGGCCAGGCTGGTCCTGAACTCCTGACCTTGTGATCCACCTGCCTTGGCCTCCCAAAGTGCTGAGATTACAGTTGTGAGCAACCGCACCCGGCCAGCAGATAATAATCTTTTTGTCACCACCTTAGTCATGAAGAAAAGTGAACGTGTGAGTGACTCTTCCAGTCCTAAACTTTTACAGTATTGAGAAGTGTGAAGATTAGACAGGGAAAAAAATGTTTGCCCAGGGACAAATGGGAGCATTACAAAGGCAGGTATATAAAAAGATAGTTTCTGACAAACATATGGTAAAATACTATATATATGGATGTTTTTAACTTAGAACTGGTTTTAGAAAAACACACACATAAATAAAACTTGATTTCCTTTCTTCTCATGTCAAGTTTTTCCTTGATCCACTGTAGTACCTTGAAATAGTGAGAGGTGAAGCCAGCTGGACTTCCTGGGTCGAGTGGGGACTTGGGGAACTTTTCTGTCTAGGTAGAGGATTGTAAACACACCAATCAGTGCTCTGTGTCTAGCTAAAGGATTGTAAATGGACCAATCAGCACTCTGTAAAATGGACCAATCAGCAGGTTGTGGGTGGAGCCAAATAAGGGAATAAAAGCTGGCCACCCCAGCCAGCAGCAGCCACCCCAGCCAGCAGTGGCAACCCGCTCAGGTCCCTTTCCACACTGTGGAAGCTTTGTTCTTTCACTCTTCACAATAAATCTTGTTGCTGCTCACTCTTTGGGTCCGCACTATCTTTAAGAGCTGTAGCACTCACCATGAAGGTCCACAGCTTCATTCTTGAAGTCAGCAAGACCTAGAACCCACCGGAAGGAATAAATTCTGGACACAATAGTAGGTGTTTAACAAATATTTACTTAATCAAATCAGGTTGAATCCAGGGCCATGCTGTTTCAGAAAGTAGCAAGTCTATGGAATAACTTCATTCTCATATTTTTTTTCCCCCAGCACAAAAGAGAGCAACAGGGATTCTACCATTCTTGCAGCTCTTTGCTGGCAGTCCAGTGCATGTTGTGAAAGTCAGTAAATCTGCACAACTTATCCTATTAATACCCTCCAAAAAGCAGAATAGATTTTCCCCTCAGAAAGGAAGATAGATTTTTCCCTGAAAACACTCCAGAGTACAGTGTTCTAGATATTTTTCAGGAGGTTTTGTGTTTGTTTTTGTTTTTGTTTTGAGATAGAGTCTTGCCATGTTGCCCAGGCTGGAGTGCAGTGGTGTGATCTCGGCTCACTACAACTTCTGCTTCCTGAGTTCAAGCAATTCTCCTGCCTCAACCTCCCTAGTAGCTAGGATCACAGGCACCTTCCACCATGCCTGGCTAATTTTTTTGTATTTTTAGTAGAGATGGGGTTTCACCATGTTGGCCAGGCTGGTCTCGAACTGTCAACCTCAGGTGATCCACCCACCTTGGCTGCCCAAAGTGCAGGGATTACAGGTGTGAGCCACCATGCCCAGCCAGGAGTTAAAATTTTTCAAAAAATATATAATTACTCTTTAAAAATGTTCAGTAACAAACTTTCAATTTATCATGCCAATGAAAGTGGTTACATGGAAAACCTGAAAAAGCAAACAATCCAAGTCACACATTTGCCTTTCCAAATTAGTTTGCTATACCAGTATTTTAATTGGTTTGCCATCTCTAAGCTCTTACAATTTATGATAATCCCAGCAAACACAAATCCATTTGCATTCCAAAGGGAAGGAACTATAAAGGGGGTGCAGGTGATCTACAAAATTCCCAGTTGGTATTTGGGAAATCTTGGGCGGACCAATCACATGTTTAACCCTATCTTATGTCCCATTAAGACTGAGGAAAACCACTGCCAGGCACAGTGGCTCACGCCTGTAATCCCAGCATCTTGGGAGGACAAGGCGGGTGGATCACAAGGTCAGGAGATTGAGACCAGCCTGGCCAACATGGTGAAACCCCGTCTCTACTAAAAATACAAAAATTAGTTGGGCGTGGCAGGAGAATCGCTTGAACCGGGGAGGCAGGGATTGCAGTGAGCCAAGATCCTGCCACTGCACTCTAGCCTGGCAACAGAGCGAGACTCTGTCTCAAAATTAAAAAAAGAAAAGAGTAGTCATGGTGCAGGTGATTTTTTTACACGTTAACTTTTTCCATTTTTATACTCAGTATTAGCAAACTACCACATTAGTCCAAGTGTCACAACATCATGTTTTGAATTTATTTGAGTCACTGTCTTCCACAATTTATAGTATTTATTTATTTATATTTGAGACAGTGTCTCACTCTATTGCCTAGGCTAGACTGTAGTGGCATGATCTCCTCTCACTGTATCCTTCGCCTCCTGGGTTCAAGCAGTTCTCTGCCTCAACCTTCCGAGTAGCTGGGATTACAGGTGCCTGCCACCAAACCTGGCTAATTTTTGTATTTTTAGTAGAGATGAGGTTTCACTATGTTGGCCAGGCTGGTCTTGAACTCCTGACCTCGTGATCCACCCACCTCAGCCTCCCAAAGTGCTGGGATTATAGGTGTGAACCACCACACCCTGCCCATTTTTAAATTTTTTTAAGATAAAGTCTGGCTCTGTCACCTAGGCTGGAGTGCAGTGGCATGATTATGGCTCAATGCAGCCTTGACCTCCTGGACTCAAGCAGTCCTCCTACTTCAGCCTCCTGAATAGCTGGAACTACAGATGTGTGCCATCATGCCTGGCTAATTTTTGTTGTTGTTGTTGTTGTTGTTGTTGAGATAGGGTCTTGCTCTGTTGCTCAGGCTGGTCTCAAACTCCTGACCTCAAGTGATCCTCCAGCCTCCCGAAGTGTTGGGATTATAGGTGGGCACCACCACACCCTGCCCACAGCTTATAGTTCTTAAGCAAAGTCTAACATCCCATTACTGTCTTACATGTCAATAAAACATTGATAATCAAACAGTGTGTATTGGAAACTGACTGCTACTGAGGAAATATGTCAATAGCCCAGATCACTGAAGAAGGTGCCAGCCTGGCTAATTGCAGATAAACTTTATACTCCCTTTTGAACAGTCAAGGCTTTTATCAGCAAATCTTTCTGGGAAAGGATTTCTTTCCCTTTCTTCTTGGAGACTTTTGATCATCAGTCAGCTCTCTCTTTTCATCTTTAAGACTTGTGATGTTTTCCACAGAGGACTGGAGACTGGGTTTTAGAAATGCAAGTTCCAAGGACAGATTCTCATTTATCTACAAATTTTAAATGAATAAAAAGTGGTTGAAAAGTTAATTACTCAGAATTTGCTTATTTAATTGCATTCTAACTTTACTTAAACTTCTGGATGTTTTTGGCCTTAAGCTGCCTTATTTAATGGCCTGTGGTCCGTTGCCATGGTGAAACAGAATTAATAACAATTCTTACTTATGCAAACTTAATACTTGTCAAATATACCCTTTCTTTGTTAAAAAAAAAAAAAAAAAAAGACCCTGGCAAATCTGGTAGACTTCAAAAGTATTATAAATTTTTAGAAACCTACTCCTTAATTATAGCTGTTTAGAAATTTGAGATGAACACATTAACAACATATGACAAATGTAGACACAGTTCTGCTCACTAACAGCTTTGACTGAAGCTTGACATTTGCTTTTTCAAGCTGTTTGAGAGTAATTTTAGCTCCAAACTATTCTGAATGGAGGGAAGTCACTTCATGGTCCAAATAATCTTTTTCCTTTTGAACTCTATAATTACTTGTCATTATTGGCCAATTGAAAGGATCAAGTTTATCTTTCTCCTAAGTAGTTAAAATAAAATTTGACTTTTGTTCAGTTTGTATTGTTATATTTAATGCAATCAAAGGCAACTCTACGTTTCTGCGTACTATAGGACAAGTTTGAAAGCACCAATATAGGTAGAAAATGAGTTAGGCAACTCAGTTAATAAAACACATGACTAGAAACAGTTCCAGCATGTTTCAATCTATGCTGTATCTGTTTGAATTTGAGGATATTATTATTATTGTTTTGTTTTGTGTGGTTTTTTTTTTTTTTTGAGATGGAGTCTTGCTCTGTCACCCAGGCTGGAGTGCAGTGGCGCTGTCTCAGCTCACTGCAAGCTCCGCCTACCGAGTTTACACCATTCTCCTGCCTCAGCCTCTGGAGTAGCTGGGACTACAGGCGCCCGCCACCTCACCCGGCTAGTTTTTTGTATTTTTAGTAGAGACAGGGTTTCACCATGTTATCCAGGATGGTCTAGATCTCCTGACTTTGTGATTCGCCCGCCCGCCTTGGCTTCCCAAAGTGCTGTGATTATAGGCATGAGCCACCGCGCCTGACTGAATTTGAGCATATTATTAACCTTGGTAGGCTTCACTTTGTTCATCTGCTAAGAATAAGACTTCCTTTACCCTAGATTGTTCATTCTAAGTGATACACAATCTAAGCCCCTTGGAATATAATGTAAAATCCTTTGTTGTTATTTAATATAGTTTTTAATAGGTTACCAATGTATATACTCAAGAGTATAGTTTTTAATAGGTTACCAATGTATATACCCAAGACTCCGTCACAAAAAAAAAAAAGAAAGACTTTCCACTCTGTGTTTCTATGATTCTCCTAATAGAAACAGAAAGATTTAGAGGTCCAAGCATTGTTTCTGGGAGAAAAATAATACAGATATTATTCCTGGGGAATGGTGTAGCATGCCTAATTTATCAGATAACAAAGCCACCTTATTATTCAAGTCCCTCTGAGATAAAGAAAAGTCAAGCAAATGGCAGCAAGTAATTTTTTCATACAATATTTTTAAAGTATCATTTTCAAAAACTCAAATATAAGAGATTCTTTTTTTTCCTTTGTGTTCACATGATTACCCCACAGTTTATAAATCACAGGTCTATTTTGTACATTTTGTACCAGGCAAGTCTGGGCATGCAAAGATTGTAGCAAGTTCACAAAAGCCACTTCACATACTTGGTTGTCATTTAGGTTATAACTGAGAACAAAAGAAGACAAACTCTTTCATAATGATAGGCAGGTCTACATAAATTGCTGCACAAACTAAATTCAGAAAAACTTCCTGTTGAAAAAGTTATTCTTTTACTGACACTCTGCCATAATACTTTCTGATATTTTAAAAAATATCCTCAGTGGCCGAGCGCAGTGGCTCACACCTGTAATCCCAGCACTTTGGGAGGCCGGGGAGGGCAGATCACCTGAGACTGGGAGTTCGAGACCATCCTGACCAACATGGAGAAACCCCCGTCTCTATTAAAAATACAAAAAATTAGCCGGGCATGGTAGTACATGCCTATAATCCCAGCTACTCGGGAGGCTGAGGCAGGAGAATTGCTTGAACCCGGGAGGCGGAGGTTGTGGTGAGCCGAGATCACACCATTGCACTCCAGCCTGGGCAGCAAGAGCAAAACTCCATCTCAAAAACAAAACAAAACAAATAAACAAAAAAACACTATATCCTCAGTAATGTGTATGTATGACATGAAGGTTTCCGTACCTTTTCTCCTCTCCTGTTTATTCCTTCTGTGAGTCACTGAGTCTGCAGCCACCCAGGCTTCCAACTGAGGACTGAATGTAGTCTAGCTTTTCCCCCAAAGCAGTTATACTGACACTTTATAAATCACAGAAAGAGAGTCAAGAGTCATAACCTTAGGAGCACAGATAAGAAGATAAGACTTGAAGTTTGTTCATTTCCTTCCTCTAATGGCTCTTTTTGCTATAGTTTCCCTTCAGTGACTCAAGAATATCCAAGTTACAAAAGATAGACAAAAAAAGGCTCCCCTGCAGTTCAGGTATATGCAGTAAAAAAAGCCAGAGCACGGAAGTCAGTAGCTACATCCCCTAGGCATATATTGGAGGGATTAGCAATGCAAGCTATGAACAGAGACAGACCTGGGGACCTGGATTTAAATCGCAGCTTTTTTTCTTTCTTCTTCTTTTGTTTTTTTGTTTTGTTTTTTGAGTCAGAGTCTTACTCTGTCACCCAGGCTTGAGTGCAGTGGCACGATCTCGGTTCACTGCAACCTCTGCCTCCCGGTTTCAAGCAATTCTTGAGCCTCAGCCTCCAGAGTAACTGGGATTACAGGTGCCTGCCACCACACCCAGCTAATGTTTTGTATTTTTAGTAATGACGGAGTTTCACCATGTTGGCCAGGTTAGTCTTGAGCTCCTGACTTCAAGTGATCCACCCGCCTCGGCCTCCCAAAGTGCTGGGATTACAGGTGTGAGCCACCACACCTGGCCTCAGCTCTTTTTCTTACCAGCAGTGCCCTGCACCCTCATTTATAAAATGGAGATGATATCTCTCCCATAAAGAATTATTTTCAGGATTAAATGAAATGTCCAATGTTAACTGCTTGGCACAGTGTCCGACAGAATATGTATTCCATTAGAGTTGTTATTATTGGTGTTGTGCTTGCTTTGAGCCACTCTATATAAGTTATGCTAAAAATAAGGTGAGAGGTGGGCATGGTGGCTCATGCCTGTAATCCCAGCACTTTGGGAGGCCAAGGCAGATAATCGATGCCAGGAGTTTGAGGCCAGACTGGGTGACATAGCGAGACTCCATCTCAAAAAATAATAATAATAAATTAGCCAGATGTGGTGGCGCTTGCCTGTAGTTCCAGCTACTCAGGAGGCTGAGGTGGGAGGATCACTTGAGCCCAGGAGTTTGAGGCTGCAGTAAGCTATACCACTGCACTGCAGCCTGGGTGACAGAGCAAGATCTTGTCTCTAAAATAAGGAAATAAGTAAGTAAATAAATAAATACATTACTAGGATAAATCAGGAAAAAATCATTCTTAGGAGTAAAATATTTGTATTATATAATTTTTTAAATAATGAAGTTTCACACTTTAAGTAACATACAGTAACAGAACTACATGCATATGTTATTCCAAAGCTACTCAAATGAATAGATAAGAACCCTTTAGAATTACCATAGCAGGATTTAAGGGGAAAGGGGTGTTAGACCTTGATTTTCCTTTTTTTTTTTTTTTTTTTTTTTTTGAGATGGAGTCTCATTCCGTTGCCCAGGTTGGAGTGCAGTGGCATGATCTCAGCTCACTGCAACCTCTGCCACCTGGGTTCAAGCAATTCTCCTGCCTCAGCCTCCCAAGTAACTGGGATTACAGGTGGCTGCCACCATGCCTAGCTAATTTTTGTATTTTTAGTAGAGACAGGGTTTTACCATCTTGGACAGGCTGGTCTTGAACTCCTGACCTTGTGATCCACCCACTTCAGCCTCCCAAAGTGCTGGGATTACAGGTGTGAGCCACCGTGCCCAGCCAATTTATTTCTTTTATTATTTTTATTTTTATCTTAAAATAGGGTCTTGCTCTGTTGCCCAGACTGGAGGGCAGTGGCACAATCGTAGCTCACTGCAGCCCTGAACTCCTGGACTCAAGTGATTCTCCCACTTCAGCCTCCTGAGTAGCTAGGACTACAGACATGCACCACCACTCTCAGCTAATTTAAATTTTTTTTTTTTTTGTAGAGACATCTTCTTATGTTGTCCAGGCTGGTCTTGGACTCCTGTCCTTAAGTGATACTCCTGCCTTGGCCTCCCACAGCATTGGGATTATAAGTGTGAGCTACCATGCCTGGCACTTTTGTTAATTTCAAAACCTGAATCAAATTTTACGAGGCCTCCTGATTTCAGAAGTGGTAAGCATAGTCATGCCCACTTCAAGAATAAAACATGTACAGTCTGGCTAACATGGCGATACCCCATCTCTACTAAAAACACAAAAATTAGCTGGGCATGGTGCGCCTGTAATCCCAGCTACTCAGGAGGCTGAGGCAAGAGAATCACTTGAACCCAGGAGGCAGAGGCTGTGGTGAGCCGAGATCACAACACTGCACTCCTGCCTGGGTGACAGAGCCAAAAAAAAAAAAAAAAAAAAAAAATAGAATAGAAAGTGTAGTTAAAAAAAGAGCTCAGCGGGCTGGGCATGGTGGCTCACACCTGTAATCCTAGCACTTTGGGAGGCCGAAGTGGGTGCATCACCTGAGGTCAGGAGTTTGAGACTGGCCTGGCCAAAATGGCAAAACCCTGTCTCTACTAAAAATACAAAAAAATATTAGCTGGGCTTGGCCGAGCACAGCGACTCATGCCTGTAATCCCAGCACTTTGGGAGGCTGAGGTGGGTGGATCACCTGATGTCAGGAGTTCGAGACCAGCCTGACCAACATGGTGAAACCCAGTCTCTACTAAAAATACAAAAATTAGCCAGGTGTGGTGGTGGGCACCTGTAATCCCAGCTACTCGGGAGACTGAGGCAAGAGAATCGCTTGAACTTGGGAGGTGGAGGTTGCAGTGAGCCGAGATTGTGCTGTTGCACTGCAGCCTGGGGGACAAGGGCGAGGTTTTGTCTCAAAAAAAAAAAAAAATTAGCTGGGCTTGTTGGCAGGTGCTTGTAATCCTAGCCTAGCTACTTGGGAGGCTGAGGCAGGAGAATTGCTTGAACCAGGGAGGTGGAGGCTGCAATGAGCCTCGCACTGAGATTGCACCACTGCACTCCAGCCTGGACAATAAGAGCAAAACTCTATCTCAAAGAAAAAAAAAAAAAAAGAGCTCAGCTAGTGACAAGTTGAATGTCTAAGTCCACTTTTGTGTGGCTGTAAGAGTTGAGAAGATGCCTTACCTATAATATATATTGAACAAGTTAATACTGTCTCCAGTGACCAATGTGAAAATAGCAATTATTCTTTATGTAGAAAACATATGAATCACTACTGTAAGGATTCTATGCTTATAAGGAAAAAGGACCGACTAAAGCTTTCTCAAGGTCAAAGAAGACAGAGATTTGAACTCCGAGCCTTCATAAGGAATCAGAACCAGGAACTGGAAACCTGTCAGGAACCAAGGAAGATCCAGTCTCTCTCCCCTTCCCGGCTCTTGCTCTGTTTTGCTCTGTAGGACAGCTTTCTCCCTGTACACCACCTCTTAGTCTCAATCCCTAATCACCGGCACAGCTGTCCCTGCATGGCTGCTTGATGCTACATGACCTCTTGGGGCCAGCATTAGATGCAAACTGACTCAGTCTGTCTGAGCCCCAGTTCTAAATTCTTAGGAGAGAGATTCTGATTCACTCAGTCTGAGCCAAGTGTCCACAAATGGTCCAAATTACTGTGAGCAAGAGACCATGGGAATGGAAAGTTCTTGGCTAAGGCATTGTAAGGGTGAGAGGAGATGACTTCCTAGAATTCAACGTAGACAATGACACGGCCACTAAAATGGGTCATTCCTTCCTTCCACCAGCACTGACTATCATGAGTCAGGCTGTGCTGGCGACTCAAGGATGAATAATTCCCAGTCCCTAGCCTTGAGGAGGTCAGAATTCAGAAAACAAGACAGGACAACTAAAGAAACGCTTTAACGAGGACAAAATACAAGAAGTATGAGTAAAATAATTCAGGACTCTAGGGGAGTTGATGACTAATTTGATAGAGGGTGTAACACAGAAAGATCTGGAAGAATGCATTATAAACTCGCAAAGCACATGCATTAGGCTAAACGTGAGTTAACTTATGTCAACTTTAGAATTTCTCTTCATTGAAGGACACTATGGACAAAGTGAACGTAAATGACAGGTCCAAGAAAAGACTTTCTCAATCATGAAAACTGACAGGGATTTAATACAAATCGGTAAGAAAATGATGGCTGTTCCACTGGGCGATGTGCACGCATTATACACAAGTAATGCTCACACCAGAGGAAAGAGCCAAAAGTGCCAGGCGTCTGAGGAGATGATAACACTCAACCATGATCACTTTACACCAACAAGACCAGCAAAACCAGTAGGCGCCCTATGTGGACAGAGCTTGAGCTCTGGGCTGGGAGAGCTGACCCGTGCTTCTGTCCTAGAAGGATTTCTCAAGGAAGATGAGGATAGAGTGAGGAACCAGCTCGGAAGGGTGTTCTGACTCCCAAGCTTGTTTTTTTTATTCTAAAGACAAAGGAGAATCAAGAGAAGATTCTAAGCAGACCCGCGACACAGCCAGAACAAAACTGACGCAACTCCCAAGGTTAAAAACAGACTGGAGACAGAGGTGGCTGCTTAGGAAATGAATTGAGGGACGTGTATATATAAAATTACATACGATGATTAAAGAAGAATGCACAATAGTATGCAGAGACTAGCGATTATTGTTAAGATTGGCAGAGTATGTTTACTAAGATCAGAAGTGAATCTGTAATTGAGCATACCATGTTTAATATTCAAAGGATTCTTTTTTCCCAGGCAGCAGCCTGTTTATGGTTTTTTTAATTGTACAAAATTGTTTAGAATCCTGGGGCCCAAACATTAAGAGTGTTACTTAAACAAACAAAAAGTACACAGAGATTAAGTCTAGAGTCATTATTCTTTGATCTTGTCTGACAGGTAAAGGCTCAGCAGACTTTGGTGGTTTGACTTTTTATATGTTTTTTATATGACAGTTACGAAAATTTAAGCCAGGCACAGTGGCTCACGCCTGTAATACTAGTGCTTTGGAAGGCTGAGGTGGGAGGATTGCCTGAGGCCAGGAGTTCGAGACCAGCCTAGGCAACATAGTGGGAAACCGCCTCTACAAAAATTTTTAAAAATTAGCTGAGAGTGGTGGTATGTGCCTGCAGTCCTAGCTACTCAGAAAGCTCAAGTGGGAGGACTGCTTGAGCTCAGGAGTTTGAGGCTGCTGTGAGCTATGATCTCACTATTGCATTCCAGTGGAGGCAACACAGTGAGACCCTATCTCTACAAAAAATTTAAAAATTAGCTGAGCATGGTGGCATACCTTTGTCCTAGCTCCTTGGGAGGCTGGGGCCAGAGGATCACTTGAGCCCCGGAGTTTGAGGCTGCAGTGAGCCATAATCGTACCACTGCATTCTATCCTAAGTGTCATAGCAAGACCTTGTCTCAAAAGAAAAAAGAAAAAAAAAGAAAAAAAGATAGAAAAAATGTAAAGCCTAGTTATACATAAATCACTCTTTACATAATGTAACTGCTCTGAGTTTATGAGATTATGGGTAATTTTTCAAAATGTCTTTTGAAAAAGTTCCTGTGGTGTCTACAATGAGGTTATACATCCATCCTTAATCTGTACCCAGTTTCTCTGTGACACTAATTGGTTATTCAGCTGGCAGCTGATGTCACTGGTGCCCAATCATGGGGTGGGCAGAGCAGCTGGCTCCCTGAGGAGGGCAGGAAAGCAAGGCCCCAGCTATGCGCAGGTTCTCTGCAATGATGGCACCTATGCAGTTCTTGTGATTTTAAAGGCATGAAGCTCACCAGTCCAATGAAGTAGATGGTCAGTAAGTGCTTATTAGCTTCTGCTTTGTATGTGCAGAGATTTAATTACCTCTACTCCTAAAAAATAGTTCATTTTGGCTTCTGTAACCTGAATATTAATTAGCATGTCATTCTCTTTCCTGTACATCTCCCCATTTCAGAGCAATGCCAGCACTGAGAAAACACAAAGTCCTTTTTCTTATTTGCTTCCAGTTTTCTAATTTCGTTTCCTCTCTCTGCCTCGCTCCCTGTTTTGTCTCAGCCCCAGTCTCTCCTCCTTCCTTTTGTACCCTGTGTCCTAGGCTTAATGGCTATGTCTCACTCATCCATGAGCAGGCTGCATGGAGACCTAAACACAGTCCGGACAAACGAACCCTCAGAGTAAAATGTCAAATCCAGCTTATTTGACAATCAAGTATTCGAGCCAACATCGAAGAAGCACGTACACATTATGTTACTTGCTAGGATGTTAAAAACATTAGATAGATTTTCTTCTTTTGAGATGGAGTTTTGCTCTTGTCGTCCAGGCTGGAGTCCAGTGGCATGATCTCGACTCACTGCAACCTCCCTTCTCCTGTGTTCAAGCTATTCTCTTGCCTAAGCCTCCAGCGTAGTTGGGATTACAGGTGCTCGCCACCACGCCAGGCTAATTTTTGTGTTTTTTGTTTGTTTGTTTGTTTGTTTGTTTGTTTGAGACAGTCTCACTCTGTCGCCCAGGCTGGAGTGCAGTGGCACGATCTCGATTCACTGCAACCTCTGCCTCCTGGGCTCAAGCGATTCTCCTGCCTCAGCCTCGGAGTAGCTGGGACTACAGACGCGTGCCACCACGCCCGCCTAATTTTTTGTGTTTTTAGTAGAGACGAGGTTTCATCATGTTAGCCAGGATAATTTTGATCTCCTGACCTCATGATCCATCCGCCTCGGCCTCCCAAAGTGCTAGGATTACAGGCGTGAGCCACCTCGCCCGGACTAATTTTTGTATTTTTAATAGAGAAGGGGTTTCTCCATGTTGGCCAGGCTGGTCTTGAACTCCTGACCTCAGGTGATCTGCCTGCTTCAGCCTCCCGAAGTGCTGGGATTACAGGTGTGAGCTACCGCACCAGGCAAAAAAATTAGATACTTAGTATGTAGACTATTTGTTTGTTTGTTTGCTTGTTTGTTTGTTTGTTTGTTTTGAGACCGAGTCTTGCTCTGTCGCCCAGGCAGGAGTGCAGTGGCGCGATCTCGGTTCACTGCAACCTCAGCCTCTCAGGTTCACGCAATTCTCCTGGCTCAGCTTCCTGAGTAGCTGGGACTACAGGAGCACACCGCCATGTCCAGCTAATTTTCTGTATTTTAGTAGAGATGGGGTTTCATTGTGTTGCCCAGGCTGGTCGTGAAATCTGAGCTCAGGCAATCCACCCACCTCAGCCTCCCAAAGTGCCGGAATTACAGGCGTGAGCCACTGTGCCTGGCCAGGCTAGCTTTTTATTTGGTAAGCAGTGGTGCCAGGGATCATGATATGTGCCAAATGTGTCAGGCCTAATTTTCTTTTTTTTTTTTTCTTTTTTTCCTGTTTTTCTTTTTCTTTTCTTTTCTTTTCTTTCTTTCTTTTTCTTTTTTTTTCTTTTTTGTAAGAGACTGGGTCCTTGGCCAGGCTTAGTGGCTCATGCCTGTAATCCCAGCACTTTGGGAGGCTGAGGCGGGTGGATTACGAGGTCAGGAGCTCAAGACCAGCCTGGCCAACATGGTGGAACCCTGTCTCTATGAAAGATACAAAGAATTAGCCAGGTGTGGTGGTGCATGCCTATAATCCCAGCTGCTCACTGAGGCAAGAGAATCGCTTGAACCAGGGAGGCAGAGGTTTCAGTGAGCCAAGATTGTGCCATTGCACTCCAGCCTGGGCAACAGAATGAGACTCCGTCTCAAAAAAAAAAAAAAAACAAAAAAAAAACGGGGACAGAGTCCAGGCTGGAGTGCAATGGTGTCATCTCGGCTCACTGCAACCTCCACCTCCTGAGATCAAGTGATTCCCGTGCTTCAGCCTCCTGAGTAGCTGGAATTACAGGTGTGTGCCACTACGCTCAGCTAATTTTTGTGTTTTTAATAGAGACTGGGGTTCGTAATGTTGGCCAGGCTGGTCTCCAACTCCTGACCTCAGGTGATCTGCCCACCTTGGCCTCCCAAAGTGGTGGGATTACAGGCATAAGCCACCACGCCCAGCCTCAGGCCTAATTTTCTTATTGGTTTTAATTTAAGCACCTTTAAAGATTTGCTTCATACTTTTCAGCCATTATATATAGTTTAAAATATTTAAGTAGGCCTGGCGTGGTGTCTGTAATCCCAGCACTTTGAGAGGCCAAGGTGGGCGGATCACGAGGTCAAGAGATCGAAACCATCCTGGCCAACATGGTGAACCCCTGTCCCTACTAAAAATACACAAATTAGCTAGGCGTGGTAGAGTGCACCTGTAGTCCCTGCTACTTGGGAGGCTGAGGCAGGAGAATCGTTTGAACCCGGGAGGTGGAGGTTGCAGTGAGCCAAGATTGTGCCACTGCACTCCAGCCTGGCAACAGAGTGAGACTCTGTCTCAAAAAAAAAAAAAAAAAAAAAGAAAAGAAAAAATATAAGTAATAAATGAATAATAAATAATGAACATAGCTTTATTCTACTTAATGTAATAGATGAGTTCCAGAAAAGAAGTATATGAATAAAATTATGAATAGAAAGAATAGAACTTCAAGTGACTAAGTTCTGTGAAGGAATTCTCTTGTTAATTATTTAATAATTAAAGAATGATCTTGTAAAACAAGGTGGCACCACGATAAAGTGGGTAATTATGGAATTTGGAGAAGTAAGACCCAAGCTTCAGCCCTGAGTTTGCAAAGTTGAGCTGGATTATATCCAAACACTCTTAGCCACAGTTTTCATCTATAAAACCAGAATTATTTCACAATGTTATTGCACTTTGCAAAAGATAAAGTACTATACAAGCATGAGCTGTTGCCATAATTATCTGCAGAGACTTTTTTTTTTTTTTTTGAGACGGAGTTTTGCTTTTGTCGCCCAGGCTGGAGTGCAATGGCGCGATCTCAGCTCCTGGGAGAAAAGAACCAAATACATCTAACGTGGCTTGGGAATAGCCAGTAGTTCTGCCTGTCCTCATGCCTTAAGGAGCTGTTTTGGAAATGAGAAGACAGACATTCTCAGCTTCCACGAATTTCCTCAACTCTAGTCATTCTAGTCATCAAAACGCCCTGTGATTCAAAATATTCTTTCTTTTCTTCCTGAGAAACCACAATGAAATTATTTCTTGATTACTAAAGGAAATGGAAGATTTTCCATCTCAGATGGCAGACTGAGTACATAAATTTAGAAACTCTATTATAATGCTAATTACTAATATTTTAAAAACTCCAACAATAAAGAGAATAGAAAAGGGTATCATCAACAAACAAGAGAGTTCAACAAATTTCTGTAAACACAAAGTGCACAGAAGTGATGGTGAGAGATGAGATCGGTGGAAAGCCTAAGTTGCTGATAGCCAGGGCTGCGACTGCAGGGCTGGGGCTGAGCATGACCCAGAGAGCAGAGCCTAGAAAGCCTTCGGACTCCTAGGCAGGTCAAAGTGGGTCTGAAAACAGGGAGATTTATCATAGGTTTCTTCATTTCTTTGTTTATTTAGAGACAGGGTCTTGCTCTGTCACCCAGGTTGGAATGCATTGGTGCCATCATGGCTCACTGTAGCTTCAACCTCCCAGGCTCAAGTAATCCTCCCACCTCAGGCTCCCAAGTAGCTAGGACCAGAGGTGTGCACCACCTCGCCCAGCCAATTTTTAAACTTTTTGTAGAGATGGGACCTCCCTCCCTATGTTGGCTATGCTGGTCTTAAATTCCTGGGCTCAAGTGATACTCCCTCCTCATCCTCCTAAAATGTTGACTTACAGGCAACAGCCACCATGCCCCAGTCCAAAGATTTATAAATTATATTAAAACAAATCCTACCCCTAGAGTCCCCAACTTCCCTATATAAAGTGTCTTGTAGCCAGGTGTTTAAACCCCAAGCAAAGAAAAGGCATCTTTTCTTTCTTTCTTTCTCTTTTCTTTCTTTCTTCCTCCCTTCCTTCCTTCCTTCCTTCCTTCCTTCCTTCCTTCCTTCCTTCCTTCCTTCCTTCCTTCTCTCTCTCTCTCTTTCTTTCTTTTTTTTGAGACAGAGTCTTGCTCTGTCACCCAGGCTGGAGTGCAATGGCACCATCTCGGCTCGCTGCAACCTCTGCCTCCCAGGTTCAAGTGATTCTCCTGCCTCAGCCTCCTGAGTAACTGGGATTACAGGCGCCTGCCACCACGCCTGGCTAATTTTTGTATTTTTAGTAGAGACGGGGTTTCAGTATATTGGCCAGGCTGGTTTCGAACTCCTGACCTCAGGTGATCCGCATCCCCCTCAGCCTCCCAAAGTGCTGGGATTACAGGCATGAGCCACTGCGCCCGGCCTCGGCCTGGATATATATATATTTTTTTTTTTGCATGCCCACCAGCAATGAATGAATTTCTGTTACTACACATTCTCACCAGCATGTGATGTTGTCAGTATTCTGAATTAATGCTATTCCAATAGGTGTGTAGTGATATGTTATTGTTTCAATTTGCATTTCCATCATGACCTATGATGTGGAGCATCTTTGCATTTGCTTATTTGCTTTCTGTATATCTTCTTTGGTGAGAGATCTGTTGAAGTCCTTGGCCCATTTTTAAATTGGGCTGTTTGTTTTCTTATTGTGGTAATTTAAGAGTTTTTTGTTTGTTTGTTTGCATGTTTCATGTAACATTCCTTTATCAGATATGTCTTTTGCAAATATTTTCTCCCAGTCTCTGCTTGTCTTTTCACTCTTTTGAAAGTGTCTTCCACAGAGAGAAAATTTTAATTTTAGTGAAATCCAGCTTACCAGTTCTTTCACAGATCATGCCTTCAGTGTTATATCTAAAGTCATTTCCAAGGCCAGGAGTGGTGGCTCATGCCTGTAATCCCAGCATGTTGGGAGGCTGAGGCAGGGGGATCACTTGAAGTGAGGGTTCAAGGCCAACCTGGCCAATATAGTGAAACCGTGTCTCTACTAAAAATACAAAAAAAAAAAAAATTAGCTGGGCTTGGTGGCGTGTGCTTGTAGTCGCAGCTAGTCGAGAGGCTGAGGCAGGAGAATTGCTTGAACCCAGGAGATCAAAGTTACAGTGAGTCGAGATCATGCCACTGCACTTCAGCCTGGGCAACAAAAGGATATTCTGTCTCAAAAATAAATAAATAAATATAAAATCATCTCCAAACCCAAAGTTGTCTAGGTTTTCTCCTACATTATCTTCTAGGAGTTTCATAGTTTTGCATTTTACATTTCATTCTATGATCCATTTTGAGTAAATTTTTGTGAAACGTGTAAAGGCTGTGTATAGATTCATCTTTTTTTTTTTTCCTTACGGATGCCCAGTTGTTCCAGCACCAACGTTGAAAAGACTGTCTTTCTCCATTCCATTGCCTTTGAGCCTTTATCAATATCAGTTGATTATATTTATGTGGGTCTATTTCTGAGCTTCCTATTCTGTTCCATTGACTTATTTGTCTATTCTGTCACCAGTACCACACTGTCTGGATTATGGTAGCATTGTAGTATGTCTTGAAGGCAGGTTGTGTCAGTCCTCTGACTGTCTTCTCCTCCTTCAATGTGGAAACTGAAAACACAGTAACAAACTATATAATTTACAGAGTTGATTCTGCCGAATATCAATAAATAAAACAAAGAAGGCCGGGTGTGGTAGCTCACACCTGTAATCCCAGCACTTTGGGAGGTCGAGGCGGGCAGATCACCTGAGGTCAGGAGTTCAAGACTAGCCTGTCCAACATGGTGAAACCCCGTCTCTACTAAAAATACAAAAATTAGCCAGGCATGGTGGCAGACACCTGTAATCCCAGCTACTCAGGAGGCAGGAGAATTGCTTTAACCCAGGAGGCAGAGGTTGCAGTGAGCTGAGATTATGCCACTGCCCTCCAGCCTTGGGAATAAGAGTGAGACTTCATCTCAAAAAAAAAACAAAGAAAAAATGTGGTAGACTGATCACATTAATGGCACTCATTAATAGTCTTCCTCTATCCATGCCCTTTGCCCTGTAACTTTGAAGTCCCTCCCACTTTGATTTTGGTCTCAGCCATGTAACTTGCCAAAGAGACATTTGCATACTTGATCTACACAGAGGCTTGAAGAGTTTCAATCTTTACTGCTCCTGTGTCTTTGACATGAGATTGTGTGCAGGCTTCCCTTCCGGAGGTTGAGTTACCACTTGGGGTAGAACCAGGTCATTTCAACATCAGCTATGCTAGACAGCCACCTGCTAGTCAGCCCTCCAGCTGACCACAGACACAAGAGCAAACCACGCCAAGATTAGCTGAATCCAGCCCAGATTTACAGAACCACCTAGCTCACCTATAGATTTGCAAGAAATTCAGCCTGGGCAACATGGCAAAACCCCATCTCTACCTACAAAACATACAAAAATTAGCTGTACATGGTGGCGCACCTGTAGTCCTAGCTACTTGGGAGGCTGAGATGGGAGGATTGCCTGAGCCCAGGAGGTCAAGGCTGCAGTGAGCCATGATTGTGCCACTGCACTCCAGCCTGGGCAGAGACCCTGTCTCAAAAAATAAAAAAATAAAAAAAAAAGAATTTGTGAGAAATAGTTTTAAGCCATTGCATTTTGAGATGGTTTGTCACAGCAGTAGCTGATAACACAAACTTGAGAAAGCATCCTAGAATTTAGAGAAAATAAAGAAAAAGAACCTGGGCATGGTGGTGTGCACTATAGTCTCAGCTACTCAGGAAGAGAAGTGAAGCTGGGCTGGGCTTCTCAGCTACTCAGGAAGAGAAGTGAAGCTGGGCTGGGCTTCTGGGTCGGATGGGGACTTGGGGAACTTTTCTGTCTAGCTGAAGGTTTGTAAACGCACCAATCAGCACTCTGTAAAAACGCACCAATCAGCACTCTGTGTCTAGCTAAAGGTTTGTAAATGCACTAATCGGCACTCTGTAAAACACACCAATCAGCACTCTGTTAAATGGACCAATCAGCACTCTGTAAAATGGACCAATCAGCAGGATGTGGGTGGGGCCAAATAAGGGAATAAAAGCTGGCCACCCAAGCCAGCAGCAGCAACTCACTGCGGTCCCCTTGCCTGCTGTGGAAGCTTTGTTCTTTCACTCTTTGAAATAAATCTTGCTGCTGCTCACACTTTGGGTCCATACTACGTTTATGAGCTGTAACACTGCGAAGGTCTGTGGCTTCACTCCTGAAGTCAACCGAGACTACAAACCCACGGGAAGGAAGAAACTCCAGACACATCTGAACATCGGAAGGACGAAGCTCTGGAGACACCATCTTTAAGAACTGCAACACTCACCGCCAGGGTCTGCGGCTTTATTCTTGAAGTCAGCGAGACCAAGAACCCCCCAGAAGGAACCAATTCCAGACACATTTTGGCAACCCAGATGGGACAATCACCAAGTGATGAGTACCATCAGACCCCTTTCGTTTGCTATTCTGTCCTATTTTTCCTTAGAATTTGGCGGCCAGTTAAAAGAGACTAGTGTGGCCACAGAACTAAAGACACGGGTGTCAGGCTTTCTGGGAAAGGGCTCTCTAACAACTCCTGACTCTTCAGAGTTGGGGGCATTGGTTTGCCTGGAAACAGCTTCTGCTTTTCCTGTACTGGACTGAGCCTAGGGTTGACAGAGAGGAAAGCCATTCAGCTCCGGGTCCCAACAACAAGTTAGTTGATTTTGCGGCCATGAGCGGAACTCTCAAAGGCATGTCACCCAAGCGAGACTTGCCTATCTATCCTATCTATGCTGACCCTTGACTCCTGGGTCCTAAAGCCTGTCAGACAAACTTCCTCTCACCTCTATTCTCCAAGACTAGTCCTGCTTCTAAAAACCACTCCCTGTCTCTGGTGCTTTTCTAGTTTCTCCTATAAGAATGATTTCTAGTAGGGACCTGGGCTCACCAATCGGAAAGACATAGTTTTTGCCCAAAGTCCCATCGTAGGGGGTACTATCTGGAATTTTAGGATCCCTCCTCAGACAAGCAGGCCTAACAACAGCTATTCCTGAGGCTAGGATATGGGGAGCCTCAGAAATTGTATTCTTCCTATTCATATAAGTGAGTACAAAAGGCATCACCCTTCCAACTCTGGAGATCCCTTCCCTCCCTCAGGGTATAGCCCTCCACTTCATTTTTGGGGCATAACATCATAGTAGGACAGGAGTAAAGTCCCAATACTAACAGGAGAATGCTTAGGACTCTAACAGTTTTTGAGAATGTGTCAGTAAGGGCCACTAAATCCAACCTTCCTCGCTCCTCCTTGTGGTCTATGAGGAAAGCTACTGTTTCTGCTGCTATGTCGGTGAGCACAACTATTCCAATCAGCAGGGTCCAGGGACCATTGTGGGTTCTTGGGCAGGGGGAGAAACAAACTAAAACCGCAGGCAGCTTTTTCTGTCAGATGGGAAACACTCAGGCATCAACAGGCTCACACTTGAAATGTATCCAAGCCATTGGGACCAATTTGACCTGCAAACCCTGAAAAAGAGGTGGCTCATTTTTTTCTGCACTATGGCCTGGTCCCAATATTCTCTCTCTGATGGGGAAAAATGGCCACCTGAGGGAAGTATAAATTACAATACTACCCTGCAGCTTGACTTTTTCTGTAAGAGGGAAGGCAAATGGAGTGAAATACCTTATGTCTAAGCTTTCTTTTCATTGAAGGAGAATCCACAACTATGCAAAGCTTGCAATTTACCTCCCACAGGAAGACCTCTCAGCTTACCCCCATATGCTAACCTCCCCATAGCTCCCCTTCCTATTAATGATAAGCCTCCTCTAATCTCCCCCACCCAGAAGGAAACAAGCAAAGAAATCTCCAAAGGACCACAGAAACCCCCAAGTTATTGGTTATGTCCCCTTCAAGCTGCAGGGGGAGGGGAATTTGGCCAAACCCGGGTACATGTCCCCTTCTCTCTCTCTGATTTCAAGCAGATCAAGGCAGACCTGGGAAGTTTTCAGATGACCCTGATAGGTACATAGATGTCCTACAGGGTCTAGGGCAAACCTTCTATCTCACTTGGAGAGATGTCATGCTATTGTTAGATTAAACCATGGCCTTTAATGAAAAGAATGTAGCTTTAACTTCAGTCCGAGAGTTTGGAGATACCTGGTATCTTAGTCAAGTAAATGATAGAATGACAGCCAAAGAAAGGGACAAATTCCCTACTGGTCAGTAAGCCATCCCCAGTATGGATCCCCACTGGGACCTTGACTCATATCATGGGGACTGGAGTCGTAAGCATCTGTTGACCTGTCTTCTAGAAGGACTAAGAAGAATTAGGAAAAAGCCAATGAATCAGTCAATGATGTCTACCATAACTCAGGGAAAGGAAGAAAATCCTGCCTTCCTCAAGCAGCAATGGGAGGCCTTAAGGAAATATACTCCCCTGTCACCCAACTTGCTAGAGGGTCAATTGATCCTAAAAGTTAAATTTATTACCCAATCAGCCACAGATATCAGGAGAAAGCTCCAAAAATGAGCCCTGGGCCCTGAACAAAATCTGGAGGTATTATTAAACCTGGCAACCTTGGTGTTCCATAACGGGGACCAAGAGGAACACGCCCAAAAGGAAAAGCAAGATGAGAGAAAGGCCACAGCCTTAGTCATGGCCCTCAGACAAACAAACTTTGGTGGTTCAGAGAGGACAGAAAATGGAGCAGGCCCATCACCTGGTAGGGCATATTATCAGTGTGGTTTACAAGGATGCTTTAAAAAAGAATGTCCAACAAGAAACAAGATGCCCCCTTGTCCATGTCCGCTATGCTGAGGCAATCACTGGAAGGTGCACTGACCCAAAGGACAAAGGTTCTCTGGGTCAGAAGCCCCTAACCAGATGATCCAACAGGACTGAGCATGCCCGGGACAAGCTCCAGCTCATGTCATCACCCTAACTGAGCCCCGGGTATGTTTAACCATTGAGGGCCAGGAAATCGACTTCCTCCTGGACACTGGCATGGCCTTCTCATGCTAATCTCCTGTCCTGGATGACTGCCCTCAAGGACCGTTACCATCCAAGGAATCCTGGGACAGCCTGTAACTAGGTATTTCTCCCACCTTCTCAGTTGTAATTGGGAGACTTTGCTCTTTTCACATGCCTTTCTTGTCATGCCTGAAAGTCCCACACCCTTATTGGGGAGGGATATATTAGCCAAAGCTGGAGCTATTATCTACATGAATAGGGGGAACAGATTACCCATTTCTTGTCCCCTACTTGAGGAGGGAATCAACCCTGAGGTCTGGGCATTGGAAGGACAATTTGGAAGGGCAAAAAATGCCCGCCCAGTCCAAATCAGGCTAAAATACCCCACCACTTTTCCTTATCAAAGGCAATATCCCTTAAGGTCTGAAACTCATAAAGGATTACAGGATATTGTTAAACATTTAAAAGTTCAAGGCTTAGTAAGGAAATGCAGCAGTTCCTGCAACACCCCAATTCTAGGAATACAAAAACCAGTCAGTGGAGACTAGTGCAAGATCTTAGACTCATCAATGAGGCAGTAATTCCTCTATATCCAGTTGTACCCAACCCTTATACCCTGCTCTCTCAAATACCAGAAGAAGCAGAACGGTTCACAGTTCTGGACCTCAAGGATGCCTTCTTCTGTATTCCCCTGCACTCTGACTTGCAGTTTCTCTTTGTCTTTGAGGCTCCCACAGACCACATGTCCCAACTTACGCGGACGGTCTTGCCCCAAGGGTTTAGGGATAGCCCTCACCTGTTTGGTCAGGCACTGGCCCAAAATCTAGGCCACTTCTCAAGTCCAGGCACTCTGGTCCTTCAGTATGTGGATGATTTACTTTTGGCTACCAGTTCGGAAGCCTCATGCCAGCAGGCTACTCTAGATCTCTTGAACTTTCTAGTTAATCAAGGATACAAGGCATCTAGGTCAAAGGCCCAGGTTTGCTTACAGCAGGTCAAATATCTAAGCCTAATCTTAGCCAGAGAAACCAGGGCCCTCAGCAAGGAACGAATACAGCCTATACTGGCTTATCCTCATCCTAAGGCAGTAAAACAGTTGTGAGAGTTCCCTGGAATTACCGCCTTTTGCCAACTATGGATCCCCGGATACAGCAAGATAGCCAGGCCCCTCTATACTCTAATCAAGGAGACTCAGAGGGCAAATACTTATCTAGTAGAATGGGAGCCAGGGGCAGAAACAGCCTTCAAAACCTTAAAGCAGGCCCTAGTACAAACTCCAGCTTTAAGCCTTCCCACAGGACAAAACTTCTCTTTATACATCACAGAGAGAGCAGGGATAGCTCTCAGAGTCCTTACTCAGACTTGTGGGACAATCCCACAACCAGTGGCATACCTAAGTAAGGAAATTGATGTAGTAGCAAAAGGCTGGCCTCACTGTTTATGGGCAGTGGCAGTGGTGACCGTCTTAGTGTCAGTGGCTATCAAAATAATACATGGAAAGGATCTCACTGTCTGGACTACTCATGATGTAAATGTCATACTTGGTGCCAAAGGAAGTTTATGACTATCAGACAACTGCCTACTTAGATACCAGGTGCTACTCCTTGAGGAACTGGTGCTTCAAATACGTACATGCATGGCCCTCAACCCTGCCACTTTTCTCCCAGAGGATGAGGAACCAATCGAGCATGACTGTCAACAAATTATAGTCCAGAATTATGCCACCCGAGATGATCTCTTAGAAGTCCCCTTAGCTAATCCTGACTTTAACCTATATAGCGATGGAAGTTCATTTGTGGAAAATGGGATACAAAGGGCAGATTATGCCATAGTTAGTGATATAACCATACTTGAAAGTAAGCCTCTTCCCCCAGGGACCAGCACCCAGTTAGCAGAACTAGTGGCACTTACCTGAGTCTTAGAACTGGGAAAGGGAAAAAGAAAAAATGTGTATACAGATATCAAGTATGTTTATCTAATTCTACATGCCCATGCTGCAATATGGAAAGTTAGGGAGTTCCTAACCTCTGGGGGACCCCCATTAAATACCACAAGGAAATCCTGGAGTTATTGCACACAGTGCAAAAACCCAAGGAAGTGGCAGTCTTACGCTGCCGAGGCCATCAGAAAGGGGAAGGAGAGGGGAGAACAGCAGCATAAGCAGTTGGCAGCAGGGAAAGACCAGCAGAGAGAAAGAGAGAGACAAAGTCAAAGAAGAAAAGAGAGAAAGAGACAGAAAGTCAGAGAAAGAGAGAGAGAGAGAGAGGAAGTGTCAGAGAGATGAGAGAGAGAGAGAGAAAGAGAAAGATAGGAAGTCAAAGAGAGAGACAGAGAGAGGAAGAGACAGACAGAAAGTCAGAGATAGAAAGGAAGAGACAGACAAAGAGGGAGTCAAAAAGAGAGACAAAGACAGAGAAATGCAAGTAGTAAAAAAAAAATCAAAACAACAACAACAACAGCAACAAAAACAGTATACCCTATTCCTTTAAAAGCCAGGGTAAATTTAAAACCTCTAATTGATAATTGAAGGTCTTCTCCGTGACCCTATAACACTCCAATACCATCTTGTTGTCAGTGCAAATGAGGGCATAGCCCAAAAGCACTGAGGCCCCTGACAACTCATAGCCTTCTTATCAATCCTATCAAAAATCCTTAACCCAGCAGGTTTCCTAACAGGGGACCTAATTCTTAATTATTACCATACAAACGTGTGAGTTTTTTGCACTCAGCCAAATCTTAAAGTACTTACAGAATCAGGAAGGAACCATCTATACCAATTCTAAGTTAATATGGACTGAACGATGTTTTATTAATAGCAAAGAAAAATTAAAATCCCACACAAGGTTTTCAACTAAAGTAAAGTTTGCTAAAAGTTAACAGTGTAACATGCATTATCCTACTACCACACACTCTCAAAAGATTTCTTAGATGGTTTGCAAGAAATAATGAAATCTATCCTTACTCTACAATCCCAAATAGACTTTTTGGCAGCAGTGATTCTCAAAAACTGCTGAGACCTAGATCTCCTCATTGCTGAGAAAGGAGGACTCTGCACCTTCTTAGGGGAAGAGTGTTGTGTTTACACTAACCAGTTGAGATGCCACCCGGTGTTTACAGGAAAAGACTTCTGAAATCAGACAATGCCTTTCAAACTCTTATACCAACCTCTGGAGTTGGGAAACATGGCTTCTCCCCTTTCTAGGTCCCATGGCAGCCATCTTGCTATTACTTGCCTTTGGACTCTGTATTTTTAACCTGCTTGTCAAATTTGTTTACTCTAGGATCAAGGCCATCAAGCTACAGATGGTCTTACAAATGGAACCCCAAATGAGCTCAACTAACAACATCTACCGAGGACCCCTGGACTGACCCGCTGGCCCTTCCACTGGCCTAAAGAGTTCCCCTCTGGAGGACACAACAACTGCAGGGCCCTTTCTTTGCCCCTATCCAGCAGGAAGTAGCTAGAGCGATCATCGGCCAAATTCCCAACAGCAGTAAGGTGTCCTGTTTAGAGGGGGAGGATTGAGAGGTGAAGCCGGCTGGACTTCTGTGTCGGCTGGGGACTTGGAGAACTTTTCTGTCTAGCTAAAGGATTGTAAATGCACCAATCAGCACTCTGTCAAAATGGACCACTCAGCACTCTGTAAAACGGACAGATCAGCTCTTGGTAAAATGGACCAATCAGCAGGATGTGGGTGGGGCCAAATAAGGGAATAAAAGCAGGCCACCGGCGCCAGCAGCGGCAACCTTCTGGGGTCCCCTTCCATGCTGTGGAAGCTTTGTTCTTTCTCTCTTTGCAATAAATCTTGCTGCTGCTCACTCTTTGCGTTAGCGCCGCCTTTATGAGCTGTAACACTCACTGCGAAGGTCTGCAGCTTCACTTTTGAAGCGAGTGAGACCACAAACCCACCGGGAGGGATGAACAACTCCGGACGGGAGGAACAAACAACTCCGGACACGCCACCTTTATGAACTGTAACACTCACTGTGAAGGTCTACAGCTTCACTCCTGAGACCAGCAAGACCACTAACCCACCAGAAGGAATGAACAACTCCAGACGTGTCGCCGCTAAGAGCTATAACCCACCAGAAAGAAGAAACTCTGGACACATCTGAACATCTGAAGGAACAAACTCTGGACACACCACCTTTAAGAACTGTAACACTCACCACAAGGGTCCGCGGCTTCATTCTTGAAGTCAGTGAGACCAAGAACCCACCAATTATGGACACACTTTCAGCTGTGGACATGGAATCCAAGGATTCCAGGGAAAGACATGCCTTTCTTGGTCAGCCTTGATTTGTACCTCCTTTCCATCCTGCACTGTATGAACTAAATCAGCAATTAATCCACCTCCTCACCATGCACATCAAAAAAGGGGGTTGTCAGCCAGGCGTGGTGGTTCACACCTGTAATCCCAGCACTTTGAGAGGCCAAGGTGGGTGGATCACGAGGTCAGGAGACTGAGACCATCCTGGCTAACACGATGAAACCCCATCTCTACTAAAAATACAAAAAATTAGCTGGGCATGGTGGCGGGCGCCTGTAGTCCCAGCTACTTGGGAGGCTAAGGCAGGAGAATGGTGTGAACCTGGGAGGCAGAGCTTGCAGTGAGCCGAGATCACACCATTGCACTCCAGCCTGGGCGACAGAGTGAGACTTCGTCTGAAAAAAAAAAGGGGATGGGAGATTGTCTTGAAGCATGAATAAGTTAACACTGTGCTTTAATTATCCAATATTGTGAAGTTCTGATATTAAAGTTATGTTCGCTTGGTGAAATGAATGGGAGATTATTCATCTTTTTCTGTGTTCTGCATACTTTTAGGTAACATTAACATCTACTCGGAAGTTGGACTCAACTACACAGCTACCTGCTGTATGTGCCTGCTTCATTGGCAGGTTTTTCCCCCCAATGACAATTTCAACTCTTCCAAATTTATTGTTCTGTTCAGTTTTGCTGCTTCTTTTTGCATTAATTTTGGTCATTGATATCTTTCTATAAGATCATTTATTTTGTCCAGCTTTTCAAATAAATTTATTTGTAGAAGGTGTTCTTTTATATTTAACTGTCTTCTGCATCTAAATTTGTCGCCTTTCTAATGTTTAATGTTACATATTCATATTGTATGAATTATACTTGCCAGAGATGTGTCTATTTTGTTTCAGAGAAACAGCTCCTGAATTTATTTAATACCATTTTTGCACTTAAAATTTTATTTTAGCTCTTATCTTTCTCAATTTCTTCCTTCTGCTTTCCTTAGACTTAATTTTTTCCTACTGCTTCTTTTCTAACTTCTTGAGCAAAATTATTGATTTATTTATTTTAACTTTTTCCTAATTAATAAAATCGTTTCAGGTCATAAGTTTTCTTGAATAGTTTTATCTTATTCCATAATTGCAGTGTTTTAAATGTTTATTGACTGTTTTTCATTTACATTTTTAGTTTTAATTTCTAATATTATCGTACTGTGATAACCGAATGTGGCCTAATTTTGGTGTTTTTTTTTTTTTTTTTAAATTAACTAAAGTGTTTATATCTGATGAATAGAGAATGGATCTTTGTAAATAGTTTCGTAGACTCCTGGAGATATCTGGCCAGCTTAGAACCTCTTTCTTTGAGAATTGACCTCTCTGTGTTCAGGTGGGTTTCTGTAGCATGCCACCCCACTTCCCACTCCCACATCACAGCTGCCTCCACCTCCCCAGTGGCTAACTGGATTGGGAGATGCGTGACCCAAGCTGAGCCAGTCAGGTTTTTTACTCCCAGGAATTGAGAGTTGAGGTTTAGTGACTCGATACAGATCTCTACTAGTTGAGAAGAAGCCACGTTCTACCTCGTGCAGAGAAGAGGGAGAGAGAGACAGAGACAGTGAGCAGCAGCGCTGCTTCCTGGCAGCTTCCTAGCTTCCTGCTTTATTCTCTTCTTGAGGTCTCATTATACTTTCAAAATTTGAGTTCCAACACTGAGCTCTTGTATTCCACAGTAAACTTGCTTTCTTGGCTTAAGGTAGTTTGAGTAGATTTCTATTACCTGTGTAAGCAAGGTATGAAGATTCAGTCTATTTGGATGTAAAACTGAACTCAGTTTGTCTTTGTTTCATTAGAAGCAATTTACCCCACTCTGCGGGGCAGAGAAAGCTCCACTGCAATGAAACCAGCAGTGGCTCTCCCTTCCAGGCAGTGGAGATCAGAGAATGGTGGTATCTAAATACTGAGCCTTCTTTGTCCATGAGAAAGAGGAAAACAGCTCCATTTTTCTTGACAATCAGGGCTTTTCCTAATTTAGAATCAAGGGCTATTAGAAAAGAGGATAATAAGGCTTTCTGGTGTGGAAAGAGACTTGGGCTCAAAGTTAGAGGAGGCTGGGAAAGAAGTTGGAACGGGTGATATTCTCAAACGGGGCTGTTTTCCAGGAAGCACCAGGCTAGCAGGAGAAGAGGGACCTCCACCGGTGGCAGGTTTGCTGCATCAGAGACCGACCTCACTGGCAACAACTCATGGTTTTTTTGTTTTGTTTTGGTTTTGGTTTAGTTTGTTTTTTGAGATGGAGTCTTGCTCTGTCGCCCAGGCTGGAGTGCCAGTGGCACGATCTCGGCTTACTGCAACCTCCGCACCTCCACCTGTTGAGTAGCTGGGACTCCAGGCGCACACCACTACGCCCAGTTAATTTTTGTACTTTTTTAGTAGAGACGGGGTTTCACCATGTTGGTCAGGCTGGTCTCAAACTCCTGACCTCAGGTGATTCACCCGCCTCAGCCTCCCAGCATGCTGGGATTACAGGTGTGAGCCACCACGCCCAGCCAACAACCCATGTTTTTAATCACGGAGTTGCACAAAGCTTTATTCTTTTATTTATTTTTGCCTCTATTTTTACTCCCCTTTGCCTAACCCCCAAACCATCCTAATGTATTTGAAGTTAAATATTTTTATTTGTTCTTATTAAACCATTTACTATTATTTTATATACATGCATTTTTAAGTTGAGAAATATAATTCACATACAATACAATTTTAACATGTACAACTCAATGGTTTTTATTATATTCATTATATTGTGCAACCATCACTGCTATCATGCATGTACTATTTTTTTTATTTTATTTTGTTTTGTTTTATTTTACTTTATCTTTTTATTTTGAGACAGAGTCTCGCTCTGTTGCCCAGACAGGAGTGCAGTGGTGCCATCTCAGCTCACTGCAACCTCTGACTCCAGATTCAAGCAATTTTCCTGTCTCAGCCTTCTAAGCAGCTGGGACTACAGGCACCTGCCACCATGCCTGGCTAATTTTTGTATTTTTAGTAGAGACCTGGTTTCACCATATTGGTCAGGCTGGTCTCAAACTCCTGACCTCAGGTGATCCACCTGCCTCAGCCTCCCAATGTGCTGGGATTACAGGCGTGAGCCACTGTGCCCGGCCTATTTATTTATTTTGAGACACCTAGAGGGTCTTCCCTGTTACCCAGGCTGGAGTGTAGTGTTGCAATCACAGTTCACTGCAGCCTCGACCTCCCAGGCTCAAGTGATTCTCCTACCTCAGCTTCCCAAGTAGCTGGGACTACAGGTGTGCACAACCATGCCTGACTCATTTTTGTTTTATTTTTGGTAGAGACAGGGTCTCACTGTGTTGCCAAGGCTGACCTTGATCTCCTGGAATCAAGTAATCCTCCTGCCTCAGCCTCCTAAAATGCTTGGGATTATAGGCATGAGCCACCGTGCCAGCCCGTACACATGTTATTGATTTACATAAAGGTATTGTGCTGTATTGTCTTTCTGTTTCCTGTGATTGCCATCAATCGCTGTTTTTAAAGTCAGTCTATGCTGCATGTGCATGTGGCTCATTGCTTCTCACTGCTACGGAATACTCCATAGTGTACATCTGCCACCATTTTTCTTACCCATTACCTCTGCAATGGACACCTAGGCTATCTCCACATTCCCACGGTAACAACCAATGCTGCAATGAACATCCTCTTTCATGTCCGCTGTGGGACAACTATATGGATAAGGTTTAACCTTAGAGTTGGAGTCTGGCAATTGTGATGGAGGGTCCATGGTAGGAACCTGAAAGATGAGATAATTGCTCTTTTGGAGAGGAATTACTAGGCATGGGCTAATCCCTGACTTGACCAAGTTCCACCAGGAAGCTGTCTGGAATAGGTGCCCCAGTCCACAATCCTGCTGCAGTACTTACTGGCTTTCCCGGGCACTCTCAGTATCATCAACTTTCTTTTTCTTTTTTTTTTTGAGACTGAGTTTCGCTCTTGTTGCCCAGACTAAAGTGCAATGGTGCGATCTCGGCTCACTGCAACCTTTGCCTCCTGGGTTCAAGCGATTCTCCTGCCTCATCCTCCCAAGTAGCTGGGATTACAGTCATGCACCACCACACCTGGCTAATTTTGCATTTTTAGTAGAGACAGGGTTTTGCCATGTTGATCAGGCTGGTCTTGAATTCCTGACCTCAAGTGATCCACCCACCTCAGCCTCCCAAAGTGCTGAGATTACACGCGTGAGCTACAGTGCCCAGCCACCATCGGCTTTCTTCTTCTTTTTTTTTTTTTTATACAGAGTCCCACTCTGTCGCCCAGGCTGGAGTGCAGTGGCACAATCTCGGCTCACTGCAAGCTCTACCTCCCAGGTTCATGCCATTCTCCTGCCTCAGCCTCCCGAGTAGCTGGGACTATAGGAGCCTGCCACCACACCTAGCTAATTTTTTTATTTTTTTTGGATTTTTAGTAGAGATGGGGTTTCACTGTGTTCGCCAGGATGCTCTTGATCTCCTGACCTCGTGATCCGCCCACCTTGGCCTCCCAAAGTGCTGGGATTACAGGCGTGAGCCACCGCGCCCGGCCTGTTATCGGCTGTCTATGTCATGCCCTAGCAGGTCTGAAGGGCTCTATTCCTGTTTTAGTATAATTTCCCTGCATATCTTCATGGGTTTATTCGCCTTTTGGGCTTCCTCTTCTTTCATTGCCTGTTGTTGTTGTTGTTGCACTTGTTTGGGTTCGCACCCTTCTCTTTCCCTTTTTCAGCTGAAGTTCTGTCTTTCTTTTCTTTCCCTGTATGCTCTAGATATTAGTCCATGTTTGGTTTAAGAAGCTACAAATATCTTCTCCCATCTGATCTCACTCTTATTTTTCCCCACGGTCTCTCCTTCTCCATGCAGTTAGAGAATTCAAATTGTCTGCACCCAGAGCCTTGCCAGGCAGCTGCCAAACACTCACACAGGCAGCACCCTCACTCTATCTGCCACAAGCACCCTCACCAGCCAACCACAAGGCAGAGGAGACCTCCGGCCTCTGCCGCAGGTCCCTGCTGCTATATGGCTTCCCAGTTATAACTTCCAAGAACGCTCTCTCACTCTCTTACCCCTCCCCCCAAAACTATAAACCTATAGGTGACATTGACACATGAGGTCATAGGGGAGGACAATCCTCATGTGGAGTTGGTGGTGAAGGGAGTGCAGAAGAGCAGGGAGCTAAGCCCACTGGAGAAACTGGAGATGGTGCAGAGAGCACAACCACTCTACTAAGCTTCAGGAGGAAGGCCTTCATGAAGGCAGAAATTGCCACAGAGAGGCTGGATGCAGTGGCTCATGCCTGTATTCCCAGCACTTTGGGAGGCTGAAGTGGGTGGATCAGGAGTTCGAGACCAGCCCGGGCAACATGGTGAAACCCTATCTCTACTAAAAATACAAAAATTAGCCAGGTGTGGTGGCGGGCACCTGTAATCCTAGCTACTCAGGAGGCTGAGGCAAGAGAATCTCACTTGAACCCGGGAGGCAGAGGCCGCAGTGAGCCGAGATTGCACCACTGCACTCCAGCATGAGTGACAGAGGAAGACTGTCTCAAAAACAACAACAATAAAAAAGAAGGAAGGAAAGAAAGAAAGAAAGAAAGAAGGAAGGAAGGAAGGAAGGAAGGAAAGAAAGAAAGAAAGAAAGAAAGAAAGAAAGAAAAAGAAAGAAAGAAAGAAAGAAAGAAAGAAAGAAAGAAAAGAAAAGAAAAAATTGGTACAGAGAGTGAGTTTCTAGTAAAAGGTTCTCAGGGAACATGTGGAGTTGGGGGCCACTGTAGATTTCCCCCATAGCAGGGAGGCAGTTGATGGTCTATTCTGTCAGCAGACAAGGCCCTTGGGATGCTAAGGAGTTTTTTGGATTACAGCCCCTTTAAAGTGGAACTCTAACTCAGATATCAAAGCCTTTAGCAAAAAGTATCATCAAAGTGACAGATTCCAGACCAAGGTGGCTTGGCTGGAAACAGAAAAAACAGAGCCAAATATTTGAAAATGCTGAGAACCAGTTTCATAATCACACCAAGTTGCAATAAATGAATTCTGTACTTTGCTCCTAACTGTATGGCTAAGGTTTAACCTTCAAGTTGAACTCTGGCAATTGCAATCAAGGGTCCGTGGTAGGAACCTAAGCAATGAGCAAACCCAAACTTCTGGGGCAGCCAGGCCCTGGGTCTTCCTGGGGCACTTCCCTCACGCATCACTGCTGAACAAATGCAGGGAGAAAACTTTAGGAAACCTCTTTGGATGATAGGATTGAAATACAGCAAAAGTGGATGTTTATGCAAAGGAAAGATCCCTTCTGCAAACTACCCTATCAATACTCCCTGTCCATATCCTGAGACTCCGGGGTTTTAGTGGGAAGCAGAGCTCAGAACTAGACAAGGTGTGGTCCAGCTCCAACTGTGTTCAAGTCACTCAGAGCTGCCTGGCCCAGCATGTCAAGATGATAATATCTGTATTGATTTTGGTGAACAAAATAACCAAAAATAACATTGCCAGGCAGCCTCCTTAGGCTCCAAGGAGTTATGTCACTAGTAAAAAGAGACTGTTAAATGGGACCTGTAGTTGGACTTAAATATCTTGCCTCTGTTTATCGTGTACCTGTCTGAAAATGAGAACCACACAGGAAAAAGCAGAGCGGAGGGATGGCGAGGCAGATTAATGAAGATGTCATATGAATCCTCCAGTCCAGCCAGGACTGAAGCTAATTCTGTCCAATTGGCACTTTTGTTTCTTGCTGAAGGCAGTGTATTAGGCCATTCTTGCATTGCTGTAAAGAAATATCTGAGGCTGGGTAATTTATAAAGAAAAGAGGTTTAATTGGCTCACAGTTCTGCAGGCTTTACAGGAAGCATGGTGCTGGCAACTGCTTCTGGTGAGGCCTCAGGGAGTTTTTACTCATGGCAGAAGGTGAAGTGGGAGTAGGTGCCTCACATGGTGAGGGCAGGAGCAAGACAGAGAGGTGGGAGGTCCCAGCCTCTTGTTTTGTTTTGTTTTGCTTTTTAGTCTTGCTCTGTCCCAGGCTGTAGTGCAGTGGTGCAATCTCGGTTCACTGCAACCTCCGCCTCCCGGGTTCAAGCAATTCTCCTGCTTCAGCCTCCTGAGTAGCTGAGACTACAAGGGCACGCTGCCACGCCCAGCTAATTTTTTGTATTTTAGTAGAGACAGGGTTTCACCGTGTTGCCCAGGCTGGTCTCAAACTCCTGAACTGAGGCAGTCCGCCCACCTCAGCCTCTCAAAGTGCTAGGATTACAGGCGTGACTCACCACGCCAGGCCTGGTCCCAGGCTCTTTTAAATAATCAGCTTTCACATGAACTAACTGAGAACCAACTTACCACCAAGGTGATGGTGGGAAACCATTCATGAGGGATCTGCCCCCATGGTCCAGTCACCTCCCACCTCCAACTCTGGGGATTACATTTCAACATGCATGAGATTTGGAGGAGACAAATATTCGAATTATATCAGTGTTGGATTTCTGTATGTATTTCTTTCTTTCCTTTTTTTGTGACAAGGTCTCTGTTGTCCAGGCTGGAGTGCAGTGGCACAATCATAGCTCACTGCAGCCTGGAACTTTTGGGCTCAAGGGATCCTCCTGCCTTAGCCTTCCAAGTAGCTAGAACTACAGGCATGTACCACCACACCTGGCTAATACTTTTTGTTTTTATTTTTTTGTAGAGACCGGTCTCACTATGTTACCCAGAGTGGTCCTGAGCTTCTGTGCTCAAGTGATCCTCCCACAGTGGCCTCCCAAAGTGCTGGGATTAGAGGTGTGAGCCACAGTGCCTGGCTCAGTTTCTATATTTCTATTGCTGCCAACCCAAAAGTCCTGATTAATATAAGTAGTATAAACACTGGAAAGTAAAGTGGAACTTTCATTAATTACATTTATTACTTGGAAAACTCCAGAGAACGAGCTGAACACTAATTCAAACAAATAGAAGGAAGGATGGATTTTTTTCCAACAATTGGTATTGGAACATCAGATCCCTACCTCATACCAAAATAACTTTCAGCAAAATAAAAGATTTAATTAAAGTGTAAAATGAATAAATAAAGGTATGGACTTTTTTTTTTTTTTTTTTTTTCTGATTTGAGAGTAGGAGAGGCTTTTCTTAGCATTCAGGCAAAAGAAGAAAACAAGCAAACAAAGACAGACTTGAAAATAAAATTGGCCGGGCGCGGTGGCTCAAGCCTGTAATCCCAGCACTTTGGGAGGCCGAGACGGGCGGATCACGAGGTCAGGAGATCCAGACCACCCTGGCTAACCTGGTGAAACCCCGTCTCTACTAAAAAAATACAAAAAACTAGCCGGGCGAGGTGGCGGGCGCCTGTAGTCCCAGCTACTTGGGAGGCTGAGGCAGGAGAATGGCGTAAACCCGGGAGGCGGAGCTTGCATTGAGATGAGATCCGGCCACTGCACTCCAGCCTGGACGACAGAGCGAGACTCCATCTCGAAAAAAAAAATAAATAAATAAAATAAAATTAACCCTTCTTTTAAATAATGAAGCACAGGATGAAAAATCCATTGAGATTAAGAGAATTAGGGAGGAATATCAAGTTTGGGGCTTCTAGGGGGTATCCTTGTGGGTGGAGAAAGTGATGGATTTGATTTTAGACGTGTTGATCCTTGTGGGACCACTCTGTAAAAATGAATTAGAGACATACACAGACACATGTATACAGCCCAGGAGGGATGACAAGGATTGAGACATACATGTTGGAGAACTCAGCATGCAGATGACAGTTATTAATAAATTTACTAGAGTGGATGGGATTACCCAGGAATGAGAAAAGAAGTCCTCAGAACCCTGCAGAACACTGACATTTACGGAACATGGAGGAAGAAAAATCCAGGAGAGGCCAGGAGCAGTGGCTCACGCCTATAATCCCAGCACTTCAGGAGGCTGAGGCGGGTGGATCACCTGAGGTCAGGAGTTCGAGACCAGCCTGGCCATAATGGCAAAACCCCTCCTCTACTAGAAGATGCTAAGCTCCTTCAGGAAAGGAGAGGTTCCAAGTTGGATTTGTCTCTGTGACTAGAAAATGACTAGCACTGTGCCACGTACATTAGGATATCCAATACACACCCTTTTGATCATTTTCTTTTTTCAAAAAACATATACTAATTTAAAAATAGGTCAATTTATGATTCAAAATTTAGTAGGAATGAAAGGATATCTTCTTGCGGCCCCTCTTTTTCAGCTATTTTCCCCCCTGGAATCTATGAATATTGTGCTTTCTGTGTATCCTCCTTGCAGAGATATTTTATACACACACAAGTAAATCAGAATACATTTTCTTCTTCTTTTTTTTTTTTTTTTTTTTTTTTTTGAGACAGAGTCTCGCTTTGTCGCCCAGGCTGGAGTGCAGTGGCTCAATCTCTGCTCACTGCAAGCTCTGCCTCCCGGGTTCACACCATTCTCCTGCCTCAGCCTCCCGAATAGCTGGGACTACAGGCACCCACCACCACACCTGGCTAATTTTTTTTGTATTTTTAGTAGAGACAGGGTTTCACCGTGTTAGCCAGGATGGTCTCAATTTCCTGACCTCGTGATGCGCCCGCCTCAGCCTCCCAAAGTGCTGGGATTACAGGCATGAGCCTCTGTGCCCGGCCTAGAGCTTGCTTTTTTTCCTGCTATGATTTCTATATGCTTTTACAGCTTGCTTTTTTTTTTTTTTTTTTTTTTTTTTCTGAGACGGAATCTCACTTTGTTGCCCAGGTTGGAGTGCAGTGGGACAATCTCGGCTCACTGAAAGCTCCACCTCCTGGGTTCAAGCAATTCTCCTGCCTCAGCCTCCCGAGCAACTGGGATTACAGGCGCACACTACAACACCCAGCTAATTTTGTATTTTTGGTAGAGATGGGGTTTCACCTGTTGGTCAGGCTGGTCTCGAGCTCCTGATCCCAAGTGATCCACCTTCCTTGGCCTCCCAAAGTACAGCTTGCTTTTTTATGTTTAAATATGTGGTCCCTTTGAAACGTGTCCATGTGTTTGTTTACCCAGTAGTTCTAAGACCACTTATTGTAAATATTCTGTTCTTTCTCATTGATTTTAATGTACCTTCAATATGTTATCAATTTCTGTATGTATTTTAGTCTATTTATCAACTTTCTTTTTTTTTTTTTGAGGCAGAGTTTCACTCTTGTTGCCCAGGCTGGAGTGCAGTGGTGTGATCTCAGCTCACCCCATCCCCTGCCTCCCGGGTTCAAACGATTCTCCTGCCCCAGCCTCCCGAGTACCTGGGATTACAGGCATGTGCCACCACGCCTGGCTAATTTTTGTGTTTTTAGTAGAGGCGGAGTTTCTCCATGTTGGTCATGTTGGTCTTGAATTCTGACCTCAGGTGATCCGCCCACCTCGGCCTCCCAGAATGCTCGGATTACAGGTGTGAGCCACTGCGCCAGGCATATTTATCAACTTTCTAATCCTTTCTACTGATGTATGTGTAACATTATTTTATTTATTGAAGGTTTTAATATTTTAAAATATCTGCTTGGTTCAGTTCCAGTTCTCCTTAATTACTCTTTTTTTTCAGAATTTTATTGGCAAGTCATATTGATTTTTATATACAAGGTTTAGACTATACTTCTGTGATTTAAAAAAATCCATTTAAAAATCTGATTGGAATTGTATTAAATTTATAGATCAACTTAGGGAGACTTGATTTCTTTCATATAAGGAGTCTTCCTAGCTAAGAACATAGTGTATCTTTCTGGGTGATTAGTTTTGTGTCCAAGAGTAAATTATAAAATGTTCTTTATGGCAACTGCACATTTATTGATAAATTTATTTTTAGCTATTTTTATCTTTTTTTGAGACAAGATATGTCTTTTCTTCCATTATATTTTCCAATTCGTTATGATTAATACACAATTTTTTTCCATTAGATTCTTAAGTGGAACACATCTGAACTAAACCATTGGCAGGCCAACGTCGTACTATTATTATTGTTATTTTTTTCTTTGTAGGTTTCCCAGGCAGTCTTACAAACAGTAAATTCAGTACTGGAGCTCTTGCAAATTTCTCCCTTAGTTGCTCAGTTCTAAAATTCCTTAGCAAGGTCACAGATGGTGTCCCTCTCTGCTGGTATTTTAGTCAAATCAAGGTTTTTGTTTATGCTTTTGTTCTGCAGGCCAAATAGTAGAGATATTTTTGGTGAAAATTGGAGTTTGATCTCATCAAGCCTCCAAACTGAGCACTCAGGATGCCGGGTAGCAGTGCTGTTATCTGTTCTGAGGACCCCCACTGGAGCAGGGCATTGTGCAAGTCTGTGGAAATTGCTAAGGCCACATTTTTGTACCCTCTCGTGAACTGAGACAAGTTTGCAGTGCTCGGAGTATTAAAATCACTGCGCTTTCATCACATTAATTAATTAGAAAAATTTTCATTTTGCAGAAGAAGGCAGTATTGAAGAGACATGTCACCTATAGTTAAAAAATGAGGAATGAAAACCGAAGACTTCAGGTGCTAGGGCTCTTGCTCTCTCTTCTAAGTTAAACTCTCCTTTCTCCTTTAACTCATAATGTCAACATTTCCAAGGAGCCTTCTCCAAACATTCATTGTTTCCCATTGCAAGTACCAGAGAGAAAAATGCCTGCTCAACCACAAATGCCCTCATTGATAAGTCAGGCCGAGTGGCTGTGCTTGATTGCTATTTGTCTATCTCTGACTGTTTTGCTAATCTAGCAGTTCTCAAAATGTAGTCCAGGGATCCCTGTAAGATTGCAAGACCCTTTTAGGAAGTTTGCAAGGTCAAAACAATTTTTTTTTTGAGATGGAGTTTCACTCTTGCTGCCCAGGCTGGAGTGCAGTGGCGTGATCTCGGCGCACTACAACCTCCACCTTTGGATTTCAAGTGATTCTCCTGCCTCAGCCTCCCAGTAGCTGGGATTACAGGTGCCCACCACCAAGCTTGGCTAATTTTTGTATCTTTAGTGGAGACGGAGTTTCACCATGTTGGTCAGGCTGGTCTCGAACTCCTGACCTTGTGATCCTCCCTCCTCGGCCTCCCGAGGTAATAAGTGCTGGGATTACAAGCATGAGCCACCGTGCCCAGCCGGTCAAAACTATTTTATAGTAATATTAAAACATTATTTGCCTTCTATACTCTCATTTGCTTAGGAATGTTTTCTGGAATTTTCTAAGAAAGTAGGTTTAGGATATAAAGATGAACATTTTGAGAGATGAACTGAGACTGTCTTCACTACTTCTCCTGAGCTCTTGCTACTTCCAGTTATACTTGCTATATTCCCTTCAACCTCATTATCATTCAATTAATTATTTCTTTGAAATCCTGAAGTTTGCCTTAAGCCTACATCTCCCCATTTCCTCCACCTTCATCCATAGTAACCAGCATTTCAGTCTCTATGTCTGTGTATCTGATCCCTTTTTTAAAAAATTCCACATATAAGTGAGATCATGGAATATTATTTCTAGGTCTGGCTTATTTCACTTAGCATAATGTCCTCCAGGTTCATCCACATTGTGGCACATCACAACATCTCCTTTTTTAAGGCTGAATAATATTCCATTGTTTATATATACCACATTTTACTTATTCATTCATCTGTCAATAGGCATTTAAGTTGTTTGCATATCTTGGGATTGTGAATAATTCTGCAATGAACATGGGAGTGCAGAGATCTTTACAAGGTGATCATATCACTTCCTTTTGGTATATGCTGAGAAGAGGCATTGCTGGGTTATATGTTACTTTTATTTTTAGTTGCTTTAGGAACCTCCATACTTTTGTCTATAATGGCTGTACTAATCTACCTTCCCACCAACAGTGTATTAAGGTTCCTGTTCTCCACACCATTGCTAACATTTGTTATATCTTGGCTTCTTTTGTTTGTTTGTTTGTTTGTTTGTTCGTTTGATAATACCAATCCCCATGGGTGTGAGATGATCTCATAGGGGTTTTAATATGCATTTCCCTTGTGATTAGTGATGTTGAGCACCTTTTCATGTACCTGTTGACCATTTGTGTATCTTCTTTGGATACATATCTGTTCATGTCCTTTGCTTATTTTTTAATTTGGTTATTTCTTTATCTGCTATTGAGCTGTAAAGATTCCTTATAAATTTTGGATATTAACTCCTTATTAGATATGTGGTTTGCAATAATTTTTTCCCAGTCTGTAGGTTGCCTTTTCATTTTATTGATTGTTTCCTTGTCGGTGCAGAAGCTGTTTAGTTTGATGTAGTCCCATTGATATATATATATATTTTGTAGCCTGGGCTTTTGGTGTGACATCCAAAAAACCATTGCAGAGGCTAATGTCTGGGAGCTTCTCCCCTGTGTTCTCTTCTAGGAGTTTTATGGTTTCAGGTTTTACATTTAGGTCTTTTATTTATTTTGAGTTGATTTTTGTGTAAGGTGTAAGATAAGGATCCAATTTAATTCTATTCCATGCGGAAATCCAGTTTTCCCAGGAACGTTTCTTGAAGATTACCCATTCTGCATTGTGTCCTCTTGGTGCCCTTATCAAAAATTTGTTGACCATATATGTTTGGATTTAATTCTGGGCTCTATATTCTGTTCCATTGGTCTGTTTCTGTTTTTAATGCCTGTACCATATATTTTGATGACTATAGCTTTCTGATGTAATTTAAAATCAGAAGTGTGATGACTCCAACTTTGTTTTTCTTTCTCTGTATTGTTTTGGCTATTTTTTGTGGTTCCATGCAAATTTTAGGATTGTGTTTTCTCTTTCTGTGAAGAATGCTACTGGAATTTTGATAGGGATTGCATTAAATCTGTTTATTGCTATGGGTCATATGAACATTTTAACAATATTAATTCTTCCCATCCATGAACATGGGATATCATTCAATTTATTTGTGTCTTCTTCAATTTCTTTAATTAATGTTTTATAGTTTTCAGTATACAAATCTTTCACCTCCTTGGTTAAATTTATTCCTAGGATTTTTTTTTTATACTACTGTAAGTGGGGTTGTTTTCATGTTTTTTTTGTTTCAGCAAGGTCATTATTTCTGTATAGAAATGCTACTGGTTTTCGTATGTTGATTTTGCATTCTGTAACCTACTGAATTCATTTATTAGTTCTAACACCTTTTTGTGACATCCTTGAGGTTTTTCTACATATGGAATCATGTCATCTGCAAATAAAGATAATTTTACTTCTTTTCCAATTTGGATGCTTTTTATTTATTTTTCTTCTCTGATTGCTCTTGCTAGTACTTGCAGTACTATGTTGAATAAAAGTGGTGAGGGTGGGCATCTCTGCCTTGTTCTGAATCTTAGTGGGAAAGTTTTCAGTTGTTCCTCACTTATTATAACGTTAGCAGTGAGGCAGGGCATGGTGGTTCACACCTGTAATCCCAGCTCTTTGGGAGGCTGAGGTGAGCAGATCACTTGAGGCCAGGAGTTCAAGCAACATGGCAAGACCCTATCTCTACTAAAAATACAAAAGTTAGGCAGGGCACGGTGGCTCAAGCCTGTAATCCCAGCACTTTGGGAGGCCGAGATGGGCGGATCACAAGGTCAGGAGATCGAGACCATCCTGGCTAACATGGTGAAACCCCGTCTCTACTAAAAAATACAAAAAACTAGCCGGGCGAGGTGGCGGGCGCCTGTAGTCCCAGCTACTCGGGAGGCTGAGGCAGGAGAATGGTGTAAACCCAGGAGGCGGAGCTTGCAGTGAGCTGAGATCCGGCCACTGCACTCCAGCCTGGGCGACAGAGCGAGACTCCGTCTCAAAAAAAAAAAAAAAAAAAGTTAGCCAGGCATGGTGGTGCATGCCTGTAATCCCAGCTACTTGGGAGGCTGAGGCATGGGAATCACTTGAACTTGGGAGACAGAGGTTGCAGTAAGCCAAGATCATGCCACCACACTCCAGCCTGGGTGACAGATCCAGACTCTGTCCCAAAAAAAAAAAAAAAAAGCAGTGATTTTTGTTGTTGTTGTTGTAATAAATGGCCTCTGCTATGCTGAGGAGCCTTCTTGCTATACCTAAACTGTTAAGAGTTTTTATCAAAGAAGGATGCTGAATTTTGTCAAATGCTTTTTCTGTGTCAATTGAGAAGATCATGTGATTTTATCCATTCTGTTATGTCATGGATTGCATTGATTAACTTGTGAATGTTAAACTAGCCTTTAGGGATAAATCTCATTTGGTCAAATCTACAGTTGACCCTTGAACAACATGGGGGTTAGGGGTACTAACACCTAGCATGGTGCTATAACTTTTTATTCACCCCAAATTTACTAATAGCTTACTGTTGACCAGAAACCTTACTGATAACATAAACAGTCAATTAAAGCATATTTTGTATATTTATTATATACTATATTCTTTTTGTTGTTGTTGTTGTTGTTGTTGTTGTTGTGAGAAGGAGTCTTGCTCTGATGCCAGGCTGGAGTGCTGTGGTGTGATCTTGGCTCACTGCAACCTCCAACTCCCTGGTTCAAGCGATTCTCCTGCCTCTGCCTCCTGAGTAGCTGGGATTACAGCTACTCAGTAAGTAGTAATCACTTAAAGTGTCAGGTCACATATAAGAGAATCCCCATTACACTATAAACAGATTTCACAGCAGAAACCTTTCAGGCCAGGAGAGAATGGAATAACATATTCAGAGAAGTGGTGGGGTGGGGTGGGGTGGGGTTGGGGGGTCCTGTCAGCCAAGAATACTATGTCCAAGAAGGTTGTCCTTCAGAAATGAAGGAGAAATAATCTCTCCCAGACAACCAAAAGCTGGAGAAATTAATCACCACTGGACCAGCCTCACAAGAAATGCTTAAGAGAGTGCTTCAACCAGAAGTAAAAGACAGTAATTATTTTAATGAAAACACATACAAGTATATAACTCATTGGCAAAGATAAGTTTATAGTCAAATTCAGAATACCCCATTGTTGTAATGGTGGTGGATAAATCTCAAATCTCTAAAAAGGTTAAAAGTCAAAATGGTCAAAAATACTACACCTACAATAAGTTGTTAAGGACAAAACAAAATAAAAAAATGTAGGCCAGGCACGGTGGCTCATGCCTGTAATCCCAGCACTTTGGGAGGCCAAGGCAGGTGGATCCTGAGGTCAGATCGAGACCATCCTGGCCAACATGGTGAAATCCTGTCTCTAATAAAAGTACAAAAAATTAGCCAGATGTGGTGGTGTACGCCTGTAGTCCCAGCTACTTGGGAGGCTGAGGCAGGATAATTGCTTGAACCCAGGAGGCAGAGGTTGCAGTGAGCTGAGATTGCACCATTACACTCCAGCCTGGGTGACAGAGTGACACTCTGTCTCCAAAAAAAAAAAAATTTTTTTTTCTTCTGCCTAATCTAATCTTCTGTTGGAGCTCTCACAAGTATTTTTCATTTCGTTCCTTGAATTCTTCAGCTCCAAGATTTCTATTTGGTTATTTTAAAATGGTATCTATCTTTAAAAATTTTTAAATTTATATTATGAATTGTTTTCTGGTTTCATTAAATTGTCTATATTCTCTTGTCTCACTGAGTTTCTTTAAGATAATTACAGTAATATGTCAATTAATGATGGGATATGTTCTGAGAAATGTGGTGTTAGGTGATTTTGTCATTGTAGAATGTACTTACATAAACCTAGATGGTATAGCCAACTACATACCTAGGCTATATGATATAGCTTATTGTTTCTAGCATCCACACCCGTCCACCATATTACTGCACTGAATACTGTAGGCAATTGTAACACGATGTTAAGTATGTGTATCTAAACATAGAATAGGTACAATAAAAATACAGTATAAAAGATAAAAAAAAGTTACACCTTTATAGGGCACTTACCATGAATGAAGCTTGAAGGACTAGGAGTTGCTCTGGATGATTTAATGAGTGAATGATGAGTGAATGGGGGAAGGTCTGCAGCATTACTGTATACTATTATTGAATTTTTAAACACTGTACACATAGTCTACACTGCTTATTTTAAAAATATTTCTTTAATAATAAATTAACCTTAGCTTACTGTATATGTTCACTGTGTAATCTTTTAAATATTTTTAAATTTTGGACCCTTTTGAAATAACACTTAGCTTAAAAGACAAACAGATTGTATAGTTACACAAAAACATTTTCTTTCTTTGTATCCTTAGTCTCTAAACTTTTAAATATTACTTCTTAAATTCTTTTTGTTAAAAACAAAGACACAAACACACACACTAGCCTAGGCCTACACACAATTAAGATAATCAGTATCATTGTCTTCCACTTCCACATTTTGTCTGGACTATCTCCTGAATGACCTGCCTGAGGCTCTCCTTGAGGAAGTGTCACTCTTTTCAGAAACATGTCCATGGTGGTGGTTTACTTAGTTTTCTTTCTTTCTTTCTTTTCTTTCTTTCTTTCTTTCTTTCTTTCTTTCTTTCTTTCTTTCTTTCTCTTTCTTTCTTTCTTTCTTCTTATCTTTCTTCTTTCTTTTTCTTTCTTTCTTCTTTCTTTCTTTCTTTTTCTTTCTTTCTTTCTTCTTTCTTTTTCTTTCTTTCTTCTTTCTTTCTCTCTCTCTCTCTCTCTCTCTTTCTTTCTTTCTTCTTTCTTTTTTTGAGATGGGGTGTCACTCTGTTGTCCAGGCTGGAGTACAGTGGTATGATCTTAGCCCAGTACAACCTCCACCTCCCGGGTTCAAGTGATTCTCCTGCCTTAGCCTCTTGAGTAGCTGGGATTACAGGCACCCGCCACCAAGCCTGGCTAATTTTTGTATTTTTAGTAGAGATGGAATTTTGCCATGTTGACCAGGCTGGTCTTGAACTCTTGACCTCAGGTGATCCACCTGCCTTGGCCTCCCAAAGTGCAAACTGCTGGGATTACAGGTGTGAGCCACTGCGCCTGGCCTAGTTTCTATTTTTAAATCATAGATTTGCTTGGTGACATCACTCCAAGAACCAAGCAAGTTTCTTGATGCAGTCATAGATGTTGTAATCCTTCCAGGATTGACTAATGTCTTCTCCATGTGTTCCACAGTTGCAATAACCTGGGTAAATGTCTTCTTATGTAGTAGCCCTAAAAGTGGCTATGACTCCTCGACCCATTGTTTGGATAAAAGAGATGGTGTTTGGAGGGAGAAGCACCACATTGATATTGGATGAAGGTGACAAATAGGAGGATGTGTGGGAACATTATCAAAAATAAGCAAATTATTGAAAGGTATGTTATTCTCCAAACAGTACTTCATTTTGCTGGGATAGCAATTGGGAGGGCATCTTGGAAGATAAGATGTGTCATAGGCAGGAAGATTGCTTGAGCCCAGGAGTTGAAGACCAGCCTGGGCAACAGAGCAAGACCTTGTCTATACTTAAAAAAAAAAAAAAAAATCCAGGCATGATGGCTTACACTTGTAGTCCCAGCTACTTGGGAGGCTAAGGTGGGAGGATTGCTTGAGCCCAGAAGGTCAAGGCTGCAGTGAGCTATGATTACTCCACTGAACCTCCAACTTGGGCAACAGAGTGAGCCCCTACATCTAAACAAACAAAACTTCAAAAGTCAGAAAAAGAGTGGTGGAAAGAAATAGGAACAAAGGTCAAAGGCAACAAATAGAAAACATTGACAAATACAATATCTACCATATCAGGAATCACTTTAAATGACAATGATCCAAAAACTCCAACTGAAAGAGATTGTCAGAGTGGATCAATAACAAGCTTCAACTATATGTTGTCTACAAGAAATTCACATTCAATATTAAGACACACAGAGACTGAAAGTAAAGAGAGGAGAAAGATAAGCCATGCTAACACTAATCAAAAGAAAGCTGGAACAGACTTCAGAGCGCGGAATTTTATCAGGAATAAAAAGGTGGAGTACATAATGACCAAGGGATCAATTCTCCAATTAGACTTAATAATCCTTCATGTGTATGCATGTAACCACAGAGCATCAAAATATGTGAGTCACAAACTGATGGAACTACAAGGAGAAATAGATGACTTACCATTATACTTGGAGACTTTAGTGCTCCTCTATTAGAAATGGACAGATACAGCAGGCAGAATATCAGTAAGGGCATCCTTGAAATAAATAGCACCATTAATCAACCCGATATAATTACATTTATAGATTACTTTATCCAATAACAACAGATTACACTTTCTTCTCAAGCCCACATGGAACATTCATCAAGATAGAACCACATTCTGGGCCATAAAATGTGTCTTAATAAATTTAAAATAATAGAAATCACGCAATATCTGCTGTAATACCCCAGTGGAATTAAACTAGAAATCAATAGCAGAAAGAAAATGGGGAAATTCCAAAATACATGGAGATTAAATAACACACTTCTACATAACACATGGTTCAAGGGGAAATATCAAGAAAAAATTAAAAATAGGTTGGGCACGGTGGCTCACGCTTGTATTCCCAGCACTTTGGGAGGCTGAGGTGGGTGGATCACCTGAGGTCAGGAGTTTGAGAACAGACTGGCCAACGTGGTGAAACACTGTCTCTACTAAAAATACAAAAATTAGCTAGGCCTAGTGGCGGGCATCTGTAATCCCACCTACTTGGGAAGCTGAGGCATGAGAACCCAGGAGACAGGGGTTGAACCCAGGAGACAGGGGTTGTAGTGAGCCAAGATCCCGCCACTGCCCTCCAGCCTGGGCGACAGAGTGAGACTCCATCTTAAAAAAAAAAAAAAGAAAGAAAAAAAAAAAAAGATGACTGATGATGGTGGCTCCCACTTGTAATCCCAGTACTTTGGGAGGCTGAGGTGAGCAGATCACTTGAGGTCAGGAGTTCAAGACCAGCCTGGCAAAATGGTGAAACTCTGTCTTTACTAAAAATATAAAATAGCTGGGTATGTTGGTGGGCATCTGTAATCCCAGCTACTCGGGAGGCTGAGGCAGGAGAATCATTTGAACCTGGGAGGCGGAGGTGGCTGTGAGCTGAGATTGCACCATTGTGCTCCAGCCTGGATGACAAGAACAAGACTCCATCTCAAAAAATAAATAAATAAATAAATAAATAAATAAATAAAAGGAAAAAGAAAAAATATGTTGAACTAAATGAAAATACAACTTATCAAATTTGTGGGATACAACAAAAGTAGTGTTTAAGGGGAAATTTGTATAATTGTATACATTAGAAAAGAGGTAAGGTCTCAAATCAATAATTGCCACTTTAGTAAACTAGAAAGAGAAGAGCAAATTAAACCCAAAGTAAGCAGAAGAAAAGAAAAAATAAAAGAGCAGAAATCAATAAAATCGAAAATCAAAATCAGTACAGAAAAGTAATAAATCCAAAAGACAGTTATTTGAAAAGTTCACTAAAGTCAATAAACCCATAGTCAGGCTAACTATGAAAAAAAGAGAGAAGACACAAATTACTAACGTCAGACCCAGATTGCGCACGTTCAGGGTGGTATGGCCGTAGACCAAATTACTAATATCAGAAAAAAGAAGGGATATTACTACAGATCCCATGGGTGTGAAGACGATAAAATAATATTATGGACAATTCTATGCCCATGAATTTGATAATGTGTAGATGAAACAGGCCAATTTTTGAAAGATACAATCTTCCAAAACACACAAGAAGAAATAGACAATATATTGATTAAAGAAATTAAATCAATAATCAGTAACCTTCCAAAACTGAAGGCACCAGACCTTCTGTTTACTGGTGAATTCTACCAAACATTAAAGGAAGAAATTATACCAATTCTCTAAAATCTTCTACAGAAGACAGAAGCAGAGGGAATATCTCATAACTCATCCTATGAGTGCAGCATTACTCTAATACCAAAGACAGACGAGACATTACAACAAAATTATAAGACATCTGTCACGAACATAGATTGGTAAAATCCCCCACAAAATGTTAGCAAATTGCATCCAACAATGTATAGAACAAATTATATACCACAACCTAGTGGAATTTATTTCACGTATGGAAGGTACAACATTTGAAAAATCAGTATTTTCTACCATATCCAACAAGTTAAAGAAGAAAATTCACAAAAATAACTCAAAATGAACCTTAGACCTAAATGTAAAATGCAAAACCATAAAATTATTGGAAGATAACACAGGAGTAAATGTAGATGACTATGGATATGGTGATGACTTTTTAGATACAATACCAAGGATAGAATCCATGAAATCAATAATTGATAAGCTGGACCTCATTAAAGTTACAAAATTCTGCTCTGCAAAAGACAATGTCAAGAGAATGAAAATACAAGCCATAGAAATATTTGCAAAATATACAAGTGATAAAAAACTATTGTCTAAAAATATAAGAACTCTTAAACTCAATAAGAAAATGAACAACTTATGAAAAAATGGGCCAAAAGCCTGAATAGATATTTCCTTAAGGAAAATACACAAATGGCAAGTAAACATTGGAAAAGATAGTCAATATCACATATAGTTAGGGAATTCCAAATTAGAATGAAATTCCATTACAGCCGGGCATGGTGGCTCACGCCTGTAATCCCAGCACTTTGGGAGGCCAAGGCAGGCAGATCAAGAGGTCAGGAGATTGAGACCATTCTGGCTAACACGGTGAAACCCTGTCTCTACTAAAAATACAAAAAATTAGCCAGGCGTGGTGGCAGGTGCCTGTAATCCTAGCTACTCGGGAGGCTGAGGCAAGAGAATGGTGTGAACCCAGGAGATGGAGCTGGCAGTGAGCCGAGATCTCGCCACTGCACTCCAGCCTGGGAGACAGAGCAAGACTCCGTCTCAAACAAAACAAAACAAATCCCATTACATATGTATTAGACTGGCCAAAATCCAAAAGAGTGACAACACCAAATTCCAGCAAGGATGTGGAGCAACAGGAACTCTCATTCATTGCTGGTGGCAATACGAAATGACACAGCCACTTTGGAAGACAGTTTGGCATTTGCTTACAAAAGAAAACCTATTTTTACCATATAATCCAGCCGTGGCACTCATTGGTATTTACCCAAAGGAGTTGAAAACTTATGTCCACACAAAACCTGTACATGTAGGTTGACAGCAGCTTTATTCATAACTGCAAAAACCTGGAAGCAATCAAGATGCCCTTTAGTAGGAGAGTGAAAAAATAAACTTTTATACATCCAGACAATGAATATTATTGGTGGTAAAAAGAAAGGAGCTTTCAAGTCATGAAATGACATGGAGGAAACTTAAATGCTTATTACTAATTGAAAGAAACCAATCTGAAAAGGCTCCATACTGTATGATTCCAACTATATGTCATTCTGGAAAAGGGAAAACTAGGGGGACAGGAAAAAGACCAGTGGTTGCCAGGAATTAGGGAGAAAGGCAGGGATGAATAGACAGAGCACGGAGGATTTTTTTAGGGCAGTGAAACTGTGTATTATACTACGATGATAGATGCAAGTCATTATACACTTGTCAAAACCCACAGAATGTGCAACAATGAGAGAGAACCCTCATGGAAACTGCGGACTTTGCATGATACTGATGCGTCACAGTGTAGGTTCACTGACTGTAACAAATGCACCACTGTGGTGTGGGATGTTGATAATGGGGAAGGTTGTGTGTGTCAGGGGACAGTGTGTATGTGGAAATTCTCAGTACTTTTTCTCACTACTGCTGTGAACCTAAAACTTCTCTAATAAATAAAGCTTATTAATAAAAAAAGATAAAGTATGATGGTGCCAATTAAGTTGTGGCATCACTTGAAGATCACTCACTCAGAATTTAAAGAAAAAAGAATTAAATATTTTATTATTTTTTCCTTTTATTTTCTTTTTCTTTAAAAAATTTTAATTTTGGCTGGGCATGGTGGCTCACACCTTTAATCCCAGCACTTTGGGACGCCAAGGCAGGCAGATCATGAGGTCAAGAGATCGAGACCATCCTGGTCAACATGGTGAAACCCCATCTCTACTAAAAATACAAAAATTAGCTGGGTGTGGTGGCGCACACCTGTAGCCCCAGCTACTCAGGAGGCTGAGGCAGGAGAATCGCTTGAACCTAGGAGGCAGAAGTTGCAGTGAGTTGAGATCATGCCACTGCACTCCAGCCTGGCAACAGAGCGAGACTCCATCTCAAAAAAAAATAATAATAATTTTTAATTTTTGTGGGAACATAGAAGGTGCATAGTTTTTTGGTTATTTTTTGAGACAGAGTTTCACTCTTGTTGCCCAGACTGGAGTGCAATGGTGTGATCTCGGCTCACCACAACCTCCGCCTCCTAGGTTCAAGCGATTCTCCTGCCTCAGCTTCCCAAGTAGCTGGGATTACAGGCATGTGCTACCACACCTGACTAATTTTGTATTTTTAGTAGAGGTGGGGTTTCACCATGTTGATCAGGCTAGTCTCAAACTCCCAACCTCAGGTGATCTGCCTGCCTCAGCCTCCCAAAATGCTGCGATTATAGGGGTGAGCCACGGCACCTGGCCATAGGTGCATAGTTTATGGGGTACATGAGATATTTTGATACAGGCAGGCAATATGAAATAATCACATCATGGAGAATGAGGTATCCATCCCCTCAAGCATTTCTCATTTGTGTTACAAACAATCCAATTATACTCTTTTAGTTATTTTTTAAATATACAATTAAAATATTTTGGCTGTAGTCACCCTGTTGTGCTATCAAATACTAGGTATTAATACTCACATCATGGAGAATGGGGTATCTGTCCCCTCAAGCGTTTATCCTTTGTGTTACAAACAATCCAATTATACTCTCTTAGTTATTTAAAAATGTACAATGATTATTGACTATCGTCACCCTGTTGTAATATTAAATAGTAGGTCTTACTCATTTTTTCTAAGTATTTTTTTGTACCCATTAACCATCCCCACCTCCCTGTCACCTCCGGATTAAATATTTTAAATATAGATATGATGAGTTCTTTAAAGGCTAAAAGTTGTTTGCCACATCTTTTCCTATTAGAAATGAGACAACCTCCAAAGCTCCTTGCACAGTTAAGCTATTTTGTTACACAGGCTGCAGAAGAGCACATAGAGTTGCAAGCCTTATAAAGTCTTTTACAGATGACATTGCTGGATGCCTGCTGGATGAAAAGTCAGTCAAGGAAATTACGATAACGCCATTTTCCAATGACTCAGTAACTTGTTGCCTTAAAGATTTGGCTAGAAAAGTAATAACTGAATTAATATCTCTTCTGCAGAATTGTACTTTTGGTTACCACTGGGGCAAATCTATCAATTTGATGGGGCTTGCTCTTGGGCATGTATTCATCTGGTATCAGCCCCAGCTAATAATCACCAAAGATCCTTCACAGGAATTATTTGGCGACAAATGCAAATCGTGGAATAACTGTTTTGACAACGAACTTGTCTCTTAGTAAGAAATACAAAGCTTTGAAAAGCCTCTTATGAATCTCACGTTGTATCCTGGAACAAGTCTATTGACATTTGCATGCATGATACAAAAGCTACGGTGAGTAAAACTGCTGGTTCCTTAGCATGAATCCAGGCAGTGGCATTCGATTGTACCAAGTGTCTCCATACCAGAAGTACCATATGTCCTCCACCGTCCCATACATGCAGTTAAAAAAAGACAAGATAGTTTCACTTAAAAATGTCCTTGATGAAGCTGTAAAAGTCAATAATTCCATTAAATCTTAACTTACTTTCTTTCTTTCTTTCTTTCTTTCTTTCTTTCTTTCTTTCTTTCTTTCTTTCTTTCTTTTTTGAAATGGAGTTTCACCCTTGTTGCCCAAGCTGGAGTACAGTAGAATAATCTTGGCTCACTGAAACTTCTGCTTCCTGAGTTCAAGCAATTCTCCTGCCTCAGCCTCACAAGTAGCTGGAACAACAGGTGCCCACCACCACGCCTGGCTAATTTTTTGTATTTTTAGTAGAGACAAGGTTTCACCATGTTGGCCAGGCTGGTCTGGAACTCCTGGCCTCAGGTGATCCACCCACCTCGGCCTCCCAAAGTGCTGAGATTACAGGCATGAGCCACCGCACCTGGTCAAATCTTAACTTTTTGAACACATACCTTTTTACTATTTCTGCATGACCAAAGGGGAAGTGCACATGAAGCACTTTTGCTACATACTGAAGTATGAAGCTTGTCTCAGGAAAAGCACCTGTGCAACTGTATTAGTCTGTTTTCATGCTGCTGATAAAGACATACCTGAGACAGGGAAATTTACAAAAGACGTTTATTGGACTTACAGCTCCACATGGCTGGGGAGGCCTCACAATTATGGCAGAAGGCAAGGAAGAGCAAGTCACATCTTACATGGATGGCAGCAGGCAAAGTGAGAGCTTGTGCAGGGAAACTCCCATTTTAAAACCATCAGATCTTGTGAGACCCATTAACTATCACAAGAACAGCATGGGAAAGACCTGCCCCCATGATTCATCATCTCCCACCAGGTCCCTCCCACAACACATGGGAATTATGGGAGCTAAAAGAATGAGATTTGGGTGGGGACACAGTCCAGCCATATCAACAACCATTTGAGTTGTGAGCTAAATAGGCTACTTGGATCATGAAACACCATTTTTACTTGAAAGAACAGCAGGTGGACAAACTATGATTATTTAGACTTGGGTATTTGGTAGATGTTGTGTTCAAAATGAACAAAGTGGACATTTTATTTAAGTGAAAACAATGGATATTTTTCCTTGTCAATGATAAAATTTGAACAGTTCACAGAAAATTAGGATACTGTAAAACTTGAATCCACCACTATAAGTCTGATGGCTTCTTAATACTTTCCTTTATTAAGATAGGTGGTGGTATGAATGAATTTTTTGGTATGGTGTGAAATACATCAATATTTTGAAGATCTGTATAACTTAGTAAGCCAATATTTTCCAAGTTAAAATGTGTGATGTTATAGAAACATTCATAAATAATCCATTCAAAGTGTAAAACAGATGAATGAATTTTTTTTTTTTTTTTTTTTGAGACAGAGTCCCACTCTGTCGCCCAGGCTGGAGTGCAGTGGCGTGATCTTGGCTCACTGCTACCTCTGCCTCCCAGGTTCAAGCAATCCTCCTGCCTCGGCCTGCCGAGTAGCTGAGATTACAGGCTCACACCACCATGCCCAGTTAATTTTTGTATTTTAGTAGAGACAGGGTTTCTCCATGTTGGCCAGGCTGGTCTTGAACTCCTGACCTCAAGTGATCTGCCTGTCTCGGCCCACCAAAGTGCTGGGATTTCAGGCATGAGCCACCCATGCCAGGCCGATGAACGGATTTTAATATAATAGTATGAAAAGTTCATTATCATGGTTTCTGATTCCACATTGCAACTAACCATTAAATGCTACAGGTTGAGCTTCCATAATCTAAAAATCCAAAATCCAAAATGCTCCAAGATGTGAAATTTGTTGAGAACCAACATGATGCCACACCTGGAAAAATTCCTCACCTGACCTCATGTGATGGGTCACAGTCAATGCAGTGAAAACTGTTTTGTATACAAAACTATCTCAAATATTACATAAAAATTACTTTCAGACTATATGAGTAAGCTGTATATGAAATGAATAAATTTTGTGTTTAGACTTGGATCTCATCCTCAAGGTATCTCATTATGCATATGCAAATATTCCAAAATGGAAAATGTTCGAAATCTGAACACTTCTGGTTCCAAGCATTTCAAATAACGGATACTCAACCTGCACCACTTGCTAATGGTTAGTGTAGCATCAAAGAAAAATATCCACAATTATCTTGAAAGGCTATTTAAATGAATCCCTTTCCCAGCTATTTATCTGTGTGACACTGGGTTTTCTTCATGTTCTTCAACCAAAATAACATATCACCATTGACTGAATGCAGAAGCCGATGTGAGGGATATCTTTTATTAGCTCAGATATTGAAAAGATTTGTAAAAATATCAAACAAAGCTACTATTCTAACTGAATTTTCTTTTATTTTAGAAAATATAGTCCCAGAACTTAAGCAAAATTAAAAAAAAAATGTATATATAGTTTAAGGAATGTCATATGTGTTATTGTGCAATGGGTCTATTACTGTTATTTCTTATTTTATTTTATTTTATTTTATTTTATTTTATTTCATTTTATTTTAAGACAGTGTCACTCTGTCACCCAGGCTGGAGTGCACTGGCACAATCTCGGCTCACTGCAACCTCTGCCTCCTGGGTTCAAGCAATTCTCCTGCATCAGCCTCCTTAGTAGCTGGGACTACAGACACCCACCATCATGACTGGCAAATATTTCTGTATTTTTAGTGGAGATGGGGTTTCACCATGCTGGCCAGCCTGGTCTCAAACTCCTGACCTCAAATATTCCCCCCACCTTGGCCTCCGAAAGTGCTGGGATTACAGGCGTGAGCCGCTGTACTTGGACACTAGATTTCTTATTAGGTAACTAATGCGTTTCCTATGGCTTAAGCCATTTTTAGTAAAGGTCTGCATTTACCTTTAGATGAAAATATGCAAATCCCTCTGGACATGAATATTAATTAGTTTTCCTTATCTCCTCCCACTTCCATCTGGCTCTCCATTCTCTGGTTTCCTTGGGTGAGAAGCCAAAGCAAAGAAGACAGGCTTCAGACCTAGACTGCCTGGGCCCAAGGCTGAGCTCAGCCACATCCTCGCTGTTGAGACTGGGCAGGGGCTGAGTTATTCAACCTCTTTGTGTCTTGGTTTCTTCACTCGTGAACAGTGAGTAACAGGAGAGCTGTTTCATAGGGTGATAGTACAGACTAACGGAGATAATATATTTAAAGCTTTTATATTATATTATATTATATTATATTATATTATATTTTTGAAATGGAGTCTCGCTCTGTCACCCAGGCTGGAGTGCAGTGGCGCGATCTCGGCTCACTGCAAGCTCCGCCTCCTGGGTTCACGCCATTCTCCTGCCTCAGCCTCCCAAGTAGCTGGGACTACAGGCGCCTGCCACCATGCCCAGCTAATTTTTTGTATTTTTAGTAAAGATGGGGTTTCACTATGTTAGTCAGGATAGTCTCGATCTCCTGACCTTGTCATCTGCCCTCCTTGGCCTCCCAAAGTGCTGGGATTATAGGCATGAGCCACTGCACCTGGCCTATTTTTTATTTATGTATTTTTCTGAGAAAGAGTCTCACTCTGTTACCCAGGCTGAAATGCAGTGGCATGATCTCTGCTCACTCAACCTCTGCCTCCCGGGTTCAAGCGATTCTCCTGCCTTAGCCTCCGAAGTAGCTGGGATTACAGGTGCTCACCACCACGCCTGGCTAGCTTTTGTAATTTTAGTAGAGATGGGGTTTTACCATGTTGGCCAGGCTGGTCTTGAACTTTTGACCTGAAATGATCCTCCTACCTCAGCCTCCCAAAGTGCTGGGATTACAGGCGTGAGCTGCTGTGCCTGGCTCATTTAAAGCATTTAGAATCAGTTCCACTTTCCCTGAATACATAAAAAGAGGATTCAGACAAAGTGAATATTCATGGAATGGCATCTTTGGTCACAAACTTTGTTTAGACCAAAATATTAGGTTGTATCATATGAAGTTACCATTAACCAAACATTTTTGACTTAAAAAAATGGCAATTTCTTGTGGTTCAATCTAATCCTCCTAGAGGTTGTACTTCACAGCTGTGAAATGCCAGAAACAAGAGTGGCTAAAGGACCCATTTTGCAAAGCGTGTAGCAACCTGAGATGAAACGGGGAGGCCATCCAGGAGTCACCATCTATGGAGAGAGACTCACCAGCCGTCAGCAAGCACTGCAAATCAAAGCAAGAAAATAAGGCTGTGTGTGTATGATTTGAAAAGAGTAGAACACTGTTCAAATATTATTCAGAAATTATTATTTGTCATATAAGCAGACTTTAGTGCCTCACCCATGAAAATGACACATTTCAATAGTAATACATTTGGCTTTCCGTTCCTTTCCTTTTCCTTTCCTTTGTTTTTTTATGTTTTTTTAACAGAGTCTTGCTCTGTTGCCCAGGCTGGAGTGCAAAATGGCACGATCTCAGCTCACTGCAACCTCCACCTCCCAGGTTCAAGCAATTTTCCTGCCTCAGCTTCCTGAGTAGCTGGGATTACAGGTGTGCACCACCACGCCCAGCTAATTTTTGTATTTTTCATACAGACGGGGTTTCACCATGTTGGCCAGGCTGGTCTCGAACTCCTGACCTCAGGTGATTCACCTGCCTCGGCCTAAGTGCTGGGAATACAGGCATGAGCAACCGTGCCCGGCCACATTTCACCTGTTCACTTTAAAAGACCAAAACCTAAAGGAATTAATTGGCAGCCCCATAGACAGCCCCATAAGACATTTTATTTGTCTTATGATCCAGTTTGGACCCCATGGACTGGAATAAAAGGTTTTTTGAAGCTTTGGATAGTCTGATAACTTAGGTGTCTTTTTCACCAAATTGCTTTAAATTTAAATTAGAGGGTCAGGCACAACGGCTCATGACTATAATCCCAGGACTTTGGGAGGCCAGAGAATTGCTTGAGGCCAGGAGTTCAAGACCAGCCTGGGCAACATAGCAAGATGCTGTTCTCTGTAGAAACAAACAAACAAATTAGAGGATAATTATGTAATAAGAGATGTGCTTTTGACTCCCTCCCATGGAGTAATAACATCAGTTGCTGGCTGAATACAGCTTCATTTTTCCAAACCCCAAGAATTGGGCTAGTCCTGTGCCTGAGGAAATCGCCAACACGCTCAGGGCTGGCCGAGGGCTGGGGCACTGCTGGCACCCTGCCTCATTTTATGAGCTGTAGTGTGACACATCAGAACTAGACAAGACAACTCGGAGAAGCACAGTGATGGCTGCATGTTACCATACACTCCATTTCCTCTTAGAACAGGGCACTGAGGTTTCCAAGAGAAACGCCCCTCCCCTTTTGATGTCACATGGGAGGGAAACCAGGCTGCCGAGGTGTGACTCCCCCATGCTAGTGAGCAGGCCTGCAGGTGATGAAACGGTTACGAGGCATGTCCGAGTGTGGGCCCAGGAGAAGAAATGGGAACACTCAAAGGCTCGCTCTCTGTTCAAGAGGTCACTTTCTGTTTGCAATCCTCGCCTCTGCCCTGGAATTCTGATGTGGGCCTTTTCATGCCCATGGAAACCAGCCCTGCTGGGTCCTGGCACGGGCCTGGGATGCCACCAAGCCAGCTCAGGAGCTCCCTGGTGGTCCTGGTCCCAACCCAGATTTCCTTTTTGTTTCCCAAATGGCTTTTATCCCAAGCTCTGGGAAAATAATGTAAGCAAAGCTAAATGAGAATTGATCACGAGGTCTGCAGACCCCAAGCTCTGACTCAAAGCCTGGCCTTCAGCACTGGCGCCCTAAGCCTCACCTCAACTCACTTGCTTGCCTCTGGGAGCAGCCTTGGCTGAGCAGGTGTGATGGGGTGGCCACCTTGGCTTCCTTGTTGGGTGCGTCTGTGTAGCGTCCTGGGCTCACCTTTCTTCTTCCTGCCTCATGCTACCTTTTCCCCACATTCGTGATGGTATTAATACTTACCTCTGGGGAGGAGAGAGAATAGGGCGGAAAGTTGGAAGGAAAAAAGTGGCTTCAGCTTTATTTGCAATATTCTATTGCTTTTATAAAGTTAAAGGTCTGCCAGCCTGGGAAGCATGGCGAAATCTGTCTCCAGAAAAATTTCAAAAATTAGCTAGGAGTGGTGGTGCATGCCTGTGGGCTCAGCTGCTTGGGAGGCTGAGGTGGAAGGATCGCTAGCGCTCAGGAGGTTGAGTCTACAGTGAACCGTGATCGTGCCACTGCACTCCAGCCTGGGCGACAGAGCAAGAACCTGTCTCAAAAAACAAACAAACAAAAATGCTGCCAAGCTTTTATGACAAAAGTATATGAATGATTAATATTGATAATTAATATAAACATTTTGTCACTCAGACTGCAACTCTCGCCTGAGTCTCCAGGCTATTGCCTGTTGCAGATTTTGGGCTTGTACTTCTATGATTATGTGAGTCAATTACTTAAAATAAATCTCTCTCTCTAATATTAACTATTAAATACTAATAAATTACCTTAATGTGATATTTTGGTGGGTGACTTAATTACTCTATATTTTTCTCAGTCTTTTAACTTAATACTGCACTTCCATTATTAATAGTAGTGAAATTAATAGTGATAGCTCTTTTCTCCTTTTATATATTTTTTTACCTCTATTGCCACTTTATTGAGGTATAATTGACAAAATGGCATATATGTATAGTGTATATTGTGATGATTTGATCCACATACACATTGTGCAATAATTACTGCAATCAAGTTAATTAACACATCCATCACCTCACATGGTCACCTTTATTTTTTGGTGAGAACACTTACACGTTTTATGTATTTCTCATGTTAGTCTTTTTTCTTTTTTTTTTTTGACAGAGTCCAGGCTGGAGTGCAGTGGCATGATCTCTGCCCACTGCAACCTCCACCTCCCAGATTCAAGCAATTTTCCTGCCTCAGCCTCCTGAGTAGCTGGGATCACAGGCACCCGCCACCACGCCTGGCTAATTTTTGCATTTTTTTAGTAGAGAAGGAATTTCACCGTGTTGGCCAGGCTGGTTTTGAACTCCTGGCCTTAAGCAATCCTCCCTCCTTGGCCTCCCAAAGTGCTGAGGTTACAGATGTGAGCCACCATGACTGACTTCATATTAGTCTTTTAATGAGCATATTTTTCTTTTCTGACTGGAAAAAAATATTTTTAAAGCACATATTGAGCGACTGTTTACACAAGGAGCTATGGGATTGGTGCTGTGTGGGCTCCTTGGACATGGGTCTGCTCTGTAAAGACAAGATGCCAAAGGACACAGATTAGACGCATAGGGTCAGTCGGGGAGCAGAATAATAACACTGAACCCATAGTAGGAATGGGGCTCTAAGGTGCTGAACTGCCTTAGTTGCGTGGGAATGGGGACACCATTTCAGATTGCGCTTTTATCAGAAGTGAATCCTTCATCCCAAAGGAAGTTGTCCTAGCTTCCTCTGTGCAGGGCTGTGAAGGAGGAAGTCCAGCAGTTCTAAGGAACAGCAGGGGATGCAAGCCAGTCAGTAAAGGAGACTGTCCTTTTCCCAAACTATGTTGGAGGAAAGCAAACCTCCTTAGCAATTCATGCACAAAAACGAAGACATTTTTGCAAATAAAAAGAAAGCTGGCTCAGAAGAAACACTCCACTGGGGAGGATGGTGAGGCATAAACAGAAGGCAGGCAGTGTGAGAAGTTGCAGGTCAGATCAGGTCGGAACCAGGGTTCTTCTTTTTTTTTTTTGAAACAGAGTCTCGCTCTGTCGCCCAGGCTGGAGTGCAGTGGCACAATCTCGGCTCACTACAAGCTCCGCCTCCCGAGTTCACGCCATTCTCCTGCCTCAGCCTCCCAAATAGCTGGGACTACAGGCGCCCACCACTGCGCCCAGCTAATTTTTTGTATTTTTAGTAGAGATGGGGTTTCACCGTGTTAGCCAGGATGGTCTTGATCTCCTGACCTCGTCATCTGCCCACCTCAGCCTCCCAAAGTGCTGGGGTTACAGGTGTGAGTCACCGCGCTTGGAACCTTTGCTTGGTTCTTTGCTTGGGTTCTTGTCATCGAATCAATCAAGTCTGCAAACTTGATTGCAGTAATCATTCCACAATGTGTATGTGTATCAAATCATCACAATGTACACTATAAATATATGCCATTTTGTCAATTATACCTCAATAAAGCTGCAATAGAGGTAAAAAATATATATAATAGGAGAAAAGAGATATCGCCACTAATTTCACTACTGTCAATATTGAAAGTGCAGTATTAAGTTGAAAGATTGAGAAAAATATAGAGTAATTAAGTCACCCACCAAAATATCACATTAAGATAATTTATTAGTGTTTAAGAGGAGCCCACACAGCACCAATCCCATAGCTCCTTGTGTAAACAGTCGCTCAAAATGTGCTTTAAAAATATTTTTTTCCAGTCCAGAAAGAAAAATATGCTCATTAAAAGACTAACATGAAGCCAGTCATGGTGGCTCGAAGAACCTTGGGTTCTTTGCTTCACACCTCAGGCTGTTATCATCTGCTGGGTGAGGAGGCCTGGAGGGCCGTAGTGAAGTTTCACGCTATAATCTTCTTATTTTGCTGTGTATAGATACCTGAGGTGTGTACAGGAAAATGTACGTGGTTTGCTAGATCTCAGAGTGTACCTTCATTCTCAGCAAATACTTGGGTGACTTTAGGATAGTCTCAAGTGAAAGAATTTGGCCAGATGTTCTTGACGGCTTTGGTTTACTCTGTGAAGATTCAGCTGCCAACAGTCAATTAAAGCCAGGTAATTAGTGGTGCCTTCCCAACTTACAGAATGATACTTTGATAAAGCTTACTTCTCCCGGCTGTGGTACGTATTACAAAGGAGTCCAGTACATCTTCTCACTCCATCAGTCAACAGACAGACTGAGCATGTATCATACATGCCAGGCACTGGGTTGGACACTAGGGTACCATGAAGCACAGACAGCCCCAGCCATCGCAGAGGCACTCCCTCCATCGCACTGCTGTTCTTACCCGCATTCTACACATTCTACTTACCTGCAGCTGACCTGGGTAGATTTCTAAGCCCTCAAAAGAATCTTGACATTGCTGCAAACAAATTCTTTTCTCCGCTACAATTTTTTTTTTTTTTTTTTGAGACGGAGTTTCACTCTTGTTGCCCAGGCTGCAGTGCAGTGGCGTGATCTCGGCTCACTGCAACCTCTGCCTCCTGGTTCAAGCGATTCTCCTGCCTCAACCTCCCGAGTAGCTGAGATTACAGGCATGTGCCACCACGCCTGGCTAATTTTTTGTATTTTTAGTAGAGATGGGGTTTCACCATATTGGCCAGGATGGTCTCGAACTCCTGACCTCAGGTGATCCACCCACCTCAGCCTCCCAAACTGTTGGGATTACAGGCGTGAGCCACCGCGCCAGGTCTACTACAACTTGTTTCTAGTCAAACCAGCTGATATACGTTTTGATGGCTAATTCTATGTGTTAAACTGACTGGGTCAGGTGCCCAACATTATGCTGTATGTTTCTGTGAAGGTGTTTTTTGGACAACATTAACATTTAAGTTGGTGGACTCTCAATAAAGTAGATTGCTCTTTCTAACAGTGAGTGGACCTCATCAAATCAGTCAAAGGCCTTAATAGAATAAAGACCGGGTGGGGCGCAGTGGCTCATGTCTGTAATCCCAGCACTTTGGGAGGCCAAGGCAGGCGGATTGCCTGAGGTCAGGAGTTTGAGACCAGTCTGGACAACACGGTGAAACCCCATCTTTACTAAAAATACAAAATAAAATTAGCCGGGCGCGGTGGCATGTGCCTGTAATCCCAGCTACTCGCAAGGCTGAGGCACGAGAATCGCTTGAACCCAGGAGGTGGAGGTTGCAGTGAGCCAAGATCATGCCATTGTACTCCACCTGGGTGACAGAGTGAGACCCTGTCTCAAAAACTAAAATAAAATAAAGGCTGACCTCCCCTGAGCAACAAGGAGTTCTGCCAGCAGACGGCTTTTGGACTTAGACTGCCCCGGCGTCTCCAGCCTGCTGCCTGTCTTGCAGGTTTTGAGCTTGTACCTCCACGATTGTGTGACTCACTTCCTTAAAATAAATCTCTCTCTCATAGATATAGATATAGATATAGATGATATACATATAGATACACACATCCCATTGGTTCTGTTTCTTTGGAGAACTCTGATTAATACACATGTACATCCACAAAACTCCACGTCATACACAGTAAAAAAAAGAGAGGCCAAGTGTAGTGGCTCATGCTTGTAATCCCAGCACTTTGAGAGGCTGAGATGGGAGGATCAGTTGATGCCAGGAGTTTGAGACCAGCCTGGGCAACATAGCAAGACCCTACCTCTAAAAAAATTGTTTAGGCTGGGCGCGGTGGCTCACGCCTGTAATCCCAGCTCTTTGGGAGGCCAAGGCAGGCAGACCACGAGGTCAGGAGATCAAGACCATCCTGGCTAACAGTAATCTGTCTCTACTAAAAATACAAAAAAATTAGCTGGGTGTGGTGGCGGGTGCCTGTAGTCTCCCAGCTACTCGGGAGACTGAGGCAGGATAATGGCGTGAACCTGGGAGGCAGAGCTTGCAGTGAGCTGAGATCGCACCACTGTACTCCAGCCTGGGTGACAAAGGGAAACTCTGTCTAAAAAAAAAAAAAAGAAAAATGTTTTAAAAAATTAGCCAGGTATGGTGGCAGGCCCCTATAGTCCCAGCTACTTGGAAGGCTGAGGTGGGAGGATTGCTTGAGCCCAGGAGATCAAGGCTGCAGTGAGCTATGATCGCACCACTGTACCCCAGCCTGGGTGACAGAGTAAGACCCTGTCTAAAATAATAATAATGATAATGAAGAGAAAAAGAGAAAATGAAATGTCAAAGGGCATGGGGATGAAAGATGGTCCACAGCTACCAGTACTTTCTGTTGTCAGTGAAAATAAATTGGTTTAGTTGCTAAAGATGAATGGATTCATCAAATTAATCTAGATAGGTAATATTCAAATGTTTTCCAAATAAAATCCTATATAGAATCTCAATATAACAAAATGGGTATACTTCAACTGCCTGACCCTCTTGAGGCACATCTGAACTTGTTCTGGTCCGTTGTTTACAAACAAGATGAATGCAGTCTCCCCAGTGATATTCTAGCATGACTTCAGTTTTACTTTTATTATAGTGCTGCTCAAGTCTGCACCAACATTATTATAAATTCCTTATGCTCATAGCTCTTGAACAGGTATCATAAGACAAATTTACGAAGTCGGTAAAAACGTTCCTTCCAAACCACTAAAATTTAATTTAATAATATTAATTTAATTTGCCAAATGATGCTTTGCTCAAATTAAGTTGCTACTGGTAACATCAATATGAAAATGACTTCTCTGGAGAAGTTTTTGTGTGTGTTTGACATGCCTTTACTGTATTGCAAATGTATGAAATAAGAAAGAACTCAAATTTCCCACACACTTTTCCCTTTAAAATTACTGAACAACCTTCATTTATGCGGGGCCTCATGATACCGTTTGATGTGGATATTGTGGAGATGTGGATATCATTTCTTTTCTGGGTATCTCATGAAAATTAAAGCAGTACTGCCTGACGCCAAAGGGAAAGTAGATACAGGCAGACCCCCAAGCCCTGGTGTGGGCAATAGCCCTCGTTATAATTCAGATAGAAGCTTGCATGCATTTGTTTAGAGATGGAGTCTCACTCTGTTGCCCAGGCTGGAGTACAATGGCATGATCTCGGTTCACTGCAACTTCTGCCTCCTGGGTTCAAGCAATTCTCTTGCCTCAGCCTCCTGAGTAGTTGAAATTACAGACCTGTGCCACCAAGCACGGCTAATTTTTATATTTTTAGTAGAGACGAGGTTTCACCATGTTGGCTAGGATGGTCTCGATCTCCTGACCTTGTGATCCGCCCACCTCCACCTCCCAAAGTGCTGGGATTACAGGCGTGAGCCACTGTGCCTGGCCCATTTTCATGAACATGAAAATACCAATAGATGGCTGGGCACGGTGGCTCACACCTGTAATCCCAGCACTCTGGGAGGCTGAGGCGGGAGGATCACAAGGTCAGGAGTTGGAGACCAGCCTGGCCAACATGGTGAAACCCTGTCTCTACGAAAAATACAAAAAATTAGCCAGGCATGGTGGCACACGCCTGTAGTCCTAGCTACTTGGGAGGCTGAGGCAGAAGAATCGCTTGAACCCGGGAGTCAGAGGTTGCAGTTAGCCGAGATCATGCCACTGCACTCCAGCCTGGGCAACAAAGCTAGACTTCATCTCAAAAAAAAAGAAAACACCAATAGAAGGAAATAGACTTGAGTGGCAAAATGCCATTAGTGAATCCACGTGAAGGGTATGTAAATGTTCTTGTTTCATTTTTGCAACTATTCTGTAAGTCTAAACTTTTTTGAATTAAAAAGTTGGATTGACCAGGCACGGTGGCTCACACCTGTAATTCTCAACATTTTGGGAGGCTGAGGCAGGAGGATCACTGGAGGCCAGGAGTTTGGGACCAGACTGGGCAACATAGGGAAACACTATATCTAAAAAAAAATAAAATAAAAAAATTAGCTCAGTGTGGTGGCATACGCCTGTAGTCTCATCTACACGAGAGGCTGAGGCAAGAGGATTGCTCGAGCCCCAGAGTTCAAGGCTGCAGTGAGCTATGATCATGCCACCACATATCATATGATCCAACCTTGGGGTCAGAGCAAGACCCTGTCTCTAAAAAATAAATAATCTTTCCTGGGGGAGATAGTTTAAAGAAAATAGTAAATAAACAAAATTAAAAATTTAGAAAAAGACTGGGTGCAGTGACTCACACCTATAATCCCAACACTTAGGGAGGCCAAGGCGGGTGGATCACCTCAGGTCAGGAGTTTGAGACCAGCCTGGCCAACATGGTGAAACCCCATCTCTATTAAAAACACAAAAATTAGCCAGGTGTGGTGGCAGGAGCCTGTAATCCCAGCTACTTGGGAGGCTGAGGCAGGACAATCGCTTGAACCCAGGAGGTGCAGATTGCAGTGAGCTGCACTACAGCCTGGGCAACAGAGTGACACTCCGTCTCAGAAAAAAAAAAAAGAAAAAAATTTTTAGAAAAAAAAATTATTATAGAGGAGACCTCACAGCTCACAAGATATGTCTATACCCCGCAGCATGAGAAACAGTGATCTACTTCAACCCTTCATTTTATAGATTAGAAAATTGAGACCCAGTGAGCAGAAATGACTTCGGGGAACATTACAGTGACAATTAGTGGAGAATCAAGATTAAATCTCAGTCTCCTTGTCCGGACGCTTCACCAGACTCACCATGAATTGCAGGGTTTAGATCCCTACGTTTCTCACAGGGTGATACTCTGCTGTGAGGAATTGTGGAGGATTTCACAATGAACTTGTGTTTCCAGAATGTTCCTCAGCAACCTTGGGGAAGACACCAGCTTGTGTACCCCAAACACATCACAGTCATAATAAAGAGTCCACTGTGGATGGAGGAGAGACTTCACTCTGCCAGAAAGCATTTCGGGGTTTTTTTGTTTTGTTTTTTTTTGTTTGTTTGGTTTTGTTTTGAGACAGAGTATCGCTCTGTAGTGCAGTGACATAGGCGCACGCCACCATGTCTGGCTAATTTTTGTATTTTTAATAGAGATGGAATTTCGCCATGTTGGCCAGGCCGGTCTCGAACTCCTGACCTCAGTTGATCCACCTGTCTCAGCCTCCCAAAGTGCTAGGATTACAGGTGTGACCCACAGTGCCCAACAGCATTTCATTCTTAAACAGGAAAAAAAAAAACAAAAACAAATCTCTTTGTCCTTGTACTCCAGCTACCACTCAATCCTCCTCCAGGCAGTAATACCTGAGGATGGACAGGGCCAGAGTTCGTGACCTGGGGCCACACCCATGCCTGGACCCGCCTGAAGCTACCTTCTATGCTCTGGGCCCTGCCACCAGCCCTGCACTTTAATTTCTCTTCAGTAAAAAGGAGAGACTACAAAGCTTTAGGGAAAGAGTAAAAATTTCTATACACAGAAACACTTGGAAAATTGGAGTAAGAAATAAAAAGCAAAATGCTTTAAGAAACACTCCTCATTTAAACCATCATTTTCCTCTAGGGACAGGCCTCTGAATCTCAGGTTAAATAACTCAGTAGCTGAAAGGTGTGATTACTGTCAAAAGGACTGAAATGCCTAAGGGTTGAAAATAATTCATGAAGGGTTTGAGCAAATGCTCTTGTATCTGTCCTACAGAGAGGGTCAAGTTTACAAGAGAAATCCAGGGGGAAACGGCAAGTCCTGGTTCATGAGAAGCGGGGACACTGTGGGTATTCGTCAGAGGGCATGACACATGGGGACGGCTGTTCAAAGAGCTTTATTCCTCCTCCCACAAACGTACAGGACTACAAATATGTGGCAAAAGTGCGCTACCCTTTGGTAGCACACTTTGCAATAAAAGTGAACCTCTTCTGTAAGCTATAATCTAGTTCTTAAGAGTCTACACTTAGATTAGGTTGTGGATGAACCCATCTGACCACAAGCCTTAGAAGTTGTGCAACGTTTTCCACAAATGTTAGGTTCACAGTCCATTAGTAGGGTCCCGAGTCCTCACTGTGGTGCCAGCTCACATTCTGGTGCCTTGGGGAGAGTGTGGTGGTGGGAAATGAAAGTCTTTGAGCTGCCTGAGCAGTTGGGAAACAAAGGTTGACGAGCAGTCTGACCAATCCCCCTCCCTGTTCAGACTCCAGCTCCCTTTGTAGCACAGAAGAGACCAGCGTGGCTGCTCCGGCCAGGGGCTGGAGGGGGTGGGGCGGTGAAAGTCTTGCAAGAGCATCTCACCTAACAGAATGGCTGGGCTGACCAGGAAGTTGGTTTCTGGCGAGGGGGTGCCTCTTTTAGATGTTGCTGTTCCCCAGAAGAGTCAGCTCCCTGCTTTTATTCCTTGTGCCCACACCCCAGCCCCTGCCATTATGTCACTCCATTTCATGGATGCACCCCCTGTCTGTCTGGTCCCCCTGCACCATTCCCAACCTGGATCTCCCAACCTGTCTGCCCCACACACAGGTGTACTGGGCAGCTCAAAGTGGAGTCTCTCAGACGTAATGTTTCCCACGTGGAGGTCCAGAGCTCTCACTGCACATCTGCTTCTTCTGTGTGTGCTCATTTGAAGTCACCGCTAGACACCTGAGCATCTGCTTTTGTAGTTTTAAATAGAATTGGGGTCTTGCTATGTTGACTAGGCAGGTCTTGAACTCCTGGCCTCAAGTGATCCTCCCACCTTGGGTTCCCAAAGTATTGGAATTGCAGGCTTGAGCCACTGCACCCGGCCCTAAGTGTCTTGACTATTCCAGGCATCCCCAGAAGCATCCTCAACTCCCCTAGCTGCACCCTGCCTGTGGGTCTCCCACCTCTCCCCACACTGCAGCATTGTCCTACCCACTGCTCCTGCCTGACCTTGTTCTCCTTGACTCTATCCCTCAGTGGCTCCTCATTGCCTAAGAGATGAAATGCAAATTTTTCGGGACAGCAGTCACGGCCTTTCAGTCTGATTTCTATCTCTTCTGACTCAACTCTTACATCCTGCTGAGGTGGCAGTGCTGGGATTTTGCGCGCCCACTGCATTGTTTCCAGGCAACAAGCTTTTTTTTTTTTCTTTTTCTTTTTCTTTTTTTTGAGACGGAGGCTTTCTCTATTGCCTAGGCTGGGGTGCAATGGCATGATCTCAGCTCACTGAAACTTCCATCTCCAGGGTTCAAGCAATTTTGCCTCAGCCTCCCGAGTAGCTGGGATTACAGGTACATACCACCATGTCTGGCTAATTTTTGTACTTTTAGTAGAGACGCGATTTCACCATGGTATCCAGCTCCTGACCTCAGGTGATTCGCCTGCTTCGGCCTCCGAAAATGCTGGGATTATAGGCGTGAGCCGGCGCACTCGGCCGGCCACAAGCTTTTGTGCGCTCTCTCTTACACCTTCAGTGTTACTCTTACACCTCTGGCCTCGGTTTCTTACTCTGTCTGGCTGACTGCTGAAATCATTCTCTCAGACTTAGCTCAGGAGTTTGCAGCCCCTGAAAGTGGTCCTCGCCTTTCCCATTGGGTTAGATGAGGCCCCTCTGCACCCTCAGCCCCAACAACATGCCTGTCGCCTCACATCTGTCCTTGTTTAAGGAGCAGAGACTTGTGTCCTCAGTAGTCAACAAAAGCACATAAAAAATGTTTCCTAAGCCGGGTGTGGTGGCTCACGCCTGTAATCCCAGCACATTGGGAGGTTGAGGCGGGTGGATCACGAGGTCAGGAGATCGAGAAGATCCTGGCTAACACGGTGAAATTCCTTCTCTATTAAAAATACAAAAAAAAAAAAAAAAAAAAAAAATTAGCCGGGTGTGGTGGCGGGCGCCTGTAGTCCCAGCTACTCGGGAGGCTGAGGCAGGAGAATGGCGTGAATCCAGGAGGCGGAGCTTGTACTGAGCCGAGATTGCGCCGCTGCACTCCAGCCTGGGAGACAGCGAGACTCCGTCTCAAAAATTAAGTGTTTCCTGAATGATGAACAAATGACCTAAGTTTACCTTTTGGTCCTCAAGAACTATTTTTAAAACAAATATCCATAGTATGATATGCCTATCTTCAGCAAGGGGCCTGCTAGGCACTGCTGGAGGGGAGGGGAGCTGGCGCTCTACCTCCTGCTTTGTGGTAGGGAGCAGCCTTGCAAGGGCCGGGTGGCAGATTCCACAGTGTTTACTCGTTCTATGAACTGAGTTCCCTGCTGGGCTTTAATCTCCTTAAAGAGAGAGCCTTGAATTAGAGGAAGTCTAAGTTCCCTTCATATTTCAAGGAATGGCATCAGCGGAAGAAAGTGGCTTTGCCCGGGGAATATGTAACGAATGATGAGCAGGGAACAGACCCTTTGGCTGTGGATACCCTCTTGTGGCACCGTAGTGTGGGATCCTGTTCCCTCGAGCTGGGGGGATGCTTGATGCTGGGGGGATGTTTGATACTGCTAGAGACATTGCTGACTGTTGGACCGGGCTGGGGAGGGGTAGGCGCCACTGGCATGGAGTGGCAGAGGCTAGGGATGCCGCTCAGAACACACAGGGCAGCCCCCACAACGGAGAATGATACAGCCCAGTAGTGCTGAGGTGGAGCCGCTCTCAGGCGTTAGCCCCCCACCTTCACCTGGGAACTTGCCAGTAGGCCCCGGCTCAGGTGACAGTGGCTTCACCTGCTGTACAAAACCTAGAGGCAAACACACATGTGTATCTCCTGCAGACACTAAGAAAGGTCACTGTCCCTGGGCCACCAGAGAGGCTATAAAGCTGTGTTTGTATTTAAGCCAAAAACTTCAGGATATTTACCTGTTCAGGATTTACTTGGGCAAATTTGTCCCGATAGCCACACTATGGTATCCTACCTAAATCAGGTGGAGGTAGGCAAGGTTGGTTCTGGACAAAATTCTGATATAGTCAAATTTATACCTTTCCCTCCACTCCCAGCGAACCATCTATCATTTTACTGGTTCCTGACCATGAGGAATTTACAGTCCAGGGGAGGATGTATCCCTTTACCGACACTTTCGCTTTTTGCCCTGGAAATGTTTCCATGAAGCCCTCTCAGGTGATGTGATAGGAATCCCTCTTTGGTCCCTTTATCTCTCTCTCTCTCTCTCTTTTTTTTTTTTTTTTTTTTTTAGACGGAGTCTCGCTTTGTCGCCCCAGGCTGGAGTGCAGTGGCACAATCTCAGCTCTCTGCAACCTCCATCTTCTGGGTTCAAGCCTCAGTCTCCCAAGCAGCTGGGATTACAGGCACACACCACTAGGCCCAGCTAATTTTTGTATTTTTAGTAGAGACGGGGTTTCATCACAGGCTGGTCTCAAATTCCTGACCTCAAGTGATCCACCTGCCTTGGCTTCCCAAAGTGCTGGGGATTACAGACATGAGCCACTGTGCCCAGCTTTTTTTTTTTTTTTGAGATGGAGTTTCATTCTTGTCACCCAGGCTGGAGTACAGTGGTGCAGTCTTGGCTCACTGCAAACTCCACCTCCTGGGTTCAAGCAATTCTCTTGCCTCAGCCTCCCAAGTAGCTGGGATTACAGGCACACACCACCACGTCCAGCTAATTTTTGTAATTTTAGTAAAGACGGGGTTTCACCATGTTGGCCAGGCTGGTCTCAAACTCATGACCTCAGGTGATCCACCCACCTCAGCCTCCCAAAGTGCTGGGATTACAGGCGTGAGCCACCATGCCCAGCCGATCCCTTTCTCTTTAATTCCCTAGTTGTTCTTATGGTTCCCATTGCAGCCTATGGCTTAGTTATATGGTTTGGTGTTCTCCATTGAAGCTTCCTGTGCCATATGAATGTCATGTTCTTAACTGCATTGCAAGCCCTTTAGAAGTTTCTATGGCCCCTCAGTGCCTCCCACACCACTGAGTCTGCAGCAGAAATTGATCAAAAACTTGTTAAAGAAGCAATTAGCTCATGACAATAAACTAACGTCTGTTCATGCGACGCCTTGGATGTTCCTTATCAAGTTTATTCCTAGTGATCCCTTTCCTCGGCCCACCCCCCTTCTCCCTGCACCACTGCCATGTTTCAGCAACTCTGACAGTGGGAGTTTCAGACTGGGCAGGAGGAGCTGGGATTGTGGAAAGGGGAAGATGGCATAGGCCACCCAAGGTTGGAGGGCTCCTTTCCTTCATACCGGCCAGGATGGGACGTTGACACAGAGCACTTTCTAGACATCTCCCACAGGCCCATGGGAAGAGGCTAGGTCTCTGCTCTTTCTGAGTCCCTTACACACTTCTTGAAATAGTAGCCAAAAGTGTCTGTGGCCAGGGAGAAGTGGTGGCAGAACCAGTTGATGGGAAATGGACTTGCGGAGTCTTCCTCCTTTCTGTGTCTCTCTGCCCATTTTTCTCTTTCCAGGCTGATGTTCCAGTGGTTACTAACTTCTGCTTGGGCTAAGACTCGGGACTGTAACAACTAGGAATGTTCATGGTCATCATGTGTGATGCTCCTGTATTTGTGATCTATTGCTGTCAGATACTCTTACTTCCACAGAATATATACAATTTTCAGGACCACTACCCACTTTCTGAATCTGTGAACACAGAATGGGAAGAGATTTCAGAAACCACCTGAGTAGTGCTTTAGGCCTATGCTAGTCAAGATATGGACATTAAAATGACTGTTTTCTGTAACTGCTTATATTAGATAGTCACTCTTGGATACTGACTCATCATAATTGAGGGGGTAGCAATTAATGTCAGGTCCCTGCCTTCACATCTTCATTAAGGCACATCTGCTAATTAAGATGCTTCCAATTCTAAGCCCTGATAGAATGAGTCCTTGAGATGACTCCAGAGACCTGGAGCCTGACCCCTTCTTTGCCACTGACTGGTAGTTAATCACTTTACCTCTCTGGTCCCCTTTTTCTAAAATGTGAGTATTGCACCTGTGTTACCTGCCCCCACGTGTGCTGTGAGAAGAAGCTGGGTACATGACAGTGCTGCTCCCTCGCTTGCTTTTTTTTTTTTTTTTTTTTTTTTTTTTGAGACAGGGTCTTGCTCTGTCACCCCAGCTGGACTGCAATGGCTCATGGCAGCCTCGACCACACGGACTCAAGTGATCCTCCCACCTCAGCCTCCCAAGTAGCTGGGACTACAGGCACATGCCACCACACCTGGCTAATTTTCATATCTTTTGTAGAGATGGCATTTTGCCATGTTGCCCAGGCTGGTGGAGAACTGAGCTCAAGCAATCTACTTGCTTTGGCCTCCCAAAGTACTGGGATTACAGCCTCCTCCTTTAAAAAAGACTTCTTAGAACCACCTGGCTCTTTCCATCTTGTAAACAGAGCGCTCACATGGATGTGTTCTGCACATTCACCACAAGGGCACATGGGAGGCCCCGCAGGAAGAGGAGGAAGGCCCCCGGCCAGGCTGCAACCCTCACTCCATCCAGCCCAGCTGCCTTCCACATGCAGGCTGTCCTCCTAGTCATGGTTCCCCCAGGCTCCCCAGGACAGCAGGACACAGTTGCTAACTATTAATAGCCAATGTTCCATGTTCTCAAGGTGACAGAGAGAGGCATGGAAATGCCTATCCTGGCCCTCTCCCACTCCTCTGCCCCCGCATCTTCCCAGTCTGGCGCTTCCATTTTTTGGCTGGCACCTGGGCCAGCTGACCCGGCCTCCCAGGCTCCCCCTGAGGCTGGGTCTTCTCCTCAACACTGGGCTCTCCCACGGCATTGCCCACCAGCCTGGCTGGGATCCTGCATTGTGCTGAGGAGCAAGGAACTAAGGATTGGTAGGAAATAATATGCAATTCCTAGGGATTATGATAATGTGTATCTATCCTCAATTTAATCATAAGTATAGACACTTAAACTCTAGATTATAGGCATCAGAAGTTGTTGATTGTTACTAAAAGCCAAGAGGGCAGTACAGTGTTATTCAACAGTACATATTCATTAAGGGAGAAAAAGGAAGTGCTTTTGAACATCCCCACTGCGTATAATTTACTCTGATGAATACCCACAGAGTATGTGTTTCATGTCAAATGCAAGTTAATTTTCCCTCTGGCTCTTTCCCATGAAATTGCCACTAGGCCATAACTACTTAATCTCAACACCACTGGAGTTTCAGAAGGTCCTTACTAAATTATAGTACCGGAATAATTCCCTCTCACTTGGTACCTTGCCTCATTCTGTCAGCTCTAGGTGTGGGTACTTTTGGCTCTGTTAATCTCTCCAACTTTTATTCAGTCTTTCCTAGGGACTCGCACATTGATGAATTTCTGCTGCAGACTCAGTGGTATGGGAGGCACTGAGGGGCCACGGAAATTTCTACAGGGCTTGCCATGCAGTTAAGAACACGACATGCATCCTCACAGAGTCACCTCTCTGTCCTATTACTTCCTCAACAATTTTTTCTGTGAGTCCCTTGTCTGACCTCCAGAGAATTCATTCTCATATCTACATTATAGAAAAGCAAGGAAAAATAACCAGCAATGAACCCAGGCATGTTTGCTTAAACGCTTTAACATACACGTTCTAGGATCACCTTTAAACCCTATTCTTCAATATTTTCCCATTGCCTGCGGTCACTCTGGTTTACATCTTAAACATGAATCATCCTTTTTTACTTGGAGATTCTAAGTCTCATCAATGATGTCTACTCTGAAAGAGTACAGAATTTCTCCTTTTAGGAAAAGTAATTAATATTCAAGATGTTTAACTGAATTATTAAAATTTAATGAGATGGCATGGATGCTGGAAAATTATCTGATTATCTAATTGGGTGGGTCCTGGCTCTATTAAAGGCCAACTTCTGCTACCACATGTGCTCTGGACCCCTTCTTGCCCTGTCAAGACCTTCCCTCTTGCAGTTTTCCCTTTTACAGTTTCCTCTATTTTGCAAGATTTTCTCTCTCTCCATTGGATCACACATGTAAACAAACATGCTCTAGTATCTGTTGTCTTTAGAAATAGCAAAACTGAGCCAAGTGTGGTGGTATGTGCCTGTAATCTCAGCTAATCTGGAGGCCGAGACAGGAGGGTTGTTTGAAGCCACGAGTTCAAGACTAACCTGGGCAACACGGTGAGACCTCATCTAAAAAAAAAAAAAAAAGCAAAACTGTTTCTGGAATACATGTTCCCCTCCAGCTATTGTCTCCTATTTCTACTTGATAGTTTGTCTTTATTCTGTCTCAGATTTCTCCCTTCCCATTCACCCCTTAACCCATACCAGTTGGGCATTGGAAAATGTAGTCTCTAACTGTTGTGCCCAGTTAAAATGTAAGGTAGGGTATTCTATTACTAGAAGGACAAAGAAAAGAGCACACTCTGGGAGACAGTCAGCTATCTGCCATATTGCACGGCTCCACAACACTCTAAGACCTTGGAATGCTTTAACTTTGAGCTACAGTAAATTATACATACATAGAATAAGGACATATGTATGTATTGAGAGAGAGAGGAGGAGAGAATATCTTTTTTGTTCTCGTTCTTGAATGATAGGTTATCTAGGTTGACAGTTATTTCTCATGCTTGAAAAATATTGCACCTCTGTCTTATGACTGCAAATGAGAAAGCTCTGCTGACAGTCTGATTTTTATGCCCTCATAGATAAGCTGTTTTTCCTCCCTGGCTGCTCCTAAAACCTTCTCTTTGTTTTGGTGATCTAGTTTCACAACGCTGTGACTGGGGCTTTGTTTTTTGTTATTTAGCTTGAGATTCACTTAATTCCTAAATCTAGGGATTTGTATCTTTCATCAACTCTGGAAAATTCCCTGCCATTGAATGTTTGGTAATTCTTCTTTCTTATGAAATTCCTTATCACTGGGCTTCCAATCTTCTCATTCCATCCATCATCATATTTGTTTTTCTCTTCCATTTTTAAAATTTCTTTGTTTCTCTGCTGAATGTTGGGTAAGATCTTTATGTATTTTGCTGTTCATAATTTTTTCTGTCTTCTGTTTTCAACAAAATATTCTGTTAAAGCACAGTAAAGTCTTATTTTAAAATTCACATGCACACATATCCACACACACACACATGCAGACTTCAACGTTAAACATTTGTGCACATCAAGTTTCACATGTTTATTTATTAATAAGGTCAAACCCCGAAGATACACCAAAGTGATTTTGTTCAGTTAAGGAGAAAATATCTTCTAAGTAGAAAATTGTGCAGAAGGCTTCTGAAGACCTTCATTCTAAGCAGCTTTAAATAAAAACAACTTTTCTTTTAGAAGTCCATGGGAACTCTAGGGCTAGGGTCATCCTTTCTGTCCTACTGGACACAGGGTGGACGTTCCTTCTGTCCCACAGACACCCAGTGCCACTGCAGGACCCCAGCTCCAAAGGGACACAGATCCAGCTGGATGCTTCTTAGCATAAACATTCTCGAAGGCAAAAACCTGAATTTTCCAGGCCTAGGAAATGATTGCCTAATTCTTTCAGTTGTTTTTTTAACCTATCAATTGAGTTTTTAATTTCCATTGTTTATTTTATTTTATTTTTAGAAGTATTGTGTTTCTTTTATCAAGTCTGTCTGATCTTTTTCATACTATCTTCTCTTTTTTGGGTGGGGGGTGGGCAGGAGACAGAGTCTTGCTCTGTTGCCCAGGCTGGAATGCAGTGGCATGATCTCGGCTCACTGCAGTCTCTGCCTCCTGAGTTCAAGCGATTTTCCAGGCTCAGCCTCCCGAGTAGTTGGGATTATAGGCACCTGCCACCAGGCCCGGCTAATTTTTGTATTTTCAGTAGAGATGGGGTTTCACCATGTTGGCCAGGCTGGTCTTGAACTCCTGACCTCAGGTGATCCACCATCTCGCACTCCCAAAGTGTTGAAATTATGGGCGTGAGCCACCACACCTGGCCCATTTTTTGTTTTTTTTTTTGAGACAGGGTCTCACTCTGTCACCCAGGCTGGAGTGCAGTGGTTTGATCTCTGCTCACTGCAGCCTCAACGTCCCGGGATCAAGCAATTCTTGTGTCTCAGCCTGCCAAGTAGCTGGGATTACAGGTGTGTGCTGCCATGCATGGCTAACTCTCTTATTTCTTGTTTATGTGTTTTAATCCCTTTTATTTCTTTAAACAGTGTAAACAGGATCATTTTATATTCTATATGGAATAATTCCACTATCTGGTGCCCCTGGGGGACCTAGCTCTGTGGCGGTCATTTCTGTTGCCTCTTGCTCATGGTAGCTTGTTCACTTCTATGTTTGTGACTGGGGCTGTGAGCTCACGGCCTTTGGGCTTCATGTGTGGAATTTTGAGAGGCTTTGGTTGAGTGTGCAAACCTCTAAAAAAGATTTACTTTTACCTTCTGCCAGCTGCCTTCAACCCAAGACCACTCTAAGTTAAAGTTCTCAGCGCTGGGATTTCTGGACAACCCAAGTGATTTAAATTCATTCCCCAGGCCGGGCGCGGTGGCTCAGGCCTGTAATCCCAGCACTTTGGGAGGCCGAGGCGGGCGGATCACGAGGTCAGGAGATCCAGACCATCCTGGCTAACATGGTGAAACCCTGTCTCTACTAAAAATACAAAAAATTAGCCGGGCACATGGTGGCAGGCGCCTGTAGTCCCAGCTACTGGGGAGGCTGAGGCAGGAGAATGGCGTCAACTCGGAAGGCGGAGGTTGCAGTGAGCCGAGATCGCGCCACTGCGCTCCAGCCCGGGGGACAGTGCAAGACTCCGTCTAAAAAAAAAAAAATTCATTCCCCAAATCTATGTGCCAAAAGGCTATCGTTATACATTTTCAGGGGCCTTTTCCCCTGCACCTAGAGCCAAGGCCAAAGCAGATAGGCTTCTTTGTCATGATTGTGCTGGGGTGTGGAGTTTTTCAGTCCCACCTTTTTGCTGAGGGTGGCAAATATATGTGATGCAGCTCATTTCCAGCCTCCCAAATTATATGAACCCAAGGCCTTATCTCATGAGGCCATTCAAACTCAGGGCCTTGGAAACTGAGAATGGTAAACTCCTTTGTAGGGTCTATGGACAAAGGCTGTCAAACCTGCTTACCACCATGGTTTCCTGGTCTCTTCATTTCCAGCTCCTGAGAATTGTCCCTGCTGCCTTGAAAGTGCAGTCAAATATACATGCATATATATATAATTAAAAAGAAAAAAGCTTAAAAATTACTGTATTCAGGCTGGGCACGGTGGCTTATGCCTGTAATCCCAGAAATTTGGGAGGCCAAGGTGGGCGGATCATTTGAGGTCAGAGGTTCCAGACCAGCCTGGCCAACACGATGAAACCCTGTCTCTACTAAAAATACAAAAATTAGCCGGGTGTGGTTGTGGGCGCCTGCAGTCCCAGCTACTCGGCAGGCTGAGGCAGGAGAATCGCTGAAACCTGGGAGGTGGAGGTTTCAGTGAGTCGAGATCACGTCAGTGCACTCCAGCCTGGGTGACAGAATGAGACTCCATCTCGGAAAAAAAAAAAAAAAAAAAAAAATATATATATATATATATATATATATAGTATTCAATATTTTTAGATGTTTTATTTAGCATTGCATTAGCAGGATATCTGCTCCACCTTATTAGTGGAAAAGGTAGTTTTCTCCCATATTCAAAAATCACTTACCCTTAGGAAAAAATATTTCACAAAAAAAGAAATATTATCATAACCGGAAAAAAAAATTGGCTGAAAGTTACCGAACCCAGATCTATAAATGTTGCTTACATCTTGGACTGCTCTAGAAACCCAGACGTGGTAACAGGGATGCCTGAATTAGGCTGCATTCTATTTAGGCAACTTTATCTTATATAATTTCACATATGTATCTTTATCTTTGCCTCCCTAATGTGAATTGTATTCTAGCATTGATGTAATTATATGAGCCAAATGGAAGACTAGTTAAGAAATATACAGGATCAGGCCAGGGAGGGTGGCTTATGCCTGCAATCCCAGCATTTTCAGAGGCTGAGGCAGGTGGATCACTTGAATCTCGGAATTTGAGACCAGCCTGGGCAACACGGCAAGACCCTGTCTCTACAAAAACACAAAAATTAGCTAGGGCTGGGCGTGGTTGCTTATGCTTGTAATTCCAACACTTTGAGAGGCCGAGGCAGGCGGATCACTTGAGGTCAGGAATTCAAGACCAGCCTGACCAATATAGTGAAACCCGATCTCTATTAAAAATACAAAAATTAGCCTGGCATGGTGGCATGTGCCTGTAATCTCAGCTACTCAGGAGGTTGAGGCACGAGAATCGCTTGAACCCTAAAGGCAGAGATTGAAGTGAGCCAAGATCGTGCCACTGCACTCCAGCCTGGGTGACAGAGCGAGACTCCGTCTAAAAAATAATTAGCTGGGCATGGAGGTACATGCCTATAGTCACAGTTACTCAGGAAGCTGAGGCAGGAGGACCCATTGAGCCCAGGAGGTTAATGCTGCAGTGATTCAAAAATCACACCACTGCACTCCAGCCTGGTCAACAGAACGAGACTGTGTCTAGGAAGGAAGGAAGGAAGGAAGGAAGGAAGGAAGGAAGGAAGGAAGGAAGGAAGGAAAAGAAATATACAGGATGAAAGAAGGAAATGCTATTAGTCAGAGAGTGAATTGTGTTGGGTGGTTTGGAGATCCCTGGTGTGTTTGATGTCACCGTGATGTAAATGATGAACATCTGGATGGTGAGTGTGCTAAGCAGGTCAGGCCTACTCTTCGCCAAATGCCACTGTCTCCTAGAAGAATGATTTGCGTGGAATTACTGGTGTGTGATTGTCCCACCACAGCACACACCCTGTGACCCTGTGGTTGCCTAGGCATGGAGAGCCACCTTGTTAAGCACACCCCTCAATTTCCATAGCACACATTTACCTAAATAGCTAGTTCTCAAAACCTGGACGATTGACCTTGCAAAAACAGACACTCTTCAAGCATAGAAATAGCAGTGGAGTTCTCAAACACAGCACTAAGTTTTCTGATAAAAGGCTACTTTCTCTTGGCTGCTGAGAACATTTGCTTAAGTGCAGTGGCGGGACCTTGGGGGAACGTTTCCAATACTTGTGGTCCATTGGATCGGCTCCCTTCAATCTTAAGTGACTCAGTGTGTGTGTATGTATGTATGTGTGGCCATTTTCATGCCATCCTCCCTGTCAGCTTTGGCAAAAATCTTATGCTAAGTAATAGCATAAGATTATGCTTTGATGTCACATATCTTGGGTTAAAATCCCAGTTCTGACACTTACCACCTGCATGAACTTCAAGAATTACTTAACCCCTCTGAGCTCAGCTGCCTCAAAGAAAAACCGTGGATAATAATCATGCACACCTCCTGTGAGGACAAGGCAAAACATATAACACATTTCTTGGCACGTGTCAAGCGCTCAGGAAATGTAAGCTCCTGGCTTGATGGGTGGTGGTGTTAGGAAGGGCAGAACAACTGTGGAAAAAATAAGCAAGAGAAAATGCCCCAGGCTTTGGCTTCACTTGGCCTAGCGCTGTTTTGTTTTGTTTTTTCTCCCTCCTAATTAATTCCTTGTACAAAGCACAGGATGTACGGCTGTCCTGTATCCTGCTTATATCCTGGTTCCGCCGTTTACTAGTGACCTTAGAAAAGCAGATTGCTTGGATGGGTATATGGTAACACATCTCTTGGCTTCATGCATAAAAGTTTGTATCCCACTCACATAAAGTTGGTTGTGGGTGCAAGGAAGCTGCCTTCTTTCCAGTGGCTAAGCAGCATGCACTGTTCACCTTATTCAGCTCCCACCTCCAGGTCCCCAGGATTGCCTCGACAGAGGCGCCCACAACCCATCTCCCTATGTCCATACATTACTTTTTATTTTTTATTTATTTTTTACTATTTATTTATTTTTTAAGACTGAGTATTGCTCTGTCGCCCAGGCTGGAGTACAGTGGCACGATCTCAGCTCACTGCAACCTCCTCCTCTCAGGTTCAAGTGATTCTCCTGCCTCAGCCTCCCGAGTAGCTGGGATTACAGGTGTGCGCCACCACATCTGGCTAATTTTTGTATTTGTAGTAGAGACGGGGTTTTACCATGTTGGTCAGGCTGGTCTTGAACTCCTGACCTCATGATGCACCCACCTCAGCCTCCCAAAGTGCTGGGATTACAGGCATGAGCCACCGTGCTTGATCCCACTTAAAAAAAAAATATTTATTATTATTATTATTATTATTATTATTATTAGAGACAGGGTCTCACTCTATCACACAGGCTTGCATGCATGGTGTGATCTTGGCTTACTGCAACCTTGACTGCCCAGGCTCAAGCAAACCTCCCATCTCAGCCTCCCAAGTATTTGGGACCACAGGCACGCACCACCACACCCAGCTAAGTTAAATTTTTTTTTTTTGGTAGAAATGGGGGTCTCACTATGTTTCTCAGGCTAATCTCAAACTGCTGGCTTCAAGCAATCCTTCCTCCTTAGCCTCCCAAAGTGCTGGGATTATAGGCGTGCATTACCACACACAGCTCATCACTTTTTCTTGTAGCCTATTGGCCAGAATTAGTCATACAGTGCCCCTTCTCTCAGGGCTGGGATGGAGGCATGGGGGCATTGTAACAGGTGAGCATTACTGCCTCTACCACAAAAATATCTTAGCCTCTTTTTGCCTCATTTTCCTTATCTATGAAATGGAAATAATACCTCTCAGGGTTGCTAAGAGAAATGATGGCACATATAGAGGATTAATAATATATTTGTCATGGTCCTGGCAAGAAACAGATGGCACACTGACAAGAATTTATTGTTACTAGAAGATGGTGGGACTAGGTACAGAGGTGTGGGCAGAGTTAAGGGAACCATTGCTGGATGGTGTCCAAGGTTGGATTGAAGCCCAGCTGGAAACCAGAGGGCAGGGGAGCCTGAGAGATATATTTTGTAGACGTCAGGCCCCCAGGCGCAGAGCAGATCTGAGTGGAGTCGGGGAATAACCAGCACAGTACGTAAAACCAACCAGCATGGTCCATGACACTGACCAGCAGGGTACATGACACCAGCACAGTACATAATACCGCCTAGCACACCACAGGAATACTGACCAGCATGGTACGTGATGCTGACCAGCGCAGTACACAATGGCAACCAGTGTGGTACACGATGCTGACCAGCACAGGCCATGATACCAACCAGCACAGTACATGTTACTGATCCGCATGGTACATGACATTGACCAGCATCGTCCATGATACTGACCAGTAGGGTCCATGATACATACTGACCAGCATGGTACATGATACTGACCAGCATGGAGCATGATACTGACCAACATGATCCATGGTACTGACCAGCATGGTACATGATACTGGACACGCTCAACTTTTAGTTAAATCTGAAAAGCTTGCAATTTGTTGAGCCTGTAGAGTGTTGGAGACTTGCCCCACGCCACATTGGTCTGGCTTCATTCTCAAACTTTCCTTTGCCCTTCACTGAAGCAGCTAGCAGAAACGGCTGTTACTGCAGACCTCAAGTTGTAGCATAAATCTGGACGGCCATGTCTGTGACAAATGCCCCAGGAATCACACATTTGTCCAGTGATGACACTTTGGCCCCTCATTCTTCTTTGTATCTACAGAGCTATTGAGTCTCCACCTTAACACATGTGGCTCCCTGACACTTGCCTGAGAAGAATGAGGCTTGATTAGGAGTTCTAGGATCTCAAGCCCATAGCCACAGTCTCCAGCTCCTCTTGCCTGTGCTATTGTAACAGCCTGGTCTTGACTCCATGCTCACTCCATTCTAACAGCATTTCTCTCATTTTAAAGAACATTTAACCCTTTCCTCTTTCACAGAGAAAAAAGTCCAAACTCCTTAGTCTGTTCTCCATAGCTACCGTTCCTTCTCACCTCCCCAACACCCTCTACCCAAAACATATTCCAGCCACATCTAGGTATTCACAATTTCCTCTATCTTCCCTCTCTGAATCTGCAGATGGAAAACAGCTGCTGCCACTGGTGGTTGCTTGCTGAAGTCCTTTCCTTTAGGGCCATGTCAGTGCCAACCTGTGTCAAACTCCCTTTCTCGATTCTCCCAGGAGGAAAAGAGAATCCCTTTTTAACTTTTGTGTTCTGATAGGATTGTTGTCTGCCTGATGCTTGTAATTTATTTATGTGTTTGTGTCTTTTGCAGGTCACAAGCATCACTCAAACTGTCTATTTCTAAAGCTTTCTCGTGGTGCTTAGCATGGTATTTTGTAGGCAGTAGATATTTTTCAAAAATAACTCCCATCAGAGTTGGGAAAAGGGAAAGCTCCATTGCTCAGTCTTTAATTTAGATAAACCTCTTTTTTGAATTTTAGAACTTCAAACTTCTACCTGTAGAGGGATGTGGAACCATAAGGAGGCATAGCGTGGGAGACACGTTAGGTTTATGAGGCAGGTAGGTTTCCTTGCCGCCCTTGTGTGAATCCTTAGAAGAATGTGAAGAGAGCTGTGCTGGCTTTACTGTGCGTTACAGGTCAGGTGCTGGGAGGTGGCCCCTGCCTTTTGCTTTGTACAACAAAGACAACAGATTCTTGCTGATGGCTTTGTGACCTTTGGTGTCAAACTCAGTGTGGGGTGTGGAGACTGAAGATCTGGCTCTCCCTAAGGTGCCTGTCAAGAGGGACTGGTGGAGATTCTCACCAGGAAGTTTACATACACAGAACTCCCAGCAGGAAAGGGTGAGCTGCCAGGATCTCTGCTTACCTCCCGTGAGCCTTGCAGTCAACAATTTATTTGCAAAAATGTCATCTTTATTGCTTACTTGCTCAGGAGGCTTTGCTTCCCTCCAATGCAGTGTGGAAAATGTGGGTCGCCCCCTTCACTGAGATGGGCTTCAAAGCCTCAGCCCCTGTGGCTCTGCTCTCTCATGGGCTCTGGGAAATTGCTGGTTATTTCCTGTTCCCCTGACCTGCCCCCTGCTGCTGCCCCAGAACATGAGGAGACTGCTCCTCCCTGTCTCTCTCTTCTTTAAGCAGCAGCTTAGAAATAATATCCTGTGTTTGTGAAGCATGCACCAGCAAGACTCCCAACGCCCTCCACAAACATCAGCTCATCATGACTGCGCTTGCGTTTTTCTCACCATGTCATGGCAAGGAGGTAGCAGAAAGGCTACAGTGTTGGTGGGATAGGGGGAATTGTATCTGGAATATAAAATAGGAGTTAAAAATGGAAAAGGTCCAAAAGCCCAAGCTCCTGGTTTCAGAATAAAGTTCATTCTGGAATTTTTCCTTCTTTTAGATTCTGATACTTGGGCCACTGTCTTAGTGACATTTCAGTACAGTGTAACTTCTTGATAGCACTGCGGGGGAGGGCAGGTTCACTGTGTTTTGTTAGTCTGCTGATACAGACCAAGCATCCTTAATCTGAAAATCCAGAATCCAAAACTTCTTGGGCACCAACATGATGCCACAAGTAGAAAATTCCACACCTGAGCTCATGTGAGGGGTCGCAGTCAAAAGTCAAGTGCACAACACACAGTTTATTTATCATCCCATCTGGGAGGAAAAAGATCCTTCAGACCCTCCTAGCCCCCTTGTGCTGTAGTATATGTTCAGTGTACATATCCGGTTTCCCCCACATAGCCATACCCACAAAGGGTGAGAAAATGGCACATGTGCAGGCTGGATGCAGGTCAGGCTGGATGCCAAGACCTGCATGCATTATTCACTGTGTTTTTTTTTTTTGCTTATTCTCTGGTCTGTGGTGCAAAGATATTGTTGAAAATGTTAAAAGGGCCTGCAGACACCTTTGTGGGTAACAGTCATAACAGAAAGCATTTCTGTTTACCTGTAGCACAGAAAGTCAAGCTGTTGGAGAAACCAGAAGTGATGTGTGAAGTGTCTTTCAGAAGAGGTAGTGTCAGAATGGACACCATATACGACCCAAGGAAACAGAAGGATAAACTGTTGAAGTTCTATGCAGAAAGTGATGAAAATAAGTTAACGATAAATAGAAAAACAGTGCTTAAGGCTAAAAATGAAGATCTCGATCATGTTTTGAAAGAATGAATTGGGAGGCTGGGCGCGGTGGCTCATGCCTGTAATCCCAACACTTTGGGAGGCCAAGGCAGGTGGATCACAAGGTCAGGAGATTGAGACCATCCTGGCTAACACAGTGAAACCCCATCTCTACTAAAAATATAAAAAATTAGCTGGGCATGGTGGCAGGCACCTGTAGTCCCAGATACTTGGAAGGCTGAGGCAAGAGAATGGCATGAACCCGGGAGGCGGAGCTTGCAGTGAGCTGAGATCACGCCACTGCACTCCAACCTAGGCGACAGAGTGAGACTCTGTCTAAGAAGGAAGGAAGGGAGGGAGGGAGGGAGGGAGGGAGGGAGAAAGGAAGGAGAGAGAGAGAGAGAGAGAGAATTCAGGCAGGGCACAGTGGCTCACGCCTGTAATCCCAGCACTTTGGGAGGCCGAGGCAGGCAGATCACAGGGTCAGGAGTTCAAGACCAGCCTTGCCAACATAGTGAAAACCAACCTCTACTAAAAATATAAAAATTAGCTGGGCATGGTGGCACACGCCTGTAGTCCCAACTGCTCAGGAGGCTGAGGCACGAGAATCACTTGAACCTGGGAGGCAGAGGTTGCAGTGAGCCAAGATCACACCACTGCACTACAGCTTGGGTAATAGAGTGAGACTTTGTCTCAAAAAAATAAAAGTGGACCCATCAGTGTAGCAATGAACACCTGTTACTTAATGGTATGCTGATTGTGAAACAAGCAAAGATCTATAACTTTGAACTGGCAATTGAAGGGAACTGTGAATATTCAACAGGCTGGTTGCAGAAATTTAAGATACAGCATTAAAGTTTTTGAAAATGTGTGGTGACAGAGAATCTGATGATCACAAAGCAGCAGAAAAATTCATTGATGAGTTTGCCACGGTTGCTGATCACAGTGTTGCTGATCACATCATCACAGTGTTTATGATGAAAGTCTGATGCCAGAACAAGTCTGTAATGCTGATGAAACGTCACTGTTTTGGCATAATTATCCAGAAAGAGACTGACAAAAGCTGATGAGGCAGCCCCTAAGTATTAAGGATGCTAAGGACAGAGCAAGTGTGCTGGGCTGTGCTAATGCAGCAGGCGTGCATAAGGGTCAACTTGCTGTGATGGGCAAAAGCTTGTGTCCTCACTGTTTTCAAGGAGTGAATTTCTTACCAGTCTGTTATTATGATGACAAAAAGGCATAGGTCACAGGGACATCTTTTCTCATTGGTTTCACAAACATTTTTGTACCAGCAGCTCATGCTCACTGCAGGGAAGCTAGACTGGATGACAACTGCAAGACTTTGTAATTCATTGACAACTGTTCTGCTCCTTTCCCAGCTGAAATTCTCATAAAAAATGTTTATGCTGTGTACTTTTCCCCAAATGTGACTTAATTAATTCGGCTGTGTGACCAGGGTATCCTTAGATCAATGAAGAATAAATATAAAAACACTTTCTTGAACAGCATGCTGGCAGCAGTGACTAGAGGTGTGGGTACGGAAGGTCTTCAAAAGGAGTTTAGCATGGGGATGCTGTATAAGCTGCTTCCAATGCCTGGAACCCAGCCATTAGATAGTTGTGCACACCTGGCAGGAAACCTCTGGCCTGAGACTATGTTCAGTGATGATGATGAACAAGGTGGTGACTTTGAAGGATTCTGTATGTCAAGTCAAAAAAAATGATGCTTAATCTCCTTACAGACGAAAAAAATATGTATCCCCAGAGTCCGTTCGTAAGCTGGAATAAGTCGATGTTGAAGGAGTTTTTAACATCAATAATGAGACTTCCATCATTCATTCATTGACCAATGGTGAAATTGCTGAAATGGTCTGAATCCAGGTGATCATGGTAACAGTGATGAGGAAGATAATATTGTTAACACTGCAGAAAAAGTGCCTCTTGAGATGATGAAAACGTGCGCTGGGTTTATTAAAGGACTAGAGCAGTGCAGATTCATAACAGAACAAGAAATCATCATACAGTTTATAAAATCAAAGGGAGACATCTAAGACAAAAGCTGTTAATGAGGCAGATGACTCTGGAGGAAACATTTTAAAAAGCCACCCAGTAGAACGCCTCCTCATTCCTAGAGAACCCACTTCCTGGTCCCTCAAGTGCTTCTGATGTTTCTTCTCACCTAAAAAATAAAATACAGGCCAGGCATGGTGGCTCATGCCTGTATATCCCAGCACTTTGGGAGGCTGAGGTGGGCGGATCACGAGGTCAGGAGTTTGAGACCAGCCTAGCCAATATAGTGAAATGTCGTTTCTACTAAAAATACAAAAATTAGCTGGGCGTCGTGGTGCACCTGTAGTCCCGCTACTTGGGAGGCTGAGGCAGGAGAATAGCTTGAACCCAGGAGGCGGAGGTTGCAGTGACCCGAGACCACGCCATTGCACTCCAGCCTGGGTGACAAACAAACAAACAAATGAAAAAACAAAAAACAGTAACCTTTGAATCAAATGTAGCACAGTAGGAGGAGGCTGACACCTGCCTCTGTTTGCCATTGCTGTTGTCTCACAGCTGATGTAGGTGTTCTGTGGATGCTACTGTGCTGCTTAGTTACCTAGAACACATTATTTTTCACTGTATTAATAGTTTATCATTTTTTTCTAAATATTTATGTATGGATAAGTGTAAAAACATGATTGCTTATCAGTAGCATATAAATTCAGAGTCAGACATGATGGTGATGCTGAACAACCACAGACCAGGGGGTCCACATGGGAGTAGAGATAGCGACCCCTTTGATTCTGTCGGTTCTGTGTACACAGTCTTTGTTTCATGGACAAAATTATTAAAAATATTGTATCAAATTGGCCAGGCACAGTGGCTCTGTAATCCCAGCACTTTGGGAGGCCGAGGACGGCAGATCACCTGAGGTTAGGAGTTCAAGACCAGCCTGACCAACATGGTGAAACCCCGTCTCTACTAAAAATATGAAAAAAATTAGCGGGGCGTGGTGGTGGGTGTCTGTAATCCCAGCTACTCGGGAGGCTGAGGCAGGAGAATCACTTGAACCTGGGAGGCAGAGGTTGCAGTGAGCTGAGATCCTGCCGCTGCACTCTAGCCTGGGCAACAGAGCCAGAGTCTGTCTCCAAAAAAAAAAAAAAAATTGTATAAAATTACCTTCAGGCTATGTGTATAATGTGAATATGAAACATAAGTAAATTTCATGTTTAGAGTTGGGTCCCATCCCTAAGATATGTCATTATGTATGTGGAAATATTCCAAAATCTGAAAAAGTTTATGTATTAATCTGTTCTCATCCTGCTAACAAAGACGTACCTGAGACTGGGTAATTTATAAGAAAAGGTTTAATGGACTCACAGTTTCATGTGGCTGGGGAGGCCTCACAATCATGGCAGAAGGTGAAAGGCACATGTCACATTGTGGCAGGGAAGAGAGAATGAGAGCCAAGTGAAAGGGGTTTCCCCTTATAAAACCACCAGATCTCGTGAGACTTATTCACTACCACGAGAACAATATGGTGGAAACTGCCCCCATGATTCAATTATCTCCCACAGGGTCCCTCCCACAACACATGAGAATCATGGGAGCTACAATTCAGGATGAGATTTGGGTGGGGACATAGCCAAACCATATCTGTCCGTAATCTGAAACACTCTGGTCCTGTGCATTTTGGATAAGGGATGCTCAACCTGTATGGGTGAAAACATGACCTGATTTTTCGTAGAACAGACTGCATGCAGTTAGGAAATCTGTTGTACTTGTGACTCATCTGGAGGAATTAAGCGCCTACTAGTTTAAATACATTAACTCATGGGCCTTTCTAATACGCTACCCATTTTATGGATAAAAACTGAGGTCTGGAAGATGAGCCAGATCTCTGAGTCCACAACTCTTTGCCGTGGACCATGGTCCTCTGTTTTCCTGAATTTGATAGGTATGTGAGAGTTAGGCTTGGAGACCACAAAGGTTTCCATCCATTTCCCCACCTTGATTGCTTGTTTCTGGGCCTGGAAATAGTGGAGTGGATGTGTCCAGCTTCTAACTGCTGTGCCTCTGCCTTCTACCTTGGCCTGGCAACTTTGAGTGTCTCTAAAGATCAATCCAGGCTTGGCACAGTGGCTTATGCTTATAATCCCAGCACTTTGGGAGAATCGCTTGAATCCAAGTGTTAGAGACCAGCCTGCGCAACATAGCAAGACCTCATCTCTACAAAACATTTTAAAAATATTAGCCAGGCATGGTGGCACACACCTGCAGTCCTAGCTACTTGGGAGGATAAAGTGAGAGGATCGCTTGAGCCCAGCAGGTTAAGGCTGCAGTGAGCTATGATCACACCACTGCACTCCAGCCTGGGTGACAGAGTGAGACCCTATCTCTTAAAAAAAAAAAAAAAAAAAAAAAACCCAGACTTTTTTTTTTTTGTTTTATTTTTGAGATGAAATCTCATTCTGTCCCCCAGGCTGGAGTGTAGTGGCATGATCTCAGCTCACTGCAACATCTGCCTACCGGCATCAAGCGATTCTCCTTCTTCAGTCTCCCGAGTAGCTGAGATTACAGGTGCCTGCCACCACACCCAGCTAATTTTTATATTTTTAGTAGAGACGGGGTTTTGCCATGTTGGCTGGGCTGGTATCGAACTCCCGACCTCAAGTGATCCACCCGCCTCAGCCTCCCAAAATGCTGGAATCACAGGCATGAACTACCACATCCAGCCCCAGACTTCAATTCTCTTCCTTCAGCCTTCATTCACCCTCTATGGACTCATCCAGTATTAGAACTTAGACCTAGAAGTTCACCCGGATCTTATCTCAAACTCTAATCTGTTCCGCTCAGCAGAGCCAGATAAATACTATTAAGGGTAAGCACTCAGCCCACCACACACACCTGCACAAAACAGGAGGCTGGCGCCCTCCTAACATGTCCCCAAATAAGGAAACTCTTCAGCACTGCATGATATAACCTATCTACCCAAAGCTTAATTCCCACTGCTCCTTTATAGCCTGTCCTCACATTCCAGCTGGGATTCTTGCTAGTAATGCAAAATGCTGCAAACCTTCCCAGTGCAGGTGGGTACTCATCTGCAGTTTCCTCTCCATAAAATGCCCTCTCCAGTCCCCCTTTCCACTGAGTTAACACTATGCTCTCTTCAAAGCCTATTTCAAGCACCACTTCCTTCAGGAAATCCCCCTGATGCCACAATTCTATACACTTGCTTCAATCCCCCAAATCATGTTTCTCATATGGAATTCATCTTATATCATCCTGTCACATAATTCTTTTTGTCTTATTCAAATGCTACTTCTTTTGCAAATTCCTAAAAAATGAGTCTGTGCTTCCTTTCTTTTTTATTTTTCCACAGTACATATTGTGGTATTGACACATAATAGATGCTAAATAGATGTTTGTTGATTGCATGGATGACTATTTATTTGCACTACTGGGTGCTCAATAAATATTTGTTGAATCTGGTTTGCCAGTGATCCCCAACGTGGCTTTTAGTTGTGGCTTCTCCATCAAACCTCCAGTTTTGTATTCCACATGTCTTCAATAATGTATATGGAAAGGGCTTACCTTTACCTGAAATAGAGCAGATCAAAAACGGATCTACCCTGCCCGATCCCAATCCCAGCTTCATTACTTTTGTCCTTTGCCTCACAAATCCTCCCAGCCTGTGTCTTCATCAGTTACTTCACACGGGGCTCGATGTGCATCAGAAACCTGACGGGGCAGCCAAGTTCCCAGCACCTGACATTCATGGATTAATCAATATCACAAAATTATAGTTTGTCAGAGCTAAAAGCGATCTCGGTCCAACCCCTTCATTACAGATGAAGAAACCAAGCTCCCGAGGGATTTGCACGGAACTCGCGGCGGAACTATTAATATCGCAACACTCCAGTCTTCTCCCTCTTGGCCCCGGCTGCCCTGTCCTCATTAGACTTGACGTGGCCTTTCCAGGCTCTGTTGTTTTCCCAGGTGCTCCAGGTGGTTACTTTCCAAGTTGCTGCATGCTTCAATGTCTCTGTTTTCCGGGAGTGAGATTTCCCACGGAGTGAGATTTGGCAGCACAGGCCTTCAGAATCTGTGGCACAGGGCTTAGAAAAAGCCACTGCCTTTCCCAGAGAAGTCTGCTATAATGTAAATCTCATTAATCCCCAGGGTCTGATGAGCCTGTTTCTCTAGAAGCTTCCAGCAGTTTGCTGGTAGGAACTTTCCATTACTAATCTAGCAGCCAACTCATAGTCTCTTCATCTTCTCTAACGTCCCCAACCACGCTAAAGATAACCTAGGATACTTTGGGGCTTTGAATCGTTAATCAATTCAAAAGGATAATTTCAGAGCATGATTAGAAATAAGTGAAAGTCCACGGAACATGATTTGAACCAGACAATATGCACTTGGGCTAAATCATCTAAGCTCACAGACGGCTCACAGAGTGACACTGATTGGGAATTACTCATGTACATCTGGTCGGCTGAGCTAAAAAGGGCCAGAGAGTCCTTCCGGCTGGCTCTCCTCCCTCCCAGGCCGGGGAATGGGAGAGGAATACAATTTTTAGAGCACTTGCTGTACACTTTAGATATCTGAACTCACTGAATGTAATCCTCTCAATAACCATGTGTGGTAGTCTCCTTATTTTTATAAATAAGAGAACCTCCACAAGGCCAGGCATGGTGGCTCACACCTGTAATGCTAGCGTTTTGCAAGGCCGAGGCAGGAGGATTACTTGAGGCCAGGAGTTCAAGACCAGTTTGGGCAACATAGCGAGACCCCTATCTCTACAAAAATTTTAAAAATTTAGCTAAGTGTCGTGGCTCACATCTGTAATCTTAGCACTTTTTGAGGCCAAGGCGGGAGGATCACTTGAGCCCAGGAGCTCAAGTGAGCCCAAGGCTGTAGTGAGCTATGACCACACCACTGCCCTCCAGCCTGGGTGAAAGAGCAAGACTCCATCTCAGAAAAACAAAAACCAAAAAACGGACACACAAAAAAATGCAGTTGTTCTTCAGGCTGACTACACTGGAAGCAGAGCCAGGCTTCCAGCCCAGTTCTGTCTCTGGCTCCAAAGACTTCATGTTTTTTACTTCACCAGTGGTTTTCTTTCTTCCTGCCTGCCTTTCTTCCTCCCTTCTATTTCCTTTCTTTCTTCCTTTCCTTCCTCCCTTCCTGCTTCCCTTTCTGAGAAGCCAAATGCTTTTTTTGCAACTGAAATGATGCACAAATCTGAATATATGAAACATGTAAGACCAGAGCTGCTTTGCTTTGTTTACAATAGAGAAAAACTAGAAACACCCAAGTGTCCACCAACAGGTGAATAAATAAACTGTGGTCTCTCCATACCATGGAGCACAACTTGGCAATAAAAAGGAATGGAAGTCTGTGGCATGCAGGCTGCACATGCATCTCAGAGTGATTATGCCGAGTGAAAGAAGCCAGACATGAAAGAATCCACGCTGTAGAATCCACTTACATGAAAGCCTGGAAGAGGCGAAACCAATCTCTAGTGACAGAAAGCAGGTCAGGAGATGTCTGGGGCAGGGGTTGTTAAGTGACTGAGGGGCCTTTGGGGGGTGATGGAAATGGTTCTGTGTGTCGACTGTTGTGATTGTGTATTCATTTGTCAAAACTCATTGAACTGCAAACTTAAAATTAGTACATTTTGTGTGTGTGTGTGTGTGTATAAATTATCCCTCAATAATGATGGTTTTTTTTTTCCAAAGGGTGGGAGCCGGGAGAGGGCTGCTTTAATTCAGGAAGGGATACCCCACTCCACCTCCACCCTGTAATGATCTTTTGACCCCCAAAGGGACCCTGGGACTGCTCTATGAAAATTACAACTTCAGGAACCCATTTAATCACACCAAGCTGTGTCATGCAGCCATAAATATCGCCCAGACAGTTCAGGCTTCGTAAAGGACACAGGATCTGTTTTACAGTAAACCGCTTCAACAATTTTTTTTTTTTTTTGAGACAGACTTTCTCTCTTGTTGCCCAGGCTGGAGTGCAGTGGCGCCCTCTTGGCTCACTGCACCTTTGCCTCCTGAGTAGCTGGAATTACCGGCACATGCCACCAAGCCCAGCTAATTTTTTGTATCTTTAGTAAAGATGAGGCTTCACCAAGTTGGCCAGGCCGGTCTCGAACTTCCTACTTCAGGCTCTCCACCTGCCTCGGCCTCCCAAAGTTCTGGGATTACAGGTGTGAGTCACCACACCTGGCCAAGTAAACTGCTTCAATATTCTTACTGAGAGTGCACATTTTCAACTAAAGCAGCCACAAGCCTATTGTTGGCAAAAGAGGCTTCCGATCCAGTTTTAGTCTCTGTGCTGTAAAAAGAATGTTAATGCAATTAGGAGCTGATCAACAAAACCAGGAGCTTTATAAATGTGCATGTGATGTGTGTGATGTGTGTGTGTGTGCATGTGTATGTGTGTCTCCAGTAGGCATACATTTGCTTTGCAAAACCTCGATGCAGGAAACGTCATGTTTTATTTTCCTAAATCAAATAACACCTCTCTCTCAGCCAGCACTGCCCAGAGCAGGGGATGGTCAGTGCGTTTCCATTGCCTTGGCCATGCAGGAGTCCTGGGGTGTTATTAGTCCAGAGGACATCAGGAAGTGACTCTGGCCTTGAGTCTACCCTGACCACAGCTAGGCGTGCACTACTCAACCTCTAAGCTCCTTCCAAAGGTCTGCTGTGATCTCAGGCTGCAGCGTGGGGACTGTGAACCAGACCCCCTACTATGCCACCCTCTTAGGCAACCTTGAAATTTTGTCCCCCATGGTGGGCTGTGTGCAATGGGCTTGGTCACTGTCACCTCCAGTGGTTCCCAGCACTGCCCCTTCTCTGTCTCTATTGAGGGCAAGGAGTCTCACTTATTCACTTTCCACCCTCTCCATCTCCCTCCCCCAACCAAGCCACTTTTATCTCCTCTGAACCTTGTCTAGGGCAATCCACCTTAATCACCCAGTGGGCCTGAAACTGCAGCCCTGGTAAGGTGGGGCAGGGGGCCAGGAGCGGAGTGGAAAGGGTGGGAGCTGGGAGAGAACAGCACAGCTCATTCTTGCTCTCTGTGGGGACAGGGAAAGATGTTTTTAATCTTCCTGGGTGAATCCACGGCAGGAAAAGAAAGCTGAGTCAAAAATTAGTCTAGTAATAGCTCAACCAATGGTGTATGAGAGTTTGTATTTATATTTATGTAAGATCCACACGTTCATGCGCATCTGTATCCCCGGCACTCAGCTTGGAACAGTATAGGTGATTGATTAAATATTGGACAAATGAATTGTGGATGAAGGAAATGAAGGAATGAGTGGATGAATACAGGTGGTAAGACACACACCTCATGGAATCAGTCACCCCCCTGCTGGGAAGTGGAATTCAGTGGGGGTGATCACTTACTGCTATTTATATGTCTCTGCTGTTTGCATTGCATAGAACTGTTTTTAGTAAATACAATGTTTATATAACTTGCATTAAAAACTTTTCAGGCCAGGTGCGGTGGCTCATGCCTGTAATCCCAACACTTTGGGAGGCTTCAGGCAGGCAGATGGCTTGAGTCTAGGAGTTTGAGACCAGCTTGGGCAACATGGCAAAAACTCTTCTCTATAAAAAATACAAAACATTAACTGGGCATGGTAGTGTGCACCTGTAATCCCATATAAAGTTTTATTATAATATTGCTATAAGAGAGAAGCTGTCTGGCAGTCATAACTCACATGTGTTAGGGCTATATTATTGGATAAGAATTTTTTTTTTTTTTAACAGATGGGATCTCACTGTGATTGCCCATGCTGGAGTGTAGTGGGTATTCACAGGCAGATCATAACAACTGCAACCTTGAATTCCTGGCCTCAAGCTATCAAACTCCTGGCCTCTGCTTCCCGTGTAGCTGGGACTACAGGTGCGCACTACTGCATCCAGGAATAAAATGTTAAGATAATTAATATGAGGCCAGATACAGAAAGGTCAGCGTGTTTGGTTTCCAGAACCTCCGTGTGTGACTGACAGCAAGTAGATGACGGCTTTCTCAGCACATGTCTTTCTAAATCCAATGAGAAAATTTCTTAAGCATTTTATCAGGAATAAATGATATTCCCAGAAGGAGATTTGAATTATATCAAGCAAAAAGGTTCTGTCCCAGACCGCTTGAGAACAACTTTTCTTACACATTTGTGAAGTTGTTCTCACCCTGCCAGAGTTCACAAAGAGAAGAGAAGAATAAGCAAACTAAAATTCACACAAATCAAACCATACACAGCATAGGGGCCTCCTGGATGCCATAGGTGCTTAGAAAGGCATTTTCTTGAAAGCACTTTATTTCCTCTTAATTTGTTGGACTGTTGTAAAAGAAAGATCTTTAGTTTCTCTGCAAGAAACATAAGCACTAATTAAGTGCCATGCTGGAGATCCAGGAAGAGAGACTCGGCTGGTCACCAAGACACAGTGGAGCAGCAGCTCTCCCCCAGAGCTTGTAGAATGACCCAAGGAACTTTATGTGGGGCAGCAGGACTGTAACTCAGCCAATGAGACCAGGATCTCTGGACATGGATCCAAGCATCCCATGTTTTTAAAGTTCTACATCAGTGGTCCTCAGACCTCAGCAAGCATCAGAATTGCCTGGAGGGCTTTGCAAGCATGGATGGCTGGGCACACTCCCAGAGTTTCTGATTCAGCAGGTTCAGGGGCAGCCGAGAATCTGCATTTCTAACGAGTTCCCAGGTGATGCTGTCCTAGAAGATTCTAACATGCGCACAAAGTCAAGAACTGGCTCAAGGGGTAGTTCTCTACTTCAGCTTCCACACTGGAATCACCTAGGTGCTTGTCAAAACCATCGGCCCTGACTCATAACTAAAATGTAAAATGAGATGTGACATTATTTGTTTATACCCTGAGTAGTTTTCACTGAAATTGAACTGAACTTGTCAAAGAACAAAAAAGAAGAAAAGAAAAGCCTATCCCATTGTTACTCATGCTTGAACATTCCACACAGGGTGTTTATGGAAATGGGAAGGGCCAGTTAGCAGGGAAGGAGTGTTCCTGGGGGCAGAATTAGCAGAGGGTCTGGGGCAGCTGGATGGGTTTATGGATGGCCCAAGGGTAAGCTAAGTGTCTGTGCTTTGCTGAGCAAGGTGAGAGTCTTGGCTAGCATTCCCCACCGTTTGTGAACAGAACACGCAGGGCCAGGACTGGCAGAGGAAAGTAAGTTGCCCATTGTGGGCTCAAATTGACCTGGGTGCCCCCAGATTCAGTAATTTATAAAATAAATATATTTTCAATTTTTAAAAAGAGACTGAGTCACCCAGGCTGGAGTGCAGTGGTACAATCATGGTACACTGCAGCCTCGACATTTTGTGCTCAAGGGATCCTCCTGCCTCAGCCTCTGATCAGCTGGGACTACAGGTGACACCCTCCTGCAAAACTTTTAATTTTGAAATAATTATAGACTTACGGGAAACTGCAACATTGGTATACCCAACTTCCCCCAATGATGACATCTTATAGTATAAAATCAAAACCAGGAAATTGACATCAGGACATTACTGTTAACTAGACTGTAGATGGCCATTTTTTTAAACCTGTATTCATTTGTAATGTGTGATATGTGTGTGTGTGTGTGTGTGTGCATGCATATAGTGAATGCAACTGAAGATAAATATTTTAATGCAGTAATTTTTTTTTTTTTGAGACAGAATCTCGCTCTGTCATCGAAGCTGGAGTACAGTGGCATGATCTTGGCTCACTGCAACTTCTACCTCCCAGGTTCAACCAATTATCCTGCCTCAGCCTCCCAAGTAGCTGGGATTACAGGATCCTGCCACCAGGCCCAGCTAATTTTTGTATTTTTAGTAGAGACGGGGTTTCACCATGTTGGCCAGGCTGGTCTCAAACTCCTGACCTCGTGCAGTCTTCCTGCCTTGGCCTCCCAAAGTGCTAGGATTACAGGTGTGAGCCACTGCGCCCAGCCAATGCAGTAATTTTAAAGATAAAAATTAATGCAAAAAAATCATGATAAAAGTATAATTTTAAATAAAGACAGGATCCGTAAAAGCTCTGTGCTAACCGCATTGGATCCTGAAGCAAAAGGAAATATCGGAAACATTTTGTTCATCATGGATTTGTTTACATTAATGTGGATTTTAAACAATATTGCATTAAAGGATGATTTCTCCTGACTGCTGATCTGTTGGAGCCCTCTAAGCTTTCATGCCCGAGGTGAGTGCCCCCTCTCCATGCCCTGGCCCTGGCCCTGCAAATGAGGGCGCCCTGACAGTCTGCTCTGTGTGGCGCTTGCCTGGAGGCAGAGAGGAGCCAATGAACCTCTCCTGCTGCTCTTCTCTGCTGCCATCTGCTCTGTTTTTTGGGCTGAGTAGGGTGGCACTGGTACTGTGACTCAGCCCCAGTTACATGCTGCAAGAAGGAAGCAGGGCTTCCTCTTCAAGGCAGATGGACCGCAGCAGTCAGCATCTCTGTCCCCTCCCTCTGCCCCCCGGCCTCCTCCGGAGTGGAGCTTGGCACCGAGCTGAGCAGTGGCAAAGCGTGCCACCCCATCTTTGTACCAGGAAGTTCAAAAGAGACACCAATTCACCTTCAGGTTCCTTTCCCGAGACTTCATTTCCTCCTGGGATGTCACTGCATCTGTCCTGGTTTGCTGGAGCTGCCATAACAAAGTACCGCAGGCAGGGGCTTAAACAACAGAAACTTCCTTCCTCACAGTGCTGAGGGTGGACGTCCCAGATCAGGCGACAGAGGGGTTGGTTTTCGGAGGATTCTCTCCTCAGCTTGTAGGCTGTCTCCTCCCTGCATCCTCACGTGGCCATCCCTGCATTTCTGTGTCCCCACCTCATTTTTGTAAGGACACCAGTCATATTGGATTAGGTTCACCTTAACTACCTCCTTTTATCTGAATTACCTTTTTAAAGGCCTTATCTCCAAATATAGTCACATTCTGAGGTACTAGGGATTATAATTTTAATATATAAATTGGGGCTGGGCACAATGGCTCACACCTGCAATCCTGGCAGTCTGGGAGGCCGACAGATTACCTGAGCTCAGGAGTTCAAGACCAGCCTGGCCAATATGGTGAAACCTCGTCTCTACTAAAAATATAAAAAATTAGTCAGGTGTGGTGGCAGGCCTCTGTAGTTCCAGCTACTCGAGAGACTGAAGCAGAAGAATCGCTTGAAACCAAGAGGTGGATTGCAGTGAGCCGAGATTGTGCCACTGCACTATAGTCTGGGCAACAGAGTGAGACTCCATCTCAAAAAAAAAAAAAAAAAAAAAAAGAATTTTAACATATAAATTGGGAGGGGGCACAATTTAGCTCTGTTAAAGGAAAAAACAAACTGTAAAATATTTTAAAGAGGTTTATTCTGAGCCAGTATGAGTGACCATCACCTGGGGAAAAACGCAAACCCCAGAAACCTTGAGTAAGGGGTTCCAAGGCTATTGGGCCTCAACTCTGTTTCTGTTTTGTTTTGAGACGGAGTTTCGCTCTTGCTGCCCAGGTTGGAGTGCAATGGTGTGATCTTGGCTCACTGCAAACTCTGCCTCCCAGGTTCAAGCAATGCTCCTGCCTCAGCCTCTCAAGTACCTGGATTACAGGCGTGCACCACCACGTCCGGCTAATTTTGTATTTTTAGTAGAGATGGGGTTTCTCCATGTTCGTCAGGCTGGTCTCGAACTTCTGACCTCAGGTGATCCTCCTACCTCAGCCTACCAACGTGCTGGGATTACAGGCATGAACAACTGCGTCCGGCTTCAACTCTGTTTTATGCATTTTAGGGAAGTACAGGTTACAGGCATAGTCATAAATCAATATATGGAGTTCATGCTTTGGTTTGGCCCAGAAAGGTAGGACATCTTGAAGCAGGGGCTTACAGGTCATACATAGGTGAGTTCAGAGATTTTTTTTTTTTTTTTTTTTTTGAGACAGGATCTTACTCTGTCACCCAGGCTGAAGTGCGGTGGCATGATCTCTGCTCACTATAACCTCTGCCTCCCAGGTTCAAGTGATTCTCATGCCTCAGCTCCCCAAGTAGCTGGGACTACAGACTTGCACAACCACACCTGGCTTAGTTTTCTATTTTTTGTACAGACAAGGTTTCACTATGTTGGCCAGGCAGATCTCGAACTCCTGACCTCAGATGATCTGCCTGCTTTGACCTTCCAAAGTGCTGGGATTGCAAGTATGAGCCACCGTGCCTGGCACAGAGACTCTTTATTGCAATTAGTTAACAAGTAAAGCTTTGTCAAAAATTTGGAGTCAGCAGAAAGAAATGTTTAAGTTGAGATAAGGAAGCCTGCTAACCCAGTGGTCCCCAACCCTTTTGGCACCAGGGATTGGTTTCATTGAAGACAATTTTTCCAGGGACTGGGTCGGGGGAGTGGTTTCCGGATGATTCAAGAGGATTACATTTATTGTGCACTTTATTTCTATTATTATCACATTGTAATATATAATGAAATAATTATACAACTCATCATAATGTAGAATCAGTGGGAGCCCTGGGTTTGTTTTCCTGCAAATAGGTGGTCCTATCTGGGGGTGACAGGAAACAGTGACAGATCATCAGGCATTAGATTCTCATAAGGAGCGCATAACCTAGATCCCTGGAATGCATAATTTAACAATAGGGTTCGCACTTCTATGAGAATCTAATGCTGCTGCTGATCTGACAGGAGGTGGAGTTCAGACGGTAATATGAGTCATGGGGAGTGGCTGTAAATACAGAGGAAGCTCACCTGCCACTCACCTCCTGCTGTGCAGCTGGTTCCTAACACAGGGTTGGGTTGTGTTAACTAATACATTGGCTCAGAGTGACCTATAGGAGTGTGTGACTTAACCCTTGCCTGGCTCAGCCTTAGATCCTGTTTAGAGTTTGGCATCTTATTGGCACAAAGAGTCTGTTTTGCCAGTCAGATCTCTATTTTAACATTAATGCCAGTCAGCCATTGTGTCTAACTCCAAAAGGGAGCAGTATCACGGGGCACGTCCAACCTCCCTTCCCGTCATGGCCAGGAATCGAACTTTGGAGGTTTCTCTGGTGTCCCCTTAGCCATGAGGGGGTCCATTCAGTCAGTGGGGGACTTAGAATTTTAGTTTTAGTTTATGGCTCCTAATAGCATCTCAGTCACTTTCTAGCATAGAAACCACCGAGGGAAGTGAAATGGAGGGAGTAAAAGACAGAAAAGGTGGCTGGGCGTGTTGGCTCACACCTGTAATCCCAGCACTTTGGGAGGCCGAGGCAGGTGGATCATGAGGTCTGGAGATTGAGACCATCCTGGCTAACATGGTGAAACCCTGTCTTTAATAAAAACACAAAAAATTAGCTGGGCCTGGTGGCAGGTGCCTGTAGTCCCAGCTACTCGGGAGGCTGAAGCAGAAGAATGGTGTGAACCCAGGAGGTGGAGCTTGCAGTGAGCCGAGAACGCACCACTGCCTTCCAGCCTGGGCGACGGAGCAAGACTCTGTCTCAAAAAAAAAAAAAAAAGAAAAAGAAAAGAAAAGGTGAGACATCAGCAACACATCCAGCTGACTACAGCTTTCCTTTCTTCTTAGTGGCAAGGGGCTCCAATGCCTGTGGGCTTCTGGAGTGGCCGTTTGTCCCCTAGAGTCCTGGCATGTGTCTCCCTCCTCCTGTCATCTTGGCTGCTTGCCTGACTTCAGCAAAGCCATTGGCGACCTTCTCCAGGACTTTTCCCATGCAGCTGCTGAGGAAGGTGATCCCTGGGGTGATGGTACTAGAAGGGTGTGCTCAGGCCATCAGAAGGTGGCTTCTCGCTTCTGGGGTGACAGTGCTAGAAGGGTGTGCTCAGGCCATCAGAAGGTGGCTTCTCACTTCTGGGGTGACAGTGCTAGAAGGGTGTGCTCAGGCCATCAGAAGGTGGCTTCTCGCTTCTGGGGTGACAGTGCTAGAAGGGTGTGCTCAGGCCATCAGAAGGTGCCCTCTTGCTTCTGGGTTGACAGTGCTAAATGAGTATGTTTGGGCCATAAGAAGGTGGCCTCTTGCTTCTGGGGTGACAGTGCTAAATGGGTGTGTTCGGGCCATCAGAAAGTGGCCTCTTTGGGGGTGACAGTGCTAGAAGAGTGTGCTTGGGCCATCAAAAGCTGCCTCCCCTGGCACATGGAAGATGCCCACCTACAATCAAAGGGAATGGGCAAAGGGGAGTGAGGCAAGCTGGGATACAGATAGCCTGCGATGAAGTCTACCTGTCTTCCCACTTGCAGGTGCCAGTGAGCCAAGATAGCACTATTGCACTCCAGCCCTGGGCGACAAGAGCAAAATTCTGTATTTAAAAAAAAAAAAGGACAGTCTTAAAAAAATGTACAGCCTGGGCCAGGTGCGGTGGCTCACACGTGTCATCCCAGCACTTTGGGAGGCCAAGGAGGGGAGGATTGCTTGAGGCCAGGAGGTCAAGGCTGCAGTGAGCTATGATTTCGCCACTGCACTTCGGCCTGGACGACAAAGCCAGACTCTGTCTCTAAATGAACAAATAACAAAATAAAGAGTTAGCAGAGAAGCCAGAGTTCTGCCCAATTTTCCATTCAAGGTTGAGGATGATCACCTTCCACAAACACATTTAAAAGGACAATAGGAGATGAAAGCACATTTGTTTTGAGCACACCCCATGTGTCAGCAGTTAACAGAGGTCATGATGGAATGGATATGTTAAGACCTAAATACCAAAAATAAGTACAATGGAAATAGCTCTTAATGAACATGAGGCATTTACTGAGTGCTCGCTGGGGGCAAAACACTGCCTGGGAATACAAATAGTGATATCATGTAGCTTCTGACGCCCTGGGGCTGGCAGCCTAAAGAAAGGACACGAACTTGATACACTCTGGCCTGAGATAGGCCAGGGCGACAGCTGTCAGTCAAGTTCCAAACCTCTCACTGCAAGTGTGTGCCCTGGCAAGGGGTGGAACACAGCCAGGGAATGAGCTAGCTCAAACTTCTTTCAGCTGTTTATTTTCTGTCCTGCTATTTTCAAGTATGCTATGTTTGTGTTTGTTTTATCGCTGGCTATTGTTTCATAAATAGAAGGCCAATTTCTGATTCTTATAAACAGGACTTTTTTGCAAGCTCATGAACAAGATGAAACTAAAAACTTCTGGAGGCTCAGAGTAGCTGTGACAAGGTCATTGTTAGCCAGTTTCAACATTTTTGAGACGCAATTTATTTTTAAATCCAAACAACGTAGATTGTGGGGAGAGGAATCAGGGAAGAATAGATACTTACAGAGGTCCCATCTTCCTACAGGAGTTTGGCTACATCTGTTGACAATGTTCATCTAGTAGAAGGAAGAAAGAGGTGTGGGCACCCCCTTGTTCTCCAGTCACCTTGTCCTGAGAGCCACCCCCATTCTCCCTCCACCCCCACCTTCTTTTTTTTTCTTTCTTTCTTTCTTTTGAGATGGAGCCTTACTCTGTTGCCCAGGCTGAGTGCAGTGGTGCGATCTCAGCTCACTGCAACCTCCGCCTCCCAGGTTCAAGAGATTCTCCTGCCTCAGCCTCCTGAGTAGCTGGGATTACAGGCGTTCACCACCATGCCCAGCTAATTTGTGTATTTTTAGTAGATACGCGGTTTCACCATGTTGGTCAGGCTTGTCTCAAACTCCTGGCCTCAAGTGATCTGTCTGCCTCAGCCTCCCAAAGTGCTGGGATTACATGCGTAAGTCAGCGCACCTGGCCGACCCCCATCTTCTGAAGGGCATCTGTCAGGTGCTCACCCCACATGTGAGCAGTGCAAGAGCATGTAGGCAGGACACTCCCTGCATTCTCAGAGTGGAAGGAAGGAGAACCCAGGTGACATCAGTAGAAGTTTCCATCTGAGAAACACCAGTGACAGTCTGGTCTGGGAGTGTGTGGCTGGGGAGATTTAGTGAAGACACGAAGTTCTGTAAGAAGGAAAGAACCTGCCAGCAGAATGGACACTTTGACCTGAAGTCCACAGCAGGGGAGGGAGGCCCCAGCTCTGTGCAGGGAGCAGCGCCCATGATCAGCTGGCCAGGGTGTGGTGTCTTGGTAAGTAGAGCCACAAAACAAAGCCAACTAGCTGGGCTTCCAGATCAGAAATCACAGGCAATTTGCATGGAACAGACTTGCCTTTTCTGCACATTAGTATACCGTGGCTGCCATAACATCACCACAAACTAGATGGCTTAGCACAACAGAAGTGCATCCTCGCAGTTCTGGAGACCACAAGTTCAAAGTCAAGGTGCTGGCCAGGCTCTGCTCTAGGGTGGGAGCCCTCCTTGCCTCTTCCAGCTTCTGGTGGTTTTAAGGGCTCCTTGGTAGTAGCTACGTAACTCTAGTCTCTGCCTCTGCCTTCAGAAGGCCCCTTCTTTCTCTGTCTGTTTCTCTTGTGTCTTTGCGTGATCTTCCCTCTTCTTATAAGAACACAAAGATTGGATTCAGGACTCACTCTAATCCAATAGGACCTCATCTTAATGTTTAGTGATATCTGCAAATACCCTGTTTCAAATAAGATCACATTTTGAGGCTCTGGGTAGATATGAATTTGGGGGGCTTTTCATCTTGCATTGCTATAAAGGAATACCTGAGGCTGGCAATTTATAAAGAAAAGAGGCTTATTTGGCTCATGATTCTGTGGGCTGCACAGGAGGCATGGCGCCAGCATCTTCGTCGGGCTGCTTCCACTTACAGCTGAAGAGGAAGGGGCGCTGGCATGTGCTGATCATATGGAGAAAGGGGAGGGAGGGGTCAGGCTCTTTTCAATAACCAGTTCTTTCTAGAACTAAGAATGAGAACTTAACTCCCACGCGAATGGCACCAAGCCCCCAAGACCAAAGCACCTCCCACAAGGCCCCACCTCCAGCACTGGGGATCAGATTTCAACGTGAGATTTGGTGGGGCCTAAAAAAAATGTCAAACCATAACAGGGGGAAATTATTCAACCCACTACAACCTGATTCCACATTCACTGAGCACAGTGTTTGGTAGAGCTGACTGCATTGATCTGACCCCTATCAAGTTATGTCTTGATACAAACTTAAAGTCTTATTCTGACTTTATACAATTGGTGTGCATTTACTAAACCTCCACAGTCATGCCTGCCTAGAACTGGCTTTTTCTGGAGTTTCTCAGATGGGAACCCATTGCACTTATTATTCCCTTGGCAGCACTAATTACAGCTTCATGAAGACAGGTATACACTACTAATTTTATTTACCTATGTATGTCCTCACACAGAGCACAGTACCTGGCATAAAGTAGGTGTTCAATAATTTTGTTGAACAAATAAATTGTAATATTTATTTATTGAGACTGAGTCTCGCTCTATCACCCAGGCTGGAGTGCGGTGGCCCAGTCTTGGCCCACTGCAGCCTCCACCTCCCGGGTTCAAGAGACTCCCGTGCCTCAGCCTCCTGAGTAGCTGGGATTACAGGAACCTGCCACCACGCCTGGCTAATTTTTGTATTTTTAGTAGAGATGGGTTTCACCATGTTGGCCAGATTGGTCTCAAATTCTTGACCTCAAGTGATCTGCCCGCCTTGGCCTCCCAATGTAATAGTTTATTGAGCACTGTGCTTCGTACATTACATGAATGATCAGGTTGGATTATAACAGCAGCCCCTTGAGATAACTACTACTTTTCATATCATTTTGAAAATAGGGAAACTAAGGCTCAGAAAGGTAGAGTGGCTTGCCACACTCTGGAAACAGTGCTCGGTCTGAAGCCTGGGAGTGACCGCTTAGGTGAATATAAGACAATCACTTTCAGCCTACTCAATTCTGCTCACACAGTTGATTTCTGAAACAGAAGGCTGAACTCTGACCCCTTGACCTTGGGGATGCCTCAGGGAGATGCTACCTGTGAGGCCACTGGAGACCAGGCTCTATTTCATCTCCCTGAAATGACAACTCTGCCTTCTGCAGTTGAGTTGAGGTAGAAGGAGGGACTTGGCTCTGGGGGAAGGGCTGAGACTCCAGACCAGATTAAGAACTGGCTGAGACAGGGAAGAGATGAGGGCACCTTCCCATAAGAAGCACCTGTCTGTGCCATATCAACTACCATTGCCATGGCAACACCAGAAGCTATCATCCCTTTCCATGGTAACAACCTGATGACCTGGAAGTTACCACTCTTTTTCTGGAAGTTTCTGGATAATCACCCCCTTAATTTGCATGTCATTAAAAGTGGGTATAAATGTGATGCAGAGCTGCCTCTGAACGGCTCCTCCAGGCTCCCTGCCTCAGGGGTAGCCCTGCCTTGCAAGGAGCAGTCCCTCTGCTGCCGCTGTACGCTGTCACTCCAATAAAAGCTGCAGCTAACACCACCAGCTTACCCTTGAATTCCTTCTGGGGTGAAGCTAAGAACCCTCCCGGGCTAAGCCCCAATTTTGCAGCTTGCCTGTCTGGCATCAGAGTCAGCCAGGAAAATTATTTGTATATCCTTCCCCTTAGCATATCTCATATATTCTCTTATCTTTGCTTATCTTCACGAGAAAAAACGCCTTTCCTCCACGTCTCTCCTTTTTTGTGTTTTTAAGTTGATATATCATAGTTGTACATATTTATGGGGTATGTGTGATATTTTGATCCCTGCATACAATGGGTAATGATGGAATCTGCGTAATTGGGATAGCCATCACCTCAAGCATTTATCTTTTTCTTTGTTTTGGGAACATTACAAATCTTCTAGCTATTTCAAAATATATAATAAATTATTGTTAGCTATAATTTCCCTACTGCACCATTGAATGCTAGAACTCATTCTTTCTAACTGTGTTTTTGTGCCCATGAACCAGCCTCTCTTCATCCCCCCATCTCTGGATCTTTCCACCTCCTCCACTTTGCTCCATCAATCACCCCCTTTGATTCCATTTTTGGTTTCCTCTTTTCTTCAATCCACAGACATGCTCAAGTCTTCCCACCCTAAAAGAAATTATTTCCTTAATCCTGCTACTTTCTCAGATGCTGTTCCTACCTCCTTTCCCTGGCAAGAACACCTATTGCTGATGTAAGCAGAGGTGGCCCCACTCTGCTGGGAGGTACCCTCTGTATTGAGGAAAAAGGGGGTGGGAAGATGGAACCCAAGAGGGAATACCTAGGATCAAGAGCATTCATTTACCTGCTACCTTCTGGCTCAATCCATATATGGCTTTGATCCTGACTCAGATTTATATACTTCATTGGTGGGCGGGAGGAATTCTAGAAGCTGACATTGACCACACACTCACTCCATTAGTCTGGATTCTGCCCACTCCAGTTTTCACTGCTTTCAAGACTGGTCTCATACACATAACAAGGTCTGTTGGGAGCATTTTGCTACGTTGCTTCTCCAAGCAATTCATGGTTTGGTAGAGAAGAGACACTACGTCTGTGAGTTCATCTTATTCCAAGTAATAGAGTATTCAACTTAATAATGTTTTCAATATAAGAACATTTATCATCACAGCATTGTTCACAATAGCCAAGACATGGAATCAACCTAGGTGCCCATCAATGGTGGATTGAATAAAGGAAATGTAGTATATGTACACCATGGAATACTACACAGCCATTTAAAAGAGTAAAATCATATCCTTTGCAGCAACATGGATGCAGCTGGAGGCCACTATCCTAAGCAAATTAACTCAGGAACAGAAAAACCAAATACTGCATGTTCTCACTCATAAGTGGGAGCTAAGCATTGGGTACTCATGGACATAAAGATATGAACAATAGACACTGGGGTCACCTGGAGCGGGGAGAGGGTGGGGACAAGGGCTGAAAAAATAACTATTGGGTACTATGCTCACTATTTGGCTGATGGGATCATTCATACCCTCAAACCTGTGTCACACAATATACCCATGTAAGAAACCCCTGAATCTAAAATAAAAGTTGAAATAATTTTTTTTAAGTATAAGATTTATTGCTTACTTAACAATGAGTCTAGGCTGCTTAGAGCTTGTTTAGCAGCTCAGCAATGGCATCAAGGACGAAGCGACTTCAAACACCCTGAGTGTATTGACATCTTGTCCTCATGCTTGCTGACTCCTGGTCACAAAGTGGCTGCAGTTGTTCTAAGCACCACAGCCTCACATGGCACCCACAGCAGGAAGCAGCAAGGAAGGACGTGGGCAGAACAGGGCTTTCTTTTTAGCAGAAAGAAAAACATCTTCGCAGAAGTTCCCCCATAGTTTCATTGGCCAGAACTGAGACATGGCCCTGGGCCTTAGTTTCACTTTTTTCTCTGGCTTCCTAAACAAGAGCATTTCTCTGAATTCTTCAGTCCAATTTAAGAGGTCTTATGTGTGTCCTCTGCGTCTCATGTCTGCCCCCATCACCCCCATCACAGAACCTAATGCTTTTCATAGCACCGAATGCCTTTCTTTTTTTTTTTTTTTTTGAGGCAGAGTCTTGTTCTGTTGCCCAGGCTGGAGGACGGTGGCGTGATCTCAGCTCACCGCAACCTCTGCCTCCCAGGTTCAAGTGATTCTCCTGCCTCAGCCTCCCAAGTATGTGGGACTACACACGTGTGCCACCACGCCCAGCTAATTTTTTTTGTATTTTTAGTAGAGATGGGGTTTCACCGTGTTAGCCAGGATGGTCTTGATTTCCTGACCTCGTGATCTGCCCGCCTCGGCCTCTCAAAGTGCTGGGATTACAGGAGTCAGCCATCACGCCTGGTGCACCTAATACCTTTCTTCCTCAATAAATGCCACCTTTTCATCTTTTTATCCCTCTGGTTCTCGTATCTTATAGGCACTTACACATGTATTTCTGAATGAGTAAGAAAGGAAGGGAGGAGGGGAAAGACTCTATCCCAAGTGCTCCTCTTTTCCTTTTTCTCCTGTTTCTGTTCTGCCGGGGACATCAGCTGTTTTCACAGCTTCAGCCCTGACATGCCTTCCAGTCTGAAGTCTTGCGTTTTTGACTCCTGCTGGAGTTGGGAAGTTCAAATTCAACACACGTAAAATGGAACTTACCATCTTCCATCAAAAATAAATCTTCTGAAATGGAAATAATATTTTTGGAAATATGTCAGTTGCTTTTCTCTATTGCAGTCCCGTGTTTGATTTCTGGCCATTCCTCTGCCTCTGGGAGGGTTAGGATTGTTGCAGCAGGAATGCAAGGAGGAGGAGGAGGAGAATGTTCAGCTTTGGATACACAGAGTAGGCTTTCAATAATAATCGCTTATCATGGAAAATTCCAAATATATCCAAAAATAGACAGAAGAGTACAATGATTTCTCATGTACTCACTGCCCAGCTTCACTGGTTATCAAGTCATGATGAATTCATCCATATACCTCACTTACTACCACTGTAAGGAAATTATTTAATATCCAACCTGTGTTCAAATTTTCCTTATTTCCTTATTGTTTTACAATTTTTTTGAATCATGATCCAATTAAGATCTTATTATTATTATTATTATTATTATTTAATGGAGTCTCCCTCTGTTACCCAGGCTGGAGTGCAGTGGCACAATCTCAGCTCACTGCAACATCTGCCTCCTGGGTTCAAGCAATTCTCCTGCCTCAGCCTACCAAGTAGCTGGGATTACAGGCATGTACCACCAGGCCTGGCTAATTTTTGTATTTTTAGTTGAGATGGGGTTTCACCATGTTGGCCAGGCTCGTCTCGAACTCCTGACCTCAAGTAATCCACCCACCTCGGCCTCCCAAAGTGCTGGGATTACAGGCATGAGCCACTGAGCCTGGCTGATTCAATTAAGATCTATACATTGCAATTGGTTGATATGTTTCCTGTTTTTCAAAAAACTATTGGTTCCCTTTTATTACTCTTTTTCCTTGCAATTGGTTGTTGAAGAAACCTGGAGTTTCTCACAGTCTGATTTTTGCAGATCACACCCCTAAGGGGTGGTATATGTGTTACTCTGTCCACTGTATTTTCTGTAAGTTGGTGGTTAAATTTAGAGCTGTTCAGATTCAGGTTTGAATTTTTAGCAAAGAGGCATATAATGTTTGATGATGTTAGCGGCTCTTAGTGACCATTGCCTAGAACAATAAAGTAGACTTTGCAAAATTATGATATTTTATTATTCCTTCTTCATTTATTAGGTAGACTACTTTTTTTTTTTTTCCGTTTTTTGAGACGGAGTCTTGCTCTGTCACCCAAACTGGAGTGCAGTGGCATGATCTCGGCTCACTGGAACCTCCACCTCCTGGGTTCAAGCAATTCTCCTGCCTCAGCCTCCTGAGTAGCTGAGATTACAGGTGCGTGCCACCACACCCAGCTAATTTTTGTATTTTTAGTAGAGACGAGGTTTCACCATGTTGGTCAGGCTGGTCTCGAACTCCTGATCTGGTGATCCACATGCCTCAGCCTCCCAAAGTGCTGGGATTACAGGTGTGAGCCACTGTTCCCAGCCTAGGTAGACTACTTCTTTAAAGAAAAAACTTTTCTCATCAACTATTTGGTTATGATGAGGTATAATTTTACTAGGGAAGCTGGGTAAATGAATTCCACCCCCTGCTCTATGGTTCCTTTTAGTAGGAAATGATATTTATTTATTTATTTATTTAGAGACAGAGTTTCGCTCTTGTTGTCCGGACTGGAGTGCAGTGGCACAAGCTTGGCTCACTGCAACCTCCACCTCCTGGGTTCAAGTGATTCTCCTGCCTCAGCCTCCTAAGCAGATGGGATTACAGGCACATGCCATCACATCTGGCTAATTTTTGAATTTTTAGTAGAGACGGGGTTTCACCATCTTGGCCAGGCTGGTCTCAAACTCCTGACCTCAGGTGATTTGCTTGCCTTGGCCTCCTAAAGTGCTGGGACTACAGGCATGAGCCACTGCGCCTGCCCGGAAATGATATTTAAATATTACAGTCTGGATGGTGGGAGAGCTTAGGGATGGTCACTGTTTGTAGGACTTTTCAGTGGATGGAATTAAGAAACACATTTTTCAAAAATAAAATTGGCAATGAATTCATTCATTAATAGATTGAGATAAGTTCAAGTCAAATTCAGGACTACATTGTCCTTCCTCAGGCCTTTCAGTCCCACGTCTGTGCCTCGTTTCTCCCATGCCCAAATCCTGGTTCTCAGTAACACCGTGATAATTACTAGTATGCTTCATCTCACACTCCGTATACAACAATCTCAAAATAATAATACCAACACTATTATCAACATGATGGCCGAAAACAGTTGTGTTTTGTGTTTGTTTTTGTTTTTTTCATTTTTGTAGTTCTTTTTGTCCTTAGGATCTATTTCACTATGGATATATGATCAAATTTCTGTGAATTAACATCTCCTGAACTATCTCACCTCTCTGGGTTATGTCACCGACTTAACATATAGATTCATTTGTTTCATTGTTTGCTATTTTTAGGGATCGTTTTTTCCTTTTTAAATTTAATTTTGCTTTATAATTATGCAGAATATTTACCTGCTTTCAAAAGTTAAATCTACCAGAAAAAACAGAGGCAGAGAAGTCTCTCCTTGATACCTATTCTCTCAACTCTACTCTTGTTTTCGCCCTTTGAGTAACCCTTTTCCACACTCGGCTATTTTTGTATTTTTAGTAGAGACAGGGTTTCACCATTTTGGCCAGGCTGGTCTCAAACTCCTGAACCCAAGCTATCCATCTGTCTCGGCCTCCCAAAGTGCTGGGATTACAGGTGTGGGCCACCGCATCCAGCCCCTCTTTATGGTTTTTCTATTTTAAAAAATATGAGTTTAGATATATCTATAGAAAAATGTATGTGTGTGCATATTCATATCCCTCCTTTTAATCATATAAATCACATAGATCTATCATCTAAAGGGTATACACATTTATATGCTATATATGCTTTTCCATTTGCTTTTTCCATTTACAGATATAACCCACAAATGACTACATAGTAATAATATGTAGAAATATCTTCTTTTTCAGTTGAATGGCTCTCCATTTTGTAAATGTACCATAAGTCATCCACCAGACCCTCTACTGAGGGACAACTAAGCGATTGCCTCTTAGTGAAGTAGTGTGGTAATAACAGCCGTGCGCATGCATCTTTTCATTTTTTTGACACACTATCTTTGGGATAAATACCCAAAAGCAGGAAAGCCAACTTAGTGAATGACTGCATATGTAATTTTGCTAGATATTGCCAAATTCCCCTCCACAGCAATTGTACCATTTTACATTCCCACCAGCAATGTACAAGAATGCCTGCTTCCCCACAGCTTGGTCAAGAATATGTTCAACGTTTTTGACTTTTGCCAATCTGTTGGGTGAGAAATGATATCTTGGTGAGTTTTGTTGGGGGTTTTTTTTTCCTTCTTTTTTTTTTTTTTTTTTTTTGAGACAGAATTTCATTCTTATTGCCCAGGCTGGAGTGCAGTGACACGATCTTGGCTCACTGCAACCTCTGCCTCCCAGGTTCAAGCGATTCTCCTGCCTCAGCCTCCCTAGTAGCTGGGATTACAGGTGCCCGCCACCATGCTCAGCTAATTTTTTGTATTTTTAGTAGAGACAGGGCTTCACTATGTTGGCCAGGCTAGTCTCAAACTCCTAACCTCAAGTGATCCACACACCTCAGCCTCCCAAAGTGCTGGGATTACAGGCGTGAGCCACCGTGCCCGGCTGTATCTTTGTGAGTTTTAATTTATAGTTTTCTTATTATAGGGAAGACTGGGAATTTTTTCATGTGGTTAAGGGCCATTTGGATTTCATTTTCTATGACTTGTCTATTTCTCTAGTTCAATTTTCTCTCAACTTGTTGCCCCTTTTCTTTAATTTAGAAGCTATTCATATATTTAGGGATGATAACCCTTTGTCTGGAATATTTTTCCCAGTATGTGATATGTTGCTTATCGCTTTTTGGCCATGCAAAGTTGTTTTAACATAATCAAATTTTTCAATCTTTTTCTCTCATTGCTTCAGGATTTTAAGCCTTAGGAAAGTTTTCTCTGTGCCAAAGTTGCAAAACTCATGCTTTCTTCTATTAGTTGTAGGGCTTAATTTTGCACACGTAAGTCTCTGATTTGGAATTTATCCCAGTGTACCATGTGAAGAATGGAGTCCATATTATCTTTTTCTGCATGACTATCCAGATACCCTAAAACCACTTTTTTCTTTTTTTTTTTTTTTTTTTTTGAGACGGAGTCTTGCTCTGTCGCCCAGGCTGGAGTGCAGTGGCGCAATCTCGGCTCACTGCAAGCTCCGCCTCCCGGGTTCACGCCATTCTCCTGCCTCAGGCTCCTAAGTAGCTGGGACTACAGGCGCCCGCCACCGTGCCCGGCTAATTTTTTGTATTTTTAGTAGAGACGGGGTTTCACCGTGGTCTCGATCTCCTGACCTTGTGATCCGCCCGCCTCGGCCTCCCAAAGTGCTGGGATTACAGGCGTGAGCCACCGCGCCCGGCCCACTTTTTTCTTTTTTATCTTTTGGAGACAGAGTCTCACTCTGTTGCCCAAGCTGGTGTGCAGTGGCGGGTCATAGCTCACTACGGCCTTGAACTTCTAGGCTCTTGCCTCAGCCTCCTGAGTAGCTGGAGCTGCAGGTGTGCACCACCAGGCCTGGCTAATTTTTATTTTTATGTTTTATTTTTGTAGAGATGGAGTCTCACTATGTTACTCAGGCTGGTCTCCAATTCCTGTTCTCAAGGATCCTCCTGTCTCAGCCTCTCAAACTGCTGGGATTACAGGCATGAGCCCACCTTGCCTGGCCCTAAAACCACTTTAAAAACATGTCCTTTCTCCACTGATTTGAGTTGCCTCTTTTGTGATATACTAAGTTTCCATAAGCAACTGCATCTTGTTCTAGATGTTCTAATCTGTTTCTTGTTCTGTGTGTCTATTTATGTGCCAGCACCACACTGGTTTAACCACAGAGGCTTTGTAATATTTTTCTGTTTCTCCTATTCCTTCTACACATGTTTATCAGTGGCTTCCTGTCTATTCTTGCTTTTATGATCTTGTAAATAAACTGTTCATTCTTTTACAATTTATACAATTACAAACTTCATAATCAACTTTACCTCCATGAAGTCATCAAGAGCCCTGGTGATCCAGCCAATTCCAACTCCCCATACCTAGATGCCTCTTGGAGAAAGACTAAAGGGCTGGGAGGTACCAGTGGGGTCTGGGTGGAGACCTAGCATTTGTTCAAGAGATCAAAGCATCCAGAGACCGAGGTACCAATCTTTGGCAAACTTTTTTTTTTTTTTTTGAGGCGGAGTTTTGCTCTTGTCACCCCGGTTGGAGTGCAATGGCATGATCTCAGCTCACTGCAACCTCTGCCTACCATATTCAAGCAATTCTCCTGCCTCAGCCTCCCAAGTAGCTGGGATTACAGGCATGCACCACCACACCCAGCTAATTTTAGTATTTTCAGTAGAGATGCCATTTTGCTGTATCAGCCAGGCTAGTCTCCAACTTCAGGTGATCTGCCCGCCTCAGCCTCCCAAAGTGCTGGGATTACAGGCGTGAACTACTGCACCTGGCCGATCTTTGGCAAACTTAAAGCTCAAGTATACTTTCCTGTTACCCAGAAAATGGGGTCTCACTTGAAAATTTAGGTTGGTTATGGAGAAATAAAGAAATTACATTTGCTTTACATATTAGCATAGGAATGTGAGAATATTTGTGATGCTACTCCTCTTTCTCTTTATTTTCTTTTTCTTTTTCTTTTCTTTTTTCTTTTTTTTTCTAATAGAGTTTCACTCTGTTACCCAGGCTGGAGTGCAGTGGTGAGATCATAGCTTACTGCAGCCTGGAACTCCTAGACCCAAGTGATCCTCTTGCCTCAGCCTCCTGAGTAGCTAGGACTACAGGTGTGTGCCACCACATCTGGCTATTCTTTTTTTTTTTTTTTAGAGGGTCTCCCTTTGTTGCTCAGGCTGGCCTCTAACTCCTGGGCTCAAATGATCTCCTGCCTAGACTTTCTCTTGGTTTTCTTATTACTCTTACTAGCATGACCATTTTCCTTGTCATCCAGTCAAGAAACCTCAAGGTTGTCTCTGCATCCTCTTCTTCACACTCCTCATCCAATCAGTCATCCAGGGCTATAGCTTCCGCCTTCACAATGTCACGATCCTCAGGACTTCAAGACTTTCACAATACTGTTCAGCTATGATTTTTAAAAATTTGTTTATTATTATTATTATTATTATTATTGGAGACAGAGTCTGCCTCTGTCGCTCAAGCTGGTGTGCAGTGGTGTGATCAGGGCTCACTGCAACCTCTGCTTCCTGGGATCAAGGAATCCTTCCACCTCAGCTTCTTGAGTAGCTGGACCACAGGCGCATGCCACCACACCCGGCTATTTTAAAAATATTTTTGTAGAGATGAAGTCTTGCCATGTTGCTCCAGCTGGTCTCGAACTCCTGACCTCAAGGCATCCTCCCACCTTGGTCTCCCAAAGTGTCAGGATTACTGGCATGAGCCACCACGCCCAGCCTCAGCTGCAATTTTTAAAAGAAATGCATTATTTCCAGAGCCAACTCCATGTATACATATACAACACTCTTCTAACCAATTTTATTTTTAATCAATTAACTTTAAGGAGCAAAGTACACCAAACTCCCTTAATGGCCTCATCTGCTCGCTATGTAGCATACATGTTGACTTTAGAGCAAAACAGCATGTCTTCTGCAAACTGGTGCCAGTCACAATTAAAAATCAATTTTCTGTGGGCTGCAGATAGATCTCTGTAATAAATATCAGTACACACATCCAGAGATAAAAAAACAAATGTATCTTTATCTAGGAACAAAGATTTTAGAATTGAAAAATACTATCAGATTCTACTACTGGGTATACAGCAAGGGTAATAAGCACACATGTCCACCAAAAGACATGCAGAAGAACTCTCATAGTGGCTTTAGTCACAACAATCCCAAATGGCAAACAACCCAAATATCCATCAACAAAAGAACAGATAAATACATTGGAGTGTGTTCCTTCAATGGAAACGCAGCAATAAAAAGAATGAACTGCTGCTAAATGCATCAATATGGTGATTCACAGACATTAGGATGGGCAAAAGGAGCAGACCAGTGGAAGGGTCCATGCTGTATTCCATTTTTATGAAGTTCAAGCCATCAAAACCAACTTATGTGACAAAGTCAGAATATGTTTATGGGAGGGGGTATAGTCAGGGAAGCAGCATGAGGGAACCTCCTGGGGATGGAGATGTTCTATATCTTCATCTACAGGGAGGGCACATGAGTATAGCTATGCAAAACTTCACTGAGTTGTATATTTAAGATTTGTACACTTTCCTCAATGTATATTATACGTTAATAAAAAATAAAATCTCAGATAACCTATCCTCCTGAATCCCCAAAGACAGAGAACTTCTCTAAAATCTCCTTATTCCCGAAGATCTGGCACACTAAAAACCAGTATCATTGCCCAACACCGAAATCAGAGAGTATTCTATGTAAGGGTGCCCCCTAGAGCATAAGTGTATGCACATTTTACATTCCAGTTTCCCCAGTCACCATGTGAGTGAAGAAAATATGGCTTAATTTTTGGATATGCAACATGATAGAATGCTACTAGAATTTCCATAAAGGAAAATAGAAACTATCCTACAAATACATAGCTGGATGCACAGGCAATTGTAAATTCCCTGAAGGTGGAGAAACATCATCCTATTAATTGTTTTGTCCTTAGAGCTTTTTGCAGTGTCTTTCCCGAACACAGTAGAAAATCAGAATGGATGGAGGGATAGATAAATGAATGAATGGATGGATGGATGGATGGACGGACGAATGAATGGATAAATGGATGGAAGGATGGATGGATAAATGAATGGATGGATGGATGGATAAATGGATGGATTGGATGAATGGATGGATAAATGGAGGGATAGATGGATAAATGAATGGATGGATGGATGGATAAATTGATGGATTGGATGGATGGATGGATGGACGGATGGATGGGTGGATGTATGGATGAGTGGATAAATGAACGCAACTTTACATCCTTGGTGAAACAAAGTCTACTCTTTCCTAAATGCATGTTTTCTTTGTGGCAAGTCCTCCTCAGGTCATTATAATTAAACAAGCCTCCCTCATATTCTCCCATCCAGTTCTATTGTGTCTTTGATTAAATATAATTATACCTAAATAGTTTTCTCAGTGTTCTTCCTTGTTGAAATACATCCTGTTCTCATGATTTATGTCCTGTGGTGAAATTTTCCGGTGATAAGAGCTGGCATCTATTCTCTCATTTTCTTTCATGGGAACTGGCAACACCCACAATTAGAGTTAAGTTGGTTTAACATACACATGCTATATAGATAGTGGGATTTCTTGTTGATGTCTTAATCAAACCATCAAGCATTTCAACCTAAGAAGAGTGAATTTCTCTTTGGGAACCAGCCACATCAGCTGGGGCCCAGGGCAACTCAAGGCCCTTCCACCCCGTGAAGGGGTTGAGTTAACTGGGAGTTGTCCCTAGTGCTGGTCTCCCAGCCTTTCTGAGCCCAAATATTTAGCTCCTTGTTTGACTCCACACACCCTCCCCCTGGGATCATCCCTCCTATAAGACCCCTTCCGGCCGGGCGCGGTGGCTCACGCCTGTAATCCCAGCACTTTGGGAGGCCGAGGCGGGTGGATCACAAGGTCAGGAGATCAAGACCATGGTGAAACCCCGTCTCTACTAAAAATACAAAAAAAAAAAAAAATTAGCTGGGCGCGGTGGCGGGCGCCTGTAGTCCCAGCTACTCGGGAGGCTGAGGCAGGAGAATGGCGTGAACCCGGGAGGCGGAGCTTGCAGTGAGCCGAGATTGCGCCACTGCACTCCAGCCTGGGCGACAGACGGAGACTCTGTCTCAAAAAAAAAAAAAAAAAAAAAAAAAGACCCCTTCCACCTTTTATTCTAAGCGAGCATGGGTTGGAGTTTTATCCATTGGAACCAAGAAAGTGCTGGTTATCACAGACTGTAGACTTCACCGGGTCAGGATTCTGTCTTGCCATTTTTTGTGTATCACTGATGGTTTCTATGACAGGTGACGTCAAAATTGGTGTTTGAAGAGATACCTGTTGGCCAGGGGTGGTGGCTCATGCCTGTAATCCCAACACTTTGGGAGGCTGAGGCAGGAGGATCACTTGAGCCCGGGAGTTTGAGACCAGCCTGGGCAACATGGCGAAATTCCATCTCTACAAAAAATACAAAAATTGGCCTGGCATGGTGGCTTGCGCCTGTGATCCCAGCTACTTGGGAGACTGGTGTAGGAGGATCACTTGAGCCTGGGAGGTTGAGGCCGCAGTGAGCTGTGACCATGCCCGCACTCCATTCCAGCCTGGATGACAGAGTAAGATCCTATCTCAGAAAATATATATATATAAACATATATATATAAATTCTTTTTTTGGTGGGGGATTGTGGGTGGGGGGAGACAGGATCTTGCCCTTTCACCCAAACTGGAGTGCAGTGGTGCAATCATGGCTCATTGCAGCCGTAACTTCTTGGGCTCAAGTGATCCTCCCACCTCAGCCTCCCGAGTAGCTGGAACTACCACCACACCTGGTTACTTTTGAAATTTTTTATAGAGACACAGTCTTGGTATGTTGCCCAGGCTGGTCTCAAACTCACAGTGATTGGTTCTTAATATTGACATCCAAAGAGCAGCAGTTCTTAGATGTCTTCCTGTTATTGCCTCAAACCTCCATGCCTTTGTCTTACCTGCAAGAGATGGTGCTGATACAACAAAGGACAGCCTATCTGGGACAGGTCACCTGTTCATCTACATGGTGGTGTAGAGGATCTCCCTGGGACATGGTGTCTTCCCGCCTTGCATGACTGTCACATAGGAAGCTGTCTAGTCTAAGAGGATAATCTTTGATGTGTGGAAAGACTGTTCTGTCATAGTTGTGTTTGTCTGGAGTAACTTGTTAGAGCCTATATTAGATGGATAATGGTATCTTTCTTTTTTTTCTTTTCTTTTTTTTTTTTTTTAGATGGAGTCTTACTCTGTCACCCAGACGAGTGCAGTGGTGCAATCTCGGCTCACTGCAACATCTGCCTCCCGGGTTCAAGCAATTCTCCTGCCTCAGCCTCCTGAGTAGCTGGAATTACAGGCATACATCACCACGCCTGGCTAATTTTTGTATTTTTAGTAGAGCTGGGGTTTCACCGTGTTCGTCAGGATGGTCTCAAACTCCTGACCTCAGGTGATCCGCCTGCTTCGGCCTCCCAAAGTGCTGGGATTACAGGCATGAGCTACTGACCCCTGCCGGATATCATTTTTAACACCTATGTTAGTATTTAGTTTACAACTAACAAATGCATATATACATACATAATTATGTCAGTATGTGGCATGTGGAATTGAAAACTCATTCTATGCTCCTCAAATTCCAGGTTTTGAATATTCCTCACATCACTCATAAGGACCAAAAAGTGTGTGGGGGTGGAGTCGGGTCTCTGCGGTGGCTTCCTCACCTGCTCAGGGCTCCTGAGGTGGCTGCCCCAGGCCGATCCTTCTCTCCACTGTGGAGATCTTTGCCTCTAGCCCTTTAGGGACAGAAAACTCGACATTCCCGGTCATTGATTGGGTCCTCGGAGTAACTCTAACATCCATAACTTGAAAAACCCTGTCTTACCAGTGAGGAAGAGGACAACCTGGATCCCCTTTCTTCTGGGTCACCACGTTTGTTTTTGTGATGTTCTCAGCTCACCCGCTCCGTGTTCAGTCTCTGCATGCCACGCATCTGCCGGCTGCATGCGATCTCCTGTGCTGCTGCATCAACCTCTCTCCCAGCGACAGAGGCCAGGACCCAGAACTCCAAAGTTGTCTGCTGTTCAGGCATTTGTCAATGACCTTGATAATTTACCCTAGTATCCCAATCAATGAAATGGTGTGTTTAATCAATACCACTTATTTGTAATGGATCCGTGCTGAATCTCAGTGGTAACTTTCATTTGTCTAGTAAGACTATCTAGATTTTGTTAGGGATTGATATCCATGTATAGGTCTCTAGTTTCTAGAATGTGTCTGCCTTTCCTTATTCAAATATTTCAGTTCAGGCCAGGCACTGTGGTTCATGCCTGTAATCCCAGCACTCTGGGAGGCTGAGGCGGGTGGATCACCTGAGGTCGGGAATTTGAGACCAGCCTGGCCAACATAGTAAAACTTTGTCTCTACTAAAAATACAAAAAATTAGCCAGGCATGGTGGCGGGCACCTGTTTTCCCAGCTACTTGGAAGGCTGAGGCAGGAGAATCACTTGAACCTGGGAGACTGAGGCTGCAGCAAGTCGAGATTGTGCCATTGCATTATAGCCTGGTCAACAAGGGCAAAACTCCATCTCAAAAAAAAAAAAAAAAAATTCAGTTCAGAACTGTTGGCCAGGACCCATCACCACCGGAAACTGAAGTAAGGTCACAAATTGGCTGAAAGATTCTTTGCTTGATTTTCAATGAAATTTCTGTGGTTCTAGTCATGGCCAAAGAGAAGTAGCAGGTGGGAACATACTTGGTTATTCCTGCGTCATGTTTTCTAAGAAAAATCCCTTTACTCAACCATTACAAGTGAAGTTTTATACTTGCCAACTTAGTATTGCTTCAGGTAAGAACTCACAAAAATGAACTCAAACTAAAGCTTAGCACAAGCTGAACCAACAGAGAAAGGAAGTGAGTTCCTTACTTTCCAATGTTCAACACTTTCCCCAGAGAACTGAAAATCATCTCTAATAGGTCTGATGAGCTGTTTCAAAGAACACACCTCCCTGCCACTTATAAAACCTGAAAGCTACTTTCCTTAACACACAGAGTGAACTGAGAGCCAGAGGGAAGAGCAGGGCAAAAAGTCCTTCCGGGTCATCAGCAACCCTCTCAGAATCTGTCTGTTTCCTTCCAGGATCAAATCCAGCATGCAGGTGACTACAGTCCCATCCCCCGGCATTATCTCACAGTGGTACAGAAGGTCTGTGTTGGGAGCAAGCCCCTCAAAATCTAACCATAAACTGGCCCCAAAACTGGCCATAAACAAAATCTCTGCAGCACTGTGATATGTCCATAATGGCCCTAACGCCCAAGCTGGAAGGTTGTGGGTTTACAGGAATGACGGCAAGGAACACCTGGCCCACCCAGGGTGGAAAACCACTTAAAGGCATTCTTAAGCCACAAACAATTAGCATAAGCGATCTGTGTCTTAAGGGTGTGTTCCTGCTGCAGTTAATTCGGCCCATCCCTTCGTTTCCCATAAAAGATACTTTTAGTTAATTTAATATCTATAGAAACAATGCTAATGACTAGTTTGCTGTTAATAAAGATATGGGTAAATCTCTGTCCGGGGCTCTCAGCTCTGAAGGCTGTGAGACCCCTGATTCCCCACTTCACACCTCTACATTTCTGTGTGTGTGTCTTTAATTCCTCTAGCACCGCTAGGTTAGGGTCTCCCTGACCGAGCTGGTCTCGGCAGTCTGTGAGCTGCTGGAGGCCCCGTGAGCTGGGTCCAAGGACCTAAGGGGCAGCTCCACCCTCACTTCCACTCCAGTTTCCCCAGGCAGAAAAGTGAAGCCACCGGAGCCTGCTTTGTAATTCCCTACTCACTAAAGAAGCAGAAGGAAATGGAAAGTCCAAGATTATCTTTCTGTCTCCCTCTATCTGCCCATAAACTTTGTTAAAGTAAAGGGCACTTTGTTCTTGGAACGAACTCAGAACAGAATAGTTATCACAATATCAGAATGTACTTTCTTTTAGGTAATCCTTAGCAATAAGGAGATATCCACGCACCTTAAAAAGGTGACTAAACTGCTAATTAGATGTATAGCAGGCTTAGGTTTGCCTCATCCTCATTCAACAAAAGTTTTAAGAGATTTTCAATCCAGGTGTAGTGGCTTATGCCTGTAATGCTGGCACTTTGGGAGGCCGAGGAAGGAGGATCACTTGAGCTCAGAAGTTTGAGACCAACCTGGCCAACACAGTGAGACCCCCATCTTTACAAAAAATTTTTAAAATTAGCAGGTGTTGTGGTGCACACCTGTGGTCTCACCTCCTCAGGAGACTGAGGTAGGAGGATTGCTTGAACCTGGGATGTCAAGGCTGCAGTGTGCTAAACCCTGTCTCAAAGAAAATAACAAAATTCTATGATTTACTGAACTGTGCTAAGGGCAGGCTCATGCGCTGCGCTAACTAGAGGCTTAATTTGTGCTGCTTTCAGGCCCCTGCCAGGTTAGGGGTGTAATAAACAAACAAAGGAGGGCTGAAGTTTATGGTAGCAGCAAACGAACACATAAAACACAAAAACAAAGAAAAAACTTTTATGTCAGAAAAAACTTTATGTCATAATTGTATCCAAAACAATGTAATTGCACTCAAGCAACAGCTATTTGGGGTTTTGTTTTTGTTTTTGTTTTTTGAGACAGAATCTCCCTCTGTCACTCTGGCTGGAGTGCAGTGGTGCAATCTTGGCTCACTGCAAACTCTGCCTCCCGGGTTCAAGCGATTTTCCTGCCTCAGCCTCCTGAGTAGCTGGGATTACAGGCATGCACAACCATGCCAGGCTAATTTTTTGTATTTGTAGTAGAGAAGGGGGTTCACCATGTTGGCTAGGCTGGTCTTGAACTCCTGACCTCAAGTGATCCACCTGCCTCGGCCTCCCAAAGTGCTAACATTACAGGCGTGAGCTACCGTGCCCAGCCTCAAACAATAGCTATTTGGATAAGACAAAGTATTCCAATAGTCCTCAGCAGTTGCAAAAACAAAAACAAAAACCTAGCACTTTGGATTCCCATATTCTTATGCCTTATTGCTCCTTGACATCATTTGGATATTTGTCTCCACCCAGTTTTCATGTTTCGGGGCCTGGTTGGAGGTGATTGGATTATGAGGGTAGATTTCTCATGAATAGTTTAGCACCATCCCCTTGGTGCTGTCCTTGCAATAGTGAGTGAGTTCCTGTGAGATCTGGTTGTTTAAAAGTGTGTGGCCCCTGGCCAGGCACAGTGGCTCACGCCTGTAATCCCAGCACTTTGGGAGGCTGAGGCGGGCAGATCATGAGGTCAGGAGTTCAAGACCAGCCTGGCCAACATGGTGAAACCCTGTCTCAACTAAAAATACAAAAATCAGCCAGGCATGGTGGAGCCAGCCTGTAACCCCAGCTACTCGGGAGGCTGAGGTAGAGAATTGCTTGAATCTAGGAGGCAGAGGTTGCAGTGAGCCGAGATCATGCTGCTGCGCTTCAGCCTGGGCAACAGAGCAAGACTCCATCTCAATAAAAATAAAAAGTGTGTGGCCCCTCCCCACTCTCTCTCTTGCTCCTCCTCTGCCATGTGGGACACCAGCTCCTGCTTCACCTCCTACCTGGAGTAAAAGCCCCCTGAGGCCTTATAGGAAGCTGAGCAGATGCTGAAGCCATGCTCGTGCCACCTGCAGAACCATGAGCAAATTAAACCTCTTTTCTCTATAAATCACCCAGTCTCGGGTATTTCTTTATAGCATCTCAACAGTGGCTTTACACAGTCCCTCCACAAAGGTACCTTTGCTCTGTCATTTTGGAAAATGATGGGTGAGATTTCAGAAACACCCAAGAACTCACCCAGAGATCTACCCTTAAAACCTGATTGATAATTGAGTTCATTCTGGTTCTTGGCTCAAGAAAGATCCTGGTAGTTTTAAGAAGGAAACAGCTTGTCACATAGGTAAGATGATTGTTCTAGAAGATGGAGGGTTGGATAACAGCAAATGAGGAAGGTACAGATATGAGAGCTGAATAAAAGAAAAAAAGTGAGAAAGGAGAATGCAGGAAAAGGTGGAGGGTGAAAGAAATCTCCTCAAAGCACAGGTCAGGTTTCTGTTTACAAGTACATTTATCTCCTCTCCCCCACTCAGCTCCCATTAAAAGAGTTTTATTTATTTATTACTATTATTATTATTTTTGAGATGGAGTTTCACTCTGTTGCCCAGGCTGGAGTGCAATGGGAATGGCACAATCTCAGCTCACTGCAACCTCTGCCTCCCAGGTTCAAGCGATTCTCCTGCCTCAGTCTCCTGAGTAGCTGGGATTACAGGTGCCTGCCACCACACCTAGCTAATTTTTGTATTTGTCGTAGAGACAAGGTTTCACCATGTTGGTCAGGCTGGTCTGGAACTCCTGACCTCAGGTGATCCGCCTGCCTCAGCCTCCCAAAGTGCAGGGATTACAGGAATGAGCCACCGCACCCGGCCAAAAGAGTTTTAAAAACTGCATTTGCACAGATTTCCTTAATCATACAGCTTAAAAGCCCCATGGCCTAGGAAGGCTACTGTCAAAATAATACTAATACTAATACTAATGTGTTGGCGAGGATGTGGAGAAACTGGAACTCTGTGTGCCTCTGGTGGAAATGTGAAATGGTGCGGCCGCTGTGGAAAACCTTATGGTGGTTTCTCGAAACATTCAAAATAGAATGACTGTGGGATATGGTCCAGCCATTCCCCTTCTGAATACAGAAAATAATCAAAAGAGCTTTTATAAGTCCATCATCAGTCTGTTTTGTATTGTTATAAGGGAATACTGAAACCAGGTAATTTATTTTTAAAAAATGTATTTGGCTCACAGTTCTGTGGGCTGAACAAGAAGCACAGTGCCCCATCTGCTTCTGGGGCAGCTTCAGGAAGCTTCCAATCAGGGAAGAAAGCAAAGAAGGGGCAGCGTCTCTCATGGTGAGAGAGGGAGCTAGGGAGAGGGAGGAGGTGCCAGCGCTTTTAAATTACCAGGTTTTGTCTGAATTCATAGAGTGTGAACTCACTTATTACTGTTAGGACAGCACCAAGCCATTCATAAGGGTCTTGCCTCCATGTCCCAAATACCTCCCACCAAGCGCCACCTTCAACCCTGGAGGTCACTTTTCACCATGAGATTTGGAGGGGACAGAACATCCAAACCAAATCACCCACTGCAGCATTATTCAATAGCCAAAAGGCGGAAGCAACCCACGTGTCCATCTACAGAAAACGGATAAACAAAATGTGGCCTGTACACAACGGAATAGTATTCAGGTGGCTCACGCCTATAATCCAGCACTTTGGGAGGCCACAGTGGGTAGATCATGAGGTCAGGGGTTTAAGACCAGCCTGGCCAAGATGGTGAAACCTCATCTCTACTAAAAATACAAAAAATTAGCCGGACATGGGGGTGGGCACCTATAATCCCAGCTACTCAGGAGTCTGAGGCAGAGAACTGTTTGAACCCAGGAGGTGGAGGTTGCAGTGAGCTGAGATCACACCACTGCACTCCAGCCTGGGCAACAGAGCAAGACTCCATCTAAAAAAAAAAAAAAGCAGATTCTGACACAAGCTGGCAACTGCCTGTAATCCCAGCTACTCGGGAGGCTGAGGCCAGGCGCGGTGGCCCATGCCTGTAATCCTAGCACTGTCAGAGGCCGAGGCAGGCAGATCACTTGAGGTTAGGATTTCGAGACCAGTCTGGTCAATATGGCGAAACCCTGTCTCTACTAAAAATATAAAAATTAGCCAGACGTGGTGGCAGGTGCCTGTAGTCCAGCTACTCAGAAGGCTGAGGCAGGAAAATTGCTTGAACCTGGGAAGCAGAGGTTGCAGTGAGCCGAGATAATGTTACTGCACTCCAGCCTACGGTATGGAGCAAGACTGTCTCTCCAAAAAAAAAAAAAAAAAAAAAGCATGGATGAACCTTAAGGACATTTTGCTAATTGAAATAAGCCAGTCACAAAAAGAAAAGCAACGTATGGTTCTACTTAGATGAGGTCCCTAGAGTACTCAAATTCACAGACACAGAAAGTAGAAGGGTCTTTCCCAGGGGAAAAGAGAAGGGGAAAGTGGGGAATTATTGATTCATGGGTATAGAGTTTCAGATGAAAAGAGTTCTGGAGATGGATAGCAGTGAAGGTTGAATAACAATGTGAATATATTTAATACCACCAAATAATACGCTTATAAATGGTTAAGATGGGAAATTTCGTTCTGTTTATTTTACCACAATTAAAAAGGAAGCCCCACAGCCCACAGGACAGAATCCTCTCCTAGAGTTCGATGTCCCAGCTGCCATATCTCCACGCATTGCCCTGGAATGTGATGGGTAACACATGAACCTTGCTGGAAACACAAATTATCAGTCCCACCCAGACCTCCTGAATCGGAAATTCTGGGCCCTTGGGCCAAGTGTGGTGGGTCACACCTGTAATCCCAGCACTTTGAGAGGCCGAGGTGGGTGGATCACCTGAGGTCAGTTCAAGACAACCCTGGCCAACATGGTGAAACCCCATCTCTCCTAAAAACACAAAAAAATTAGCCAGGTGTGGTGATGGGTGCCTGTAATCCCATCTACTCAAGAGGCTGAGGCAGGAGAATCACTTGAACCCAGGAAGCAGAGATTGCAGTGAGCCGAGATGACGCCATTGTACTCCAGCCTGGGCAACAAGAGCAACTCTATCTCAGAAAGAAAGAAAAGGAAGAAAGAAAAGGAAGAAAAGGAAGAAAAGGAAGGAAGGAAGGAAGGAAGGAAGGAAGGAAGGAAGGAGAAAAGAAAGAAAGAAAGAAGGAAAAGAAAGAAAGAAAGAAAAAAAGAAAGAAAGAAAGAAAGAAAGAAAGAAAGAAAGAAAGAAAGATCACAAGATTGGGAGTTCAAGACCAATCTGGCCAACATGGTGAAACCCCATCTCTACTAAACATACAAAAATTAACCAGGCATGCTGGCAAGTGCCTGTAATCCCAGCTTCTCAGGAGACTGAGGCAAGAGAATTGCTTGAACCAGGGAGGCGGAAGTTGCAGTGAGTGGAGATCATGCCATTGCACTTCAGCCTGGACAAAGAAGTGAGACTCTGTCTAAAAAAAAAAAAAAAGGGAGCTGGAGAAGCAAGAGCAAACAAATTCAAAAGCTAGCAGAAGGCAAGAAATAACTAAGATCAGAGTAGAACTGAAGGAGATAGAGACACAAAAAACCCTTCAAAACATCAAGGAATCCAGGAGCTGGTTTTTTGAAAAGATCAACAAAACTGATAGACTGCTAGCAAGACTAATAAAGAAGAAAAGAGAGAAGAATCAAATAGACACAATAAAAAATGTTAAAGAGGATATCACCACCGATCCCACAGAAATACAAACTACCATCAGAGAATACTATAAACACCTCTATGCAAATAAACTAGAAAACCTAGAATAAATGGATAATTCCTGGACACATACACCCTCCCAAGACTAAACCAGGAAGAAGTTGAATCCCTGAATAGACCAATAACAGGCTCTGAAATTGAGGCAATAATTAATAGCCTACCAGCCAATAAAAGTCCAGGACCAGATGGATTCACAGCTAAATTATACCAGAGGTACAAAAAGGAGCTGGGACCATTCCTTCTGAAACTATTCCAATCAATAGAAAAAGAGGGAATCCTCCCTAACTCATTTTATGAGGCCAGTATCATCCTGATACCAAAGCATGGTAGGGACACAACAAAAAAAGAGAGAATTTTAGACCAATATCCCTGATGAACATCGATGCAAAAATCCTCGATAAAATAGTGGCAAACCAAATCCAGCAGGACATCAAAAATCTTATCCACCATGATCAAGTCGGCTTCATCCCTGGGATGCAAGGCTGATTCAACATACGCAAATCGATAAATGTAATCCATCACATAAACAGAACCAATGACAAAAACCACACGATTATCTCAATAGATACAGAAAAGGTCTTTGACAAAATTCAACAGCCCTTCATGCTAAAATCTCTCAATAAACTAGGTATTGATGAAACATATCTCAAAATAATAAGAGCTATTAGGCCGGGTGTGGTGGCTCATGCTTGTAAACCCAACACTTTGGGAGGCTGAGCGGGCGGATCATGAGGTCAGGAGATCAAGACCATCCTGGCTAACACGGTGAAACTCCATCTCTACTAAAAATGCAAAAATTAGCCAGGTGTGGTAGCACACACCTGTAATCCCAGCTACTCAGGAGGCTGAGGCAGGAGAATCACTTGAATCTAGGAGGTGGAGGTTGCAGTGAGCCGAGATCACGCCATTGCACTCCAGCTTAGGCAACAAGAGAGAAACTCCGTCTCAAAAAAAAAAAAAAAAAAAAAAAATAGCAATAATAATAATAATAATAATAAAAATCATAAGAGCTATTTATGACAAACCCACAGCCAATATCATACTGAATAGGCAAAAACTGGAAGCATTCCCTTTGAAAACTGGCACAAGACAGGGATGCCCTCTCTCACCATTCCTAGTCAACACAGTGTTGGAAGTTCTGGCCAGGGCAATCAGGCAAGAGAAAGAAATAAAGGGTATGCAATCAGGAGAAGAGGAAGTCAGATTGTTCCTGTTTGCAGATGACATGATTGTCTATTTAGAAAACCCCATCATCTCAGCCCAAAATCTCCTTAAGCTGATAAGCAACTTCAGCAAAATTTCAGGATACAAAATCAATGTGCAAAAATCACAAGCATTCCTATACACCAGTAAAGTCAGAGAGCCAAATCATGAGTGAACTCCCATTCACAATTGCTACAAAGAGAATAAAATACCTAGGAATCCAACTTACAAGGGATGTGAAGTACCTCTTCAAGGAGTACTACAAACCACTGCTCAACAAAATAAAAGAGGACACAAACAAATGGAAGAACATTCCATGCTCATGGACAGGAAGAATCAATATCGTGAAAACAGCCATACTGCCCAAGGTAATTTATAGATTCAATGCCATTCCTGTCAAGCTACCAATGACTGTCTTCACAGAATTGGAAGAAACTACTTTAAAGTTCATATGGAACCAAAAAAGAGCCTGCATTGCCAAGACAACCCTAAGCCAAAAGAACAAAGCTGGAGGCATCATGCTACCTGACTTCAAACTATACTACAAGGCTACAGTAACCAAAACAGCACAGTACCAGTACCAAAATAGAGAGACAGACCAATGGAACAGAACAGAGGCCTCAGAAATAACACCACACATCTACAACCATCTGATCTTTGACAAACCTGACAAAACAAGAAATGGGGAAAGGATTCCCTATTTAATAAATGGTGCTGGCAAAACTGGCTAGCCATATGTAGAAAGCTGATATTGGATCCCTTCCTTACACCTTATACAAAAATTAATTCAAGGTGGATTAAAGACTTAAATGTTAGACCTAAAACCATAAAAACCCTAGAAGAAAACCTAGGCAATACCATTCAGGATATAGGCATGGGCAAGGACTTGATGACTGAAACACAAAAAGCAATGGCAACAAAAGCCAAAATAGACAAATGGGATCTAATTAAACTAAAGAGCTTCTGCACAGCAAAAGAAACTACCATCAGAGTGAACAGGCATCCTACAGAGTGGGAGAAAATTTTTGCAATCTGCTCATCTGACAAAGGGCTAATTTCCAGAATCTACAAAGAACTTAAACAAATTTGCAAGAAAGAAAAACCCCATCAAAAAATGGGCAAAGGATATAAACAGACACTTTTCAAAAGAAATTTATGCAGCCAACAGACACATAAAAAATGCTCATCATCTCTGGTCATCAGAGAAATGCGAATCAAAACCACAGTGAGATACCATCTCACATCAGTTAGAATGGCAATCATTAAAAAGTCAGGAAACAACAGATGCTGGAGAGGATGTGGAGAAATAGCAACACTTCTACACTGTTGGTGGGAGTGTAAACTAGTTCAAACATTGTGGAAAACAGTGTGGTGATTCCTCAAGGATCTAGAACTAGAAATACCATTTGACCCAGTGATCCCATTACTGGGTATATACCCAAAGGATTATAAATCATGCTACTATAAAGACACATGCACACGTATGTTTATTGTGGCACTATTCACAATAGCAAAGACTTGGAACCAACCCAAATGTCCATCAATGATAGACTGGATTAAGAAAATGTGGCACATATACACCGTGGAATACTATGCAGCCATAAAAAAGGATGAGTTCATGTCATTTGCAGGGACATGGATGAAGCTGGAAACCATCATTCTGAGCAAACTATCACAAGGACAGAAAACCAAACACTGCATATTCTCACTCATGAGTGGGAATTGAACAATTAGAACACTTGAACATAGGGCGGGGAACATCACACATGGGGGCTTGTCATGGGGTGGGGGGCGTGAGGAGGGATAGCCTTAGGGGAAATACCTAATGTAAATGATGAGTTAATGGGTGCAGCAAACCAACATGGCACATGTATACCTATGTAACAAACCTGTACATTGTGCACATGTACAGGTACCTAGAACTTAAAGTATAATAAATAATAATAAATAAATAGATAAATAATAATAATAATAAAAAGAAATCTGGGCAAGGTAGGTTTCACACACATGTGTACTTCCAAGACTAGCAATGATGAGCAGGTGGGCGGTGGAATCATACATTTGCTTCCTGGTGTCCTGATGGTCACCCACAAAGCCCACGCACATGAACACACACCCCAGAGTGTTCTAAGGATGCCTCTTCTTTCTTACCTACTGATGTCAGAGGGGGAATGATGTGGAATGTGGCCAGGGACTGTGGGGATTACTGGGACAAGGGATTTTCTATTTCAATACTGGGGAATTCCTGGGCAAACCAGGAAGCTGGTCCGCCCTACCTATAACACCGACTTGCCGAATTGTCAAACCTAAAGAGAGCTTCCAGCTCATCTAATCTGTGGGTTCACCTCTCTGGTTATGGATGAGAATTACCTAAGGAGTTTAAAAAACAAACAAACAAACAAACAAACAAAAGACCCGGCGCGGTGGCTCACACCTGTAATCCCAGCACTTTGGGATGCTGAGGCGGGCGAATCATGAGGTCAGGAGATCGAGACCATCCTGGCTAACACGGTGAAACCCATCTCTACTAAAAATACAAAAATAAATTAGCCAGGCATGGTGGCGGGCACCTGTAGTCCAGCTACTTGGGAGGCTGAGGCAGGAGAATGGCGTGAATCTGGGAGGCAGAGCTTGCAGTGAGCCGAGATTGAGCCACTGCCCTCCAGCCTGGGCGACAGAGCAAGACTCCGTCTCAAAATAAATAAATAAAAATAAGTTCCTGGGTCTCTCATCAGACCAATGAAATCAATATGTCCAGGTGCAAGGCCCAGGCATCAGTACTTTCTAGAAGCTTCCCAAGAGCGGTGAGCAGCCAGCACGAAGAACAGAGGATCTAATCCAGCTTCTCTCCCCGATAGGCGAGGAATCTGATGCCACAAAAGGTTATTTGTCCAAGGTCACACAATTATTAAGAGGCAAGCTCAGAGTTCCGGATTCTTGGGCCAGTGTCCTTTGTATAGGACAGTCTTTTTGTAGATGTTAATTACTGACTCATTGCCTGCAATCGACCCCCTGCCCAGTGCTGTTAATCAGGGCAAGGCGCCCACACACCACCAGTCTGGCCTTCAATAAAGCAGCGCTTTGAGCTTCCAGCGGGGTTTGTTGGGGTAGGGGGGATCGCAGGCCTCTCCTTCCCTGCTCCCTCCTGATCTTCCTCCCTGGGCCGTTCTCAGTTCAGCAGTCCTCAGGCTGATCTTTCAAATTCAGCCCCTACTCCTTGCCCAGGGATTAGATTCAGCCCCTACTCCTTGCCCAGATATCGCCTTTGCTCCGATTTACAAGACGTGGCCTCAGCAGTTTGATCGCAGCCCTCTGTCCCCTCAGCTCTGGGCGTCCATCTGCTGTGGACACTGGGGTGGCTGACCGGGACCAAGAGCCCAGTGCATCTGCAGCCCGTTTGGCCCATTCCCACCCAGAGGAGCTGGGACAAAGCTTTTTCAATCCCAACGCTTATCGTGGTGGAAAAGCAGACCTCGGTGCTTGGCCAGTCTGTGCAGACACTTCCCTGGTCCTCCGACCAAGCTGCAGTCCTGAGGAACAGTGGCAGCGGGAGGACACAGTGCGGACGCTCCTGTCGCTCAGACAAGATGAGGGGAAGCCTCAAAAAAGAAACAGAATGGCTGAAGAATGAAAGGAGAGGCAAGGCGCCTCTCTTCAACCAGGGGTCCCGCGCTGCACTCTGTACCCCTCCCAGTGCCCCTCATATCTCTGGCGCCTTCCTGGTCACCGGCACCCTCGTGGCCCGTGGTGCTTCAGTGCTGCGATCGGGCCCTGCGGCCACTGAGTCTTTCCTCCTGGTCTTTGCGGAGGTTTCACTTGGAAGAGGTGGCCAGCGCGGTCAGGGTCTGGGACCCTGGCTGCTCTCAGAGAGCCCAGGTCCTGTTCCAGGCTACTGGATCAGAACTCTGGTGGAAAACAACCAGTAAATCGTCTCTCTCTCTCTCTCTCTCTCTCTCTCTCTCTCTCTCTCTTTCTCTCAAGAGGTAGTCTCGCTCTGTCGCCAGTGGTGCCATCTCCGCTCACTGCAACCTCCGCCTCCCGGGTTCAAGTGATTCTCCTGCCTCAGCCTCCCGAATAGCTGGGATTACAGGCGCCCACCACTGCGCCCGGCTAATTTTCGTATTTTTAGTTGAGACGGGGTTTCGCCATGTTGGCCAGGCTGGTCTCGAACTGCTGACCTCAGGTGATCCACCCTCCTTGGCCTCCCAAAATGCTGGAATTACAGGGCTTAGCCACCGCGCCCGGCTTCGTGTTTCTTGAAAGCTCCCCAGATGGTTGGGAAGCACAGGGAGGTTTGGGAAACGTTGCTCATGTGATCCATTTAGACTGTTTCTTTCTGTTTGAACCCTTCCTCCCGCGCACACCTGGGTTCCCGGCGCTCTGGCCCGGGCTGCGGCCCCGCGATTGATTCCAGCTCGGTCCCGGGCACCAACTCTCCGCCTTGAGGAACGCGCAGGCCTTCCGGGTTCGCACTGCCCTCCTGGCAAGCGGTAAGTGGAAGGGTAGAGCTGTTAAACCAGCAGCCCATTGCCTTCCAGTGCTTACTTTGGGATTTAGGCAGGCTGTTACTATTACCTTTCTATTTAAAATTTGAAGAACACACGCCGTCTGAAGGAAACACCCTTTAAAGGCCTGCAGTGTGACGAGTAAGCCACCAGAGGGCGCCCGAGCTCCACAACTCATCCTGGTCCGAGGCCCCGCAATGCCCAGCCCAGGGAGGGTGCGCAGCACGTCCAGGAGTCCGGGGCTTCCGTGGTCTGATCCCAGGAAAGAACTGGACACTTATTTAAAAGCCGGGTACGGTAGCTCAAGCCTGTAATCCCAGCACTTTGGGAGGGCGAGGTGGAAGGATCACTTGAGCTCAGGAGTTCAAGACCAGCCTGGGCAACATGGCAAGACCCTGTCTCTGCCTAAAAAATAAAAGCCATGGTTTTCCCACCTCTACCAATAGTGAGTGGCTATTGAAAAAAATGTCATTCGTGTGGATGGAGCCCAGGAAGAAAAAGAGTTGGCTCTTTGGATTAAAGTGTTATCCTGCCCAGTGGTGGATGTAATAAGATTTAAACCAAAACAATTATCTCTAGAGTGAAATTTTAGGCGTCAAAGGATGAGAGGTTTTTGGGAGGGCAGTGAGAATTTCAAATTCAGATACTTTGGATCCTGAATCCAGACCTTCTGAATCCTGTGAACTCAGACAGCATCCCTGCTCCCTCCCACAAAACCTCCCCACTGGTAGTGAGAAAAGGATCGGAGTATTTGAAATGCTGGCTGGCTGTAGAGCCAGGCAGGCTACAGCAGGAATGACTGAGGTTAGACGTAAGGAAGGCCCCGAGGAAGGGAGCACCCTGATGGGTGACTGAGGAAGGGAGAGCTGATGGACCTCCAGAAGGCAGGGAGTGTGTTCTCTCCGTGATAAACTGGCACACTGTGATTAGTGGAACTGCTTATTAAGTATCATGGTACAGAGACGGTGAGAGCACCCAGCTGTGGGAGGTGTGGTCCCAGCCCCAAACCTGCCCCCGCCTCACTGTGACTTCACCTCCCCAGGTGTTGGTGAGGAACAGGTAACTCACATGTAAGCTTTTTATAGAGGAAAGACAGTTCCCTTAGACTTTTTTGTTATTTTTTGTTTTGTTTTGTTTTTTGTTTTGTTTTTGTTTTTTTTTCTTTTGAGACAGAGTTTCACTCTTGTCCCCCAGGCTGGAGTGGAAATGGCGCTATCTCGGCTCACTGCAACCTCCACCTCCCGGGTTCAAGCGATTCTCCTGCTTTAGCTTCCTGAGTAGCATAGCTGGGATTACAGGCATGTGCTGCCACGCCCAGCTAGGTTTTGTATTTTTAGTAGAGATAGGGTTTCACCATGTCAGCCAGGCTGGTCTCAAACTCCTGACTTCCAGTGATCTGTCTGCCTCAGCCTCCCAAAGTGCTGGGATTACAGGCGTGAGCCACCGCGCCCAGCCAGACTTCTTTTCTTCTCATCTAAACTCGCTTTTTAATTTTTTCTCATAAATCTTCCTTTCTAGATCCCAGGTCTCTTGATGTCCCCAGAATAAACATATTTAACTTCCTAAACTGTGCTGTCCTAAACAAAACAGTGCCCTAAGGCGGCTCCAGACAGGCTGGGGTGCTGCTGGAGTGCCATTCGTAGAGTGACCAAGTGACTGTCAGTATCATGCAGGCAGTTAAGGCAATTAATTAAATACCTCAGCGTGATTTTGTTTTTCTAACTGCAAAAAGATGTAGAAATAAAATAATAAAGCAAAAAGACATTTTGTCCCGATTCACACAAACGTGGCCATGAACTAAGCCAATCTATCTTGCTAGCATGGGCCCAGCACCCCCCACTTCTGAGGTCACTGGGTACTGTAATTCTGTCCTGCTTGGTGGATAAGCGGGTACGGTTTTACACTGGAAGGGACCTTGGCAATCAGGCTGGCTCTCTTATTTTTGTTATTTGCAAATCCATTAAGTGTATCTTCCATGCCTTCAAGATGCTAAATGTGTTAGATCTACGCAGCCCACCTCTAGAGACCCTCTTCCAGGCTTGACATCCATTTGTTAATCCACACCATTGTTTACAGTTGCTCAACTAGTTCTGAGTTCACTTACATGTACTACGGAACCAACCACAATGTTCCTTTTTGTCCCCTTAGAGGTCATGAAATAATTTTTCAAAGTTTCTCTTTTTCTCATCAGTACTAAAATGTCCTTTTCTTTAAAAAATATTTTGTCTTTCCTGCCTTAATAACCTTTTTAATGATGTTGAGTTTTATGTTATAAAAAGTAACAGCTCAGTTGAAGGGTGTTAACTCATATGTCAACTGGGTGACCACAATGCTATCGTGCATGTTTGTGTGTGTGCATGTGTGTGTGCACTGGAAGGAAGTAAAGCATTGATGGTGATTGGATTAGAATCATGGACTATAAGTGGTCTTGAAATATGGTATTAGTATTACACTACTTTCATGATTACTAAATGCCAATCAGAACTTACATCTTCAATTGAAAGCACACCTGGCCCGGCTCGCACAGTGGCTCACACCTGTAATCCCAGCTCTTTGGGAGGCCGAGGCAGGTGGATCACTAGAGGCCAGGAGTTCGAGAGCAGCCTGGCCCACATAGTGAAACCCTGCTTCTACTAAAAATATAAAAATTAGCTGGACATGGTGGTGGGCACCTGTAATCCTAGCTACTCAGGAGGCTGAGGCAGGAGAATCACTTGAACCTGGGAGGTGAAGGTTGTAGTGAGCTGAGATCATGCCACTGCACTCCAGCCTGGGCAACAGAGCAAGACAGCCTCTCTTCCTGTGTCTGTTTGATGTCTGCTTTTCCCCTCAAAGTCTAAACTCAATGGAGAGATGATTTGAGGTTTCTACAGTGGGATGGAGAAGAGCTGAGCGTCTTTGCAGGGAGAAAGGTGACTATAAAGAGAGACAGAAAAGAACTTCCCAAGGCATAGGAAGGGGCTGGCAGGTCCTTCTGGCAGCAGGACTGTGCCCTGCTCGGTGTTGCACTCGAGGGGTGCAGTCCTCAGCAGGCCGGGGTTGTGTGGGGCCCAGGGAGGCAGGGTCCTGTTACCGAGGCCTCCAGTCTTGGCAGAATCCTGGGTCTTGGCAGAATCCTGGGCATTGGAGAAGGCAAAGAGCAACCGAGCTGCTGGCTCCAGGGGACCATGTGGGCGGGGCATGGACCCCGGCTGTGGTCAAGGTAGCCTGGAGGATACAGGACTGTGCCATATTTTGGGGACCACAAAAGGCTTCTGATCCAGTTCCTCCCCTAGGGAGAGGGCTGCAGGGTCTGCAATGACTGAAATTGGATTTCCAGCCAGTTCCATGGAAGGCTATCTTCATTTTATTCGATTTCTTGAAAATAAAGGTAAAACTTCCTGCACACCTGGATTGGTGGTGGCTGATTTACTCCTGAGACCGTTACAAATTCTCAGCAGGCCAGGAGCACAATTCAGATGGATAGGAGGAAATCAGTGTGTGGCTCCTTCCTTCCTCCCTGCATTCCCGCAACCTTCTCAAGCATTTGCAGGTGTCAGGCCCTGGACACAGAGAGACACAGGGGAAACTCCAGAGGGCTGGAGGCCAAGCCCTCCTACAGGACCTGGTGGTGCAGGAAGGGAGGTTAGGCAGGGCAGCAACATTGTGATGTGAGGGGCTCTGAGACAGGGGCCCTGAGGAACAGGCAGGGCTCAAGAGCTCAGGGTCCCGGGGTCCTGGGCTAGACCTCTTTTCAGGACACGATGGCTCCTTATCGAGCACCCTCTTGGTATCTCAAACTCACTAATGGCACACAGGAGGGTTAAATTAAGAAATTTAAAAATTGGACTAAATCACTGCCGCTAAGATGGAATTCCTCCGTGCCCTGGAGTGGGTTCCTCCAGCACTCAGTTCCCAACCAGGTAGGTCTTGGCTCCCACCTGGCCCTCTTGTCTGTCTAGCCCTGACTTTGTACTTGCCATCTATTTGATGTATTACGCATTTATCAAGGGCCCTCTGGGTGTGCACAGCACTGAACTAGATGAAATCTGATCAACTGTGAAGAAGAAAGGATGGTGTTCTCAGTGTCCAAGTCTCATACATAAAACAACACTAACCTCCCACCCTACTGTCCCCTGTAGTGACCAGAAGGTGGACCTGGTGGGGTCAAGGGAACCACAGAGAATATGCTGATATTAACACATGTGCGAACCAGCAGAATAGGGAGGCTCCAGGACATACTCATGACTCTCAGGTCCAACTTGGAAAAGAAAATAGAGAGGCTTGGCACTGTGGCTCACGCCTGTAATCCCAGCACTTTGGGAGGCTGAGGCGGGTGGATCTCCTGAGGTCAGGAGTTCAAGACCAGCCTGGCCAACATGGTGAAACCCTGTCTCTACAAAAATTAGCTGGGCATGATGGCAGGTGCTTATAATCCCAGCTACTCGGGAGACTGAGGTAGGAAAATGGCTTGAACTTGGGAGACGGAGGACTCAGTGAGCTGAGATTGCACCATTGCACTCCAGCCTGGGTGAGAGAGCGAGACTCCGTATCAAAAAAAATAATAATAAAAAGAAAGAAAAGAAAAGAGAATAGAGAAATAATGGGGATGAGAAACTTTTCACTATGGATGTGGTTAAGTGTGGTTCTTCCATATGCAGATCTCCAATCGTAAGAAAAATATCACAGAACATTCAGAAGTTGTCTAGCTTCATCCTTTCTCCAGTGCCCTGCATCTCTTGCAAGGGAGTAAATTAATAAGTCAGGAGTTAGGACCCAGCGATATGTTTTAGACTTACACGATCTGACAGCTGACTGCAAATCAATGAAGTGCACTTTGAGAAGCAGCGCACTTGGCAAGAGGGGTTGAGACTGTTTTATTCCACTCCAGGTGTTGCTGTCCTCTTGGGTTCCACTTCAGATTTTGAACCCCTGCATTTTCTTTTCAAAACCCCCTTTTCCAATGGAAATGCTCTGTTGTTAAAAAGGAAGAAATTGTCTTTCTGAAACTGACATCACGATGCTCCCAGATTTTATGCTGATTCTCATCATCCTTGGCATCCCTTCCTCAGGTAAGCACAAGTCACACTAAATTAAAACTACAGTTGCAGACTTATTTAAGCAGAGGAGGCAAAACTATGGTGTTGATAATGTTAGAATTACAACATGTAATGGACAGGATACATTTAGCATAACCTTTAAAATGTGGCCCAAATGAGTAATTCTATGAGATGTGGGGGGTTTTTGCTGAAGAAATCATATCTATGAATTTCATAATGTTTATGTTTTTGTCATTTGCTGCATTTCTCCTTCTGAATCACTATGAGCTTGGTAAGAAAACACAAAAGCAGGAAAAACATTACTGAATGCACTAAGCATTACTCAGAGAATTGTTCAAATATTTGGCACAGAAATTTATTATATCGACATTTTTCTATCATATTTACTAATAATTTCTGTATCTGCGTGTAGATATTTAATTTTTTCCAATATGCCCTGTAGACCTATATAAATATTTTAATAAATTTGTGTATGTAGGTAGATTTAGTATGTTTATATATCACAATTAAACACAAATGTATCCAAACTCTATGAATACGTGTTTTATGTGACTATTATCAACTGAAAATAGAAGAATTTTTGATAAGGATGAAGGACAAATAAAAGGAAGGAGTGAAAGATAGAGACAGACACACAGAGAAAGAGAACAAAAAGAAAAGGAAAGAGGAATAAAGTACTGAAAGGCTTTGGGGATTGGTCATTTGCACCTGCCAATTTCCTGGGTTTGGGAATCATTTCACTTTTTGTGTAACTTGAGAACAGAAAGTTTTCCCCCATTGAATCAGAAACCATCTGAAACCGCAGCCAGATGGTGAGAAAAGGGTTGGTCCACCAGCAATTTGTATTAATTTCTCAGTAGTATTTTTGCCACATTTGATTATTGTAATTTTCAAATGGAAAACTGAAGACACTGAGGGAGATTTGCCCAAATCCAGAAATAAATTCTACATTTCAAGGTCCCAAGACTGTGAGGCACCTGAACATTATCCTATTGTCAAAAACAGTCTTTTCTCAGACCAAGGACTCAAAGTGGAGCAGGAATTTCTAAATGCAGAAAGCCTCAAACTCACTTTCAAATATCATGAAATTTAGACTTTTCAAAGTCTTAAATGCAGTTTGCCAATCACAAAAATAATAAGAAACTTCTGCGTGTTTGAGTTTACCATTAATATACGTGTGTCTGATGTTTTTCTGTCTTTATTATTCTATTTATTATAAAATAATTCATTCTCATCACTGTTTTCCCAGAGAATGATTTCTCTCAATGGCTAGCGAGGGTGTTGAGCATAAACTCTCTTGGTTCAGCTAAGCCTCGTCCTCTGTGCACAATCAGGATTATATAAGAAAACTGGAATTGCTTGGCACCTGGCACTGGTCTCCATTGTGTGGGCTGGAAGAGTTTGAGAAGATTGTGTGATCTTTCACAAATCTATAATAAATCTAATAACCTGTGATAAATCTTACATCTGTATTTCTAGATCCATCAGCATCTGCTCATATTTTTAAATCTGTTCCATATTGCCTTACGTTTTTTAACTTTACTACTCATTGTAAAGAAAATAGTTTCTTTTTGTTATGCAAAACTACATTTTTCAAATTACAAGAGGCAACCCCTTCATTTTTATATTTCTGGCTTTGGTAAAGAGGCTCCTCCGGCATGGCCATGGGGTGTCTCTCATATTGCTATTTCACATTTTGTGTGTGGTGTCTGCTCTCAAAAAGCAGGAGGTGTATCTTATTTATTTTCCCATCTCTCTTACAACATTATGATATGATAAGACATCATGTGTTTATTCATTCAATAAATACTTATTGAGCATCTACTGTATCCCAGGAATGGTTCCAGTATCTAGGAATGCAAGAGGAAATGAAAACAAAGCCATTCTAATAAGTTCTCTGCTGGGCATCATGGCTCACACCTGTAATCCCAATACTTTGGGAGGCCAAGGTAGGCAGATCACCTGAGGTCAGGAGTTTGAGACCAGCCTGACCAACATGGTGAAACCCCGTTTCTATACAAAAAATTAGCCAGGTGTGGTGGCACATGCCTGTAATCCCAGCTACTCAGGAGGCTGAGGCAGGAGAATTGCTTGTACCTGGGAGGCAGAGGTTGCAGTGAGCTGAGATCACACCGTTGCACTCCAGCTTGGGCAAAAAGAGTGAAACTCGGTCTCCCCCCCCAAAAAAAAAAGAGTTCTCATGCTATCAAGAATCCATTAAATATGCATTCTTTGATTTCACCATGAGGGCTAGCTCCATGGGCGTGGTATGCTTTTTTTTTCTTTTTTTTCTTTTTTTTGACAAGGTGGCAATAGTGGAAGGAAAAACCATAACATACCAAAAGGTGTCAAAGCAAAAAAGTCCACATTTCCCAATCGTCTTTGCTGAGATTTGAAATTCTTCAGTAATTTCTTTTTTTTCCTTTTTTTTTTTTTTTTTTTGAGACGGAGTCTTGCTCTGTCGCCCAGGCTGGAGTGCAGTGGCGCCATCTCGGCTCACTGCAAGCTCTGCCTCCCAGGTTCACACCATTCTCCTGCCTCAGCCTCCTGAGTAGCTGGGACTACAGGTGCCTGCCACCACACCAGGCTAATTTTTTTGTATTTTTAGTAGAGACAGGGTTTCACCATGTTAGCCAGGATGGTCTCAATCTCCTGACCTCGTGATCCGCCCGCCTCGATCTCCTAAAGTGCTGGAATTACAGGCGTGAGCCACTGCGCCCA